>NC_133664.1:191548761-192148761 GCF_037893015.1 Macrotis lagotis | reverse complement strand
CCCATTCTGTATTTTTATATATAATATATGATTTCTACTGAATGGTACTACCGTTTGTTTAGTCATCAGTGTGGATCCTCTACTTTCTTATCATAGTTAGTGACCTGTTCCCTCCTTTACAACTCAGGATTCTTTTTGGATCCTCTTTTTTCTCCATCTACTTTAGTGGTTCAGCTATTTTTATACAGATGGCTTTTCAAGATTTGTTTGCCACTTATTTTTAGCATTCTTTTCAAAAAAATTTCAGTTCTAAATTTTCTCCCTTTACCCCTTCCCTTACCCATTGAGAATATCAGTTATACTTATGAGCTCTTGCAAAACATTTCTCTGTTAAGCATGCATTTTATGCAAAATTGCCCCTCTACCCCCCATTTAGTAGTACTTTTTTCAATTCAATGTACAGATAGTTTTTTTTGCTTTTTTTGTTTTTAGTTTTCAATATTCATTTATAAGATTTGAGTTCCACATATTTTTCCCTTCACCTTCCAAAGACAGCAAGCAATCATGGGGTTATATGTGTACAATCGTTATTCATATCTCTATGTGACGAGGGAAATCCATGAAGGAAAAAAACACCTAAAAAGTGAAAGGGTGTGCTTTGTTCCTCATTCAGATTATATTACTATCATAGTTGGATCATTTGCAATGTTCTCCTGGTTCTAACCACTTTATTTGCATCAGTTCTTTCCAGGTTTTTTCTGAAACTTAGCTTGCCTTCATTTCTTATGGTACTGTAGTATTCCACAACTTGTTCAACCATTTGTAATGATAGGCGTCCCTTCATTTTCCAATTCTTGTCCTTACTTAGTAGTATTTTTTCCAGTTGCATGTAAAGATGGTTTTCAACATTCATTTTTGAGATCCAAATTTTTTTCCCTCCCTTTCCTCTCCCTCCCTTTCCTCTCCTAGAGGTCATGAAATCTCATAGGTTATACATGTACAACATGTTTCCATATTAGTTAGTTGTGAAAGAAGAATCTTGAACCAAAGAGAAAAAAAAATAAGGAAAAAAGAATTTTTAAAAAAGTGAAAATAGTGTGGTTTGATCACCACACCGTATAACTGGTAATGCGTACAATAACTGGTAATGCGGACAGTGTTGTCCTGGTTCTGTTCACTCAACTCATGTAAACCTTTTCTGAAATCTACCCATGATTTCTTGGGGTTTTTTGCAAGGCAAATGGGATTAAGTGACTTGCCCAAGGCCACACATCTAGGGGGGATTTGAACTCTATTCCTTACTCCAGGGCTGGTGCTCTATCTATCCATTGGGCCACCTAGCCGCCACCCCCCCCCCCCCCATGATTTCTTTTTTTTTAATAGGTTTTTTCAAGGCAAACAGGGTTAAGTGGCTTGCCCAAGGCCACACAGCTAGGTATCCCCCATGATTTCTTAAAGAACAGTAGTAATCCTTCACATTCATATGGCACAACATGTTCAGCCATTTCCCCGATGGGGATCCCCTCAATTTCCAATTCTTTGCTTGCCATGAATATTTTAGTATTTCTTCTTTCTTAAAAATCTGAGATACAGACTTAATATAGTGGTATTATTATTGCTCCATAAAAGGGTATGCAGTTTTATTCCTTTTTCTATCATTTTAACCAATCTGATAGATGTGAGATGATACCTTGGAATTATTTTAATTTGTCTTTCTCTGATTAATAGTGATTTTTAGAGCATTTTTATGTAACTAGATTACTTAAACATGTAAAGAACATTTTGTTATTTTCTTAAGCCAAATCTTCCTAACTTCCCTTTCTTTTGTCAGGAATGATAACACTATTGGTCCAGTCAGCCATGTTTATAAACTGGGAGTCAGATGCTTCATTCTTGCAGTTGCCAAATCTTTCACATCACATTCATCCTTTTTCCTTAATCATGCCACAACCACTCACCTCTTTGCACTATTTTAATATCTTTAATTTATTCTTCCTGTCTCTGGTTTGCCTTTTCTCAATTCTCTTTCACACTAATTTTTTTTATTTCTGATATTCAAGTCTGGCAAAAAGCTTAGGTGACTTTCTATGACTTACACAGCTTATGATTTTATAATCTCTTCCCTGCTTATTTTTATTTGGTTTGGTTTTTTAGATTTTTCAAGGCAATGGGGTTAAGTGGCTTGCCCAAGGCCACATGGCTGGGTAATTATTAAGTGTCTGAGGCTGGATTTGAACTCGGGTAATCCTTACTAGTACTGACTCCAAGGCCAGTGCTCTATCCACTGTGCAACCTAGCTGCCGCCGCCCCCCCCCCCACCCACTTTATTTTTCCCTGGATGATTTACACTTTCTATCCTCTTTCATTCAAACTAGCTGTCTTGCTGTTCACCCATTATGTACATTACACCAATTATCACAATGTTTTTCTTCAGGTTGATTTTATTTCCCTTTCCCTCCCCCAATGCCTAGGATATTCTTTTTCTTTTTTTCCTCTTGAAATTCTTTTCAGGACTCAGCCTCATCTTCTACATGAGGCTTCTCAGTCTTCTTTGATTACAAGTTACTGTATATCATATTTTATTGACTGTTCACCTCTAGTTCAATGTAAGCTCTCTGGAGAACAGTGACTGTTTTCATTACCTAATTTGAAGCTCATTAAATGGCAATTTTTCTTGAAATTGAAGAATAACTTTATACTATCTAACTGCAGATAAATATTTGTGAGCCAAGGAATCAGTATTTACACTTTTTGAAGGATATGTTGGTTTCACATGCAGCAAATCAACTCAGTGCTAAATGTGACTTTAGGGAGCTTATATTTTTATACATAGTTCATAGGATACCATTGTAGTATTTGATTTAGTAGATGAGAGTTAAAGGGGGGAGGCATAGGTTTTTTAACATGTCATTTTGATCTAGTTCTGTACGCTTAATTCATAAATGAGAAAACTGAGGCCTTTTAGAGGTTAAATAACTAAACATAAGTTATATCTCAACTTTTAAGACTAGAGCCTCTTCTATAGTAATTCACACATAGGTACTTGGATAATTTAAGATTACTATGAGGAAAGTGGAGATCACTCAGGATGATTGGTGGGAATGAAATGTCTTGTTCTTTCCTGCCTGAGCTCCACCATCTCCTATCCTTGGGAAAGAAGAGGAATGGCAAAGCAGGATATCTTCCTCTCTATCTGATCTTGTGCTTTCCATCTTATTACTGCATTTGCTTCCCTCCAACTCCCCAGTTTTTCTGTGGGCATTCAATGTAAAGATTCTTACCCTAGTCAAACCCCCTTAATGACTCTAAACTCTTTATCTACCTTAACCCTCTCCCTCTCAGAATTTGGACCAACCACAACAAATCCTTTCAGTATTCTCTTGCATTGCTTATTCCATAGGCTACACCCTTCCCTTCATTCTAAATCTTTTCTCTCTCAACTTTACATTTATAGGTATTACTGAAACCCTACTCTGTTCAGATGAAAATGTTTGTCCTTCATTTTCAAAGAAGACATCAGGGAGGGTTGATGGCATTACAAGTATATGAATTGGATTTGAGTGAGGGATGCTGTGCTGAGTCACCAGCCTCACTTTTCCACAGCTATATGGTTCTGTGGCCATCTAGGAATCGGGATGCCTGGAGATGGCAGAGTTAAGTGACTTGTGCAAGGTCACATAGCTAGAAAGTGTTAAATGTCTGGTCTGGATTTGATTGAACTCCTGTACTCCTGGCTCCAAATTCCTATTTTTCATATTAGGGGGACTTCAGCATACCTATTAACTTCACCTTAAACACTGATCACTTTTGCTCAACTATACACAAAGATGGTCTTGTTATCACACACTGACACCATCATCTTAACTCATATCTCCCTTTCTGCCTTCCCTTCCAAAACCTTAATCTATATCCCCATTTGATCCTTCATAATACTTTGACCAGTTCAAGTCTTATACTCTCCATTACAGATTTATGTTATACAACCTCAACTGGGCCCTCACTGCTCCTGGTATATCCTGCCTTAACATACTGTGCTGCTCTCCAAGGGGGCTCTTCTAAACCTTTTCATTCCTCATAGAAAGAGATTGAAGTTATTTGCCAGGAAGTCTCTCTACTCCCTTCCTATTCATCTGTCACTCAGATACAACCTGCCACTTTCTCCAACTTCACCTGTATTTCACATGAAGAAGTTGTCTTTCTTACCAAGGCTACATCTTCTGTTCAGGTGATCCCATTTCATCTGTCCCAACAGATTGCCCCTTTTGCTCATCCTAACTCACTATTTTCAATTTTTCTTTTTACTGGTTCTTTTTGAACTGCTTAATGTGGAACCATGTGCATGTTTTCCCATCCTGAAAAAAGTGTCATTTGATCTTCCATACTCCCCTAACAGTCCTTAATATCTCTTGTATTTTGACTACACTTCTTTAAAAGGCCATCTAAGGGGCGGCTAGGTGGTGCAGTGGATAAAGCACAGGCCCTGGAGTTAGGAGTACCTGACACTTAATTACCTAGCTGTGTGGCCTTGGGCAAGCCACTTAACCCCATTTGCCTTGCAAAAAATCTAAAAAAAAGGCCATCTGAAATAAGTGCCCTGCTTTCTCATTCCTATCTGGCATCTAACCTTATTTTAATGAAATTGCTCTCCCCAAAATTATTATTGGCCTCTTATCTAACAAGTTCTGTGACCTCTTAATCCTCATTGTCCTTCACCTCTTTGCAGTCTCCTTGTTAGTCTTAGTCTCTTTTCAATACACTACTTATGGTAATTCTTATGTGACCAATGCTTTCTTGGAATTCTGCAGCCTCTTCATGTCTCCTGTTTATATCACATTATTTAGATTTGATTACCATTTCTATGCTGCTGCTGATTCTCAAATTTACCTCTCTTGCCTTAGCTTTCAAGGAAACTCCATACTACTATCTTAAACTCATATTTTTATGTAAACCCTCTCCTTCCCAGCCTAGCTTCTCTGTTACCTTTAGGCTTGAACACTAACTTCCACCTCTCATGTCCAAGCTTTTGCCTTGGCCTGTTAATTTCACCTTTGCAACATTCCTTATGTCCCTTTCTTACCTGATTGATACTGACAGTTCTCTGCTTTTGGAGCTCACCTTAGGCCTAGATTATTGTCTTTAGGTCTTTGTAAGTTAGCTTTGTTTCCAGTACTTCCTGCCATGCACTTTGATGCAGTACCCTGGCCTCTGTTCCTCAAATAAACCACTCTATCCCTGTAATGTTTTGCCTTCCTAATCTCTCCATGCCTCCAAATTTTATACCCTAAATTCTACAGAAAGCCTTTTCTAGTATTTCCTTATTGTTTAGCCAACAGTAGTTGTACTTGACGTCCTTGAGATCTTGACATAAACTTATTTTTTGCCATCTTTACCAATTTGATACTAAATAGCACTTAGTAGCAGGATTTCCTAACAAGTTTCAAGTTCAATATAAACATCTAGTCCTTTGTTTTGATATGTATATTTGCCTAATTGTTTTTTGTCTCCCATTAGATGATGAACTCTTTCAGATTGCCTTTATGTCCCAATGCTCAGCACATTGTAGGCACTTATTGATTTGTCCTTTCAAAGCAGTTTTGGTTCATATAGAATGTCATGGGAGGATATAGAAATTCAAGTTGTAATATTTTAAGATGTAGCATTTTTATATTTCTAAAAATGGATTTTTCTTTTACAGCATAAGCAGTACTATAATGGATGTAGACAGCACAATATCGAGCGGGCGTTCAACTCCTGCAATGATGAATGGACAAGGAAGCACTACTTCTTCAAGCAAAAACATTGCCTATAACTGTTGTTGGGACCAGTGTCAGACTTGCTTCAACTCTAGTCCAGATCTGGCAGATCACATTCGTTCCATACATGTAGATGGTCAGCGTGGAGGGGTTGGTTTTATTCCTTATTCTTCTCTCACATCGGCTAGACCCTAATTGAATTATTTTATAATTTGGAATTGCTATCTAAGTTTTTCTTTTAAAATTAATGATTATATATTATAAGTTGTATTTTTATCTTATTATCCATATCACTTCTTTTAAAGTGACAATACCTTTGTATATTATGAATATCAGTTGACTTGTGATATTACTCTAGTACCTTTTGAAAATGATTTTTTTTCATCGATACAGGTTTAAAAAGAGGAGGAAAAACTTAACATTTAAAATGTTTCTATTGCTTGATGTTTTCATTTTCTGAGTTTTTTAAGTCTTACAATATTGATGACTTGAAACTTATCACAAAAATTATTTCTGCAAAAGGAACAAGACCTGTGTTAAAGAGCAGTCATCAAAGTAAAATATCCAGTACAATGATCACATCTGACTATATAAAACATTCACTCTTGGTAGTCTCCTTTGCTATCTATTATTGGAACCTTCCTTTGGTTTTTCAGATTCAGAGCTTGATAATGTGATTTCTTTATATTGTTACAATCATAGTGATCTTTTGATTCTATTTTATTTTGCTCTATCAGTTTATATAACTTGCTCACATAATCATATAGTAGTTTATCAGTCATTCTGCAAAAATCCATTGAACCATTCATCAGTTCTTGCAAGAAATGCTATGGTTATTTTGGTATTAATTGAACTTTTGTCTTATTTTATATTTCTGGGAGTAAATAGTATGGTTGGGTCAGAGAGTTATGAAAATTTGTTGCTATTCTTGAGTAATTCTGTATTAATATCCAGAATGATTGCTCATAGTTAAGCCAATAGTACAGTACTTCTACTTGATTTCCTTGACATCCTGACATTAGCTCATTTTTTGACATCTTTACTAATTTTGATATTAATAGCACTTTTCTTTATAAAGACAATGCCATCAGAAAAGTTTCAAGTTAAATATAAAAATCTATCTAGTGCCATGTTTTGAATTAGAAACATTCCTAGATTGTTAGAATGGCAAGTTTCAAAATCATCCTTTACCCAAAAACCTTGTAATGTCTATATTGCTTTTTGTTAGCATTTGTACTAAATAAATGCTGTTACTAGGAACTAAGATCAAAATTGTTCTAGGTTAGCCCCATATATAAATCAGTATATGAAATCAGTTGTGTTCTGTTAGGGAGTGTGGGAGGAGAGGTATAAATTAATATTTTCAGAATGGCAAGTCTGTCAAAATAATTGTATTGAGTAATGTTAAATTTTTAAAAAACCTAGGCTAAATTTCCTGTATACAGTCTCCACATTTACCAAATTATTTGGAATTTAATGCTGGCTTTTAAACAAATTTGTCAATCTCTTTATCTGCCTGCTATTTCTATTGAGGTACAATGGTGCCAACTTAGATGAGGTTAGCTGCCTGATGTCATGTTGCTAGTGATAAACTTTCAATGATGCATTAATTTATAGATCAAATCTTGATTTGACTTTCTTATTGCATCTATAGGGAATGACTTAAAATGTCGATCATTGAGACAATCATTAAACATTTATTAAGAGCTTAATATGTTCTAGGTACTGTCTTTACACTGAATATGCAAAGAAAGAAGAAAGATCTTGCTCTTAACATCTAAGAAATTATTAGATAGGATTCAAGATTTTCACTTGGATTTTTAGGAGGTCCACAGTCTGAGCTTTATAATGTATTTTTGCTGGCTAGTGCTGAGAAAAGATAGCTTGTAGAAGGTCTCATCTAACACAGTCTGTTATGGTTTTTTTTTTTAACTTACTGGACCTCTGTTCTCAGTAATAAAACATTCCTGCTGGTATGATGATGAACATCTTAGAAATCAAAAGGATTGTTGACATACTTATCCTTATACTAGAATTAATAGTAAGAACAAATACTTCCTAGGTTATTGCATTCTTGTAACATTTGTATAGCATGATGAACTGATGACTATGGTAACATTACCACTCTTTACAAATTATCACAGCAATCTTGGGAACCAGGTTCTCTTATTTCCTCTTTTATAGATGAAGAAACTAAAGCAAATACAGGAAGTAACTTGCCCAGGGCTACCTCAATAGTATGAGGATTCCTGGCTCTACCCCCACTATTCTCTCCATCATGCCACTTGGCTGCCTGTTCTTTATTTTTGGGGTTAAGTCACTTGTCCAAGGTCACACAGCTAGGCAATTAAGTATCTAAAACTGAATTTGAACTCAGGTACGTCCTCCTGACCCCAGGGCCAGTGCTCTTATCCACTTAGCTGCCTAGCCTATTCTTTTTTTTTTTAAAGTTTTATTTATTTTGAAGTTTACAGTTTTTCCCCTAATCTTACTCCCCCCCCCCCCCCAGAAGGCAGTTTGTCAGCCTTGTTTCCATGGTATACATTGATCCAAATTGAATGTGATGAGAAATCACATCCTTAAGGAAGAAACATAAAGTATAAAAGGTGGCAAGATCAGACAACAAGATATCAGTTCCCCCTGCCTGTTCTTAAAAAATGTATTTACTAAAACCTAGTTCTCTAATTTTTACATTTTATAAAATTCATCACCATCAAACTAAACTCTTTACTGCTCACTAAGAACATCATATGCCAACATATTAATTTTTTTAAAGAAAGAAAAAAATGTGCAGTTCATTAAAATATCTAAAAATATCTGCAATATACCCACTGACCTCTACCTGCAAAGCAGTGACATGAATATTTTCTCATTTTTTGATGTCAGTGGTCAATGATTTTTTTTCTAACATTTTTTCCCTTTACTCGGTTTTATGCAAATAACTTAAGATGTTCATATAAGCAGCCATTTCATTACTATACAGAAGCTCATAATAATCCCCCAGGTGGTCATTGATAAG
Organism: Macrotis lagotis; assembly: GCF_037893015.1. NCBI lineage: Eukaryota > Metazoa > Chordata > Mammalia > Peramelemorphia > Peramelidae > Macrotis > Macrotis lagotis. Next base: position 192,140,049 of record NC_133664.1, on the reverse strand, counting down.
AAAATCCCTATGTACACAAGAATATTTGTATCTATTCTTGTGGTAACAAAGTATTCAAGCCAAGTAGATGACCATCAATTAGTAAAAATTAGAAAATTGTGACAACACAAATATAATGGAATGCCTTTGTGTTGTAAGAATTTATAACTGAAGAGTATAGATAAGCATGGAAAAATTATGTATAGTGATACAGAATGAAGTAGACAGACCCAAGAGAATAGTAAGCACAGTGACTACTGTGAGTTAATATAAATGTACTTTTATACAATCTTAAGCAATTTATTCTTTGATATCATCTTTACTGAAAATGGTCTTTGATTCACTGTAAAAAAGGGAACAGGTTTACTATTACAGTTAACTGAAACTAAACTGCAAACTATCTGGCAGTGTGTATATATTCCATATCTGTAATAATGCAACCCCTGAAAATAAGGGGATATGATTGTATTTTTTTCCCTACCCTTCTCAGAGGCCAAATTTAGGCAGCAAAACACATAAGGAATTTAGTTTTGTTTCTTTTTTTTCCTTTCCTTTTACAGTAAGATGTATATTTTCATCAGCCTACATTGCATCATAGTAAATTTTTTCCAGTCATGTCTTTATTTTCATTTCATATTTGTATACTGTCATGTACCAAAGTCATTGTCTGGAAGATAGAAGCCTTGGTCAGTCATTGACATCTTGATTAACTCTTGTACCAGAAATGTGAATTCTTAGGTCTGTGCTACTGTCCATGGCTGGGTTTCAAACACTGTAGCAAAATACTTGGGATTATTTTTTAAAGCCCCTTTCTGTTCCCTCAGGCTTTCCTGAATTTTTCAGTCTTTACTCTTTCTGGGGGGTGGGTAGGGGGAATTTGAGTATTTAAAGTTTATCTGGGTGGTTGATAATTTTTTGTTTTGTAAGGTTCTTTTCTTATTCTTTTGTAGAGTCCCTTCTTTGGTTGGTTTCTTATTTTTCTTTTTTGTAGGATGGTGTCTGAAGACTTGAAGCAGACCAACCACCCCAAGTTGAGATAGGAATTCTACGTCTTCTAAATTTTTTTAGAAGTTGAGAAAGTAGATTCCAATGTCTTTAAGATTATGCTTCCTTGACTTTAACAATTTTTTTTATTAAATCAGAATATTTTAATTTGGGGGGGTCAGAATTTAGAATTCTATTTAAAACTGATTTATTGGGAAGTAAATTGTCTCATTTGTTCATGATGTGTTCCATATAATGGGGTTTAGAATATACTATTAAAAGTTGTATTAAGAGCAAATTCATTTGAGCTAAAAAAAATAACTTCATTTGCACCTTACAAAGAAAAAAGTCCATTTGTTATTTCCAGACAGTTTTTAAAATGGAAAAAAGTCTACTTCAGTCCTTTTTGTTAGTTGAGGGGGAATATTACATTTTCAATGTTTTTGCATATTTTTACGGTTAAAAATGTGCGTGTTAATACAACATAATGGATGGCTATCTAGCTGGGTAGTCAGGAAATTTCTTTTTTCCACATGTATAAATTGTTCTGAAGTAGTGGTACATTTCATTTACATTACTGGTGGATAAATTTTATTGCTTTAGAAGTTTTCCTGATGTGCAGCTAGATTCTGTTAGGTTGCATTAAACTCTTGCACTGGTTATCAGATAATCTTTCGTAGATACTTAGTGTGCAGGTTGGTGACAAAAAAAGGGGTGCATCTTTTTGTACTGTCACACAGGCCCATATAAATTATGCACACTTTCACTGGTACATTTGTTCAAGGAAATTGACCAAAGTGAAGGAGATAAGACTGCCCTTGGTTCCCAGTTTTATACCAGCCTTCTTCATCTTGGGCATTCTGGAGAAGATCCTTGAAGGTAAGGTATTAACTAAGGAACAAACCTGTGCTTAAAAAAAAAAAAAAAAAAAAAGGTTTTCTGAAATTCTTAAGAATGCTGTTTGCCTTTAGATTTTGAGATAGCAACTTTCTAAAATAATAAATGATAAATCTGAATGAACTCAAGAGGCAAAACATTCTTTAAAAGAATTAATTTTTTTGTATCCCTTTGAAAATCTTATTAGTACTGTCAATATTACAAAAATTTCATGTCACAGAAATGGTATTTACTCAACACATCCTCCCCTTAACTTGTCAAAGTCTTGTGGATAAATTACCCATAATCTTTTAACAGTTTACAAAGCACTTTCTTCCCAATGTCCTTGTGAGAGTGTGCAATTATTAATTTCCTCTTAGAAATCGAAATAGACAAGAATTTTAACATCTTTTTAGCTAGTAAAATGCCCAAGCTATGCTTTCTCCTGGAGCCTTGGATTATATATTTAGTATTCTTCGTAACATCATGATACCTCATGCAATTAGATTTATGCAATATAATATCTTAGTAAAATTTAGCTTGTCAACTCCCCAATAAAAGTTTTTTAAATGCTCTAACTTATAGACAAATCTTTTCATATCCTTGTTAATTTGTACTTTTAGGAGAAGTTAAGACTTTCATATGGTCACAAGACTTGTATGTGCTTGACTAAAAACTTTCAGATTCCAGAGCTATCTTCTTAATCATCTTTATTACTGCTGAAAACAGCATCAACACTCCAGCTTGGGGAGGCTGTGTGTGTGTGTGTCTGTCACATTCAACTCTTTGCATTCAATCCATTATCGTAGTATTGCCTATGTCCCTTTCTCTATATGGTTAGCACTTTAATTTAGACCCTTATCTGTCTTCTGTCTTCCAGTATCTCCATGCCAAACCATTGTGCAGTCATTCGCTAGTGTTATTTTGTTACCTGACTACTAGTGGTTCTCTCCTCTATCTCCCCTAGCAAAAATAACAAAGACCCCTGGCATTTAAAACTTCCACCTTTCTTGTTTTACACTTCATGTTCATGTACAGTAAAATCCAGCTGTTCTTTCCTACTTGAACATATTTCATTTCCTGTTTGAGGTCTTTTCACTGGTCTCTCATGCCTCAAATACTTTTGTCAATCACATCTCTTGCTATCCTTAGTTCCCTTCAAGACAACTCAAATCCTTTATACAAGAGGCTTTTTGAGGCTTTTTCCTAATCTTTCAGCCTCTAGTAGCTTCTTCTTGTTATCTTGTACTCTGAATGCATCTTTTTACTACCTTATTGCCTTGTCTTCCTCTTTAGAATGTATCTTTCTTGAGGACAGGTACTGCTTTATATTGGGTTTTTTGATCTTTTTACTTTGTATTTCCAGTGTTGAACACAGGGCCTGCCATATAGTAAGCACTTAACAAATAATTGTTGACCAACTGCTTGTCCACTTTGTTATCTTTTTTCATAGATTATCTTGAGATTTGTGTGTTTATAAGGTATTCATATTTAATGGCATATATAAATGTTTATTATATGAAAACACATTTTTAGAACTAATCCTTCATCCCACTAAGGAAATAGGATAATCTTTTGATAGGTTTAATTTTATCTATATGCCTCATGATGGGCCAGTGGTATCTCCTACTGTTCCTTGGAGTACCAACATCCTCTGGGTTCTGGGGCTGAGCCAGGACCCAGTCCTGAAGGGAAAAGGAAAGCAAGACAAAATTAAATCATCTCCAATTGAGTTTCTTAGAATGAGTTATTTAGAGAATAAGGTAGAGAAAATGGGAATACTTTGACCTACTTATGGAAGCGGAGCTGTCATAATACGTGAATGAGGAAAAGTGCTTTGTAAACTTTCAACAATTAAAATATTATTAGAATGAAATTTCACTTATGGGGATTCATTTTTTGATAGATTAGTTGTATTACAGTAGTTTATTAAGATGAAACTAGGTTAAAAATTTTGAAGATCATTAAATTCAGACTTTAAGAGATTATGATAAATTCAGAGGAGTTTTTTTAAAATAAATTATACATTGAGACCTTGTCTATTCTTAGCTCAATTATGAAGCTCAAGCTGCTTACTTTAGAGTAAAATTTTCAGTATAAAGGAAAAAATGACTTCCTAGATTTAAAATTTTTTGACCATAAGATTGACCTGAATCTGGGAGGATATTTTTACCTGTGTGAAACTTAGGTTGTTTAAAGATTTAATTGTGCTTCAGAATAGTATGTCATTTAGAGTTGTTACTTGATCATATTTGATTTCACCCTAAATTCTATCTACCTTGTTAGTGGATAGAATTGCTGCTTACTGAATTGAGGCAATAGATTAGATTGTTTTAGACTTAATTGTGTCTAAGCTTGTCAAACATAGCAATGAATTCCCTCTTATCTAGGATGGACTAAATAAACGTTTTTTGTCAGTTTATGTTAATGATTATATAGAACTCTTATTGTTGTAGCTATCATTATTACATGGTTGCATATGCGCTACAACCCACACATAATTATGTACAGTAAAAATTAGTTTGAAAGTATAATAGTAGTTGGATGTTTTCCTAACAATATTTTAATAGTGTCACTTACGTGCATATCGGGGTGCTGCATGTATGTAACATTGACTTGTTCATTGATATATGTCATGGTTACTCTTTAGATTAGACACAGATGAAATAATGAATACATAATGTGTTATTGCATGCATTCAATATTCCATTGGTAGTAGAACCCAAACTGGTTTTACTTCTTTCACCTAGAAGCCATAAAACAAAAGTGAATTGCACGCTAAAAATGGGGAAATTCCTATACCTTTTTGCCCTGTGTGACCCAGTAATGTGTTGTTGAATAGGATAGGTTAATTCTTCTGTAAGTTATTTTGTTGTAAAATGTTTTGAGCAAAAATAATTACTTTTACTTCTTAGGCATTACTTCTGTTTATTTGAAAGCTCATATTTGAAATTTTGTTCCCTTTGTTCTGTGTTTATCTGTTTTATATATAGATTGTAGATGTTTATGTGTTTTGAAGTATGACTCTATAATTGCATTCATCTTTTAGATAAAAGAACACTACTTACAAATTATCCTGTGAAGGTTATAATTATAATAGATTCATTCTTAAATTGCAAGCATTCTTGAATTTTCAGTTTCACCAATGATTTTTTTCTCACCTAGTATAAAATTGAAATGGGTTGGTGCGTTTTTTAGAATGTTTGACAATTAAATCCAGTCATCCCCAAATTGACAAGAATGTATTGTAATAGGCCAAAGAACAACAACAACAAAGCTTTCCATGTTCATGGCATTCTTTTATAAAGAAAGTCTTCATGTTTCAATTTTTACTTTTTTTTATTCACTGATTAGGATAGATTTTCTTCACCTGTCTGTAAAGAATGAGTTAATTAAAAAAACTCCACAATTAATCAGTCTACTTGGATTTCAATCAAGTGTTTATTCATCCGCCTGAAATAAGTTTATATATAACTCTTTGCTGTTTAAATGGATTTTTATCTTTATTTTGCTTTTAATATTTCTCCTTAAAAATGTCATTTTAGGGGCGACTAGGTGGCGTAGTGGATTAAAGCACTGGCCTTGGAGTCAGGAGTACCTCGGTTCAAATCCAGTCTCAGACACTTAATAATTACCTAGCTGTGTGGCCTTGGGCAAGCCACTTAACCCCATTTACCTTGTAAAAAACCTTAAAAAAAAGTCATTTTAAAAATGAACGTTTTGCTTGTTTTATGTGCGTTGCAGAAGTTGTATCTATAGGGAATCTGTGATTAGTTGTCAACTGTTAACTTTTGATTTTTTTCCCCCGAAGACATGATGAGTACACTGGGGGTGGGGAAGGAAATACAGGACATCTAAAAGTATAACTTTTTTTTAAGGCTTTTCCTACACATGCTCTAGTTATTAACTAACATTTAACAAATTTGGGGAAAACTGTACCATTTTAAATCATATCATTCCAGCGATGTAAGATTTAAGTTGGTTTGGAAAATTTATTTTTAGCTGAAAAATGAAGTAAAGAATGCCTGTTTTATAGGAGGACTAATAAAACTTTTTGTTTTTGACAGGTATTTGTTTGCCTTTGGAAAGGTTGTAAAGTATATAACACTCCTTCAACCAGTCAAAGTTGGTTACAAAGACATATGCTGACACACAGTGGTGACAAACCTTTCAAGGTAAATAAGGTTTTGCGACTTAAAATAGTAATTTTTTTTCCCAAAGATTTTATTTATTTTGAGTTTTACAATTTTTCCCCTACTCTAGCCTCCTACCCCCACCCCCCTCAAAAGGCAATTTGCCAGTCCATTGTTTCCATGGTATACATTGAGCCAAATTGAATATGATGAGAGAAATCATATCCTTAAGGAAGAAACATAAAGTATAAGATATAGCAAGATCAGACAATAGAATATCAGTTTTTTTTTTCTTAAACTAAAGGTAATATGCCTTGGCTTCCCTGAATTCCCATCCCTCCTGGTTTCTAATAAAACAATAGTGTTATACCATAACATACATATACCATAGTTTGCTAAGCCATTCCCCTATTGAAGGACATTTACTTAATTTCCAATTCTTTGGTACTACAAACAGGGCTGCTATGAATACAAAATGGTATTTATTAATGATCATTTTTATTGATGCAGAATAATTGCTGAAGTTTAAAGAACTAGATTTTACTAGTAGCAATGGAAGAAAAATCTGAGCTAGAGAGCTGTCTTTTTCCCCAAAGATTCACACTAATAGAGGAAGAATTAGGATTACATACAGGTTTTGAATGCTTAAATGAATCTGTTTATTTTAGTGGCATGAATAAACTGCAGAAAGCCATGCATACCTAACTAAATTGTCCATATCTTCACAAAAATTTGCTCAAGGGTGACTACTGGATTTTTTTTTCTTCATTCTATCTTGACACAGTAGTGGAGCAAATGGACATTTTTCTTGCCATATGGCCATCCATTTCTTTGTAATTGTTTATATTTAAGGTACTGAAGCTCAGTCATTCCACCTGTATTCAATAACCTATGCCAGTAATTCTTGCAAACAAAATTACAGATGGAGCACCTAGGTGGCACAGGGAATAACAGTGTTCACCTTGGGAGTTAGAAGGGCCAACTGACACTTGTATCTGCTTTACCTCCATTGCCTTACCACCTCCACCCTCTAACCACCTCTCAACCCCACCCCTTTCCTAGAAAAAAGAATGACCATTAAAAGATGAACCTATGTTTAAGGGAGGTATTTGCCTTCATTATTCAGCTTGCTCTCAATTCTAGACTCATCTTGACTCTTTCCAACGTGGCATACTTTTAATTTGTCTTGCTAACTGTGTATCATAGTCATAAACTGGTGTTTGAAGTATGAATAGTTATAGGTCAGTATGTAGTTTAGGCAGTGAGTAGGATCAGTGGTAGACTTGGGATATAAGAAGACCCAAGTTCTTGCTTCATAGTCTGACTAGCTCTGTCACCTTGGGCAGTCACATTTCTTCATTTGTAGAATGCTGATGGTAATAGGACATAACACAGAGTTGTTTTGTGGGTTAAATGAATTTATCATACTTCAGGTTCTATGTAAGAATACTTCATTACTACCACTATCACCACCACCCACCACCATCAGTATGGTCTAATAAGCAAATAAAGAACTGGAGAGCATTAGCTTTATAGTGATGAACATACATTTCTGTTTTATTCCATGCTTTGTATTAATAATCAGAGGGTGATCAAATAGTTTTCACTTTCAATATATTTTGAATAGTTTTGACAACTGTATGAAAACATGCATTTTTTTGTATTGTTCTACTGACCCATGCTTCTGACAGTCAAACCAGCTCTTTGAACAAAATGATATTTGAATTATGAAATTAAATTTCAACATAAGTGTAAGCCGTATTAGAGAGAAGGGCTAAAAGATTGTGGTTAAAAGTCAAATTATTTTGCCCATTAATACAAAAAAAGTAATTTATTCTTAGACTTACTATATGAATAATTAAAAGTCTTCCAGAAATTTCTTTTTATTCTTAGGTTAGTATAAGTTAGGCAGTATGGCATTGGTTATATAATCTATGAAGTATTGAACTAGCTGTTTCTTTAGTGAAACAAATTCTGGTTGACCTTAGTATAGTGGGTGAAAATTATAGAGATGAATTTTTAATCAGCAGAAATTGACTTTCCTAAAAGCAGGAGTTGTGCAAAATGGAATGAATTTACAAAGGGTGGGTTATGTATAGTTTTCCTTTTTCTTTTACCATTGAAGAATTTGTATATGAGTGACCTGTCTGAGGTCACATAGCTAGGTAATTAAGTTCTGAGGTGAAATTTGAACTGACTGTAGGACTGGTGCTCTGTCAGCTGTGCCTCCTAGCAGCCCTGGAAGAATGAAGTTGTAAGCAAGAATTATTCAAAATATTGTGCAAGTTTTCACTTTTTCCTTTGGCCTATTCTAAAAAAATTTGTACTATTTGGGGAAACGTTTCTTTTGTAAAGGAAATTGAACGCAAATTGTACATACCTGTGAAGTCTGCATTCACAATTGCTGATAAAGTTGCTTCAGTTATCTTTATACACTAGTGACTTGGATTAAAAAATCAGTACTATATTCTGTTGGGTGGAAGTTAATAGTAAGAAATTGACTTTCTTGACTTCAGAAGTGGTTGAAAATCAAGATGGTCTCATTTGAAGGGTGTGAGAGTAGAAAGCCTTAATATGTTTTAAAGGATATGATACAGAGCACTATTTTTAAAAGGTAAATACAATTACTATATTTTATCCATTCCAGTTCGTGTCTATGTTAATTTAACCATGTAGTCTGTCTGTCAGTGGGTAGGCTCCAGGTAAGATATACTCCTTTTAGTAATTCCAACAAGTGATGTTTCCTTTTTTTCCTTACACACCTGTATTCTTAGGAATCAAGATGATTTAGTTAACTTTCAGTGTTTAGGTTTTTGCAAGGCAAGGGGGTTAAGTGACTTGCCTAAGGCCACACGGCTAGGTAATTAAGTATCTGATGGCAGATTTGAACTCAGGTATTCCTCCTGACTCCAAGACCAGTGTTCTATCCACTGCCGCCTAGCCGCCCATCTTTCAGTCTTTTAACACTTTTATAGTTTTTGGATGAAAATGTTGAAACTTGCTTTTGTAAGTAGCTGGGTAAAATTTGAAAGTAAAATTTTTTAAATAGATGTTATAAAGTCTTAATATTTGTTAAAAATGTTGTTTCAACAACACGCCAAGTTTTCATTTTTTTATGCAAAGTTTTGAATTTTACATTTTTCACCCTTCTTTTCTCTTACCCCATCTCTGTTTTCTAATCTAATATAGTTTCTAAATGTCTAATTATCCTTAAAAATAGATTCATATATGGTGGCCAGGTGGCACAGTGGATAGATCACTGGCCTTGGAGTCAGGAGGACCTGAGTTCAGATCCAGCCTCAGACACTTTAATTACCTAGCCCTGTGGCCTTGGGTAAGCCACTTAACCCCATTGCCTTGCAAAAACTAAAAAAAAAAAAAAAATCTTGAGAAAACTCAAAAGAAGGGAACAACATTAGAGAGACATAGACAACTTGTAAAAATGTGAAAGATTGTACAGTTCCCACTCTATAAAGTCTTGTTGAATAACTCCATATGGAGTTTTTTCTTTCCCTGTTAGAAAGTTTTTCCATGTGCTAAGCACCCAAGATTTCCTGCTAGTACCCTGAGGTACTATCATACTAGTTACAAGTGAAAATAAGGAATATCCACAGGTATCAGCTGCTGCAAATAAAATTACTCTCCTTGAAGGATAAGGCAAATCACAGCATTTCATATCACTAATTTTGTGGCTTAGATGTGTACTATATTTGCCTAACCTGGATTAATTTGTGCTACTTAGTATTCATTGTTAGTGATTTTGCTAGGTTAGTGATAATATTTTACAGAAGAATCTCTAAAATATGACCAGGTTTAGGAATCTAACCTTCCTTGGTAAGTATGTTTTGGAAGAGAGGAAAGGATGTGATAGGTGGGTGAACAGCCAGTTTCTTGCATGGTGTCTAAAGAACAGAATTTGTGTAGTCTCAGATTGTTGTGCTTGATGCAAATTATACGAAGTTACATATGTACTGTTGCCTATTACTGGGAAATTACATTCTACTGGGGAGCTCTATACACTTAGAAAATGGGGAAAGTGCACTTAGAAGCTTAGTGTTGTCATTTATAGCTTAATAGAGGAAATGGTACCCCAGTTAAACCCTAAAGGGAGGCTTTGTGAGGTGGGGATGAGCAGGGAATACATTCAGTTTGGAGAAATGGCTTTAATTTACAGAGGCAGGAAATGGTACATGGGAGCCAAGTTGTGGAGGCCCTTAAAATAACAAGTTAAAGAATGTCTTAAAGGCACTGAAAACCACAGAAACTTTAATGACATGATCAAACTTGAACTTTAGATTTGTTTTGACAGCTGTGTGAAGTATGAATAGGAGAGTATAGGAACTGCAATCATGGAAACTAATTAGTAGATGTTAGTGGAATAGCACATGAGAGGAATATGAGGGTCTGAACTAGAATGCTATCTCTTGAGATTATGGAGAAGAGAAAGATCAGAGAGGTAGGACAAGAATTTTAGCAGTAGTAGGAAACAGATGGAATTATATTAAATTAGGGAATATACTGAGTTATTTGCTATAGAATGGAGATAGATGCTTTAGCTCAGAAGAGAAAGGGAGAAGTGACATGAAGAATGAAACCAAGGATCTGAAAAAGTACTTACGATTGTATGTATGCATAGGAAGGAACGCGATTCTGGAGTAGACATATAGCTAAAGTGATAAAGGTTCATTTCCTTATAGTCTAGTAATATTCAGCAGTGCTAGAAGAACAGCTACAGAAATGGGAGAAATAGGAACTAGGGAAGAAGATAGGATTTAATGGCCCCCCTCCCCCGAATCCATATAAAGGTTAGATATAGAAGAAGAAAAGAGATTTCTATAAATGGTTTGTTAATTGCTTGTTATTTATGCCAGGCACTGTTTTGGGACCAAAAAAAGTTTCTAACTTCAAGGAATTTGCATTCTGATGAGTAAAGGAAACTCATTGAAGATGAGGAATGAATGATCAGGGAAAGCTATACAAATTTGGATGGTCAGAAGAGTTGAATATAATTAGAAATTTAATGTCTTTAGATTTTTTTTTTTAAAGTTTCACCTATGGTCTGTTTACCTGTATTGTCTTTACAAAGAAAATATCTCATTTGACTCTTATAATGCCTTTGGAAGGAAAGCATTTCCATTTTACAGATGAGGAAACTAAGGCAAAGAATCAAGTTACTTGTCCAGAGTCAGTTTAGTTTGAAAGTCAGGCCAGATCTAAACTTGGGTTTCTCAAGAGTTAAATTATTTTTATTGCATTGTATTTTACTGAACCAAGTGCCTCATTGCATTCCTTAGCTTGTGTGTGGTACTCCCGTTGCCACTTAACTCTTTTTAAAAAAAAATTTTTATCTAATGCAATGGAATTCATTGACTGCCCAAGGTCACACAGCTAGGCAAGTGAACTCTGGTCCAGCTGACTCCAGGACCGGTGCTGTATCTACTGTGCCACCTAGGTGCCCCTAGTTGTTTCTGGTCCTGGTGTAGTATAGACAGCTTTGATAATTTAATCCATGTAAGAATATGATAATATTTTGTAATCAAACAGATGGAGGATGTTGTAAAAAATAAAATATAAATTTTTAAATTTCTTTTTTATGTTACTCTTGTATCCATTTCTAATCGATCTTTAACTTTGAATGGCCTTAGAAAAATTCTTCTTGCCATTAGATGCTCAATGTTCAAAATTAAGTGAATATTTTTAAAAGGGTTACCAGATTATAATATTAAACAATTGTGTAAACCTATGTTTAACAGTTCGGTAAGCAAATTTGTTAAGTACTCAGATATGTTATTTCAATCTGGATACTCATTTTAATTCACTTTCTTCAGAATGTATTATTTATGATTTTGCAAAGCAGTGGGCTTAGAGGACTTGCTCGAGGTTATACAGCTAGGTAATTCTCTGAGGCCTGGTTTTGACCTCAGGTCAGGGCGGGTGCTCTATCCATTGCACCAACTAGCTGCCCTCATTTCTTTGTTTTTAATGGTTAAGAACATTTAATATTTGGTAAAAGATTTGCTTTTGACCTGTAAAGTTGGAAATACTGCTGTAGAAATTCCTACAGTCATGATTATTTTGGAAAATTCCTTTGAACTGAGACTAAATTGAGTAAAACTAGGCCTTTAGCTTACAAAGCAGTTCTGATACTTAACAAGAGTCAACCTAGGCAAGGATTTTAGTCACCATTGTGGATGAGTGATGAAGGGTAAATCATTTATTTTCCTACATTTAAAAATTTTGATTTCCAAATTCTGTCCCTACCCTTTGCCTTCCTGAGGTGGTAAGCATTTTGATTTTAGCCTATTTATACACTTGCAGTTATGTAAAAGATAATTTCATATTAGTCATTTTTGTGAAGAAAGGACTCAAAAAAAAAGAAAATGAAAAATACTGTGTATTAGTATGTATTTAGACTCCTTGTCCATTTTCTCTGGAGGTAAATAACATGTCTTATCAATACCCCTTTGTGCTCATTTTGGATCAATTATTGTATTGTGAATAGTGAAGTAATTTTCAGTTTATCACTGTACAGTATTCTGGATCCATTCACTCCACATCAGTTTTTCTGAATTCATCATTCAACATTATTCTGTTACAATTTGTTTGGCCATCATCCTGAATTTCTAATTCTTAAACAACCTGAAAAGAGCTGCTATAAATATATTTGTCCAACTAGTTCCTTCATTATCCCCCCCCCCCAAAAAAAAAAATTCTTTCAGAAACAGACCCCCTCCAGTAGTGGTATTGCTGGATCAAAGGATATGTATGTTGTGATAACTTGCTGGGCATAATTTCAAATTGTTCTTCACAATTGTTAGATCTACTCATAACTTCATCAGTAGTGCATTTATTTCTCTAATTTTCTATATCCCTTCCAATATTTGTCATTTACTTTTCTGTCATTAGCTAGTCTGATAGGTTGAGGGTGATACCTCAGAGTTGTTTTAATTTGCATTCCTCTAATCAGTGGTGATTTAGAACATTTTGAGATAATTATAGACCTTAAATTTCGTTGTCTGACAGCTGCCTATTCATACTCTTTGATAATTTATCAATTGAGAAATGTCTTAAATTATAATAAACTTAAGATCTTCATGAAATGAGATCCTTGTCAGAGATTACAAAAAATTATAATAGAATCTACTATTCATTTTACATTTCTGCTTCTAAATTTTTCCCTTAATTATAGATTTTACACTATAGACTATAACGTAGTGCCCCTAATTTGCTTATAATATTACAAGCTTTGTTTATTGTATCCTTATCTGTCAAGTGGAATTTTAATAACTAGCAATAACAGTTATAACAGTGTAACAAGTTCTTAGCAAAAGTCTTTAAGGCTATGTAAAATTACATCATTACATTCTAATTACAAAAGAAATTGCTATTTTTTTATTATGGGTACTGAATATATAGGATATGTTTAAGGCTTGGCACTTTCTCTTGACACAGTCTGTTTACACCAACCATCTACTTGTCATTATTAATTTTCTGGTACTCAAATATACTTTCTTAATTTATGCATTAAAACTACACTTAAATTGCCCTAAACACTATTAAGCCTTACCTGCATGTTGAAATTAGATGTTTGGAATATAAGGGTCATGGATTATAGTATGAACTGAATGGTATAGTAACTGGTTTATTGTAATTTGTGTTTATCAACTATTGATCAGGGAAGTGGCAGTGCCTTATCTAAATCTGACACAGGTGGGTGCTTAGTAAGCATTTGCTGAATGGAATTTAGATTTCAGATATTATGCTTTTATTTCCCCTAGCTCTTAGAACTACAGTGTACACCTAAATTCCAGAATGTTATGACAAACTGTTTTTCTTCCTATTTTTGGCCAATTTTATGTAAGTCAATAGAAAATCCCTTTCAGACTACTCACAATAAAATGATGACATTAGGGTAATTTCAATTTCTAGGTTTTTTAATAAACTTGAGAAAACTTTCTTGTAACTTTTTCAAAATTTCTTCCTAACATCTTTTAATTTAGTGTGTTGTTGGTGGTTGCAATGCCAGCTTTGCATCTCAGGGAGGGCTAGCTCGCCATGTACCTACACACTTTAGCCAGCAGAATTCTTCAAAAGTTGCCAGCCAGCCAAAGGCCAAAGAGGAATCTCCTTCAAAAGCTGGTATGAACAAGAGGAGGAAGTTAAAGAATAAACGGCGTCGCTCACTCCGTAAGTATTGAAATTAAGGGAAAATATGCATTATCTTTCTTTCCTTAGTAATATCTTAGAACATGGAAACTGAATGCAGTTTAAACTCTAGAACCTATTCATTGCTATCCCTTTATTCCTTATCAAACTTCATAAGGGCATTTTTGGATCATGCAACCAAGTTAGTGATTTCTCATGTTTTTTAGGAGAATTAAGCCAAATTTTAAGGAGTGCATTGAGTTTTATTGCTTTAGAGTACTTGAGAAGTACTTTAGAATTTGAATTTTTACTTATATTTTAATTTTTTAAAAACATGTTAATATCTGGCTCTATTTTTTACACTACATGTGCAGTAAAGTTAATATACCTTTACAGTTTTATTTTTTGAAGAATCTAACCTGACCTAAACATTTTTATGTTTTCACCCTTAGAAAAGGAAAGACTATGTCTCAGATAAATTTGAGTATTTGACACTTGTATAAATTTTTTGGCAGATAAATACATATTGAAGTGAAATGAAATTTAGATTATATTGTCATCAGAAGTAGGATTATAAGGAATTTAATAAAATCCCCAAATAGGCAGAGAAGAATTATATCCTTTCCTATAGGTCAAATGTAAGCTATTTAATGACAGGAACACCATGTTAGGCATGTATAGATTGCAATAGAATTATGGGTGTTTCCTATTAGGAAAACCCATGTGGAAATTTCATACATAATGTAATTTTGTTTTCTGGAAAGATTATGTCCTGCTTACTGTCATTGATCCCCCCCCCTTTTTTTGCCAGAGTAATAATTTGATATAGACATGTTATTAAGGCAGTGAACTGAGCAGAGTATAAATAGTCTTTGAGTAAGTGAATCCTCTAGTCAAATTGCTATAAAAGGAAGATTTTTTTTGAATATAGGTGAGAACTAGATGCACTGTGTATCTTATGTGCTAGTTATTTGAAATGATAGGCTTTGAAAAAGATTTAGATTTCATATTTCAAAAACCTAAGAATGATTGTAGAGAGTCTTGTAGAGAGTCTTTAGAAATGCATAACTGGTCAGAGTTAGAACTTGACTTCCAAACTTCATCAGTTCTTTCATTCATACTCATACAATATAAATGAATCTTCGTTCACTTCAACAAGTTTTTAAAAATAATCTTTTGTCCATTATACTGTGGATATAATTAGCATAAAACAACGTCCTTTATTTTATGTGTGTGTGTTTTGCTTTTTGAGATTGGATGCAACATAGCAAGGTCATTGGAGAGGGAGAGATAATAGCAATTGGGCAGATCAGTGAAGTAAATCCTCAAGGAAGAGCCTTCCCTTGTCTCAGGGAAGTATTCTGAAATTGAATGTAATGCATTTGGGGAATCTTGTTCACAACAAAGGCATAGTGAACATGTAGAACATGTAGAAGGATATATATCTCAGGATGATTTTGAGATACATTTACTGGCTTGGGATGTTATGGAGAAAGAAAGGTTTAAGATAGAAGGTAGGGGAAGCTAGGTGGCACAGTGAATAGAGCACAGTTCCTGGAGGAACTGAGTTCAAGTCCATTCTCAGACACTCAGTAATCTAGCTTGTGTGACCTTGGGCAAGTCACTTAACCCTATTGCTTTGCAAAAACCACAAAAAAAAAGAAGTTAAATTTTCAGTTTTGAAAGGGTTTAGGAGTAGTGTGAGGTAGACAAGGGAAGCCTCAATGTCATGGTACTGATGAAAAAAGTTTTAAGGAAGTTTGTGTGTGTGTGTGTGTGTGTGTGTGTGTGTGTGTGTGTGTGAAACACTCAAAAGTCCTAATTCCAAATCCCACTCTATGCTACACATAGTGCAAAATGCAGATGGAATTCTTAGAAGTTGAAGAGGTTGTACTAAGTGGTCATGGTATTAAAAATGACAGTGTGAATATTGAAATTTCTCAAATTGTCAGGATTTGGAATTGACTTGGAGGACTGATTCTAAACTCCTTTAGTCAGGGCAGCAGACTGGGAACCTCATTAATGCCTTCAAGTATTAGGCATATCAGAGTAATGAATCAAGATTCTATATATGGGGGAAAGAAACTGAATTTACATTCCATGTAAAATGTCCAAAAGGAAATTGGTGTTGTTGTGGGTTGAAGCTGTTAATGGCATTTCAGCAGATTACAAAGGACAAGTATTAAATAGATTGAAGCTATATTATAGATGCAGGTTTACCTTTTTTCTTTTTTTTCTGTTGAGGTTTTTGAGGGATAGTTTCTTGGACAAGTAACTCCATTGAGCACATTAGTTGTATCACAAGTTAAATTTTTAATAGTTAATCATTTGTTTTTGTTTTTGTTTTTTTTTTATTTTTAGCACGACCCCATGACTTCTTTGATGCACAGACACTGGATGCAATAAGACATCGAGCCATATGCTTTAACCTCTCAGCCCATATAGAAAGTTTAGGAAAAGGACACAGTGTTGTTTTTCATAGTACTGTAAGTATTTTTTTGTTTGGCCTTGTTTACACACGCACACACATTTTAAATATATATTTCTATATAGAAATACATATGGTTTTATTTTGTCACAGCTATTTTCCTGGTGTATGTAGATTAAGTCATTTCTGTGTAAAGGCAGTGGTAGTCGGAAATGTTGCACTCTTTTTGGATAAATGTAGTCTAAAAATGAAATAACAGGAAAAAGAAGTTCATGCATTACCAGCATTTTAAAAATATATTTTCCTCATGTTTTCAAATTTGTATCTCATAATAATAAATCTATATATCACTGTAAAGTTTACCAGTGTTTACAGTTGTTAATCCCATTTTATCCTCGCAGTAATTAGATTAACAATGTTATTTCAACTTTATAATTGAGGAAACTGAGGCAGACAGGTTAAAATTGTTTATCCAGGCCCATAGTGCTCATGTAAAATGTTGATCTTGGAAGTTTATTTAATCCACTAATATAGTTATTTCAACTATGTTAAGCCACTGGACTTTGAACTAAAATAATCTAAATTCAAAATACAGAAAGGAATTCTTGCAGCATACCACTCTGAAGATTTTGGTTAGACCCATTTATGGACCAATGTAGCTCATACTATTAAATCAGTAGGCTTCATTTGCATTTGTATCTCCTTTCTGAGTTCATATCTTTTGAGAGTAACAGCCTGTGAGTTTTGTCTTTTCCTTGGTATACAGCTTTAGTTTTTCATATATATATATAAAACATGAACCCAGTACATTCCCAAAATATACTCCATATGATCTGGGCAGGATACAGTTTAGAGGGGGACTCCTAGGAACTGCTTGATTATATTAGCTTGTTACCTTATCACTCACCTAAAGTGAGTCTAAATAATCCCTCTAGTAGAAAAAAAAAATTTTTTTGGCAGCAGTTGGATTAAATGACTTGCCCAAGGTCCCACTGCTTAAGTGTCTTAGGTTGGATTTGAACTCAAATCCTCCTGACTCTAGGGCCCGTGCTCTATCCACTATACCACCTAGCTACCCTTCCAACCCCAGAAGATTTTGAACCTGCTTCTACTTACTACAAATCTGTAGTCTATAAGACTTTATTAAATATCAAATTTCACCTAAATCTAATTTTTTTATATTTTTGATGCATTTGTAAGATCATGATTTCTCCTTGTATCACTCCCCTTCCAAATAGGCCATTCTGAATAACAAATCATCTTTTTTAAAGACAAAAAGTAAAACATGAACAATACAGTAAAAATGTGAAAATATATGTACTGTACTACCATTTGTGGACCTTTTTACCTCTGTAAATGGATACAATTGGAAATGTCTTTCCTTTTCTGCTCATGTACATTGCACTAGTCTCCCAATCTCTGCATTTTCTGACACAGGAACTACTGCTATCCTACAAGCATAATCCAATAATAGAATCCATAAGTCAAAACTTTAAGTATATTTTAATAACTTAGATAATCTCATTCCCATCCAAAATCTATTCATGAACTCAAAAAATGAGTGCTGTTCAAAGAGATAATTGATTTGGTTTGGAGCAGAAAAGTATCAAAGTAAATGAAAACTGTTTGTGGATTTTACTCAAATCTTTATGTTTATTTAGTGGGAGGACAATTAAGTTGGGTTTTTTTTTTTTTTGAATTATCGATTTTATTCATTTCAGTTGTGGATCAATGGAGTCACACACAGCTAGGTAAATAAGTGTCTAAGGCCAAATTTGAACTAGGGTCCTCCTGACTGACTCCTTAGTCCAGTGCTCCATCCACTGTGCCATGTAGCTTCCCCTCAAACACATTTCTTAGATAATTTAGGGAAATAGGAATTCAGGAATTGAATTCTCCACCTTTGCAGAGACATCATCAAGGAAGAGAAGGTTTTTCTGAATTAAAGACAAGTTAGAAAAGGAGGGCTGAGAGACCTTTCCAGTTAAATGGGGTTTAATTCTTTCAGGTATATGATTGAGAGTAGTATCCAGAGTGATGGAAACAAAGAAATTATTGCTGTGGTAAGCAGAATTGAGATGGATTTAGTCTAAGGCAAGCAAATGAAAGAATTATTTTATTAATTAATATTTCCAGAAAGTGGAACAAAGTCCTTATAGTTCTTAATGAAAAAAAATTGTGTAAGTCAGTCCTATGAAAGATTTTTTTAAAAAACAGTAAAAAGTTCCTTGTCTTGAAGCAGAACCCTTTAATTTTTTATTCCCCTGGTCTTATAAAGATTTTATTTTTGAGTTCTACATTTTCCCCCCAAATCTTACTCCCCCCCCCCGAAGGCAATTTGCCAGTGTTTACATTGTTTCCATGGTATACATGATATAAATTGAATGTGATGAGAGAGAAAAATCATTCTTAAGGAAGAAACATAAAGTATAAGAGCAAGATCAGACAATAAAATAATCAGGCTTTTTTTCCCTAAATTAAAGGTAATAGTCCTTGGTCTTTGTTCAAACTCCACAGTTCTTTCTCTGGATAAGATGGTATTCTCCATAGTAGGCAGCCCCAAATTGTCCCTGATTGTTGCACTGAAGGAATGAGCTAGAGAAGCCTTCATTGTTAATACTGTTTTGAAGAAAAGATAGTTCTTTCATCCAAGTACCTATTCTATTTTATTGTCTTCATTTTAGGTCATCTTTTTTTAAAGAATGAAAAATTAACTGATTCTTTCTCTTTTTGAAGAACTTGCTTTTGTGTCTTCTCCAGAAGAGGTCAGCAGAATCATAGTTATTTTGCGAGCTTTAGTTTTTACTATGCTAGACCATGATTTACTATCTTCTGTTATATATTTTGTTTATAGTTTCTTCTAGAATCCTTATGCTCTCCAATTTAATTATCCATTTGGCTTGAACTAGATTTAGAGAAATGAAAAAAGTATAAATTTAAAGGCAAAGTAATTCTATTTAGTAAATCCCATGTACAAAATTATGAGATCTAGGGATATTCTACAAAATCCCTATTTTAGTTTATAGGATATCATTCTAATTCATTTTAAAATGATTGACTCTGACCTTCAAGTATGGACCCTATTAAAATCTTGTTATCACAACAATCACAGAGCATATTTAGATTCATCTGTCTCTTAGCATTGGACTTTTAGGTATTGATGTGTTTTTGACTATATTTTTGTCATTCTATCATTGACTACATAATAAACTACGTAATCAAGCTCATGGACTAGTATAGAAAAAAATTGACTTGGCTAAATCTCACCCTCCTCTCCTGGGGTGGGGGTGGGGACTGAACAAAACAACCCCACAGTGGAATTACAGACCTTTTTAACCTACTGATCTCCTTTTAACTTGTTAATTACAAAATATTTATTTTAAATAATACTTTGTGAGTAAAATTGAAATAACATCTTCTGGGTGGATTATACATTCACAATGAAATGGTTTTATCTTTTAATGGCATTCTTAAGTTTATTCAGTGTTTTGATTAATTAAAAAATACATCTTTTTAATGATTGAATTTAATCATCATAATAAATGATTGCTATTGGAGTAAATGGGAGAGAAACATATGTAGTGTTCCTTATTTTTAAATGTGTAATTTTCATACATTTTGATACTATTAATAGGTAATAGCCAAGAGAAAAGAAGATTCTGGAAAGATAAAATTGCTCCTTCACTGGATGCCAGAAGATATGTAAGTATTCATATATTTTAGAAGTGAATTATTTATTTGAAAATTTTTATGGGGAAAAACAATTTCCTAAATATTTTAACCAATTGTTTACAGTACATGAGTTCCAATTTTTACATATACTAAAGTAAAGTGTTCAATATTTTTGTTTTTTGGGGAAGAGGAAGTGAGTTTTTTGGTCATAAGTAATGATCCCAGTTATAGATTCAGGAGACAGGAGAGTTTTACTCTGTGGAAATTAGTACTTTCGACTTAGCTAGATTTCACTTTTATAGCTTACCTACATATGTTTTAGATTTAAATGTTCTTGTTTTTTATTTTCTCAATCAGATAGTTTTTAGTTTCACAAATTCTTGAGCTGGTGCTCCTTCTCCATGTTCTTAAGGGTATATTTGAATGTCTAGCCAATATTCTTAGCTTCAGAAAATAGTGCTGTAAACTAGAATTTCTGCAAACACATTTAAAATATAGACAGGATTCTACTAAGATTTTTGAGGTATATTGTTTGGTGGTCTCAGTAACCCCTCTTCAATCAGGCAACCTGTAGGTGAATCACAGAAAAGTCCTGAAGGACAGACAGTTATTTCTTTAGTGCAGTGAGGAGATAGCTAGGTAGGGTGAAAATGAGATGGGGAAAAAGATAGTGAAAACCAGTTTTGAAAAGATCAGGAACTAAATGCTTGTTTTATTTAAATTTTTTTATAACAATAGAATTTGAGTTTTTCAGCTAATAATTAAAAAATATAAAACCTTAGCAACTTTTAATAGCTATATTTGTATAGTTATCAGTACAAACATGAAATATTTACTTAGTATCAGCAACTTAAGAACATTAAGAGTTATTGTTTACAAAAATCAGTGCCATTTAGGAATTACTAGCTTTCATAATTTCCAGCAGGAGTGTTTTTAAAATCAGATTATTATTTTGACTTTTAGCAATTAAAACACGGGTGAGATAGAAATGGATCTTTAATCAATGTCTTTTTCTTCTCTTCCCCCCCCCCCCCCCCCCCCCCCCAGTTTGCCTGATGTTTGGGTAAATGAAAGTGAACGACATCAACTAAAAACTAAAGTAGTTCATTTATCAAAGCTACCCAAAGACACTGCCTTGCTTTTGGACCCAAACATATACAGGTAGGTAATTTCATTTTGATGATTTCCTTTATAAAGCACACAATCATCAAGATTCACTTTTTTAAATGTATGTTGAATAGATTGTTAAAACAGGGATATCAGTTTTGACTAGTGCCCCAGCAAGTTCTGAAGTTTGAGAAATTCTTGATAAAGCTTCATGAGCTGAAATCTAGGTACTGAGAAAGAGGGAATGTTTATTTACCAAGTGTATTTTACTTTTTTGTGCTTGGTGTACAGTAAAAGAAGTACATACAGTGGAATCCTGAAAGATCACTTCTCTTAAGATCACATACTGGTTTGTATGCCAATTTTTTTCAAGTCCAAGTTTATTTACTGTTCAGTTGTAATACATGTAGTATTACTTTGAAACCAGTATTTTTTTATGTAAGACTGAGGAGGGAGGGAGGGAAGGGAAGTACATATTAAGTGTCCCTAAGTAGTTTAAACAATTACATTTAAAAAAAAATTTATTTAAGGCAATGGGGTTTAGTGATTTGCCCAAGGTTACACAGCTTAGACAATTATTACATTATGTGTCTGTGGTCAGATTTGAACTCAGGTCCTCCTGACTGCAGGGCTGTTACTCCATCCACCTAGCTACATAGCTACCCCAACAATTTCATTTTCAACAAAATGTTCTTCTTTGTTGACAGAAATGTTTTTCTTTTAGTGCCTTAAAATAATTGTAATTTTAAAAATTTGACCTATTTTTGCATTGTGTGTTATGCTTGACTCATTCACAGAATACAAATAGATGTTTTATAAGGTACAAATTCTATAAGATGCTTAGTATACATATTCTCACGTAACATAAATCATAGTTTTCTTCATTAACCATGTGTCTTTGGATTAAAGTAACATTCACATCACTTAGCACAGTGCTTTTGCAAACCGTAGGCACTTAATTAAATGTTGAAGTAATTTCTAATAATGGCCAATTTGTTTTGTAACTTTATTTTCTATTTCAAATCAGTTTTAAGAGCAGTGCTTTCAACAAATGTAAATATTTTTATTTGAGGTACTTTCAAGCATAATCTTTATTTGAGCATCATTAAGAATCCTCTTACAACAAAGTAACTGCTCTGAAGTTTTGTTTCTCCCTCCTTTGGAGCCGAAAAAGCCATGAGAGAAATCCTTTTTTTGTTTGTTTTTTTTAAGGTTTTTGTAAGGCAATGGGGTTGAGTGGCTTGCCCAAGGCCACACAGCTAGATAATAAGTGTTTGAGGCCTGATTTGAAGTCAGGTACTCCTGACTCCCTGGCCGGTGCTCTATCCACTGCGCTCCCTAGCTGCCCACGAGAGAGATCTCTTGATTTCTCGTTTTGGATTATTGAATCATCTCTACCCCACCTGAACATGCCTTCTTTCCATGAGTTTTTGATTTTGTGGGTTTTGAAATAAGTATTAGCTTTGTTTTGTATTAAACTCTTGATCTTTTTAAATTCAAGAGGTATTCAGCATTGAATAATCTCCCAGAACTTAAGGGTCAGGAAGATCTTTTAGGAATGTATCTGACAAATAATGTGAGAATATTTCCATAACTTCTCAGTATCCAAGATTAGTTCCTGATCTTGGAGGGAGTTTCCATATTGCGAATTCCCCATACTGATCTGCAGCCCCAGACTCCTAACTTCTTATAGATTTGTTTTTGACACTCTGATGGAGGTTGTTCTGATACCTCTTCTTGTAGAGGAAACACCTGTATGTTTGGCTGCTTAACCATATCAAAGTACATTGCTAATTTCACAGATTTCACTTGTGGAATGTGGGTTATTTTTGTTGGTTACCTGGACCTGAATATCTGTATGTTTAGGGTTTGGACTGAATTATTCTATCTATATTCCTGTAAAATTATTGATATGAAGGAACTATACCTTAATAAAATTAGATTAAATTAGATAACTTTTAAAACATTTTCTTCAATGTATGTTTAGCATGGTTTTACACATAGAGTAGAAAAAATGACTGAAATGTATTGTTGCTTTTACTTAGAAAAATAAGTTTAAGTTACATATAAAATTTCTTAGAGTAGTGCAGTTAATTAACTAGTTTAAGGTTTAAAGAAATTCCTTCCAAATAACTTAGCATCTTTATCTTCTCAGACAAACTATCAGGAAAAATACATACTTATTATTCAAGAAATTTCAGATATAGGGTAAACTACTAGGATATTTTAGCAGAAGGTAAATAGTAAAAGAATTTAAAAACTTGAATAAATTCCATGTGAAAGTGTCAAAAGTAATATATATATCTTGCTATAAAATTAGTTTTTAAAAACTTTTTACAATAAAATACATTTTTCTTTTTTCCAGAACTATGACACAGAAGAGGTTGAAGAGGTAAAAATAATATTACATACATAAATAAAACAAACAAAAGGGGGATTCCTACAGTCTTTGTCACTGACAATGGGTTTAGGAATAAAATTGCACATTAGAGTCAACCCCTTCCTTTTCTCTCTGCCCTCCCCCAATACTTAGATAATATTTATGCCTAGTGTAAACATTTTGTGAATGAAGTAGATGCTTCTGTGGAATGTTTCAATATATTACTGTAAATACATATTTTCATAAAATGGTACAGTGGGAGACAGAGCAGCCACTCTTCTGGCAACTTAGTGGAACAACTTCTTAAAAGTTTTGCATGCTTGCTGCTTTAAGCTGTTTTTCTTTAGTGATTCTAGTAGTTTATTATTATTATTATTATTATTACAATTTTGCTCTTAAAAAATTCAAAAGCACTCTAAGAATATTTTTGTCTCTACAGTGTCATTAATTTAAACTCAATTATGATATTAGGACAAAGAAAATTTCAGGAGGAAATTTTAATTTTCAATTATGATTAATTGATGTGATTGGTTGCCATATGTCTTCTGTTGCAGAATTCTGATAAGAAAAGTATTCAATTTGTATTTAAGCAAACAGTGAATGGCATTTGCAATCAACCAAAAATTTCATCTATTGAATTAGGGCTGAAACTCAACTGTTAAGAGTGTTGTAATATGTCTGGTGACTCCTTTTTCAGGATTAGGGCTTTCTTATGGAGTACAAGTATGTTAATATTTACTTATGAATCTTTAACGGTTTTTGAAAAACCTATTTCAAAACTTTTGAAAACTCTTGGTGTTTTCATTTTAAGACCGATTTTTTTTTTCATGAGAAAAGCAATTGATTTTTCTTTTGATGTAAGAAAAATTGCAGATTTTTTCCGTATCTGGAAATTCTTTTTGCACCAAAGTTGGAATGGGAAAATAAAATAAAATCACTTTCTTGCTTATTAAGCAAGAAGTCATATGGATTTTTTTGAACTTAAAGAAATAGAAAAGTATATAACTTGTTTAGTCTTGTATGGAGACAAAAATGTTGCATAGAGGTAACAGAGCATTGCTTGTAAATGATTCAGCAGTTTTGTAATATATTTTATATTATGAGATGTACTGTAGATGTTTTTGTAGTGGCATGAAAAACGTATATATTATTGCAGAAATAATATTGAAGGATATTGTAATGTACTAGTGTTGCCAGAATAATTGTTAATAAAGCACCTTCCTTAACAATAAATGTCCTTTGGAGACTTAAGGGATTTTGTACTACTGTTATTATTCCTGTAAGAATGAAATACATTGAACATCCTTCCAGAAGTCTTTGAGGGATGAACAGTAACCATAATAGAATTATGGCACTCATTTCTGACAGTGACAGTGAAATCAATTATTTCCTTACTGTTGGAAGGACCTATTGTAAAGTATGTGGTTACATGCAGTCAAACTGCATAAAATCCTCCTAATTGAGGAGCTTTCACTTTACCTACAGTAAATATAAAAACCAGCAGTTTTTACACTAAATTTTTTAAAGAAGAGTCAAAAATTTAGAATTAACCCTTTGGTTCCAAGATGAGAATTTTCATGATACACAGTGCATTTTGCATTTACTTAATTTAAAAAAGAAAAACAAAACAAACAAAAAAATGAGGCCTTCTTGGTTCCAGTTGGTTAAAAAGCTCTTGAAATAATGAGTCAAGAAATTAAATGAAGTGCAATTACAGCACTACTAATGTAAGACATTCTGGAAAGGTTGTTTAATAAGAATATTATACATAAGCTCTGTAGCAATGTGACATTTCTTTTTCTTTCTCTTTTATTTTTTTGGATTTTTCTTTTGGTTTCTATTCTTTTGCTGGAGCACTTCATCTACTGCTTTATTCTGTACCTATAAAGTAATCTGCAATCTCCATTGTTATCTTCAATTTGTTATGAAATTGCCAATAATTGGATATATAATTTGTATCTGTATTTTTGTTTTATTGTGTCATGTCCTTGTTAGTCATTCACAATTGACAAATGATTGCAGCCCTTGCCTAAGTATTTGTTTCTAATAAAACAAAGCAAATCACATCTTGAAAGTTGTTACTTTTCAATGAAGTTTTAAAATTACAATTGAAGATTTAAATTACATGTACTTTTTTGATGCAACTCACTTAGCTGTGAGAGCTAAGATTCTCATTTTGTCTATTTGAACCCTGTATATCATATCCATACTCACTATTAAGTCTGGTTTCACATTATGTATCCACTACATTCCTGAAAGAAGATATGGAAGCAAAGCGAATAGTTTGGCAATGAAAAAAACTGTCATTGCTTCTTAAAAGTAGTGTCCATGGTATAGGTTTTAGACATCATAATCAGTGTTCATCTTTGTCATTTTTCCATGTTACTCCAATAGGCAACAAGTCATTTACCATATGGACTTATAGAGAAATAGGCATATGAAATGACATGTTTCTAACATTCTTGAATACTGCAAGTTATTATTACCACAAGTTATTTCATAGGTGTTTAGTATTTACATCTACATTTTAGCCTTACTGATTTTGTGCAATAATCTCTTAAAGTTTAGATTTCACATAAATTTTATCTATCCCTTGAATTGCAGTCTTTTAATTATTCAAAAAGGAAGAGCCAAGTGAAGGAAGAATCCTATATTGCAGAAGGATTACATGCATTGTTCCACTTAGCTGCACAGCAGCTAAGTTTTTGGTGTTTTTTTTTTTTTTAGGTTTTAACAAGGCAGTTGGGCACCAAGGCCACACAGCTAGGTAATTATTAAGTGCTTGAGACCAGATTTCAATCCAGGTACTCCTGACTCCAGGGCTGCTGTTTTATCCACTGCGCCACCTTGCCACCCCACAGCATAATTTTTAAATAGAGAAAGGACTATATGGCTACTGACAGATTGTTGTACTACTTTTGGGAGTGTCTTGCCTGGGGTCTCAGTAAAGGTCTGATGTTGAATTTGAACTCAGGTCCTCATTTCAGGACCAGTTCTTTGTCCATTGTGCCACTTATCTTACCCCTCATTACCTTATTTTTTTATTTATTTATTTGTTTTTAGGTTTTTGCAAGGCAATGGGGTTAAGTGGCTTGCCCAAGGCCACACAGCTAGGAATTTATTAAGTGTCTTAGGCCTGATTTGAACTCAGGTACTCCTGACTCCAGGGCCAGTGCTGTATCCACTGTGCCACCTAGCCGGCCCCCTGTATTACTTACATGTCACAATGTACCTATTACTATTCCTTAATAGTCTTTTAACATTAACATAATAATCTTGCATTTATATTTTTGTTTCACAAAAGAGCAATGTCTGATTATTAGCAGTCAACATGTTATCAGTGAAGAAATACACAGCAGATTTGGCCAAAAATAATGTGTGTTTGACCAGTCACAGAAAAAGTGAAATCTTATATGCACCATTGTTGACTTGTGTCTTCAGTTTATAATCAGAGGGAGAGGATCTATGATTGTTAAGATTTCTCTGATTATAAACTGAAGACACAAAAATCAATAGAAAATACTTATTAGTGTGTTCTATTTGTACAAAAAATGGGAAATAGAAAGATTTGCCCCAATAGCCAGTAATTATATTCTAGAATTTTAAGGCTTGGTGTGCAAAATATATTACAAATATTTTAACCTCACACAGATGAGAGGCAGGTCCTATTAATCCCATTTTGTAGATAAGCAAACTGAGGCATGTCATGTCCAGATTTGCATAGCTAGTTAAGTGTCTGAAGCCTAGCTGAGATTAGATGTAGCAAGCAATTAGCTCTTAGGTTTCCAGGTTTGAATACAGTTCATTTATGTGAAAAGTCAATTATTTATAGATCTTTAAAAAAAGATACTGTGACTTTTTCCACCATTTTTTCCCCTCTGGATACAGATGGTATTCTCCATTTAGCACAAAATTGTGCCTGATTGTTGCACTGATGGAATGGGCAAGTCCATCTAAGTACTTTGCAATGAGTATTCCAAAAATGGGTATTTGAAGATTTGTTTTTGGAATTTGGAAAGTGAGCTAGTGACACAGGTTTCCAGTGATGTTTTTAAAAAATTTCAACTTGGGAACTTAGACCATTAACATCCTCTCAATATGAAATTAGTGCATCACTCTAGCATCTTGTTCTAGCATCTTCTAGGTATGTTTTAGCCATCATTTGAAACAGTTGACAAGACATTGAGTTAGCAGTGTGTTTCAGATGTGTGTTTGCCCCTATGGATAGAAAGATTCAAGCAATGAGCAAAAAGTAATCAGAATTCCCTCAAGGAATTTATCCATTAATGAGAAAGAAATAGGCTCATAAAGGAGACATGAAGCTTTTGCAAGATTCCCAAAGGATCCCCAAAATGCTTATGTTAAGGAGAACATTCTAAGCATGGTGGACCCTTAGTCAAAAGGAATAAATGGTGTGAAGAAAATAAATTGTAGCATAGTAATTTCAGGGTTGATTTTTGTAAAAGATCATGCAGGATGCATTCTTGACTGAGGAGTGAGATTTTTTTTTTTCATTTTTTCAAATCAATGGTATTAACTGTCTGAGCCCAGGTTCTCCTGACTCCAGGCCAGGGTGGGTGCTCCATCCACTGCATCACCTAGCTGCCCTGTCAAGATCTTTTTTTTTTTTTTTTTTTTTTTTTACTGAGGTAGGGTGGCCCAATGGATCCTGGGGGGGAAGCAAGTAAATTGAAATGAGTGTCAAGGAGTTGAATAGGAGAGAAAAATTATTAGCTTGACAATGAACTGAGCAAAGAAAAGGAATGATTCTTCTGTAGTTCTGTAGACAAGAGATACCATTTTGGTTGGATGGAACCTGTGGATTGTGTCTTAACTTCAAAGGAAAGGTTATTGGGTGGTGGAGGTGAGAAATATCTGGAAGTAGTAATGGGAATCAAGGAACATTCTATTTTCTCTTACCTTGTGACCCAAGGGGAATTAGTGAGAATGCAGCCAGTACTGAAAAAAAACGGATCCTGATCTTGGTGATGACCGGAAAGTAGAAAAGAAAGATAGAAGATGAAGGGAAACTTGCTGCCAAGAGAGGTCACAGAAGTACTGGGTTGATGGAAATATTGAAGGAGTTGAGAAT
Source organism: Macrotis lagotis (assembly GCF_037893015.1). Taxonomy (NCBI): domain Eukaryota; kingdom Metazoa; phylum Chordata; class Mammalia; order Peramelemorphia; family Peramelidae; genus Macrotis; species Macrotis lagotis. The sequence continues at coordinate 192,111,253 of NC_133664.1, read as the reverse complement.
TTGGAATAATTACAAATTGTATAAAGTCCAGAATCACTTGAGATGTTAACCAAGTGCCAGTATATTAGTCATCAGTGGAAGCATTCTTCCCAGAGAGTTGAGAGTTTAGGTAGATTACTGGGGGGGAAAAAAGTGGAGAGGCACTTGAAAAGGTTAAATAGGCATCAAAATTGGGTAAAAAAGAAATAGATCTTAATCTATAAAGATGTGAACAAAGTGTAGCCATAATAGAATGGCGAGGTTGGAATGATAAAAGGGAGGGCATATTGGGAAAATCAGTTGCAGTTACTTTGCAGAGGGTAGGCGTTGCAGAAAAAAAGGGAACATAAAATATAGAAGGCTATGAATTCATCCATAAACTGGTATTAAATAATAGAATGAATTTAAAAGCCAGATTACTATAATTTATTTTCAAGGAACATTTGAAGCAGATAGATGTATATAGGTAAAGGTAAGGGACTGGAGCAGAATCAGCTGAAGGAAAGAAAGCTGGAATAGCAATAATGATGGAAGCAAAACTAAAAATTGATCCAATTAAAGGAGACAATGAAGTCATGCCAATACTAAATATATAGACCCCAAATATAGTATATACTATTTTTTTTAGGTTTTTGTGCAAGGCAGACGTGTTTAAGTGGCTTGCCCAAGGTCACACAGCTAAGTAATTGGTTTCTGAGGCCCAATTTGGACTCCAGGGCCAGTGCTCCATCTACTGCGCTACCTAGCAGCCCCAGGATATACTATTTCTAAAAATGTTGACTTACTGGAGGAAATAGACAAAATTATACTAATGGGGTGCACTTCAATTTTGTCCTCTTAGAACTAGATACATATAACCAAAAGAAAGAAACAAGGAGGTGAATAAAATTCTGGAGAAGTTATAATATATCTTTTTCTCAGTAGTACATGGCACAAAAATTGACGTTATTTTTTTAAATTAATTTTTGTTAAAGATATTTGAGTTTTACAATTTTCCCCACAATCTTACTTCCCTCCCCCCACCCCTCCACAGGAAAGCAATCTGTCTTTACTTTGTTTCCATCTTGTACCTTGATCCAAATTGGGTGTGATGAGAGAGAAATCATATCCTTAAAGAAAAGACAAGAACTCGTAAGAGGTAACAAGAGCAGACAATAAGATATCTGTTTTTTTTCTAAATTAAAGGAAATAGTCCTTGCACTTTGTTCAAACTCCACATCTCCTTAATCTGGATACAGATGGCACTCTCCTTTGCAGACAGCCCAAAATTGGGATGAGCAAGTCCTTCAAGCTTGAATATCACTCCCATGTTAGGGTATACAGTGTTTTTCTGGTTCTGGGCTGCTATAAATATTTTTGTACAAGTGACGTTTTTACCTTTTTTCATCATCTCTTCAGGATATAGACCCAGTAGTGGTATTGCTGGGTCAAAGGGTATGCACATTTTTGTTGCCCTTTGGGCATAGTTCCAAATAGCTCTCCAGAAGGGTTGGATGAGTTCACAGCTCCACCAACAGTGTAATAGTGTCCCAGATTTCCCACAACCCTTCCAACAATGATCATTATCCTTTCTGGTCATATTGACCAATCTGAGAGGTGTGAGGTGGTACCTCAGAGAAGCTTTAATTTGCATTTCTCTAATAATTAATAGTTAAGAACATTTTTTCATATGGCAATGAATTGCTTTGATCTCATCTGTAAATTGCCTTTGCATATCCTTTGACCATTTGTCAATTGGGGAATGGCTTTTTTGTTTTAAAAATATGACTCAGTTCTCTGTATATTTTAGAAATGAGTCCTTTGTCAGAATCATTGGTTGTAAAGATTGTTTCCCAATTTACTCCATTTCTTTTGATCTTGGTTACATTGGTTTTATCTGTGCAAAAGCTTTTTAATTTAATGTAATCGAAATCATCTAATTGGTTTTTGGTGATGTTCTCCAACTCTTCCTTAGTCATAAACTGCTCCCCTTTCCATAGATCTGACAGGTAGACTAGTCCTTGATCTAATTTGCTTATAGTATTGTTTTTTATGTCTAAGTCCTATAACCATTTGGATCTTATCTTGGTAAAGGGTGTGAGGTGTTGGTCTAATCTAAGTTTCTTCCATACTAACTTCCAATTATCCCAGCAGTTTTTATCAAAGAGGGAGTTTTTATCCCAATGTCTGGACTCTTTGGATTTATCAAACAGCAGATTACTATAATCATCTCCTGCTTTTACACCTAGTCTATTCCACTGGTCCACCACTCTATTTATTAGCCAATACCAAACAGTTTTGATGACTGATGCTTTATAATATAATTTTAGATCAGGTAGGGCTAAGCCCCCTTCTTTTGCACTTTTTTTCATTAAGCTCCTGGCAATTCTTGACTTTTTATTTCTCCATATGAATTTACTTACAATTTTTTCCAACTCATTAAGTTTTTGGAATTTTGATTGGTAGGGCACTGAACAGATAGTTTAGTTTTGGTAAAATTGTCATTTTTATTATATTAGCTCTCCCTATCCATGAGTAGTTGATATTTGCCCAGTTATTTAAATCTGATTTAATTTGTATGAGAATTGTTTTATAATTATTTTCAAAGTGATTCTGAGTCTGAAAAATTGACATATATTAGTGCATAACAACCTGACAGCAAAATGCAGAAAAGCAAAACTAAGTAAACATCTTTTTCCGTGGAAAGACTTTGAATATTCATTGGAAATTAAACAATCTAGTACTAAAGAAACATGGGTCAAAGAACAAATCAGAGGAAATGACAATAAAACAATTTTAAAATTTATGCAATAAACCAATCCAGGATTTAAGAGTAAAATTTATATCTGTAGTTGCTTATATCAATAAGAGAGAAAAAGTATATCTGTGAATTGGACATGCAAGTTAAAAAACAATCAAACCAGATAAAGAACACATCAAAAATCTCTTACTAAACATCAAATTGCAAAAATTGAAAATCAGGAGAGATTAATAAAATTGAAGGCAAGAAAATATTTCAGTTAATTAAACTAGAAGCTAGTTTTATGAAAAAATACAGACAAGCAATTTTTTAGAGGAAAGAGAAATCTAAAATATCAAAAATGAAATGGGTTAATTCACTGCTAATAAATGGTCAGCTATTTTGCTGTTAAATTTCACACTAAATGTAATGGATGAGTATTTACTAAGATAAATTTACATATTTTTTGGTAATTAACATTAACAGAAGAAAAAATAAATTACTTCAAATAACCTAATCTTAGAAAAAGTAAATTTGCCAATGAGCTTTCCCAGGCAAAACTCCCCAGGAATAGATGGATTCACAAGTGAATTTTATCAAAAGTTGAAAGAACAATTCCAAAACTATATAAATTACTTGGAAAAATACCTGAAGATATCTTAATAAACTCCTTTTAGAACATAAATGATGGTACTGATACCCAAATCAAGAAGAGCCAAAATAGAGAAAGAAAGCAGACCAATTAAAAAAAATTTGATGCAAAAATTTTAAAATGTAATGCTATCAAAGACGTAGCAATATATCTGAAGAATCACACTATGATCAGGTGAGGTTTATACTTGGAATGCCGGATTGGTTCAATTTTAGGAAACCGTCAGTAAATTTGACAATATCAATAATTAAGCCAATAGGAATCATGATTATCTCAATACCAATAGAAAAAGACTGTCAAAATGAACCACCCATTCCTATTAAAAACTAGAGTAGAATCCTAAATAAAATCTTAGCAAAATGATTACAAGTCATCACTAGGATAATACATTATGATCAGGTAGGATTTATTCCAGGAATGCAGGGTTGGTTCAATATTAGGAAAACTGTTAGTATACTCAATCATATCAACAGCAAACCTATCAGAAATCATATGATCATTTCAATAGATGCTGAAAAAGCTTTTGACAAAATACAGCATCCATTCCTATTAAAAACATTAGAGAGTGTAGGAATAAATGGACTGTTCCTTAAAATAATTAGCAGTATCTATCTGAAACCATCAACAAGCATTATATTCTTTTTTTATATCAACCTTTTCATTTATTTTTTTTCAGTTTTTTTATTTTCTATGTCTTTTTTTTATTTTTATTAGAGATATTATTTGAGTTTTACAGTTTTTCCCCAATCTTGCTTCCCTCCCCCCACCCCCACCCCATAGCACTCCGTCAGTCTTTACTTTGTTTCCATGTTGTACCTCGATCCAAATTGGGTGTGATGAGAGAGAAGTCATATCCTTAAAGAGAACAGAATTCTCAGAGGTAAACAGATCAAACCATAAGACATGTGGGTTTTTTTTTTCCGAATTAAAGGGAATAGTCCTTGTACTTTGTTCGAACTCCACAGCTCCTTATGTGGAGACAGATGGTACTCTCCTTTGCAGACAGCCAAAAATTGTTCGCAATTGTTGCGCTGATGGAATGAGCAAGTCCTTGAACATCACCCCCATGTTGCTGTTAGGGTTGTACAGTGTTTTTCTGGTTCTGCTCATCTCACTCAGCATCAGTTCATGCAACAAGCATTATATTCAATAATATCAGGGGTGAAACAAGGGTGCCCATTATCACCACTACTATTCAATATTGTATTAGAAATGTTAGCATCAGCAATTAGAGAAGAAAAATAAAGGAATTAAAATTGGGAAGGAAGAGACAAAACTCTCACTCTTTGCAGATGACATGCTGGTATACCTAGAAAATCCCAAGAAATCATCTAAAACACTACTGGAAACAATTAGCAATTTTAGCAAAGTTGCAGGTTATAAAATAAACCCTCATAAATCCTCAAGTTTTCTATATATGTCTAGCAAGAAACAGCAGGAAGAGCTAGAAAGAGAAATCCCATTCAAAGTAACCTCAGACAATATAAAATATTTGGGAGTCTATTTGCCAAGACAGACTCAGAATCTTTTTGAAAACAATTGTGAAATACTTCTCACACAAATTAAATTAGTTTTAAATAACTGGGCAAATAAAAATAACTAAACACAGGAATAAATTGAATTTATCTTAAAATGATAAATACTATTTATGTAAAACCAGTTGCAAGCATAAGCTACAGTGAGAGTAAGCTAGAAGCCTTCCCATTACTAGCAGGTGTGAAACAAGAATTCCTATTATTTCATAATCACTAGAAATGCTAGCTATAATATAAGAGAAGAAAACAAAATTAAAGGAACTAAAATGGGCAACGAGGAAATAAATACTTAGAAAATCCTGCAAAATCAACAACAAAAACTTGAAATTATTAACAATTTTAGCAAAACTGCAAGAATACAAATAAACCCATATAAATGAACAGCATTTTATGTGTTAATAACGTCCAGCAGCAAGACACAGAAAAATTCCCTTTAAAATAAATATATAACTATATAAAATATTTGGGTGTGTACTTGCCAAGAGAAACCTAGGAACTATATGAAAACAACCATAAAACACTTTTTTACACAAAGTCTGATATAGACAATTAGAAAAAAAAGTAATTACTCATGGGTAGATTAAACCAATAAAATAAAAAGGAAAATTCTACCTGAATGAATCTATTCAGTGCCTTACTATTCAAGCTATCAGAATGTTACTTTATAGAATTTAAAAAAAATAAAATTCATCTAGAATAACAAAATTTCACGCCTATCAAAGGAATCAATAAAAAAAATACAAAAGGTGGTTTAAGTTGTACCAGATCTCAGTCTCTTTCTAGTATGAAGTGATAATTATCAAAGACATCTACTATTGGCTAAGAAATAGAGTGGTGGATGATTGGAATAGATTAGGTAAAAATTATAGTAAAAGACCACAATAATCTTGTATATAATAAATACTAATATCGAAGCTAATTTTTTGACAAAAACTTAGAAAAATGAAAAAGGACAGCAAAAATTAAGTATAGACAATACTTTATGCCAAATAGCAAAATAAGGTCAAAAAGGGTACATGATTTAGAGTGTTAATATAAGTAAATTAAGAAACAATGGGATAGATTTATGGGTAAGGGAAGAATTTAGGACCAAAGAAGATATAAAGAACTGTCAAATGGATACTTTTCATTATATAAAGTTGAAAATTTTCCAACAAGTAAAACTAGTTAAACCAAAAATAAGAGGTGAGAGAAAAGGATGCAGTGAGCGAAAGGGACCAAGAAAGGAAGAACAGAAATTTATTTCACTTTAAAAAGGTGCTTAAGGAAAAGTTTTTCTAGTAGAGAGGACAATAAGGGAGGGAGTACTTGAACTTTATTCTCCTGAAATTGGCTCATAGAGGGAATAACATATATACTCACTTGGGTATAGAAATCCACCTTATTCTACACATAAGTAAAAAGGATAAAAGAAGGGGGCTTGGTTAACAGAAGGTTTTAAGGGAGGCAGTTATGGAAGTGAAACGGACTCCAGTAATGCACTCTGTAGGGCAGTATGGTCTTATGGGATGAATGCAAACTAGGTAAATTCAAATATCTGTCAATTTAGACAACTGTGGAAGTGCTACTTAAAGTAATTTCTTATTATTGCCCATACATGGCAAATCAGTTCTTCTTTTATTTGATACTGTTTTAATTTAATTCTTTTGCATTATGTTTTAAAATAAAAGCATGTACAATTCAGTTTGTTGAACAAATGGTATTTGTATATTATCATTTCATGAAAATACTGTTTATTTAAAAAATAAGTTTGTGAGAAAACTCTGAACAGTATCAGAATTGAGAACCATATTTTTTAGAAAGATATAAAAAGCCATGTGACCACACCAAATTTCAATTCCAGAAAAGACATGACTTCTGTGCTTTATCTATTGGCCCAATTTGAATACTGTATAATTTTGCTTGTCACATAGGTGTCTTAAATTTCATATTTTTAAATATAATTATTTGTATATTTGTCAAATTGCTTAAAAAACATTGAGTTTTGAAAAAACGAGTTGAATCAGTTGTCTTATTATCTCTATCATATTTATATATTTAAATTTTTTCCCTGACACCATTTTAGATGAAATGTTGAAAGAATCATGATACTTTTAATGTATATGACTTTACCTATTTAAATGAACATGATGGAATATAAAAAAGTATTTGCTGAAAGAAAAAATTCTTGAAAATGGAAGAATAAATCTAGCAAAACTGAAGGAATACCTTTCATTTGCTCACTCTGAAAAATGCATCTTTAAAATGCCTTTTTTCTTCCTTGAGAAGAAAACTCAATTCAAAAAAAAAAGTTACAATGCTAGCAATCCTTGGATTTTCCATTTCATAAAAATCATCTCTTGAATCATTCTGTAAGTTGCTTATTAGATTTGCTTAAACAAATGACAAAACCACACTCTTGTAAAGTCATAGGCACTTGAAATGATTTCATAGACCTGTTGTATAGCCTGATAAGAGAAAAAATTGGAAGTGATTCTGTTGGCAAATAACATCATATATTCTGAAATATTTGATATTTCTTTTAATATTTTGAAGATTTTCCTTATGCTACTGGGGGAAACTATGGATTTTCTCAACATAGTTAGCTTCTTGCTTTCATTTACTTGCTGTGTGCCAACTAGCCGCCCCCGACTGCGCCACCTAGCTGCCCCCACATTGCTTTTTTAAGGAAAAAAAATCGGGGCGGCTAGGTGGCACAGTGGATAAAGCACCCACCCTGGAGTCAGGAGTACCTGAGTTCAAATCTGGTCTCAGACACTTAATAATTACCTAGCTGTGTGGCCTTGGGCAAGCCACTTAACATTTGCTTTGCAAAAACCTGAAAAAAATTTTTTTTCTCAACTGCATCTAAAAACAATGTTTAACATTTGTTAAATATTAATATTTACAATTTTAATTAACAATTAACTTACAATTTACAAGAATTAACAGTTAACATTAAAATCTTTTCTCTACTTGAGATAAGTAATTTGATATAGATTATACATGTCCTAGACATAATAATGTTCACACAAAACATTTCCATATAAACCATCTTAAAATAGACCACCAAAAAAAATCCCATGAAAATTATAAAGTGAAAAATAGTATGCTTCAATCTATTTGAAGACTCTGTAAGTTCTTTTTCTGGAAATAGCATTTTTTATCCATGAGTCCTTTGCAATTTATTGTCTTTGATAATTTTATTGCTGAGAATGGCTGTCATTCACAGTTGATCATTACACAATATTGCTGTTATTGTGTACAGTGTTCTGCTTCTGCTTACTTCACTCTGCAACAATTCATCTGTTCAGGTTTTTCTGAAATCCTATTCATCATTTCTATAGCACAGTAGTAAAATATGAGTGGTCTTTTGTTGCATGCATAAATTGCATTTAAGTCAGAAGGAGCTGCACAGTCATCCACCTCATTCACTCCTTCAAAGTCCTGTGGGGACAGGCGTGATGAAGCAGCAGGTGCTGATACACTGGGACCTGTGATCACAACCCTTCACACAGGCAAATCAGGTCATTGGGTCCCTTCTGTACTGAAAGCAGCAGTGGGATTTGGCAGCCCCCTGGGTGATTGAGTAGCCCTTTTTAAGGATCTCACTGCTTACCTCCTGATGAGAGGAAGGGACTAGAAAAGTTGTCCTAAAAATTATCTGCTTACCCATCCTTAGCCTACTTACCACAGTAGGCAGGGATCCCATAGTGTGGTTGAGACACAAAAAAATTAAAAAAAAAACTTCAAAGAAGATTCTATTTACCTATTTACCATCAATGCATGGAACAAAAGCACACTCATAGCCAACACAAAATCCAATAGACCTGAAAGATGAACAGCTTTTGTTGTAAGAGAATCAGCAGGTGTCATATCCAAATAGCAGTCCTGAGTGAAACAAGACTAGCAAATGAAGACCAGCTTACCGAACTCGGTTGGATACATGTTTTTCTGGAGTGGCCGCAGTGAAGGAGAATGCTGTGAAGTTGGGGTAGGTTTTGAAATCAAAACTAATCAAGTCAACATTCTTGAATGCCTAACAAAAGGAGTGAACAGGTGGCTAATGACAATGAGATTGCCATTTCCAGGAAAGTGCCATGCCACCCTCATCAGAGCCTATGCTCCCACCTTGATGAACACTGATGAAGCTAAATGACAAATTTTATGAAGACCTGGAGACCTTATCATCAATGTATCAAAAGGGGGCAAGTTTATAATTCTGGATGACTCTAATGCTAGAGTAGGCTGAGATTACTAGACATGGCAAAGAGTCCTTGAGAGGAATGAGTTGGAAACAGCAATAGCAGTGATCACCTGCTACTGAAGACTTGCTCATGACCTCATCACAAATACTGTCTTCTATTTATTTAAACTCAATAAAACTTCCTGGATGCACCCTTGTAGCAAACATTGGCATCTATTAGACTATGTAATTGTGAAGAGACTAGCAGGATGTGAGAAAGTAACAAAGGCAATATATGGTGCAGAGTGCTGGATTGATCACAGAGTCATCCTCTTTAAGCTAAATATTCACATTCAACCAAAACGTTGCCCCCCAAGGCAAAATGAATACCAGAAGAATTAATGTCAAGAGATTAGCGTGTGTCTCTAAATGGGAACAGTTTGTTGCTAACCACACAGCCAACACACAGTTGACAACAGTGGAGCAGAAAAGGAAGGGGCAGCTTTCAGAGATCTGATGTATAGTACTGCATTTGCTCATCTGTATCAGAACACTTGCAAACACCAAGACTGGTTTGATGAAAATGATGGGGAAATACAGGAGTTGTCAAATGAATAAACAAGAACTCCACAGGCTTTACCAGCAGGACAGTTCATTTCTAAGAAGGCAGCATTTAATTCCATCAAAAGTCCAAGGGAACTTGGCTCAGAATGCAGATGAAATTTACTTTTGCGCAGACTAACAAACCAAAATGCTTTTATGACGCCCTGAAGACCATTTATAGGCCAAAGACTCATGGTGCATCTCAACTACTCAGTGCTAATGGATCTACATTGATTAATGATAGTGGCATGATCTTAGAGAGTTGGGCTGAACACTGCTGTAGTGTTGTTTTTTTTTAACAAGGCAGTGGGGTTAAGTGACTTGCCCAAGGCCACACAGCTAGGTAATTATTAAGTGTCTGAGTCCATATTTGAACTCAGGTACTCCTGACTCCAGGGCCAGTGCTCTATCCACTATATCACCTAGCCGCCCCCGTAGTGTTTTTTTTTTAATTTTAAAAATTTATTTTGAATTTTACAATTTTTCCCCTAATATCGCTTCCCTCCCCCCCATCCTCCACAGAAGGTAGTCTGTTAGTCTTTACATTGTTTCCATGGTATATATTGGCCTAAGTTGAATATGATGAGAGAGAAATCATATCCTTAAGGAAAAAAATAAAATATTAGAGATAGCAAAATTACATAATAAGATAATGGGTTTTTTTTTAAATTAAAGGTAATAGCCTTTGGTCTTTGTTCAAACTCCCCAATTCTTTTTTTTTTTTGGTTTTTGCAAGGCTAATGGGGTTAAATGACTTGCCCAAGGCCACATAGCTAGGTAATTATTCAACGTCTGAGACCAGATTTGAACCCAGGTACTCCTGACTCCAGGGCCTGGACTTTAGCCACTGTGCCACCTAGCCACCCCTACTTTTTTTTTTCAAACTCCCCAATTCTTTCTCTGGATACAGATGGTATTCTCTATCGAAGATACCCCCAAATTGTGCCTGATTGTTGCACTGATGGAATATATAAGTCCATTAAGGTTGATCCATAGTGTTCTTAACAGACCATCTGCAAAAATTGCAGAAGCCACTGAATGTTTACCTCAAGTTGAAATCATCAGTCCCTAGCCAAAGTTCCAACTGAAGAAGGGGTTTTAAATGCCATTAAGTTCCTTTAAAGTGGCAAAGCACCTGGTGCTGATTTTATTCCAGCTGAGATCTACAAGGTGGGGGGTAATCAATTGCTTCCAAAAACTGACTGAATTTTTTAGGTTATATGGCATGAAGATGTTATCCCCCAAGAATTCAAAGATGCCTCCATTAACCATCTCTATAAAGGTTAGTATAATAGATTGTCGTGTGACAATCACAAGGGTATTTCTATTTTAGTCATTGCTGGTAAGATTCTTGTCAGAGTCCTACTCAATATGCTAATGCTTTACCTGGAAGATGGTCACCTCCCTAAAAGCCATTGTGACTTCAGAATGCCAGGAAAAGAAGGTCTGTAAACAATATTTGTAGAGCTGACATAAGGGCTTATGGAAAATTATGTCCTTATTTGGTTTACCAGAAAAGTTCATCAGTATTGTTCATCAAGTTTATGATGGTGTGTTGCCTGGATTCTGGATAGTGGACATTGCTCTTGAGATTTCTCATTTACCAATGGAGTGAAACAAGGATGTCTCCTAATTCCCATACTTTTTAGCATGATGTTTTCAACCATGTTATCAAACAACTTTACTGAGGTTGAACATGGTCTCAAGTTCAGCTACTACACTGATGGCAAATTCTTGAAAAGGCTACAAGCCAAGACCAAGGTGCAGGGGAGTGTTGCTGCATGATCTTCTCTTTGCAGATGATTGTGCCCTCAATGCAGCCTCTCATGAGAGGCAAGAAGGTGCCTGCATCCCCTGCAGCTAGTGCTAATTTTTGTCTAACAATTAATAGGAAGAAAACTCAGGTGCTCCATCAGCCAGCACCACACCATCCATATGTGGAACTATTGATTACAGCAAATGGAGAAGTTTTGTGTACTGTGGACAAGTTCACTTACCTTGGCAGTGTCCTTTCCAAGGAGGTACTTTTTTAAAATTTTTTTTATTAATTTTTATTAAAGATATTGAGTTTTACAATTTCCCCCCCAATCTTACTTCCCTCCCCCCACACCCCCACGGAAAGCAGTCTGTCAGTCTTTACTTTGTTTCCCTGTTGTACAAGGAGGTACATATTGACAATGAGGTTGACACACACACATTGCCACAGCTAGCTCAGTATTTGGGAGACTCTGAAAGAACATTTGGGAGAGAAGTATTAGACTGACTACCAAACTGAAGGCCTACTGTGCCATTTTGCTGACCTCCTTGCTATATGCCTGTGAAACCTGGATTGTCTACCAGTGTTATGTCTGGAAATAGAATCACTTTCAAATTGTATTAGGAAGATTCTGAAGATCACCTGTTAGGAGAAGATATCAGACACCAAAATCCTTTTTAAAGCTAAACTGCCTAGCCTTCCCATATTAGCACAGAGAATGCAACTATGATGGATTGGACACTTTGTTGAAATGCCAGATGTATTTTGTGAAGAACTCACACAGGGCAAGTGCTCACAGAGGGGTCTGAAGAAGCAATGCCGAGACACCCTGAAGGCCTCATTGAAGAATGCTGAAGATGATTGTTCAGCATGGGAGACACTGGCACAGGACCACCCAACATGGTGTACCCTCATCAGTGAGGGTGCCTCACTCTGTGAAGGAAAGCAGAATTGAAGCAGCTCAAAGGAAATGAGACATAGACCATTTGTGCCCGACCTGTGGTAGAACATTCTGAGCTCACACTGGTCTGATCCACAGTTAGACACTAATTTGTCTCAAACATGATGATGTCATTTTTTTGTCTTTTATGACAAAAGGACAAGAATCAACCAGCACAGTAGTATTACAATCATATTCTACAACTTTTTCAGTCATTTGTCATTTGATGGGCATCCCTTCAATTTCCAAATTCCTTGTCATCACAAAAAAGAGATACTGTAAATATTTTCATACAAATAGGTACTTTTTCTTTTTTCTTTTTTTATAAATCTCTTTGGGGGGGGCAGCTAGCTGGTGCAGTGGATAGAGCACCAGCCCTGGAGTCAGGAGTACCTATGTTCAAATCTGACCTCAGACATTTAATAATTACCTAGCTGTGTGGCCTTGGGCAAGCCACTTAACCATATTGCCTAGCAAAAACTAAAAAAAAAAATCTCTTTGGTATGTAGATCTAGGAATAATGTTACTAGGGCAAAGGGCACAGTTTTATTGTCCTTTTCACATAGTTCCTAATTGTTCTCTACAATGGTTGTATCAATTCACAATTTCATGAATAGTACATTAATGTCTCATTTTCCCAATTTTGACATATCCCCTCCAACATTTGTCATTTCCTTTTTCTGTCATATTTAGTCAACCTGATATGGATATGAGGTGGCTTAAAAACTGCATTTTTTTCAGTTTTTTAATGTGATTTTTCTACTCAATGGTAATTTAGAACCTATTTTCATATGACTATACATAGTTTTTATTTCTTCTGAAAGCTGCCTGTTCATGTCCTTTGATCATATATCAGTTGGAGAATGACTTATATTCTTATAAATTTGCCTTCTCTACTTTTTGAAAGATGAAGCTGTCACATTGCTTTTTACAAAGACATGCACTGGCAACACATTCTCATCCAAAAACCCTTGAAATAATTTTAGTCAATATCCACAAAGGTCATCAACTTTAATAGAAACAGATGTTTGAATCGTTACATTTAAAAATACTTTGTCAAGAATTGGGAAAAGAATATGGAATGTTTAGCACAGAGAACTTGGCTGAATTTTAAGGGAACAAGTCTTAAAGTGTTTGTTTTAATTAAGGTCTGGTTTACTTTTTATGATGAAAAGAAAATCTGCTCTTGGAACACCTTGAAAGAAAATATTCTGTCCATTGGTTAACTTAACCTGGCAAATATTTTTAGCCATGTGAATGAGTTAAATGCTGAAGCCACAATTATGAATAGTATCGAAAAATTATGTGATTTCTTGACTGAGTGGTCAATAAGGAAGAAAAGAAGATTGCAAATTTTCAAATGCTACAGGATGTGATTTATCAACAAGGAGCTGAGATTCTCCGAATTTCTTTGAAAAGAGAACTCTGTGAACACCTGGAAACACTTTGGAACTTTCAAAAGTTATTTTTATTTTTATGGCAATAAAGTTGAACCATGGATTCTTAATCCTTTCCTTTTTAATACGAGTTGTATAAAAAATGATACCCTAACCAAAGAAGAATTTATTGATTTTAGGACAAAAAAAAAGAGATTGCCAAAGTACTTTTTATTTTTTTGCTCACTTGAAATTTATTTATCTTTTAAAATTCAAGTTTGAGGGTTATTTGTTCCTATTCAATTTGATCTTACTGGAATTTATCCAATGTTTAGGTCTACTATATTACACATTGTTTTTTTTAATTTAGTTTGAAAACTTATTTCAATATAATTTAATTATTTTATTATCCTCTGTATTTCAATTAAAATGTTATTCATAGAAGGGACTCATGGGTTATAAATAAAATTTGTAATTTTATTATAAATGATAACTACTGAACTGCCAAAGGGACAGCCTTGTGTTATCTTTTCCACATACTGTATTTTCCTATGTATAAGATGCACCCTTTTTCAAAAAATTTGGGGTTTAAAAACTGGGAGCATCTTATACAGTGGTTGCATATTTTTTACTTGCGTTTTCTGACTTTTCAGCTTGTTTTCTTTGAACTCATTGTTATGAATTTGTTACCAGTATATTAGGTTACATTTTGCCACCTTCTGCGCAGAAAAGATTTTCATACAGTGCTGAATTCAAAGTAAAAGTGATCCAGTTTGCAAAAGTAAATGGAAATCATGCTGCTGAATGTTAGTTTGGTCCTCCTCTAACTGAGAGAACAGTCTGAAACTGGCTACAGGAAGAAGAAACCCACTGGAAATGGGCAGAAGGCCATGAGAGGCAAATCAGCCAAATGGCTTGAGTTAGAGAGGGAATTGAAGAGATGGATGGAAGAGCAATGGGTAAGTGGAATTCCTGTGTCCCCAAGGATGGTTCAGCAGGAGGTCAGAAGAATTAAAAAGAAGTGACTGATTTCAAAGGAAGACACAACTGCCGCTTCAGGTTCATGAAACGGAATGGACTAAGCATGCAACCATGCATAAGACTTGCCCAAAAAATGCCTGAAAGTTATGAGCAGAAAGCCTTTGAATCACATTTTGAATAAAATTTGAGTTCAATAATTTTATGTAATACATTTTTTTCAAATTTTTTGGATCCCAAAATTAAGGTCTGTCCTATACATGGAGAAATATGGTATAATTTATGAGGTTAATGCTATATATCCCCTACTCCAGGATTGTATATCATATATCTTGCTAAAAATGTTACCTAATTTGAGGGTTTCCAAATTGGAAGAGAACTGAGAAATCATCTCACTACGTTTCATTACTGCAAAAAGAACCCCTCTACAATGCAGTTGGCAACATTTTCTTCAAATACAGTTAGTTGTCATATAACTTATGATCTTCTCTTGTCTAAACATACTGTATTACTTTGAATGCACCTCATAAATTAACCTAGATTTAGATTAAATAGATTAACATAGACTTAATGCCCTTTACCATCCTGATTTCCTTCCTAAACTGTGGTTAGAACTGAACACAATGCTGTTTATGTAGTCTGATGAGGCAGAGGGACTGTCATCTCCTTATTCTTGTATAATGCTTCTCTTTTATATATATATATATATATATATATATATATATATATATATATATATATATATATATATATATGACATATTTTATATAATATAAAAATATATTTTATTATAAATAATAAAATATGTCAATTTCAAACATATCTGTCATATATATATATATTATATATATATATATATATGATTCAGAATGGTATATTGTATATAATTATGACCCTAGACTCAGGGTTTTAGATTATCTCAGGCATATACAAGCTCTGTGACCCTGAATAAGTAAATCTCTTTGTACCTTAGTTTAATTTTCTATAAAAATCACAGGAGTGAGCTCAATAGCCTCTAAGGTTTTATTTAGCTCTAAATCTATGATAACAGGATCCAGCCCTGACAAAAGGGATTATATTTCTACTAATATAGCTTATGATCACAATATTTTTGCTCGCCATATAACCCTGGTAACTTATAATGTGCTTGTAGTAGACTAAATCTAAGATCTTTTTTCTTTTTTTTTCACTTTCTTTTTTATTTTTATTAAAGATATTATTTGAGTTTTACAATTTTCCCCCAATCTTACTTCCCTCCCCTACCCCCACCCCACAGATAGCACTCCTTTAGTCTTTACTTTGTTTCCCTGTTTTACCTTGATCCAATTTGGGTGTGATGAGAGAGAAATCATATCCTTAAAGAGAACAGAATTCTCAGAGGTAAACAAGATCAGACAATAAGATATCTGGTTTTTTTTTTCCAAATTAAAGGGAATAGTCCTTGTACTTTGTTCAAACTCCACAGCTCCTTATCTGGATACAGATGGTACTCTCCTTTGCAGACAGCCCAAAATTGTTCCTAATTGTTGCACTGATGGAATGAGCAAGTCCTTCAAGGTTGAACATCACTCCCATGTTGCTGTTAGGGTGTACAGTGTTTTTCTGGTTCTGCTCATCTCACTCAGCATCAGTTCATGCAAATCCCTCCAGGCTTCCCTGAAATCCCGTCCCTCCTGGTTTCTTTTTTTTTTAATTTAAATTTATTTTTTAATTAAAGATATTATTTGAGTTTTATATTTTTCCCCCAATCTTGCTCCCCTCCCCCACAGAATGCATTCTGTCAGTCTTTACTTTGTTTCCATTTTGTACCTTGATCCAAATTGGGCGTGATGAAAGAGAAATATCCTTAAAGAGACGTCTAAGAGGTAACAAGATCAGACAATAAAATATCTGTTTTTTGTTTCTAAATTAAAGGGAATAGTCCTTGCACTTTGTTCAAACTCCACAGCTCCTTATCTGGATACAGATGGTACTCTCCTTTGCAGACAGCCCAAAATTGTTCCTAATTGTTGCACTGATGGAATGAGCAAGTCCTTCAAGGTTGAACATCACTCCCATGTTGCTGTTAGGGTGTACAGTGTTTTTCTGGTTCTGCTCATCTCACTCAGCATCAGTTCATGCAAATCCCTCCAGGTTTCCCTGAAATCCTGTCCCTCCTGGTTTCTAATAGAACAGTAGTGTTCCATGACATACATATACCACTGTTTGCTAAGCCATTCCCCAGTTGAAGGACATTTACTGGATTTCCAATTCTTTGCCACCACAAACAGGGCTGCTATAAATATTTTTGTACAAGTAATGTTTTTTACCCTTTTCCCTCATCTCTTCAGGGTATAGACCCAGTAGTGGTATTGCTGGGTCAAAGGGTATGCATATTTTTGTTGCCCTTTGGGAATAGTTCCAAATAGCTCTCCAGAAGGGTTGGATGAGTTCATAGCTCCACCAACAGTGTAACAGTGTCCCAGATTTCCCACATCCCTTCCAACAATGATCATTACCCTTCCTGGTCATACTGCCAATCTGAGAGTTGTGAGGTGGTACCTCAGAGAAGCTTTAATTTACATTTCTCTAATAATTAATGATTTAGAGCATTTTTTTCATATGGCTCTGGATTAATTTGATCTCCTCATCTGTAAATTGCCTTTGTATATCCTTTGACCATTTGTCAATTGGGGATGGCTTTTTGTTTTAAAAATATGACTCAGTCCTCTATATATTTTAGAAATGAGTCCTTTTTCAGAATCATTAGTTGTAAAGATTGTTTCCCAATTTACTACTTTTCTTTTGATCTTGATTACATTGGTTTTATCTGTGCAAAAGCTTTTTAATTTAATGTAATTTTAGTGATGTTCTCCAACTCTTCCCTAGTCATAAACTGTTCCCCTTTCCATAGATCTGACAGGTAGACTAGTCCTTGATCTTCTAATTTGCTTATAGTATTGTTTTTTATGTCTATGTCCTGTAACCATTTGGACATTATCTTGGTAAAGGGTGTGAGGTGTTGGTCTAATCTAAGTTTCTTCCATACTAACTTCCAATTATCCCAGCAGTTTTTATCAAAGAGGGAGTTTTTATCCCAATGTCTGGACTCTTTGGGTTTATCAAACAGCAGATTACCATAATCATCTCCTGCTTTTACACCTAGTCTATTCCACTGGTCCACCACTCTATTTCTTAGCCAATACCAAACACTTTTGATGACTGATGCTTTATAACATAATTTTAGATCGGGTAGGGCTAAGCCACCGTTGTTTGCATTGTTTTTTCATTAAGCTCCAGGCAATTCTTGACTTTTTATTTCTCCATATGAATTTACTTACAATTTTTTCTAACTCATTAAAGTAATTTTTTGGAATTTTGATTGGTAGGGCACTAAACAGATAGTTTAGTTTTGGTAGAATTGTCATTTTTATTATATTAGCTCTCCCTATCCATGAGCAGTTGATATTTGTCCAGTTATTTAAATCTGATTTAATTTGTGTGAGAAGTGTTTTATAATTGTTTTCAAAAAGATTCTGAGTCTGTCTTGGCAAATAGACTCCCAAATATTTTACACTGTCTGAGGTTACTTTGAATGGGAGTTCTCTTTCTAGCTCTTCCTGCTGTTTCTTGCTAGACATATATAGAAAAGTTGAGGATTTATGAGGGTTTATTTTATAACCTGCAACTTTGCTAAAATTGCTAATTTTTTCCAGTAGTTTTTTAGATGATTTCTTGGGATTTTCTAGGTAGAGCATCATGTCATCTGCAAAGAGTGAGAGTTTTGTCTCTTCCTTCCCAATTCTAATTCCTTCAATTTCTTCTCTAATTGCTGATGCTAACATTTCTAATACAATATTGAATAGTAGTGGTGATAATGGGCACCCTTGTTTGACCCCCGGGGAATGCCTCTAGCCTCTCCCCATTGAATATAATGCTTGTTGATGGTTTCAGATAGATACTGCTAATTATTTTAAGGAACAGTCCATTTATTCCTACACTGTGTAGTGTTTTTAATAGGAATGGATGCTGTATTTTGTCAAAAGCTTTTTCAGCATCTATTGATATGATCATATGATTTCTGATAGGTTTGCTGTTGATATGAGTATACTAACAGTTTTCCTAATATTGAACCATCCCTGCATTCCTGGAATAAATCCTACTTGATCATAATGTATTATCCTTGTGATGACTTGTTGTAGTCATTTTGCTAAGATTTTATTTAGGATTTTTGCATCTATATTCATCAGGGAGATAGGTCTATAATTTTCTTTCTCTGTTTTAAATCTTCCTGGTTTAGGTAACAGTACCATATTGGTTTCATAGAAAGAGTTAGTTAGAGTTCCATCTTTCCCTATTTTTCCAAAGAGTTTATATAGGACTGGAACCAATTGTTCCTTAAATGTTTGGTAGAATTCACTTGTGAATCCATCTGGCCCTGAAGATTTTTTTTAGGGAGTTCAATAATGGCTTGTTGAATTTCTTTTACTGAGATAGAGTTGTTTAGGTATTTAATCTCTTCTTCATTTAATCTGAGTAACTTATATTTTTGTAAATATTCATCCATTTCACTTATATTATCAAATTTATTGGCATAGAGTTGGGCAAAATAATTTTGAATTATTACTTTAATTTCCTCCTCATTGGTGGTGAGTTCACCTTTTTCATTTATAATACTAGCAGTTTGGTTTTCTTCTTTCTTTTTTTAATCAAATTGACCAGAGGTTTATCAATTTTATTGGTTTTTTCATAGTACAAACTTTTGGTTTTATTTATTAATTCAATAGTTTTTTGCTTTTGATTTTATTAATTTCTCCTTTAATTTTTAGAATTTCTAATTTGGTATTTGATTGGGGATTTTTGATTTGTTCTTTCTCTAATTTTTTTAGTTGCATGTTTAGTTCATTGATTTCCTCTATATCCAATTTATTCATATAAGCATTTAGAGCTATAATATATCCCCTGAGAGTTGCTTTGAATGAATCCCATAGGTTTTGGTATGTTGTTTCATCATTATCATTATCTAGGATAAAATGGTTAATTCTTTATATGATTTGTTTTCTGGTCCACTAATTTTTTAAAATGAGATTATTCAGTTTCCAATTTGTTCTGTGTCTATATCTCCTTGGCCCAGTATTGCATATGACTTTTATGGCATTGTGATTTGAGAAAGATGAATTCACTATTTCTGTCTTTCTGCAGTTGATCATTAGGTTTTTATGTCCTAGTACATGGTCAATTTTTGTATAAGTTCCATTCCGTTTCCCCATAAGTCTACCAAAACTAATTTTTCTGACAATCTATTTACCTCCCTAATTTTACTATAATTTGTTTTTGGTCCACTCATTTTTTAAAATGAGGTTATTCAGTTTCCAATTTGTTCTGGGTCTATATCTCCTTGGCCCAGTATTGCATATGACTTTTATTGCATTGTGATCTGAGAAAGATGTATTCACTATTTCTGCCTTTCTGCAGTTGATCATCAGGTTTTTATGTCCTAGTACATGGTCAATTTTTGTATAAGTTCCATGTACTGCTGAGAAAAAGGTATATTCCTTTCTATCCCCATTCAGTTTCCTCCATAAGTCTACCATATCTAATTTTTCTAACAATCTATTTACCTCCCTAATTTCTTTCTTGTTTGTGTTATGATTTGATTTATCTAGATCTGATAGTGGGAGGTTGAGGTCTCCCACTAGTAGAGTTTTGCTGTCTATGTGTTCCTGTAATTCTTTCAGCTTCTCCTCTAGGAATTTGGGTGCTGTCCCACTGGGTGCATATATATTCAATATTGAAATGACTTTATTGTCTATGGTACCTTTTAGGAGGATAAAGTTTCCTTCCTTATCTCTTTTAAAGCTATTTTTTGCTGCTGCTTTGTCTGAGATAAGGATTGCTACCCCTGCTTTTTTTACTTCAGCTGAGGCAAAATATATTTTGCTCCAACCTTTTACCTTTACTCTATATGTATATCTCTGCTTCAAATGAGTTTCTTGTAAGCAGCATATTGTAGGATTCTGGTTTTTAATCCACTCTGCTATTTGCTTACATTTTAAGGGAGAGTTCATCCCATTCACATTCAAGGTTATGATTACTAATTCTTTATTGCCCTCCATGCTGTCTTCCCTCTGTTTGTATTTTCCCCCTTTCCCCCCTTTTATCCATATTTCCCAGTATTTTGTTTTTGAATACCACCCCCTTTAGTGTGTTTGCCCTCCTATATCACACCCTCCCCTTTCTTTCCCCTTTCCCTTTTTCCCTTTTCCCTTCCCTTCCTTTTGTTATTTCCCCTTATTTCCCCCACTCCCCTTCCCTTTCTCCATCCCCCCCTCCCCTTTCCCCCCTTTTAATACTTGAAAGGTTAGATCTTTTATAAGTTAACTGAGTATGTGTAGGTTTACTTTTAGCCAAGTCTGATGAGAAGAAGATTCAGGTATTTCTCCTCTGCTCGCTTCTTCCCCTCTATTACCATAGGTTTTTTGTACCTCTCAGTGTAATGAAATTTGTCCCATTCAATCCCCTCCCTTGTCCTGTCTCTTTCCTGTCCCCCTTTTTAGGGAGGTAGTTTTTTTTTAGATCATTCTATCTAGGTCATAGAAAATTCTGAGTGTCTTCTAGTTCAGTATATTCTATTGAATAGAGTGAAAATTCCTGAGAGTTATTAGAGTCTTTCTCCCAAGTGGGGTTAAAGCCAGTTACATCCCATTAGATAGCAGTCTCATGGATAGGTCTTGGATGTCCATCATTTCTGGCTAGGTATATTCTCTCTGTTAAAGTTACATTTCTCAGGATTTATGAGAGTCTCTTTCCTCCCCCTCCCCCCCCACCTGCTGGAATATAGGCAGTTTCAACTTACTGGATTGCATTTTTTTCCTTTTACTCCCCCCTCCCTTTTTTACCTTTTCATGTGTCTCTTGAACCTCCTGTTTGATGTCCAAATTTTCTGTTTAGCTGTGGTCTTTTCATCAGAAATTTTTGGAATTCTTCCATTTCGTTAAATGTTCATCTTTTTCCCTGGAAGAGAAGGCTCAGCTTTGTAGGAAAGTAGATTCTTGGCTGCATTCCAAGCTCCCGTGCTCTTCAAAATATCTGGTTCCAGGCCCTTTGATCCCTTAAAGTTGATGCAGCCAGGTCCTGCATGATCCTTACTGTGGCTCCTAGATATTTAAATTGTTTCTTTCTGGCTGCTTGCAGGATTTTCTCTTTTATCTGGTAGTTCTGGAGTTTGGCCAAAACATTCCTTGGTGTTTTCATTTTAGGATCTTTTTCTGGTGGAGATCAATGTACTCTTTCAATAACTACTTTGCTTTCTGATTCCATGATATCAGGTCAGTTTTCCATCACTAGATTCTGTAATATTAAGTCCAGGCTTTTTTTTTCTTCAATGTTTTCAGGAAGTCCTATAATTTTCAGGTTGCCCCTCCTCAATCTAATCTCGAGGTCAGTGGTTTTGTTGATGAGGTATTTTACATTTGCTTCTATTTTTTCTATTTTTTGATTTTGTTTAACTGACTCTTGCTGTCTCATGGAGTCATTAGTTTCTGTAGACTCCATTATTTTTTTGTGGGGAGGAGTTTTCTTCATTAACCTTTTGCAACTCCTTTTCCAATTGGTGAATTCTACTTTTGAAAGAGCTTTCCATTTGAGCAATTGAGGTTTTGAGAGAATTAATTTCTTTTTGCATTTGCTCGTTTGAGGATCTGAGAGAATTATTCTCATTTTGTAATTGTCCAATTGATGATCTGAGAGCTTTATTCTCCTTTTGCCTTTGTCCAATTGTACTTTCTAAGGTATAAATTGTCTCTCCCAAATTTTTAAGCTCCTTCCTTATTTCTTCAAGGAAGTCTTTCTGTGCTGGAAACCAGATTGTTCCAGGTTCCAGGTCTCTCTGAGTTGGGGTCTTTCCCTTCCAGGAATTTTTCTATGGATCCACCTTTCCGCTGACCCTTCTTCATTATGCTAAGACCTTGAGTTGGGGGAGGGGCTGGTTCACCTGGGCTTGAGATCGCTGAAGGCTTTACTGAGTGCAGTTTCTCTGTCTGGCCAGTAGGAGGTGCTGGTTGCCCTTTGGAGTGTCTGTGACCTTGGTTGGGAGGCCTTCTCCCTTTGTTGGAAGGCAGGAGTTGGAGCTATTGAATTCTTTTGCCTTCAATCAATGTTGGGCTTTACTCTGGCCTGAGGTGATTCCTCAGCTGGGCTGGTTCTTCTGCTCACACACCTGGGCCTGAGGCAGAAGTAATTTGCCTTTGTTTGAGGAGAGGCCTCTGTGCTATGGCGGCGTACCCACACAGTTTCTCAGACCCGAGAAGCCTAGGGATGGTGTCTGCCGTTCTCCTGCACCAGAACTCTTTCCCCAGCCTGGTCCCCAAGCTCCAGGGGGAGAGCACCAACATCAGCGCCTCTGCTTCCCTGAGGACCCAAGCCCCTTTCATCCAGCACCATCGCTGATCCAGCAGGTCCGGCTCTCGGGCCCTCAGACTCCCGGTTCCAATTCAGCTGTTAATCTGGCTGATCCCAGGCTGCGTCTCCCTCGGAGCCCAGACTCACCCGCGGGTACTCAGCCAAGGCTGCTGCGGGAGACAAATCCTGAGGTAGATTTTCCTCTCCTGGCTTTTCTTTCTGGGTTTCCTGGTTCAGCTTACTTTTAAGAGGTTTGTTTCATGTGATAGATGGGGAAGAGATCAGGAGAGTTTAGAACTGTGCCTATCTTCTCTCCTCCATCTTGGCCGGAAATCCTAAGATCTTTTTTTCAAACGAACTCCTAACTATGTCTACCCCATATTATACTTGTGAAGTTGATTTTTTTTAACCCAAATTTAAGGCTTATCTATTCCAATTTAATTTGATCTTATTGAATTTAGTCCAGTGGTCTAAGTTTTAAAGTATTTTTGAATTTTGATTCTTTCATGCAATACCTTAGCCTCAGCTTTCCATTATCTGAAATTTTGATGGTTATGTCATCTAAACTTTTATCTAAAGACTTTATATAAATGAAGAATAAAACACAGTCAAGTACATTGAATACTCAGTCTAAGATTCCCAGTTGACATGGAACCATTAATGACTCTGAAAATCAGAAAAATCATTGAACTTTAGTCCTTCATATTGACTTTCATATGTGCTAGTTCCTTTGGTATCCAAGTAAATAAATAGTTCATCAGTACTCTGACTTTTACTGGTCACTTCCTTTTTTATTATCTCCTTACCTTGGGAATTAGCTTGCTATCAGTCACATTTCCAACTAAAAGATAATTCTTAAAAGCAAAATAAGTATTATTTTGTTCTGTCTTTAGTTATCACCATCCCATCAACATTGGATAGTGGTCCTTGCCTGACTTTGATTCCTGTTTTTCCTCTCAATATAGATAACATTAACAAAAACTGTTTTGTTCTCCTTGGAAGCCCTTGCTTATACTGAGCACTAAAATAATTTAGCGTTATCTTTCTTTTTTCCATTTCTTTCTTTTTTCCAATTACATGTAATAGTAATTTTCAACAATCGCTTTTCTCCCCATCTTCCTTTCCCCTTTCCCTTGACAGAAATCAATGTAATCTAGGCTCTGTATCTAAAACCATGCTAACCATAGATACATATTAATCATATTGTGAAAGAAGAATCACATCCAAATGAAAGAAAAAAATTTGAGGGAAAAATGACAAAATTCTTTTAAAAATTTTTTTTAATTCTTAAAATATTCTTGTTTAAGAGTAAGCATAATACCCTCTCCCCCACGAAAATATAAAACCTCATGAGAAATAAAGTAAAAGAGGAAAAAAATGTGTTTCAGTCTGTGTTCTGATATCATCAACTCTGTCTCAAGTGGATTACTTTCTTTATCATAAGTCCATCATAGAAGTTACTTCCATATTTTCCCACAGTTGCTTTTGCTGATTGTAATTCCCTCCATCCATTCCTCCCCACTAGCATCTATTATATTTTCTCTCTCCTTTCACTCTGTCCCTCTTCAAAAATGTCCTGTGGGGCAAACAATTGGTGCAGCAGACAGAGCATCGGCCCTGGGGCCAAGAGGTCCCAAGCCTACATCCCACCCCAGAGACTCAGCAACAACCTGGTCCTATGGTCCTGGACAGACCACCCAATCCAATCACCTTGCAAAAAAGTAAAAAAGAAAGTGTGTTATATCTGACTATCCTCTTCTATGATCTACCCTCTCCTCTATCATGCACATTCCCCTCCCCTCCCCCATCCCCTTCTTTCCTTTTTCCTCTAGATGTCTATACCCTATTGAGTGTGTATGCTGTTTCCTCTCTGAGTTATTTCCAATGAGAATGAAGGTTCCCTCATTCCCTCTCACCTCCCCCCCCTTCCATAACATTGCAAAAGCTAGATGAAATATCTTTTATATGAAATATCTTAGCCTATTCCACCTCTCCTTTCTCTTACTCCCAGTACCTTTCCCTTTTACCCATTGACTCCATTTTTACAATATATTATATCTTCAAATTCAGTTCTCTCCTGTGCCTCATTCATAAAAGCTCCTTCTACCTACTCTATTAAATGAGAAGGTTCATATGAATCTGTGGATTGTATCTCTTTCTGGGGGAAATCAGTGTATTCTCTCCATTTCTATTTTGCCCTCTGCTTCTAGGATATCAAGGCAATTTTCCTGTAGGAATTCTTTAAAAACAAGGTCAAGGCTCTTTTCCTGATCATGACTTTCAGGTATCCCAATAACTTTTAAATCATCTTTCCTGAATCTGTTTTCCAGATCAGTTGTTTTTTTCAATGAAATGTTTCACATTTTCTTCTAATTTTTCATTCTTTTGGTGTTGAAGTATTGTATCTTGATTTCTCATAAAGTCATCAACTTCCTTTAGCTCCATTCTAGATCTGAAGGATTTGTTTTTCTCAGAGAGCTTTCTTAACTCCTTTTCCATCTGGCCAATTCTGGGTTTTTTTTTTATTCTAATAGCTTTAATTACAGTGCTTGTTTGTAGAAATGAAAACTGAAAACAATATACAAAACAGTCAATTACTAATTATGTATTGAAAGCAGTAAGAGTTTACACAACACCAAACAAACCAGTTTTGAGTTTTTCCCTAGAGAAAGTTTAACAGCTCCAGCTTCTTCAGTATTTATCAAAATACAAAAGAAAAAAAAAAGTAAAGATCTTTTTTCAGATAGCAGATCTGACCCTTGTAGTAATGAGGGGTAGTAAAGCACATTTCACACATATACAGATAGGGGGATTGTTCCCAAACAGGACCGAATACTTCTAGAATGGAATGAATCTCCAAGCTCTCATGCTCAATTTATTTTCTTTCAAAACCTAGCCTTAGAGAAATGCCTAGTGTTCTTGACTGTTTTTGAATATCTCCAGGCAAGGTTTGGGGCTAATGTAGGCTGTGCTTACTGTGGAGAGGCTTCAAACAGAAGCACCACACACTTGACCAAAATTAAAAGGCTGTTTTTTTGTTGTTCAAATATGTCAGAAAGCTCTTTCAAATGTTTATAACCAGCCATCACCTATCCTTCTTAAGAGTTATTGAAGTGTGATGGAGAACTAATCACAGCCTTACCTGAACTGCAAGGGGGAAAAAAGTCTAGTTATAAATGGTTTATGATTGAAGATCTAATGCTCTCAATGTGCAGCCTGCTCTGAACCACAACCTCAAAGCTTTTTTTTTTCCTAATAAGTATCCATGTGAGCACAAATACAAGCACAAACTCTATGAAATACATAAAGATCCAGAGACGTAGCATTACATGGATCTCTATTTTAACCATGCAAAATTGATCACTTGTTTGATTTTTATCATTTCTCAAGTTTCAAAAGAGAAACTGCAGACAATTACAATGGTCCGATATTCAAGTTGTTACTGCAAAACCTATACTAAGCATATTTCTCTGTTCTGTGTGTTCAAATGTTTTGCTTACCTTTTAAAAATTTTTTTACTATTTAAAAAAATACACTGAGTTCAGGTTAAAAACCAACCACCAAAATGGATCTCAACACAGGTCTCACAAGCCAGTAGGAGTAGCATTCGGCTTTGCTGCTTGCACGTTAACCCCCAGCAACCCAAGTGTCAATGTGCTTAAAATCCCTTCCCAATACTAAACGGTGAGTTGATTTTTTTACAATAAAAAAAGCTGAGTAATATTGCATAGGAGTGCCAGAAACTGCCCCATTGGAAACAAAAACTATTTACATTAAATAAAAAACCTTTTTCAGGCCTGAATTTGCCACATTTACAGCATGGTGCAATACATACTGTTACAAGGGGTAGGAAAAAAACAGCTTCTGGCACTCAGTACCACAAAGTAGCACTGTTTGCCACATGAGAGTAAAGCGAAGGGCGAATAGGAGGAAATAAGAGGGAGGAGGAACTTTTGTTGTTTCATTTCTGGTTTTGGAGCTGATTGGACAACCAGTCCAGTCCTTCATAGAGCCCATCCCCACTAGTGGCACAGGTGGCTTGGATTTACCAGTTTCTGTGACGAAGAGAATGCAGTCCAAGTTTATCTGTGATTTCAGCTGCATTCATGGCATTGGGAAGATCCTGTTTATTAGCAAACACTAAAGACAGCATCTCTAAGCTCATCCTCTGCCAACATTCTCATCAGTTCTCTGTCATTACTGTCAACCACAGTAATCAGTCCTTGTGTGTTCTGGAAGTAATGACGCCACAGGGGTTGGATCTTGTCCTGGTCACCGACATCCCACACCGTGAAGCTAATATTTTTTGTATTCTAAAGTTTCTACGTTGAAACCTATAGTGGGAATAGTAGTTACTATTTCACCCAGCTTCAATTTGTACAAAATAGTTGTTTTTCCTGCAGCATCCAGACCAACCATTAGAATTCACATTTCCTTTTTGCCAAAGAGCCCCTTGAAGAGGTTAGCAAATATATTCCCCATGTTCCAGGTGTGATGTGTTGAACGCTGGCAAAAGAAACCTGTGAGCGGCTGCTGTTCCTTCCCTTTCTCGGCTTCTCCAGGTGTTGGTTTTGCTCCCACCCCAATTCTGCTTTTTAAAGCATTCTTCTCCTCAGTAACTTTTTGAGCTGTTTAATCCACTTGACCTAAGCTGGTTTTTAGCATGTTATTTTCTTCAGCATTTTTTTGGATCTCCTTGACTAAGCTGCTGAATTCTTTTTCATGTTTTTCCTGCATCTCTCTCATTTCTTTTCCCAATTTTTCTTCTATCTTCCTTACTTGATTTTCAAAATCGTTTTTGAGCTCTGCCATAGCCTGAGCCCAACTCCTATTTTTCTTGCAGGCTTTGGATACAGAAGCTTGAACTTGGTCATCTTCTGAGTGTATGATTTGTTTCTCCATGGGACCAAAGTAATTGTCTATGGTCAAGTTCCTTTTCTGCTTATTTCCCCAGACTATTCCTTGGTTTTGAAGTGCTTCCTGAACTTTTGAGCATTATTGGGACTCCCCTGCAAGAACCTCAGTTCTTTCAAGGTCTTATGAACAAACATAAACATTTAGATATTTTTTCCCCATCTTCATGGAGTTTACAATCTGCCCTGATTATGATATATACATGTGACACTTGCTGGTACTTTTTTGGTAAAGATTTGCTCAAGTAGCTTAAGTAAAGCAAATAGGGGGAAAAATCACATCCTTGCTAGGGACATAGACAATATCCAAGCATAGTACACTCACCTGTGGTCCCAAACCAGCCAGGGTTTCTTATATTGGATATCCTTCCTAAAAGGCTGCACTATTTCCATTGGAAAAGAGTGGGTGCTGAACTTGAATATACATAGACTGATCCTTTAGCAAAGCCCATGCATCTAGAGCTCTAAGCATAGTTTTGTTTCTAATGACTAAGTCTGAAATTAATCTTGGTGATAAAATTGAGTAATACAATATTAATATAAAATAGTAAATCTTAAGTCTGAACCCAGTTCATGATCTATTCCATCTGGTCTCTCCTCATCCAGATTCAAGGATTCAAAGACTTAGCACATTATGTTCATATAGTTTATTTTATATAAAATTTATATAAAGTGCTTTATTTTACAGTCCTTTACTAAGTACCTTCTGCCAGCCAGGTATTTCAAGAAGTGCTAGAAATACAAAGAAATAGAAAGATAATCCCTGTTTTCAGGAACTCACAGTCTAATGGGGGAAAAACATACAAATAAGATAAAGATAGGATAAAGTGGAGAAAAGCACAAGATGAAAGGCACTAGCATTATAGGGAACCAAGAAAGATACCTTAGAGAAAGTGGGTTTTTAATTAGTACTTGAAGGAAGGAAAACCAAATTTGGGGATGAAGAAGCAGAGTATTCCAGCATAGGAGATAGTCAGAGAAAACACCCTGGCTCAAGAAATAGAGTATCTTATTATGAGGAATGGTAAAGAGGCCAGTGTCCCTGGTTTGAAGAGTAAATGGAGGCAAGGTGTCAATTTGAGTAGACACTTGGGTCTCTAGGCTCAGCAGAAGTGATAGTGAAGCAAGGTACAGAGAAAATTTTTCACTCTGTGATGACTATTTTGGAGATCTCAGTTTCCTAAGCCAAGTTGAATTTTTGGTCATGCTCTCTGGAGCAGGAGAAGCTTTAATATGTAGTATGGAATAGAATGCTACCCATGTGAAATGAGTATTGTCTTAGCCATTCCTTGGGGACCACTCCTGTGGCAAACTCATTGAAAAATACCTTGAGGGGCTGGCTAGGTGGCGCAGTGGATAGAGCACCAGCCTTGGAGTCAGGAGTACCTGAGTTCAAATCTGGCCTCAGACACTTAATAATTACCTAGCCATGTGGCCTTGGGCAAGCCACTTACCCCCATTGCCTTGAAAAATCTAAAAAAAAAATACCTTGAGCCAGGTGTTAAGCCACTTCTCAAGTACTATCCTTGTCCCACCCTCTAGAAGGGTGTTTGGCCAAATTTCTACCTTGCTCTCACTCTCATTCCTTCTTGCTCTTTCCTCTTCTGAATGTCCAGTGAGCTCTGCTCACTCTCCCTAAGCTAGATCTGCATGGTCTATTCATATGGCTGGAACAATATGGCCCCAGATCCATGCACTTGGATCCATGTTGGCTTAAGCTTCTCTTCTCTTTCTTTCTTCTAAGCTTCTCTTTCCTTTTTCCCCTTTCAACCTGAGTACTCCTTTCCCAGATTGTAACTATCCATGTGGCTGGATCTATGTTGATTTAAGCTTCTTTACTTTTTTCTCTTTAGCACTTTAGCCTTTTTAATCTCAACTTCGCTAATCAGCCAAGTAGCCCTCTGTTTTGCTGCTTCTCTAGAGTGTTGAACCTGCAAACTTTGTGGTCCCTTGTGAACTTTATGTACTAACTTATGAACTTTCTGTAGTAATGTGAACTTTGCAGTAAGTGATGAATTAAAATTTAAGCCTTTTTTACCCTCCTGAGTCACAATTGCTGAGTTTTTCACCCTAAACAAACTCCAATAGATAGACCTTTAAGCCCCCTCTTCCCTGAGGGCATTTTCCCATCATCAAGACCAATGACTGCAACCACCTCACAGCAACCAGGAATTTCAGATCCAGGTTCAGAAGAAGGAAAACAAGAATTGAATCCTGGATAGTTCAACAGGCTTCCCTCCTCCAAATACATGCCTATTCTAAATGGTCTCTATCTGAGACATACTTCCCCCAACAAAAAAAGGGAGGAGGGGGAACTATCACTCTCATGAGTCAAGATCATTAGAACCATTCTCCAAGTCAATCTCCATCACCATCACCCCAGGTCAAAGGGAAAAATAATCATTCAAAAAGATAAGGCAATGCAGGGACACAGGTTATACACACACACACACACACATTCAGATGTATATGCCACCTATATGTGTGTACACATATATATGTATATAAGGTTATATAATAAAAGTGATCCTGAGAAGCTTCAGGGAAATTCCATTCATTTGTATATTTCAGAGATGTTCAAAAAAAGGAAACTATACTAGCCAACATAGCTTCTAAGCACATTACAAGCTGTTTCCCCTTCTAAAAAATTAGAAATTATTCTTCTTATTTGTTCTCAATTTTTTTTCTAGGAACAGAAGATAACTCCATAACCTTAATTCTAACATCACAAAATAATTATACTATGGAAGTTTTTCTTAGTTGTTCTTCTCTTATTGCTGAAGCTAACATTTCTAATGCAATATTGAATAGTAGTGGTGATAGTGGGCATCCTTGTTTGATCCCTGATCTTATTGGGAATACCTCTAGCCTAGCCCCATTGCATAAAATGTTTGTTGATGGTTTCAGATAGATACTGTTTATTATTCTTTTTTTTTAGGTTTTTTCAAGGCAAATCGGGTTAAGTGGCTTGCCCAAGGCCACACAGCTAGGTAATTATTAAGTGTCTGAGACCAGATTTGAACCCAGGTACTCCTGGTACTCCTAGCCGCCCCTACTGTTTATTATTCTAAGGAACAATCCATTTATTCCTACACTCCTACACTAGTGGGAATGAGTGTTATATTTTGTCAAAAGCTTTTTTAGCATCTATTAACATAATCATATGATTTCTGTTATTGATATAATTAATTATATTGACAGTTTTCCTAATATTGAACCAACCTTGCATTCTTAATTGTTCTTAATGTTAATATGTCTTCCATTATTTCTTTCCCTCAGTGGAGGTTTAGAAAATATGGTCAAGTGTAATGATATAATATGACTTCATATTCAATAAAAACCACACACATTTAGGCTACCTGGGGTAGATCAATATAAATTATTAAAAAGTATGAATTTTTATTTTTTTAATTTTTAAAAAAGATTTTATTTAATTTAACAATTTTCCCCCTAATCTTTCTCCCCCCCCCCCACAGAAGGCAATTTGCCAGCCTTTGCATTGTTTCCATGGTATACTTTGATCCAAATTGAATGTGATGAGAGAGAAATCATGTCTTTAAGGAAGAAAAATAAAGTATATGAGTTATCAAGATTACATAATTAGATAATGGGTTTTTCCCCTAAATTAAAGGTAGTAGTCCTTGGTCTTTGTTCAAACTCCACAATTCTTTGTCTGGATACAGATGGTATTCTCCATGGCAGATATCCCCAAATTGTCCCTGATTGTTGCACTGATGGAATGAGCAAGTCCATCAAGATTGATCATCACCCCCCATGTTTCTGTTAGGATGTACAATGTTTTTCTGGTTCTGCTCATCTCTCTCAGCATCAGTTCATGCAAATCCCTCCAGGCTTACCTGAATTCCCATCCCTCCTGATTTCTAAGGGAACAATAGTATTCCATGATGTACGTATACCACAGTTTGTTAAGCCGTTCCCAATTGATGGACATACACTCAATTTCCAATTCTTTGCCATCACAAACAGGGCTGCTATGAATATTTTTGTACATGTGATGTTTTTACTCTTTCATCATCTTTTCAGGGTATAGACCCAATAGTGGTATTTCTGGATCAAAGGGTATGCATATTTTGTTGCCTTTTGGGCATAATTCCAAATTGCTCTTCAGAAAGGTTGAATGAGTTCACAGCTCCACCAACAAAGTATTAGTATCCCAGATTTCCCACATCCCTTCCAACATTAATCATTGTCTTTTCTTGTCATATTGGTGAGTCTGCAAGGTGTGAGGTGGTACCTCAGAGATGCTTTAATTTGCATTTCTCTAATAAGTAATGTAAATGTTTAATCTTTTTAAAAACTGTCTTGGATTCATCAATAGTATATCAACTACATATCCTGTCTTAAGTTATAGATGTAAATAGTCTCTGCTATTTATGGTAGTCAAACATTCCAAGAATAATAGTTATGTACTTCTTATTTCTGAGGATGAAATAATACTTAATTATACTCTTTAGATTAATTCAAGATGATTAAGATTAATTAAAACCACAAAATATCTTAAAACCACAAATGAGTTTCATGCAAATGCTTCCTCAGGAAAGTCTATATCTTTTCATAATGGCAAAGAATTGGAAATTGAGGGGATGCCCATCAATTGGGGAATGAATGAACAAGTTATGATATGAATGTAATGGAATACTATTGTTTGATAAGAAACCATGAATAGTCAAGAATCTTGAGAAGCATGGGACAATTTACAGGAACTGATGCTAAACAAAGGGAGCAGAACCAAGAGAACAATGTATACCTTAACAACAGCATTGTGAGTTGATCAGTCTTGATGGAACCAATTCCTCTGAGCAGTACAGAGAGCTAGGATAACCCTAGGAGACCTACTATGGCTTATGCTATCCACATCCAGAGGAAGAAAAACAAAATAAACAAAAAACTCCCTACAGAATCTGAATGAATATACTACGTTCAGTTTTTAAAAAAAATATTTTATGGTTTTCTTTCTTTTCTGATAATCCTAATTCCTCATACTGAAAATGACTAATCTGTAAACATGTTAAACACAAATGTATACATACACCTAATTGTTTGCCATCCAAGAGGAAGAGGTGGGAAGGGAGGGTGGAAGGAAATTGTGTAACTTAAAATTATGTATATATATGTGGATGAATGCTGAAAAACTTTCATAATGTATAATTGGAAAAATAAAATATCAACTAAAAAAAGAAATATTCTGCTACTTCAGCTGAAGCAAAATATATTTTGCTCCAACCTTTTAACTTTACTCTATATGTATCTCTCTGCTTCAAATGAGTTTCTTGTAAGCAGCATATTGTAGGATTCTGGTTTTTAATTCACTCTGCTATTTGCTTACATTTTAAGGGAGAGTTCATCCCATTCACATTCAAAGTTATAATTACTAATTCTTTATTGCCCTCCATGCTATCTTCCCTCTGTTTGCATTTTCCCCTCTTCCCCCCTTATCTGTATTCCCCAGTATTTTGTTTCTGAATACCACCCCCTTCAGTGTGTTTTCCCTCCTATATCACCCCTCCCCTTTCTTTCCCCTTTCCCTTTTTCCCTTTTCCCTTCCCTTCCTTTTGTTAGTTCCCCTTTCCCCCTCCCCCTCCCTTTCTTCATCCCCCCTCCCCTTTTCCCCTTTTAATACTCAAAAGTTTAAATATTTTTTAAAGTTAACTAAGTATGTGTGTAAATTGACTTTAAGCCAAGTCTGATGAGAAGAAGATTCAGGTGTTTCTCATCTCCTCCCTTCTTCCCCTCTGTTCCCATAGGTATTTTGTACCTCTTAGTGTAATGAGATTTACCCCATTCAATCCCCTCCCTCCTCCTGTCTCCTTCCTGCCCCCCTTTTTGAGGAGGTAGCGTTTTTAAAATCATTCTATCTGAGTCATAGAACATTCTGAGTATCTGTCACTTCTAGCTAAGTACATTCTATCTAATAGAGTTAAAATTCTTGAGAGTTATTAAAGTCTTTCTCCCAAGTGGGGTATAACCCCCATTGGATAGCAGTCTCATGGATAGGTCATGAATGTCCATCACTTCTGGCTAGGTATATTCTCTCTGTTAGAGTTACAGTTCTCAAGAGTTATGAGAATCCTTTTCCTCATGCTGGGATATAGCCAGTTTCAACTTATTGGATAGCAGTTTTTTTCTTTTACCTCCCCCCATTTTTTTTTTTACCTTTTCATGTGTCTCTTGAACTTCCTGTTTGATGTCTAAATTTTCTATTTAGCTCTGGTCTTTTCATTGGGAATTTTTGGAATTCTTCCATTTCGTTAAATGTCCATCTTTTTCCCCTGGAAGAGAAGGCTCAGCTTTGCAGGATAGTGGATTCTTGGCTGCATTCCAAGCTCCCTTGCTCTTCAAAATATCTTCTTCCAGGCCCTTTGATCCCTTAATGTTGATGCAGTCAGGTCCTGCTTAATCCTTACTGTGGCTCCTTGATATTTAAATTGTTTCTTTCTGGCTGCTTGCAGGATTTTCTCTTTTATCTGATAGTTCTGGAATTTGGCCACAACATTCCTTGGTGTTTTCATTTTAGGATTTATTTCTAGAGGGGATCGTTGTATTCTTTCAATAACTACTTTGCCCTCTGGTTCCATGATATCAGGGCAATTTTCCATCACTAGATCCTGTAATATTAAGTCCAGGCTTTTTTTTCCCTCTTCAATGTTTTCAGGAAGTCCAATAATTTTCAGGTTGCCCCTTCTTGACCTATTCTCGAGAGCAGTGGTTTTGCTGATGAGGTATTTTACATTTTCTTCTATTTTTTCTATTTTTTGATTTTGTTTAACAGGCTCTTGCTGTCTCATGAAGTCATTGGTTTCTGCAGGCTCCATTCTTTTTTTTAGGGAGGAATTTTCTTCATTAACCTTTTGCAACTCCTTTTCCAATTTTGGTCAATTCTACTTTTGAAAGAACTTTCTATTTGACCAATTGAGGTTTTGAGAAAGTTATTTTCTTTTTGCATTTGCCTAATTGATGATCTGAGAGATTTGTTCTCATTTATATTTGTTCTATTGAGGATCCGAGAGATTTAGTCTCATTTTGTATTTGACCAATTGTATTTTTCTAATGATTTGTTTTCTTGTTGCAAGATATTAATTGTCTCTCCCAAATTTTCCAGTTGATTTTTAAACTCCTTCCTTATTTATTCAAGGAAGTCTTTCTGTGCTGGAGACCAGATCTTATTCTCCTCAGAGGTTCTAGGTCTCTCTGAGTTAGGGTCTTTCCCTTCCAAGAATTTTTCTATGGAACCACCTTTCTGCTGATTTTACTTCATTTTGCTATGACTTTGAGTTGGGGAGGGGCTGGTTCACAGGGGTTTGTTGTTGGGATCCTTAGAGGCTTTACTCACTGAATACAATTTCTCTGGCTGGCCAGTAGGAGGTGCTGGTTGCTTTCTCTGGAGTGTCTGTGACTTTGAGGCCTTCTCCCTTAGCCTGAAGGAAGCAATTGAAACTATTGAATCCTTTTACCTTCAATCAATGGTGGGCTTTACCCTGGGGTGAGGTCATCCCTCTCCCTATTGTTAGCTGGGCTGGTTCTTCTGTTCACACACTTGTGCCTGAGGCAAAACATCTGTAATTGTGTTTGTTCTGGGAAGAGGCCTCAGCAGCAATGGAGGCTTGGGCTCCTCAGACCAGAGGAGCCCAGGGATGGTGTCCGAAGCTCTCCTGCACCGGAACCCTCGTTCCCCCCCCCCCAGGCAAGCTCCAGAGGGTCAGTGCCAATACCAGTGCCTCTGCTCCCTAGTTGACTCAAGCCCCCACAGTCTAGTCCCACCTTTGACCAAGCAGACCTCGGGCCCTCAGGCTCCTAAATTCCAATTCAGCAGCTAATCTAGCTGATGGGGCTGATCTGCCCTCTGTGCCCAGACTCATCCACCTGATCTCACCCTGGGCTTTGGCTGTGGAAGACAAATCCTGAAGTAGATGTTCTTTCTCCTGGCTTTTCTTTCTGGGTTTTGTGGGCCAGATTTCTGTTCAGAGGTTTGTTTCATATGATAGATGGGGAAAGATCAGGAGATTTTAGAACTGTGCCTGTCTTCTCTCCGCCATCTTGGCTGGCAGTCCCCAATATTCTGCTATCTTGAGTGTAATTTCTTTTTGTTTCCAACCAAAATTGTTCTTTTTTTTTCTGTCCACATGAGCAAGAGGAATAGAGGATCTACTCCAAATTCTCTTCACAAATCCTGTCATCAATTTCCCATTCAAGAGGGCCTTGAGTCTTCTTTGTATGTGCTTTGTATAGAGCTATTACATATATGCATTTTCTCTCTGGTGTACAGGAACTCTTTTGCCCTTGTCTTTATATCCCGAGTACAAGGATAATGCTAGGCCTGTAGTAAAAGCTTAATAAGTGTTTGACATGATTCTACATGTAGAAAATATATATCACATTACTCACTGTCATGGGGAATGGGGGAGGGAAGGGAAAGAGAAAAATGTGGAAATACTGAAAACTATCTTTGCAAATAATTTAAAAAATAGCATTCAAAAAATAATTGTTATTTGATGATTAAATTGTTTATAGAACTGCCTGTTTTCTCCAATTATTGTCCCTTCTGGTGAATTATTCCTCTCATTTCAGGATCCTCTTTCCTAAACCTTATAAATCTTCCTTTTCTATATATCTAATGAAATTCTTTTCCAAGACTGGTATCTTCTGTCAATATGAAACCTCCTCTATAACTCCCATCCCATTCATCTCTATCATGATCAGGAAAATGGTTCCATACCAATAATCAAGATATTTGAAAATCCATGCTGTTATTGCCTTAATCAGGTCTTTAGGCATGGATAAGAATAGCTTCATAATGTTATTTCTGATAAATTTGTGTGAAACCATATATTTGTTACAAAGTGCCTGCCAGTTCATCATAGAAATAGCCCTTCCCAACAGAGCAACAGTCATTCAATGTCAGAGTATTTAAATAGTAGACATATAATAATAAGACTATTTAAACAAAAGTCAACAAAAAGCAGCACTGTGGATAGAGCACTGGACTTGGAATCAGGAAAATCTGAATTCAAAATCATCCTCAGACACTCAATAGCTATGTAACACTTAGTAGCTGTGTAACTCTTGCCAAGTCATTTAACCTGTTTACTTATGTCTTCAACTGCAAAATGATGATCTTGATAGAACCTATTTCCCAGGGTTGTTGTTAGTATTAAATATTTCTTTTTTTTTTCCTTTTTAAGGTTTTTGTAAGGCAGTGGGGTTAAGTGGCTTGCCCAAGGTCACACAGCTAAGTAATTATTACGTGTATGAGGCTGGATTTGAACTCAGGTACTCCTGACTACAGGGCCAGTGATCTATTCACTGCACCACCTAGCCACCCCTAAATAAGATATTTCTAAAGTGCCTAGCAGAGCATCTGGTATATAAATGCTATTATTGTTATTGATGTTGCTGTCATGAAATAACAGTTGTCTTACACTGTCCCTAAGGAACCACAGTCAACCGTTAGAAAGCATTCTGGGGGCAGCTAGGTGGCACAGTGGCTAATGGATTGAGCATGATGATAGGAAGACCCGAGTTCAAATTTGACCTCAGACACAATAATTACCTAGCTATGTTACCCTGGCAAGTCACTTAACCACACTTGCAGACAAAAAAAAATAAAGAGAGAAAGTGTTCTGAATCCCCAGTCAGAAGTGGAATTTGTCATAAATCTAAAAATAAAGTCATTTATTTTTGATGGATTTCTATTTATGCTTAGTTACAAGGAAAGGGAGACAAACTTGATTTGTTTAGTTCTCCTTGAGGCAATTTTGCTTCCAGAAGCCCTAAAACTTTGTTTTGGACAAAGTTCAAAAACTTAGTCAAGTTTAATTTTTTTCCTGTTGAGTCTATGTTGTCTCCTCTTCATTAAGGTCACAGGCACAAAAGCACCCTATTCTCCCCTAGTCTGTCTTTCAGAAGCCAAAAGACCAAAGAGTAGAAACTATTTTGATTCTGAACAATTGAGGGGTAAGGGAGGCAGAGTTGATGTAAATAACAACTTCTTATTCTACAAAGAAAAGTGAGATGGTGTGGTCAAGCACAAAGGGCTGAGATGGAAATCATATTTGAGAGAATCTATGATAAAATAGGACAATGGGGAAGCTTCTCTTCATGTTGAGGGACTGTGGGTGATTGTGGAAGGAAAGAGTCAGTGTTGGATGTGGTAACAACATAAACTCAGCCCTTAAAAAGAGCCTCCACAGAATCCAGCTGTCTTGATTGATATGACCTTGTTTGGATTACCTCGCAAAGGCTGAACTCTTTCACCATTCTCAATGTTCATTGACTTCTCATACTGCATTCCATCCTGAGGATATTGGACTGCAATGAAAAGGCAGTGTGTGCTGTCACATCTGAGGACTGTGAGAAAGAATTTACCTTTCATGAGTACTTTTTTTTTTCAGGTTTTTGCAAGGCAAATGGAGTTAAGTGGCTTGCCCAAGGCCACACAGCTAAGGTAATTATTAAGTGTCTGAGACCGGATTTGAACCCAGGTACTCCTGACTCCAGGGCCGGTGCTTTATCCACCGAAGAGTACTTTTTAAAGTCCATATATACAAGTTGCTCTTGAGATAAAATAGATATACAATTTAGAAAATATTTTGCCCTTTCTTCCATTCTCCTTCCCAAGGGGAAAAAAAAAATCTCATAGCCAGATTTGTTTATAAGGATCCCATTCAAAGTGAGTAATGAGGTGATTTTCCTTTCAAGTTTTATACTCATATGAGCCACATTTTCTTCAGAAGGGAGGTTTAGTTTCTATGAAAGGGATACATATTCACCAAAAAAATTAGAGCATCACTTTTTTATAACACCAAAAACTAGAAGCAAAAGAGATGTCCATCAGTTAGGGAAAGACTGAGGTAGCTTTGATGTATGAATGTAATGGATTAGAACTATGCTATAAAAAATGATGAATATGATAACTTCAGAGAAGCCAGGGAAAACTTAGATAACCAACACAAAATAAGCAGAACAAGAACTAATAACTGGAAAAATATAAAGGGAAATAATAAAAGAAACAAAACTGAAAGCTTTGAAGTTTTAAAGAAAATTTTCATCCCACACAAGAGACATGAGAAGACATCTTCCTCTTTTTTTTTATTATTTACAGCTGTGGGAGACTATCATTATAGAATAGTGCATCTGTCAGACTTTTTAGATGTACTAACTTTGTAGAATTGTTTCCCCTATCTCTTTTCTTTTCTCTCTCCCTTTTATAAGATTTGGTTCTTTGAAAGAAGAAAAACAAATGGGAGAGGGAAAGATACATTAGGAAATAAAAGAACTTTGAACAAAATAAATTCATAAAATTTGACTTTTATTGAATGTAGTTGGAAAAACAAATAAATAAAATTTTTAATTGACTTAAAAATACAGTGCAAAGGCCTAACTGTGCTAGAAAAGAAAAGATACTCAACAAATGTCACTTTTAGGAATTCAGATTCTTGTCTTCAGGCATTTTGATTTACCAAGTTACTTTATTGCTTTAATTAGACAGTATTTCATGACTGTACTTTTTGGTTAACAGGGAAAGAAGTCTTTTGTTTTTTATCATTAGAATAATAAATATTCTTTCCTGAAGCATGGAAAATATGATCATTACACTTAAAACTGTGCTTATTCCCTAGCAAATAGGCAGGTACCAGGATCCTGGAATAGAAATCAAAAGCATTTCATTGTATCAATTACCTGCAGCTGGAGTTTCCTTCCAGGCAAATAAGGATGTAGAGAAATATGGAAGGACCTCAAGCTGCATTTTGCTGACATGAAGCAAGTTGCTTTGTGATTTGTTATTAAAATTATCTTACCTCACTTCACAATTAAGCATGAGGCAGAATCTTCTTCTGTAGACCAAAGTCTATTAGTGATTGCACTAACAATCATACAGAGTTTAATAACATCCTCCCTCCATTCCCAGTCCCAAATAATTAATGGCATTTCTTCAGATAAAAGATGGATTGAGAAATACTGGGATCCTGTGGTCCTCTCAGGATTAATGTCTCAGATGTTTGACAAGGAATTATTTCCAAGCCTCCAACAAAAAGTTCTGAAGACTAATGGTTGATCTACATGTCATTTATACTGTTTTTATGTTGAGCCAGACTTGGCTTTATTTTTACTCCTAATTCAGAGTGGGAAAATTTTTTCTTTTTCTTTTTTTTGCCAAAGGCCATTTGATTAGTTATTATTTATTTATTTATTTATTTAGGTTTTTGCAAGACAGATGGGGTTAAGTGACTTGCCCAAGGTCACACAGCTAGGCAATTAAGTGTCTGAGACCGGATTTGAACTCAGGTACTCCTGACTCCAGGGCCGGTGCTTTACCCACTGTGCCACCATTTGATTATTTATAAAATAATTTTCTACTTAAAAATTAGCCTGCTATATTTGGACAAACATTTTATGAGTTCACCCCTAAAAGTTTCTAGATTTACTCAATTTAGAGTTCCCACCTGCAGTTGTGACTGTGGCAACACCACTGCCACTGCTCCAACTGTTTTTCCTTTTCATTTCTCTCTACAACCCTTTCCTGCAAGAAGACAATAAATGACATGATCTTCCATATCATTGCCTTGAGTCACAAAAATTGACTTAATGACAAAAGAATTAGAAAGCTAAAGGATTATAGAGGCTCCATTTTTCAGGAAAGGAGTGGAAAGATTCTCCTAACAAATTGTTCTTTAATTTAGATCCCTGGCTTAAATTTCTCTGCAAGTATTTGATTCACAAATGCTTCAACCCTAAAGTCAGGATATTTCAAAGAAGTCTCAAGTTCATGAAAAGAAACTGTACTTTTAATGAGACTTTACAAAAGGAATAGCCATGGGTACTCTAATATTTTGGTTGAGAAAATATGTTCACTTTATTCAGAAAGGATATATAGGCTAAGATCATGTCATGGGAAAGATATGAATTTGTTTTTCCCCCATGGTTTTGTTTTTTTAGACTGTCTCCCCTGTCTCGCTCAGGTTGGAAGGACAGGAGCTACTCAACAGCCTGGTCCCACTCTGAGCAGAATGGGAGCTTCGACCTGTTCCATTTCCAATCTGAGCAGGTTCACCCATTCATAGGCAGCATAGTGGTCACACCCCCCCCACACACACCTATGGGCCAACTATAAAGATGACAGACTTAGTATTGATACCAAATTGGTCTACCTCACTGCAGCTCAGAGGCTCAGACATTCCCAGTAACAGAGATTATAGGCATGCATCATTAAACCTGGCAAGAGATACCTTTTTAAGAGAAGTTGCCAACAATTGAACCTTATTTTGTGGACTACCAAAATAAGTAAATCAGATAGACCTTAAGCCTTCCTTGCTCCCTTGTGGGATGATTAGCGAACTGACTTCAATTATCTAATTGGAAATTTTGTATTGAGGAAGTATAGATTGGATCAGATGACCTTCCAACTCTGAAATTCTATGATCTGTGAATCAGTGACCAGTGGTAAAGAAAATTGCAACCAGGTGCTTATTGAAAAAGTTCCAGTCCCAGAAAAATTTTCTTTCATTATTAATTGTCAGTTAGGCTTAGTGACTCCTCTGTGAGAAAAGCCAGAAGTGTACTTATTTTTTTAAGTCTATTTGCAGCTTGTAATATCAACCTAAATATTGGGATGAGGGTTCACTAAGTCAGTGCTTCTCTAATTGCTTGGACCCTAATTGCTCATAACTGCAACATTGACAGGTGACCCCTGGCTGGCCAACAAAAGCAAAAACAACTCCTTTAATTCAGACAGCACATGATAATAAAGTAACTTGGAAATAGCTAAGAATACAAGAAATGTATCTTTTAGTCTGCCTGTTAAATGTTTCATTAACCAATATACTAAAAACCATTTGATTCACATTGATTTTTCTCTAACTTCAAACAGCTAAATTTTCAGCCTTGGTTATCTAAGGATTTAGAGTGAGGGAAATTTGCTCTGGGTCTGTACCCTGAAGAGAGATCATGAAAAAGGGTAAAAACATCACTTGTTCAAAAATATTCATAAGCAGCTCTCTTTGAATGTCCATCAATTGGGGAATGGCTTAATAAACTGTGGTATATGTATGTGATGGAACTCTATTGTTCTATTAGAAACCAGGAGGGATGGGAATTCAAGGAAGCCTGGAAGAATTTGCATGAACTGATGCTGAGTGAGATGAGCAGAACCAGAAGAACAATGTACACCCTAACAGCAACATGGAGGTGATGGTCAACCTTGATGGACTTGCTCATTCTATCAAGGCAATAATCAGGCACAATTTGGGGGTATCTGAGATGGAGAATACCATCTGTATCTAGAAAAGGAATTGTGGAGTTTGAACAAATACCAAATACTTTAAAAAAATTTTTTTTTAAGTTTTTTTTTTTTGCAAGGCAAATGGGATTAAGTGACTTGCCCAAGGCCACACAGCTAGGTAATTATTAAGTATCTGAGGCCAGATTTGAACTCGAGTACCTGAGTTCAAATCTGGCCTCAGAACTCGAGTACCTGAGTTCAAATCTGGCCTCAGACACTTAATAATTACCACACAAGTCAGGAGCTCAAATCTGGCCTCAGACACTTAACAATTACCTAGCTGTATGGCCTTGGGCAAGCCACTTAACCCCATTTGCCTTGAAAAAAACTAAAAACAAAACAAAACAAAAACAAAAAAACTTCAATGTGAGCATTTATACCCCAGAAATCGACAAATACTACCAGAGATTCATTTCTTGTCTTGTCAGGGGGCAGAGCCAAGATGGCATCTTGAAGGCAGCATTTCCCAAAAACTCTGCCCCCCCCAAAGAAACAAGCAAAGGATAGCTCTAGTCAAAATTTAGAGGGGCAGAACCCACAGAAAGACTGAGTGTTATATTTTCCCAGTCCAAGATAACTTAGAAGCTCCACGGGAAAGTGGTGTTTCACCAGGACCAGGAGTTGGAAATAAAGCCCCAGTGCAGGGCAGCCCAGCCCAGCCCAGCCCAGCCCAGCTCAACCCAGATTGTGTGGGGGAGAACTCTGCTGCACCTGGGTGAGTGTGGAGTGAGGGAGCACTGGCAAAATCTGCATTGAGAATCAGGTGAAAGCAGCCTGCACCCTCAGAGACTGTAAGGGAAGTCTGCAGTGATTTCTCTGCTCTCCCTGGGGTAGGACTCTGCTGTTTACCTACACTCACATATTACAGTTTGGGCTTCCATACTAAGATAGCTGGATCCCTCCTTATAGCCCCAGGGCAGAGGGAAGTACTGGGCCATCTAGATATCAAAGCACAGGCAAGAGAGCATAAGACCTTGGAGGAATAAAGGTCCTAGTAGGGTGTCTGTCCCCCCAAAAAACAACCCCAAAGCCTTGGAAGTGTTGTAAATTAGTCAGGGGCTGAGGAAATGAGTAAACAATAGAAAAAGAAGAATCTGACAATAGAGAATTACTTTAGTCCCATGGAAGATCAAAACACATTCTCAGATGATAAAATTGAAGCCTCCATATCCAAAAACTTCCAAGAGAAATAGAAAATGGGCTCAGACTATGGATGAGCTCAAAAAAAAGACTTTGAAAAGCAATTAAGGGCGGTGGAGGAAAAATTGGGAGGAGAAATGAGAGTGCTTGCAGAACAATCATGAAAACCAAATCAAAAGCTTGATGAAAGATAAAAAAAAATACTGAAGAAAATACTATGTTAAAAACCAGTTTAGGCCTAATGGAAAAAGCAAAACAAAAGGCAAATGAGAAAACTGCCTTAAAAAACAATTGGCCAGCTGTAAAAGGAGATAAAAAAGCTCTCTGGGGTAGCTAGGTGGCGCAGTGGATAGAGCACCAGCCCTGGAGTCAGGAATACCTGAATTCAAATCCAGCCCTCAGATGCTTAATAATTGCCTGGCTGTGTGGCCTTGGGCAAGCCACTTAATCCCATTGCCTTGTAAAAAACCTAAAAACAAAAATAAAAACAAAAAAAAGCTCTCTGAAGAAAATAGCTCCTTCAAATGCAAAATGGAACTAAAAGAAGCTTTCTTGTAAAGAAATAAATTCTGCCAAAAAAGCCAAAAATTAGAAGAAAATGTGAAATATCTCATTGGAAAAACAACCGACCTTGAAAGCAGATCCAGAAGAAATAATTTAAAAAATGTTGGGTTATCTGAAAGCCATGACTAGGAGAAGAACTTAGACTTTATTTTCCAAGAAATAATACTGCAAAATTGCCCTGAGATCCTAGAAGCTGAGGGTAAAATAGAAATTGAGAGAATTCACTGGTCACCCCCTGAAAGACATCCCAAAAGAAAAACTTCCAGGAATATTATAGCCAAATCCCAAAACTCCCAAATCAAAGAGAAAATTCTAAAAGCTGCTAGAAACAAACAGTTCAACTACCAAGGCTCCATAATCAGGATTACACAGGATCTGGAAGCATCTACATTAGCGGCTCATAGGGAT
The DNA here is from genome assembly GCF_037893015.1 of Macrotis lagotis. Classification (NCBI taxonomy): domain Eukaryota; kingdom Metazoa; phylum Chordata; class Mammalia; order Peramelemorphia; family Peramelidae; genus Macrotis; species Macrotis lagotis. Next base: position 192,066,850 of record NC_133664.1, on the reverse strand, counting down.
TGGAATATGATATTCTGGAAGGTAAAAGATCTTGGTTTACAATTGAGAATCAACTACCAAGCAAAACTGAACATCCTCTTTCAGAGGAAAAGACGGACTTTCAATGAAACAGGGGACTTTCAAACTTTCCTATCGAGATGACCAGAGATGACCAGAAAGTTTGATCTCCAAGTATAGGACTCTAGTGAACCATAGAGGGAGTGGAAGAAAGGGACTAATTATGAGGAACTTGATGATGCTGAACTGTTTGTTCTTTGCATGGGAAGAAGATATTGATAACTCATATGAACTTTCTCATTTATAAGAGCTGTTAGAAGGAGCATATATAGATAGGACATAGGAAAGTGTGGAATATAATGGTATGATGTGGTAAAGGGATGGAGTCAATGGGCAATGAGGGAAAGTACTGGGGAGGAAGGGAAAGGAGATGAAGAAGAAGCTGAGAGATTTCACATAAGAGTCAAGAAAAAGGTTTTTCAATGGAATGGAGTGGGGATGGGGAAAGCAAGGGGGAATGAGTGAGCCTTCATTCTCATTGGAAATGGTTCAGGGAGGAAATGACATACACACTTAATAGGGTGAGGAAATCTGTCTTGCCCTGGAGAAGAATGGGAGGAAAGGGATGGAATGAGGGGGAATGGGGAGAGGGAGGGGGAAAACAAGTGATAGAAGAGAGGGAAAATCGAGGGAGAGGGTACTCAAATACAATACACTTTTGGACAGGGCCAGTATGAAAGGAGAGAGAAGGAATAGAATAAATGAGAGTGGGGAGAAATAGAGTGGAGGTACAGCTAGTAATAACAACTGTGGGAAAAATATTGAAGCAACTTCTCTGGTGGACTAATGATAAAGAAAGCATCTCACCCCAGAGACAGAGCCATTGAAATCTGAAAACAGACTGAAGGACAATTTTTTTTTCTCTCTCTCTGTCTCTCTATCCTTGAGGTTTCTCATCTTCTTCAGTGGGGAGGGGGATTATATTTATTTTTATTCTTATGTTTACTCTTATAACATTCGATTTACATCAATGTATGGCATGGAAACAATGTAGAGACTGTCAGACAGCCTTCTGTAGTGGGGGAGGGAAGGGAGGAGGAGGGAAAAATTGTAGAATTCAGAACCTTGCAAAAAATGATGGGTATATATTACTATTGTATATAATTGGAAAACAAATAAAATGTTACAATCAAAGAAAAAATAAAAAAGAGAGAAACATTTATTTTCCTGTTTTAAGGAAGAGATGGAGAAAATGTTAGGATAATACAGATTAAACTTAACATGTTCTATGCACATTTTCCCCCAGAGAGCAAGTGGTTAAATTCTAACCAGCATATCCTTGGATAAAAGGGACTTTATGATCTTGACCATCCCTTTAGTTTACAAATGATAAATCAGGAGCAGAACCAGAAGAACATTGTACACCCTAACAGCAACATGGGGCTGATGATCAACCTTAATGGACTTGCTCATTCCATCAGCACAACTATCAGGGACAATTTTGGGATATCTTCGATGGAGAATACTATCTGTATCCAGAGAAAGAACTATGGAATTTGAATAAAGACCAAAGACTGTTACCTTTAATTTTAAAAAATATTATCTTATTATGTAATTTTGCTATGTCTTATACTTTATTTTTTTCCCCCTTAAGTATATGATCTCTCTCTCATCACATTCAACATAAATCAATGTATACCATGGAAAAAAATGTAAAGACTAGCAGATTGTCTTTGGGGGGGAGGGAAGTGGGATTAGGGGAATAATTGTAAAATTCAAAATAAATAAATAAAATTAAAAAAAAAACGACAAATGATAAATAACACCTGATTCACCCAAGATACTTCAGGTAGGGGTGGCTAGGTGGCACAGTGGATAGAGCAACAGCCTTGGAGTCAGTAGTACCTGAGTTCAAGTCTGGCCTCAGATACTTAATAATTACCTGCCTGTGTGGCCTTGGGCAAGCCAATTAACCCCATTTGCCTTGCAAAAAACCTAAAAAAAGATAATTCGACTTTTTGACAAAACTGTGATTCAAAGAGACAATGTGTTAAGAGCAATTATGCTAACCACTCACCTCTGTGAAAGGTAGTCCAGTTTTTCCTTAAAAGGTTTTGAAGCTATCCTTGAGTCTTGGGCCCCTTGATTAAGAGGAGTAATAGTTTAAGAAGTTCACATCACTTCCAGACTACCTGAGTTAAAAAAAGTCTTAAAAGTTTCAGCCTGAATCTGAAGGCTGGTTGTCCACCTTCCATGGTAGTGAACTACAAATCAGAGAAGCTTCCTTCAGCTGAATCCTCAATGCATTAACACCTGCTAAGGATTAGTGAATTTCCTTTTGTTAATTATTGAATGACCCAAGAATGCTTCATTTCATTCCAATATCAAATATTAACCACAAGACCCTATAAACTACCCATCCTTTACAAATTGTAATCTGAGAATGTATTCTACATCCATTTTGTTTTACTTTTGTTTGTTGGGTGGATCTCTTTTGAGTGACCAAAGAAACCAGGGAAAAGGGTGGTGGTGCTGTTCAGATTTACCTGACCCATGCTGCCTCCTGTTTTTTCTTACAGGTATCTTGCTACTTCAGCTAGGCTAGTTTATCTATACCTAGGTGACCACTGCTGAGGATGGCCCATCCGTTCTCCAAAGGAGATGTTTCCTTAGTGATAGCTTCAGAGACTGGGCTAGAAGTAAAGCTGGTATCTGGGGGACACTCATATTGCCAAGACTCTGGAGTTTAGTGTCCTGAACTGTCTCCCTCAAAGGCCAAAAGGAGGAGGTCATCAAGGTGACAGTGGTGATTTTGTTAATTGGATCCATGCTATCTCTTCTCTCTTGCTTTGAGATGCCTGTGCTGCTTCAGAAAATATTAGAGACAAAACAAAAATGAATGACTGGACTAACTAGCAGAGCAAAGCAAAACTTACTAAGACTAAAAGCAAGCCAACTCTCTGCAAACCAAAGTAAATGACCTAAAAGTTCAGTTGAATGATCCGAGAATTATTGGCTTCTCCCAAAATAATAATAGTTAACATTTATATAGCATTTACTATGTTTCAGGCTCTGTATTAAACACTTTACAATTATTATCTCTTGCAAAAAAATAAAAAAAGTTTAAATAAATGTAAAAAATGGGGGCAACTAGGTAGCACAGTATATAGAGCATCTGCACTGGAGTCAGGATGATCTGAGTTCAAATTTGACTTCAGACACTTAATAATTACCTAGCTGTATGACTTTGGACAAGTCACTTACCCCCATTGCCTTGCTACAAAATTTTAAAAATATTAAAAAACCCAATTATTATCTCATTTGATCCTACCTGAGAGATACTATCCCCATCTAACAGTTGAGGATACTGAAGCAAACAGAGGTTGAGTGACTTACCCACAGTCACACAGCTAGAAATGAATTGCCATCACATTTGAATCCAGACCTACCTGATTCCAGGTCTAGTCCTCTAACTTCTTTAACACCTAAAAACAAACTAGAATGCAGAAACATGTAAACAACAACTGAGACAAACAGTGTCTAGGGTCAGATCTGAACTCAAAAAGTTATCTTCCAGACTCCAGTCCCTCCATTTTATCCAATGTTCTACCCAACTGCTCTAGGGTTTGTATATAAATATGTCCTTAATCAAATTGAATTAGATAAAATATTTGTAGGTCATTGAGAGAACATTTGTGGACTAGTCCTAGAAAAGATAGGAGAAAGGAAAAAATGAATTATTATTTTCTGCACTTATAAGTGACAGTCATTCAAAACAGAAATCAGAAGATGATCAGACCACACACACACACACACACACACACACACACACACACACAAAACACACACATATATGGCTGGGCAAAGAAAATATAAAAATATATGTGAATGAAAGCAGGATCAAGGAATCTGGGTCTTGATATAGGGAGAGCTATCTTCTAGGATAGAGTCTGGGATAAGATCTTTACAAGAAAAACAAATTGTAGGCAGCTTGTGCTGTTTTTTTTTAAGGGTCATATCCAAGTATCTGGATCCTGGCTGAGCAGGGTATGGAAAGGGGAGGAAGTCATGTGTGTGTTGGTGGGGGTGGGGTGGGGGGGTGGGGGTGGGTGTAGGTAGAGACTGAGTTAGGATTCCTTTGAGTTAAACAACCCAAGGCAACAAAACAGGGCTTGATGGAGGGCTGGAGGAAATCATTAAAAATTTAAATAAAATAGAAAAGGATTGTAGAAGGGATTAGAAAACAGAACTCAAAAATTTACTCCATATAAAAAACATACCTAGAACATAAAAGCATAAAGACAAAAGTGAGGGTCCGAATTAAAATTTTTATTAACTCCAAAAATTCAAGAATTGAAACCACAATTTCAAATTAGAAATTCTTTGGAAATAAGAAATGAGTTAGTGGAAAATGAAAATAAGGCATTTAAAAAATATTACATTTAAAAAAAGTTGTCTTAACCAGAAAATAAAAGAAACAAGCTTAGATTACAACTAATTCCAAATAATCAGTGATCTAATTTTAAAAGTCACCCTAGGAAAAACTTTAAGTCTAGAAGATTACATCCTTCACAACTTGAAGTTAGAGCAACACCTTTTTTTTTTCAAGGTAAAAGCATTCCCCCATTATCCAGTATAATTCCTTGCATTCAAGTCATCATTGACTAAATGTTTGCTAAATCAATGAATTATCTGCAAACAACTCACATAGGAAATAAGCATTTAAGGAAACAAACACTTACATGCCCACTATGGGCTAAAACTTCAGGCAACTTAAAATCCCCAAAACATAATTACTATATCAATGCTTGTACCTGATCTGGTATCTATGAAATTTTATCTTTAATCTTGATTGGTTATGCTTTATACATGTTCTGACTGATTCCTGAGTCACTTAATGTATGTAATTATATTGGGAATTGATTGTGTTTAGCTCCACTAAATGAATTCCCAACTAAACAAGTAAAAGTTTCATGTAATTATAGATTTAGAACTGAAAGGCATCTTAGAGGCCAACCAGGTTTCTCCACCCCCCCCCATTTTACAGATAAAGAAATTGAGTCCCAAAGAGAAATGAATTGCTCCCAAAGTGACCCAAGAGTGAGAAAGGTAGGAGGTGAACAATAGACCTTTGCTTCCAAATTCCCAGTTCTTTCCACTGGATTACATTACATTAGTTTTAATTGAATCTTACAGGAATGTGTATGCATTTCTGAACAACAACAACAAATTATGAAGTGAAGAGTATTCCTAAATCATTTTCTTTCCTTAATTTGGAACTATGCTAAAAGGGCAACAAAAATATGCATACCCTTTGATCCAGCAATATGATTACTGGGTCTATACCCTGAAGAGATGATGAAAAAGGGTAAAAGCATCACTTGTTCAGAAATTTTTCATTGCAGCCCTGTTTGTGGTGGCAAAGAATTGGAAATCAAGTAAATGTCATTCAGCTGGGGAATGGCTTAGCAAACTGTGGTATATGTATGTCATGGAACACTATTGTTCCATTAGAAACCAGGAGGGATGGGAATTCAGGGAAACCTGGAGGGATTTGCATGAACTGATGCTGAGTGAGATGAGCAGAGCCAGAAAAAACACTATACACCCTAACAGTAACATAGGAGCAATGACCAATCTTGATGGACTCACTCATTCCATCAGTGCAACAATTACTTAGCCCACATAAAGATTCCTTCTTCAGAAGTCTCCCTCAGGGGCAGCTAGGTGGCTCAGTAAATAGAGCACCCCCCTTGGAGTCAGGAGGACCTGAGTCTAAATCAGATCTTAGACACATCATAATTGCCTAGCTGTGTGAACTTGGGCAAATCACTTAACCCCACTGCCTTGCAAAAAATCTTTAAGAAAAAGAGGTCTCCCTCAAAGCAGGTGAATATACATTAATCACGACTAGAGAATACTTGAATTATTCCAGTGGAAATGGAATATTATACTCACAAACATACACATACATAAGTATGGACACATGCACTCAAAAATGAATTCAAAAGCAAAACTCAGAAGAGTGTGTAGGATCTCTCATATTAAATCAACTAAAGGGGTCAAGAAGTTTTCAAAATTGATATTCTGAAGAAGCCACAAAGAGAAGCCATTTCAATGAGAAATACAAAGAAAGATTATTGAAAGGGAACAAAGTAGATACATGGGAAACTCAGCAAATAATTTACATTTTTCAGACATGTCCAGAAGATGGAAACAAAAAGAGGCAATAAAATATAATCTTTTAAAGTTTGCAAAACACTTTATATACATTATCTCATTCTGTTCTTACAACAATCCTGCAAGGAAGCTATGTAATCCCATTCTACAGATGTTAAAAACCAAGGCTCAGGAAGGTTAAATACTTTGACCATAATCACGCATCTATGATGAATATATCAGAGGCAAGATTCAAGATAGGGTTTATCTGACTCCAAGTGTGATTCTCTATCCACTACCTTTCACAGGCTCTAATTCTGCCTCCCTCTCTTCACTAGAGGATGAATACAAAAATGTGGTATGAAGAAAGATAAAGCAAGAATTATAGAGTTCAAATGCAGATCAAAATTTATTATCTTCAAATTAAAAAAAAAAGTTGATGGAGCTAAGATGGCAGCAGGAGAGGAGCCTCTCTTAGGTGCTCTCTCCAAAATATTTCAAAAACCTTAAAATTATGACTCTAAACTTTTGAGAGAAAGAACCCAAGAACAATCCAGTGAGGCAATTCACCAGTCCAAGGTAGCCTAGAAAATAGTGGGTAGGCTTTATGCCACTGGGTTGGAGGGGCAGCAGCAGAGCGAAGGAGTTTCAGCCTCCTGGGAACAGCCCCAGGTCACCTGGGAGCGCTGGATCCCAGCAGCAGAAGCAGTTTCCTGACCTGCACCAAGCACAACTTCAACAGGGTGACCTATGCCAGAGTGAGCTTAAAGTCCAAGCCCTCAGCATGGCCATAGCACTCAGTGCAGACTTGGAAGCCCAGATACCAGGAAACGGAAGCAGGCCTGTGGAGCTGCCCAGCAGGAGCCTCCAGGCAGCTGTGCCCTAGGCGCTTAGCCCACTGAAGGTAATGAAGTGGAGGGAGACCACCAAGGTTTATTCTCTGTCCTGGTAACAGCATTCTGGGGCTTTAACCACATTCAGACCCTGGTCACAGTCTGGGGACCCCATAAAAGCAGGGACCACCCCCTCACAGACCCGTGGCAGAGGGGTGAACTTGCAGTCATTCACAGACCAGAAGAGCAGTCAGAGCCTCACACACTGAGGTCCTTGGTGGCAGGGAGTGGGTCCCAATAATACTCAAAAACTCAGGAAGTTCCCCAAAGCCAGGTACAACCTGGGGAAATAAGTAAACAGAAAAAAAAGGAACCTGACCATAGACAATTACTTTGGTACCATGAAAGACCAAATCACACAATCAGAAGATGTGAAAGTCCAAGTTCTACATCTAAAGGCTCCAAGAAATATAGAAGTTGGACTCAGGCTATGACAAAGCTCAAAGAAAGATTTTGAAAATCAAATAAGGGAGACAGAAGAAAAATTGGGAAAAGAAATGAGAGAGATGCAGGAAAAACATGAAAACAAAGCATCTTAGTCAAGGAGCTCTAAAAAAATGCTGAAGAAAATAACATGTTAAAAACCAGCTCAGGTCAAATGGATAAAACAGTTCAAAAAGTTTATTGAGGAAAAGAATATTTTAAAAAGCAGAATTGGTCAGATGGAAAAGGAGATAAGAAAGTTCTCTGAGGAAAACAAATGCTTCAGATGTAGAATGGAGCTAAAGGAAGCTAATGACTATGTGAGAAATCAAGACACAATACGTCAACAGGGGGAAGGGTGATGATGATAGAGGAGAAAGTAGATCATAGGAGAGAATAATCAGACATAACACATTTTCTTTTTACTTTTTGCAAGGTGCTGGGATTGGATGGCCTGTCTGGGTTGGGTGGTTGCTGGGAGAGAGCTGAACATGAAGGTATAATATATTGTAAAAATGGAGTCAATGGTGAAAAGGAAATGTACTGGGAGAAAGAGAAAGGAGAAGTAGAATAGGCTAAGATATTTCATGTAAAAGAGTCAAGAAATAGCTTTTGCAGTGATATGGAGTGGGGGAAGGTGAGGTGGAATGAGGGAGCCTTCATTTTCATTGGAAATGACTCAGGGAGGAAACAACATACATACTTAATAGGATATAGAAATCTAGAAGAAAATGGGGAGAAAGGGGATGGGAGGAATGGGATGGGAGGAAGGGGGGGATGTTGGGGATAGAGGAGAGGGTAGATCATGGGAGAGGATAGTCAGATATAACACATTTTCTTTTTTTACTTTTTTGCAAGGTGGTGGGTTTGGGTACCCTGTCCAGGACTATGAGGCCAGGTGGTTGCTGGGTCTTTGGTCTGGGATGTGGGCTTAGGGCCTCCTGGTTCTAGGGTCGGTGCTCTGTCTGCTGTGCCACTTGGCTGCCCCACAGCACATTTTTGAAGAGGGACAGAGTGAAATGAGAGAGGAAATATAATAAATGGTAGTGGGGAGGAATGGATGGAGGGAATTACAGTCAGCAACAGCAACTATGGAAAAATATGGAAGTAACTTCTATGATGGAATTATGATAAAGAAAGTAATCCACCTGAGACAGAGCTGATGATATCAGAACACAGACGGAAACACATGTTTTCCTTTTTGTTTCTCTTTATTTTTTGTGAAGTTCTTAATTTTTGTAGGGGGAAGGGGGTTATGTTTACTCTTATAGCAAGACTTTTAGTAATGTGTAAATAAATAAAAATGTAAATGAAAAAATGAAAAAATAAATATATATGTTTGTTGCTTCATACATTTTTGTTTTCTCAAATCACGGTATGAAAATTTGTTATTGTACTCTTTTTATTGGCTTTTCAACAATAGTGGGGAGTGGGAGTGTTTTTTTAAATATAGAAGCCAAGAATTATTGGTAATGTATTCAGTTGAGCATGAATCATCTTAAATACCTTCAAATATTCAACAAAATCCAATGTGTGTTTTATTGAATATTTTATTCATTAATTCATATATATATTTAATGAAATAGTTAATACAACAATCTTATTCATTTTTACTCATGAAATACATTTTTTTTAAAAGACAATATTCTAGTGATCCACCCAAGACAGAGCTGATGGTATCAGAACACAGAATGAAACACATTTTTTTCTTTCCTCTACTTTATTTCTCATGAGAATCTATATTTTTTGGGGGAGGGGGGGTATTATGTGTACTCTTAAACAAGAATATTTTAGTAATGTATAAAAAAATCACTTGTACAAAAATATTCATAGCAGCTCTGTTTGTGGTGGCAAAGATTTGGAAATTAATGTAAGTGTCCTTCAATTGGGGAACGGCTTAATGAAATGTGGTATAGGTATGTGATAGAACACTACTGTTCTATTAGAAGCCAGGAGGGATGGGAATTCAGGAAAGCCGGTAAAGATTTGCATGGACTGATACTGAGCGAGATGAGCAGAACCAGAGGAACACTGCATCCTAGCAGCAACATGGGGGTGATGACTAACCTTGATAGACTTGCTCATTCCATTAATGCAACAATCAGGCACAATATTTTTCTTTCTTAAGGATATGATTTCTCTCTCATCACATTCAACTTAGATCACTGTATACCATGGAAACAAAGTAAAGACTAATGACTGCCTTCTGTGGGGGGTAGGGAGAGGGAAGAAAGATTAAGGGAAAAATTGTAAAAAATTCAAAATAAAAAAATTCAAAAAACCCTATCATTGCATGTAGTTAGAAAAACAAATAAATAAAATATTTTAAAAAGAATATTCTATTTTTGTCTAATATATATTATTTATTAAGACATGTTTTGCTGAGACAAAATGAAATTCACACTTCAGAGTTCTAGTTAAATTTTATAGTTTTTTTCATCTTTATTTCCCATTCATTGGTGATAGACAATGTTGTGATACATTAAGGGCACAACCTCTAACTTGCAAGTAAAAGACATTTCCAAGAAATGGAAAGGGGCATTGCTGGGTATTGTAGGTGGTTAACATGAAGAGATAGACTCTAAAATGAAAATACTGTGTGAGAGGGAAAATGTTCCCAAATGTAGGACTATGGGATAGAAAAATAAGGGTTTAACACAGATCTGAAGTTGAGAGTTATGTAAATTTTTTTTAAATTTTTCTAATAATTTAAGATAAACCATCAGTTTTAAAAAAACATTTAAATTGAGAAAGACAATATATCATTGATTGTTTTTTATAAAGTGTCGGTGTACAAATTTTATCAAAAGTCTTGTATAAAAACTTAATCGTCCAGTTATATAGATACACACATATGCATATATATTAAAATTGAAAGATGGAAATGAACTTAATTCTTTAATTTAGCCTTTATTAAGCCTTTAGACTTTGGAAAGTTGGAGTTGGGAAGATTTTGGGCTTGAATTTCAATTTAATCACTACAGTAATTACTGGCAGTGCTGCCTTTATGTAAATGGACCATTCCATAGACTTCTATATAAAATGATTTTTACACAATATAAGTTTGTTTCATCTACTCACTTTACTTAGCCTGTGTTACAAGACACACAAAATAATACCTTTACACAAGTCACAAAATCTATTTAAATGCAGCCATATTAAACAATGTACTATGGTAATAAATAGAATTATGAAATGAAAGGTAAATTTAATGATAAAGTTTGCTCAGGTTTGTAAAGTTAACATAGGTGTGTAGTATGTTGCCCCTTCCCCATCCACTGTACTTTGCCTTTATCACTAGTGGTTCACTGCATAACTTTTTTTTTTAGGTTTTTTTTTTTTTTGCAAGGTAATGGGGTTAAATGGCTTGCCCAAGGCCACACAGCTTGGTAATTATTAAGTGTCTGAGGTTGGATTTGAACTTAGGTACTCCTGACTCCAGGGCCGGTGCTCTATCCACTGCACCACCTAGCCGCCCCCTGTATAACTTTTTAAAAGAAGCTATTGAGAGATGTTTGGACAGTGACTTTATTTCCCTTGCATCTGATGATAGAAAGCAATGCTCTCCTCAAATCATTGAACTCTTGAAAATCTTGAAGTATTTGAATCCATCTTTTTAATACAAGAAAAAAATTCAGTCAAATGATTAAATGCTTCTGCCAGTTGTGTTGTTGTGAACCTTTTTGGTTTGACTTCAGTTTTTTAACGCTTCCTTTCTTTTGCAGTCTTTGCAACTAACAGCTCAAGCAGATCCTCATTTAAGCATTCTTTTCATTTCAGTTCAATCAATTCCTCTACATCATTCTCATCCACTCATCCATTTTACAATCTCTCTATTCACTTCTTCAATGGTTTTATCTTTGTCAAATTCATTTTATCTTTGTCAAATTCACAAAAATTGAGAACAGACTGGGGGCACGTTTTTCCCAAACTCTCTTCATACATGTTTCCCTTAAATCTTCCCATGCTTTTCAGAACTCTTTACATAAAGTCAATTTTGTATAATGTGAATTTACATAATGTGAGAACTGTCTATACTTAACCTCTTTTAGTGTGTTTCCTTATTTGTTGTATGGGAATAATGATACTTGACAACATACATTATTTTACAGAAAGAAATTTATTTTTAATTTTTAAATGTAAATATTTTATATATTTTTCCAAAAATATACAATAGTAGTTTCTACCTATCATTTTTGTAAAGTTTTGAATTTTACAATTTTTTCCCCATTCTTGCTTCCCTCCCCCCCACCCACCCCTACAGAAGGCAGTCTGTTAGTCTTTACATTGTTTCCATCCCATACATGGATCAAAATTGAATGTGTTGAGAGGACAATCATATTCTTTAGGAAAAAAAATAAGAGATAGCAAATTATGTAATACATAAGACAATTTTTTAAATTGAAATTTTTAAAAATTTAAAAAATATTAACATTTAATAGTTTTTGTTTAAACTTCATAGTTCTTTCTTCATATATAGATAGTTTTCTCCATCATAGATACCCTAAAATTGTCTCTGATTATTGCACTGATGAAATGAGCAAGTCTATTAAGTTTGATCCCATTCCCATGTTGCTGTTAGAATGTACAAGGTTCTGGTTCTGCTTATCTCACTCAGCATCAGTTCTTGCAAATCCTTCCAGGCTTCTCTGAATTCCCATTCCTCTTGGTTTTTAATAGAACAATAGGGTTCCATAACATATGTATATCATAATTTATTCAGCCATTCCCCAATTGATGGACATTCACTTGATTTCTAATTCTTTGCCACCACAAACAGAACTGCTATGAATATTTTTGTACAAGTGATGTTTTTACCCTTTTTCATGATCTCTTCAGGGTATAGACACAGTACTGGTATTGTTGGATCAAAGTCATGCACAATTTTATTATCTTTTGGGCATAATTACAGATTGTTCTCCAGAAAGGTTGGATCAGTTCACAGCTCTACCAACAATGCATTTGTGTCCCCGTTTTTCCACATCCCTTCCAACATTGATCATTTTCCTTTCTGGTCATATTGGCCAATGTGAGAGGATGAGATGGTACCTCAGAGCTGCTTAGAAAGCAATTTATAATCCTAAATATGAGTCATTATTGCTGTTTACTAAGTATTGTGTCAGGCATTTAGGATGCTACTAAATTTAGATTTGATGATGGCCTTACCATCATGTGACTTACATTGTAGGAGAGGAATAAGCTGAATTGGAATGGGATGCAGAGTATGTGGAGAGGAGTAATATAAGTTTTCAAAGAGAAGGCAATTAAAAGATAATTAGGACAAAGAATTCAAAGTTTTATTTGCCTATCAATCAATCAACAAATATTTATTAAACACTCAAGTGATGAGTATATTAAGTTCCCCCTGCCCAAATGAAATCCTTCTGCTTTTCACGAGCTGACATTTAATCAGGAGAAATTATATATATATATATATATATATATATATATATATATATATATATATCTAGAGTAAGTGTTTAGAGAGTACATACATCTTAGTGTCTAGAGATTATATATATGTAAGTATCTAGAGATAACATACAAAGTGATTGCAAGTTAGTTAAGTAAAAATTTTTTACAGAGGGAGTACTGTAGCAGTTGGGGGCTTAAATGTAGAAATTGTTGTTTAAGTTGGATCTTGAATGAAGAATGCTATTCTTTGAAGTAGAAGTAAGGATAGAATGCTCTCCAGTTATAGGGGAATAGCATGGCAATGGGAGAGAGAGAGAGAGACGCTAAGGGTGAAGAACAGAAAGAATCCAGTCAGTCTAGCAGGATTAGCTGTGGGAAAGGTTAATAATGTTTAATGAGATTGGAAAGATAGGTTTGATGTTGTCCTGTGAATTGAAAATAAAATAAATGTTAAAAAATGCTTTTTTGACCACCTTCCCCCCTACCCCAATACATACATCAGTTAAGGACAAGATATATGGGATGTGTTTAAAATCTAAACAAAGGAGTTTATATTTGATCCTAGAGCCAATGAAGAAGAATTGGAGTTTATTGAGTTAAGAGTGACATGACCTAGCTGTGTGGCCTTGGGCAAGCCACTTAACCCCATTTGCCTTGCCAAAAAAAAAACAAACCTAAAAAAAAGAGTGACATGGTCAGATGTGAGTTTGTTTCCTTAATTTTGATAAATCTTTGGAGGATATATTGAAATGGTGAATGAATTAAGATTTTTACAGAGACAAGACTTGAGAAAGATTAAGTATTAGAGGGGCAGCTATGTGGCACAGTATAGTACTGACCCTGGAGTAAGGAGGACCTGAGTTCAAATCTGACCTAAGACACTAAATAATTGCCTAACTGTGTGACCTTATTTTAAATAAAAATCCCATTGCTTTAAATAAAAATTAAAAAAATAAAAAAATTAGAATTTTTCCTCTTCTAAGAGAAAGAATTGAGAAAGATAGGGAAACCAATGAAGAGATCATTTTAATATAGTTATCCCTTTTACACTACCAGTGTTAGGGGTGTGGCACCCCTTGATCTGGAAAATCTGTGTAAAATTTTTTGGCTCTTCCATCATGCCAGAGAAGTCTGAATTTTTTCTTTTTTCTTTTATGGGGTGTTTATAGTACCTTTTTGTAAAATTTGCTATTAATATTTAGTCAGGTTCCAAGTCATCTGCTGACCTTTGTTGTCTGTGGCTTCTACAAAATCCCCCCCCCCCCAATGTCTATTTAATTTCTACAGTTGATTTGTGAGTTATTGAATTTGTGATGGGGAAAGGATAACCGTATTTTGGGTAGAAGTGATTAAAAACCTACAACTACCTAAGAAGGCAGAAGATATGTAAATATATGTATGTAAACATGTATATACACATATAAATATACCCACTCACATATGTATGTATATACATATATAAAATATGTATATATAAAATGCGTGCAATACTATAATAATATACTTTGTGTGTAGCTTCTATGTACCTGGTTGTTTATATTATGTCTCTCCCATACACCCCCCACACACAAACAAACAAGTTAAGGAGAGGATGGAAAGGCTGTGTTTTAAAAATCTAAATAAAAGGAGTTTATATTTACTCCTAGAACCAATGAAGAGGAATTGGAGTTCATTGAGTTGGATGGTCAGATGTGAATTTAAGTTTCCTTATTTTTGATAACTCTCTGGAGGATATATTGAAATAGTGAATGAGTTGAGATTTTATGTGGAAAAGACTTGAGAAAGATTAAGGGTTAGAATTTTTCCTCAAAGAAAAAAAATCACCATTTTATACGTGAATATTTAGAGCAGCTCAGTTCTTTTTTTAGAAAAACTGCCATCTACCTACAACTTCTTTATCCTATATTTATGAAGTTGATTTAAAAAACCAAGTATGACTTTAAATTTATCCTTATTGAATTTCATCTTACTTGTTTTGGCACAATATTCTAGACTAGATTGTCACTGCTTTTGGATCTAGACATATAATACTCCAGTGTGTGAACTATCTCTCCCAAATTTGTGTCATCTGCCAATCTGATAGGAGCACCATCCATGCCTTTACCTAACACATTGATAAAAAAATGTTAAACAGCTCTGAGCCAAGTACAGAGCTCTCCTTAGGGCACTTACCTAGAGAACTCCTGCCAAATTGACAAGGATTTATTAAAGACTGATTGCTCTTTCAGTCTGGTCTTTTGGTCTGTTCTAACTCCATCTTTTTCATTTAGTTCATGTCTCTCTATATTTCCCTAAAGAAAAAAAGAGAAATTTTCATCGACAGGGAAAACAAACAAAATGAGAGCTGATTAACTCTGCCTTCTCTCTGTTGTCAGTTACCATAGTCCTATCCACTCCAAGCAGGGTCTCTATCCTTTCTTTGGTTCTCTTCTTTCCCCCAATATAGCTTAACCCCACATTTTATGGTCTCTAGTATTTTATTTTACTAGTCTCCCTTCTTCTTTCCTTCTTATATCCTCTCTTCTTTTTTCCCCCTCCACTCTACTTCATTCTCCTCATTGGACTTAGAGTTAGGAAGATTTCAGCTTGAATCTTTTCTGTGACACTTATTAGTCATATATAAATCATTGGAAAATCATGTATTGTCTCTGAATTCAATTTTCTCATCTATAAAATAAGTAGGATTTTCTTAATTTATGGAATTGTTAAGGGCTTAAATGAGATTATGTATTTAAGATACCATCAAAATGCCAATTTCATGATTATTCCTTTTCTTCTCTAGGCTTCAGTTTGATCATTTTTAATGATGAGGGTGGTTGGACTATATAATTTCAAGGTTATTTTCAGTTTTAAGATTCTAGGTTTCTATTTTCTCTGATAACATCTTAATAAATTCCTTAATTGCAGTTTCTAAATAGTCCAGGAAGCACTAAGGAGTCTAAAGTGCTTCCTACAGTTTCTTCATCTCAGCATGATTGCTTTTGATGAGCAAGCCAAGAATTGCAAAATGTAAAACTCTGAGTGGAAATAGTTCAATAATAGCACAAGTGCCATTTTTTCCTGTGACTTCTTTATGCATCTAGTCTGTTAAACAAATGCAATTAAAAGTCTACAACCCACAGAAGGAAGCTCATAAATTATTATTTTTGAAGGACACAGCAATAGAAACATTTTTCTGTAAAAACCAAAAATCAAGATATTTAAAAGTTTTAAGTTCTGAAGGATTAATTATTTAATTCTGCCCCTCAAGTGCACTATATCTACAAATGATAAGGTTTGCTTTGACTTTTTTTTAAAAAAGGACTACTTATATGATGTATTTTCTAAAATTATCTTTAAGCATATTTTCACATGAATTTATCTTATTCTGTCCAATTAATAAACCCAGAGAAGGAAGGTGAAAGAGAAAATAAATAATTATAAATATACTTTTCCATTTTTTTATTGTTCAGGAAAAATTTGTCATAGGCTTTAACCCTTTTCTTTAGCTGCTATTTTTTGAAACTTTTAATAATTGGTTAAAGTAATAGTAAAGAGCTTATTATAGTCAATACACCAGGGTTCTGCAAGTAACTTGCTTTAGACAAACCCTTTCCATTTGTCTTGACCTGATTTGTGAGGGGATTAGATGATTTCTAAGCTCCTTGTAGATTAAGCATTATAGGATTCCAATATTACCTCCTCAATAATAATACATGGCCTGTTACAGGTTACTTCCTCCTCTAGTGCAGATTTGTAACCCATCTATATATGCCTAACCTGCGCAACTCATGTCCATGACTTTTCCTAAGTGTGCCAAAGGAACTCTGCCTAATATGTTGGGGATCTTTTTCTAACTCTTTTCACATTGTATAAATACTAATGGAGGACTGAGGCTATCTATCAGTTGTCCCTTATTTTTGCTATGTGGTCTTTTTCCCTCTCTGGGATTTTATTTCTCTGATATTATCTGTTATGCTATATCTTCTGAGTAATTCTTCATTTGTAATACATTGTAGCCTCTTTGTTGCCCTCTCAGTAATTTTCAGCATCAATTTTTCCTAGACTATATGTAATATCCCATAACAATGAAGTGTTAAAATGATAGACCTTTGTTTTCAGGGAGAAGTTTGGGATCATTAAAGAAGTATAGTTTCCCAAAGACAGCCAAGCTCAGTTTTCTCTATTAAATTTTGAACTCTACTCAATTGCCTATTATAGTGCCTAGCCAAGATTTATGTACTGATGAATATATTCTATAGGTTAACTATCCAACTGTAATTTTGAGGTGTTGAGAAATTGATTCTTGATTATTTTCACATAAAGAGACGGTACTAAATTCAATGAAAAAAATCCCAGATTATTCTTTGCTGCTTATATAAATTTTTCACAGGAAGACATAAATTGGGACTTGCTAACCTGGTTAATTATGGAGCAGTAGCTACTAATATTCTCTTCCCCTCAATTCAAAGACATTTTCAGTGGGTAGTCACAATTTCAAAGAAATAATACTTCCTACACCCCACCTTGTAATGAGGGACCTCCTCAGATCTGCTATGTTTGACAGTATCCTAGATAACAATGGACAATCTTTTAAAAGGGAATGAAGATATAAAAGAATCTGCCCCTTTCCTCCTTGGTTCTGTTAAGTTCAGGATGGTTCTCATGAAGTCACATAGGGAAAGTATGACTTTTTTTTAAGAATGATGTAGATTTCACTTAAATTTAAAATTGTGGTTTAACAGCATGTCATATGAACTTCTCTTTCAGATCTCTTTCAGGTAAAAACTGACTTGCTGGCAAAAATATTGCTTCACTTTTGTAGGGGGAACTAATGAGCAACTTTGGATTATAACCAAAAGTAATGTAGGTGAATGCACTTGATTGGCAGGAGTGGGTAGGGATTTAAGACATTCCTCTGTGCTCTTTCATTTCATTTTGCAATCTTTTTCTTTCCTTCCATTTGATGAGGTGAATAGCAGCCTTTTTGGTTTCACTCCAATCTTGTTCTCTATTCTGGCTACTTCACCCATTTTCTGAAAGATGGAATAATGGAGAGTATAGAAACTCAAAGGGGCAGAATTTCACAGAAACCTAGAAGTTGTTTCTATTGAATAATGGGGAAAAATTTCCATGGGAAAATGTTTTCAGAGTTCTAATTTGGGATGTTAGGAAAAAGTCTTCCCTCATTACTTTGTCTGATTTGTGTATAGTTTCTATGTAGTTGGTTGTTTTCATCATTAGAATGTGTATTCCTTGAGAGCAGGAATTGTTTTTGCCTTTTTTGTTTTTGTTTTTGTTTTTATAGAGTCTAGCATAAGTTAAGTGCTTAATAAATGACTATTGATGAATTGACTTCAACTCCATTGGCTTCTCGGTCCCTGAGACTTTGGAAGTAGGCTCTTCCTACTTTCTTCTGCTACTGTCCACATAGTTGGATGGTAGAATCCTTTCTATGCTGATGTGGAATCTGGGACTTACATATATTCTAAAAGCTTTATAAAACTTAAAGTGCTATATAAATGATAGCTACTGATGTTATTTGTATGACAGGGACTGACTTCCCATCATGATAATTGTTTTAAAATTCTATTTTTCTCCCAATGGAGCATTTTATTTGCGTGAGTATTTAGACCTTTAGAAAAAGAACAACAGAATTTTTCCTCCTGTGTGTTTTTATCTTGCTCCCCAGGCACTCCATGATGAAGGAACCCAAACTGACAGGGTGGTAGCACATTATTCTTCCATTTTTCCCCAGATCTTTCAGTTGAATATCAAATTAAAGGCTGATTACATCACACTTGCTTAGTCTGCCTGAGAAGTTTATAACAATTTTTCTTGCTCTATGATCATCAATGACTTCAAATTTGCCAATGAGATCATGCTTCATCATCACAGTTAAGAACCAAGCAATTATTTTAAGAGCATGACCTAGTAAAACCTGACATTTTCCTTACTTCTCTGAATCAGTGAAGCTTTTGAGAGCATCTTCCAGGACATTCGTGTACATCATGGTGGTGATGTTGCAACATGACAGAAAGAGGACTGGATGGGTGAGAATGGAAAGATATGAGCTGTTTTAAAATTCGTAAATCAGTATGAATGCCCTAGGAATAAATGAAGAATTTATTCTTCTCTGAATAGGTTTAGTGGTCACTGAGATAACTGAGAAGATCTGGAGGAAAAACTCTTGGTAGGTGGTTCCAGATTATAAAAATCCATATGTCTGGAACTCCAACTCCTTCCTGAGCTCTCATGCCATGACATTAGAATAAGATGACTTTTGAATCAGTCTGGCATAAGTCATGTAGATTCTTGTCATTCTTATAGTTTTGTTCCAAAAGGCAGGAGATGATAGCAGAGGGAACTGAAATTCTCTGTTGCCCAGATGTGTTAATTTCATGCTGGAATGTGGTACCTGTCTAAGTACATAAGAATTAGAGTATTAAGGAAACACAGATGTATGATACAATTCCAGACTCCTTCCACACTGAAACATTTTGTTTTTGTTTTGTCCTGTCCCTTTTTTTCTCTCTCTCTCTCTCTTATTATTTCAACTAAATGGATATATATATATATATATATATATATACATATATATATATATACATATATATATACATACAGTTACACATATCTTTAAATTGCTATAAACATGAGAATCATGTTTGGATAATTTTTACAACTGGAATACTAAATTCAAAATATGCTGTTTTAATACACTGCAGTGTTTAATTTACTTTCAGAATTGTTAGCATGTGGAAACCATTTGCAAAAAGAAAAAATCCTGACTCTTCTATGCTTTATTTACTGAAGCAGAAAAATAAGCAAAAACCTATGAACTGGGTAAATCTAAAACATCCCAAGCTCATAATAGAGAGCACTAACAATTGGGGGAGTCAGGAAAGATATTTGCTAAGATGTGACACCTGAATTGTTCTTTTAAAGAATTTCTGTGAGGTAGGCATGAAAAAAGGAAAGAGTTCCAGGTTTGGAGAATGGACTAGGGAAAGGACTGGAGCCTGGGTAATAGCATATCAATAACAGGAAATTGGCCAGTTTTGATCACAAAGTTCATATGATCATATGATCTTATGATTAAAACTGACAAATTTACTTAGAATTTATCTAGTCTAATCCCTTCAATTTACAGATGAGAAAGTTAAGACCCAGGAAAGTTAAGTAGCTTACCCAAGTAGGTAGCAAGCATCAGAAGCAAGATGTGAATTCATGTTCTCCAACTCTAGAGATAGAGTGCATGATAGAGAATAATGTGACCTTTCATAAACATGTTAGAAAAATATTATAAAGGACTTTAAATGTAAGATAATGGAGCATGACTTTTTCCCCTGAGAATCTACTGACATTTCTTTTTTTAAAATTTTTTAAATTTTTTTAAAATTTATTTTTATTAAAGATATTATTTGAGTTTTACAATTTCCCCACCAATCTTACTTCCCTACCCCCCACCATGAAAAGCAATTTGTCAGTCTTTACTTTGTTTCCATGTTGTACCTTGATCCAAATTGGGTGTGATGAGAGGGAAATCATATCCTTAAAGAAGAAAAGAGAAGTCTAAGAGGTAACAAGATCAGACAATAAGATATCTGTTTTTTTCTAAATTAAAGGGAATAGTCCTTGAACTTTGTTCAAACTCCACATCTCCTTATCTGGATACAGATGGCACACTCCTTTGCAGACAGCCCCAAATTGTTCCCAATTGTTGCACTGATGGAATGAGCAAGTCCTTCAAGGTTGAACATCACTCCCATGTTGCTGTTAGGGTGTACAGTGTTTTTCTGGTTCTGCTCATCTCACTCAGCATCAGTTCATGCAAATCCCTCCAGGCTTCCCTGAATTCCCATCCCTCCTGGTTTCTGATAGAACAATAGTGTTCCATGACATGCATATACCACAGTTTGCTAAGCCATTCCCCAATTGAAGGACATTTACTGGATTTCCAATTCTTTGCCACCACAAACAGGGCTGCTATAAATATTTTTGTACAAGTAATGTTTTTACCCTTTTTCATCATCTCTTCAGGGTATAGACCCAGTAGTGGTATTGCTGGGTGAAAGGGTATGCCCATTTTTATTGCCCTTTGGGCATAGTTCCAAATAGCTCTCCAGAAGGGTTGGATGAGTTCACAGCTCCACCAACAGTGTAATAGTGTCCCAGATTTCCTACAACCCTTCCAACAATGATCATTATCCTTCCTGGTCATATTGACCAATCTGAGAGGTGTGAGATGTTACCCCAGAGAAGCTTTAATTTGCATTTCTCTAATAATTAATGATTTAGAGCATTTTTTTCATATGGCTATAGATTGCTTTGATCTCCTCATCTGTAAATTGCCTTTGCATATCTTTCGACCATTTGTCAATTGGGGAATGGCTTTTTGCTTTAAAAATATGACTCAGTTCTCTGTATATTTTAGAAATGAGTCCTTTGTCAGAATCATTAGTTGTAAAGATTGTTTCCCAATTTACTACATTTTTTTTGATCTTGGTTACATTGTTTTTATCTGTGCAAAAGCTTTTTAATTTAATGTAATTGAAATCATCTAATTGGTTTTTGGTGATGTTCTCCAACTCTTCCTTAGTCATAAACTGTTCCCCTTTCCATAGATCTGACAGGTAGACTAGTCCTTGATCTTCTAATTTGCTTATAGTATTGTTTTTTTATGTCTTAAGTCCTATAACCATTTGGATCTTATCTTGGTAAAGGGTGTGAGGTGTTGGTCTAATCTAAGTTTCTTCCATACTAACTTCCAATTTTCCCAGCAGTTTTTATTAAAGAGTGAGTTTTTATCCCAATGGCCAGACTCTTTGGGTTTATCAAACAGCAGATTACTATAATCATCTCCTGCTTTTACACCTAGTCTATTGCACTGGTCCACCATTCTATTTCTTAGCCAATACCAAACAGCTTTGATGACTGATGCTTTACAATATAATTTTAGATCAGGTACAGCTAAGCCACCTTCTTTTGCACTTTTTTCATTTGGCTCCTGGCAATTCTTGACTTTTCATTTCTCCATATGAATTTACTTACAATTTTTTTTTCTAACTCATTAAAGTAATTTTTTGGAATTTACTGGCATTTCTTAAGTGAGTGAATGACATGGTCACAATTGTACTTTTTCTCAATGACTTGCATGAAGTCAGATATTACATAAGTTATCATTCTTTGAGATACTACAAAACCGTGGGAGCATAGCTAAGATGATTAATGATAGGATACAAAGAAATCTTGTGAAGTGTCACAGCCCAGAGGTCAGTAATAGGACCCATGCTCAAGACCCCTTATTAAGCATACAATAGGGAGCAGGATATTTAACGTCTATAGATCTCAGTTTCCTTATTTGTAAAATAAGAGGGTTGGAGTGAATTATTTCTAAGATCTCTTCAAACTCTAGATCTACTGTCTGTTTTGAGAGGTGAGATGAAATTTAAGAGGAATAAATGTTAAATATTACATTTGGGTTCAAAAAATTAATTCTGTAAGTATAAGTTAAAAGTATTGGACTTCATAAGCAGATCTGAGAAAAGGTCTGCTAGCTCAATAAGCCCCCACAATATGATATGACAGCTAAAAAAAAGTAATGCAAAACTAGGCTACATTAACTACATTTCAAGAAGAATAATGATAAGCTGGAGAATATTTAATGATGAAAGATTTTGAGATTATGCTATATAAGAAATGATTAAAGAAAATGTAAAAGAGATGATTTATTTGAAAGGTTGTTGTGTAAGAAATTTGTTCTACTTTGCATTATAGGGCAGTACCAGGAGCCTTGGATGGAAGATTTACAGAGATAGATGTGTCAAACCAATATAGGGGAAAACTTTGCAACAATTAGAATTGTCCATAAGTAAAATGGGAGGCAGTATTTTCCTTCTCATTAAAGGTTTTCTTATTAGTAATGCAGTAGAGGTATGCTCAGGTTTCACTTGTTTTCAGAGTCCTTTGGGGTTGCTTCTGGTGGTGAGATTGTGTGATTCTATATTCCCTACAAACCTGGGTCAAAAGCCAACTTAAATGTGTTACAATGAAAATAATCTTACTATTTTGTTTTCTACCTATACGTATAACAGATCTTTTCAACTTTTTTTACCTGCCAATTATATGCAAAAGACTCTGCTGGGCTCCTGGGATACAAAAACAAAATGAAAAACATGGATTTTTCTTAAGGAACATATATTTTATAGGACAGAAACATAGGTCTATGATTTAAAAAGTACATGCATAAATGTATGTGTGTAAATATATACACATAAGCATATGTGTAAACATACACGTATATTGATGTATCTATATTTTTTTTTGGGGGGGAAGAGGTCACTAATAGCTCAGGGGTTCAAGTTTGAGATAATTTAGGTTACAAGAAGAGACAACATATGAGTTGAGCTTTGAAAGCACCTAAAGAGTCTAAGATATGAAGGTAGGGAGAAAATTCATTCTAGGCATGAGAATCGGCCTATATAAGGCCATTTATATCTTTTCATCTTGCATAATTTATTTTTCTGTGTTCTCTCCTTGTTCATCTATTTCCTTTTTTTTTTGGTTCTGTGGGTATTTTTATTTTATTTTTCTGTTTATGTTATGAAAGTTTTTCAACCTTTATCCATATACATATTTATAAGTTACATGATTTTCTTCTACCCTCCCATTCCACTCCCTTCCCCTCAGTGGCAAAAAAATCTAGTGAATCTTGTACATTTACATCTATCTATCTATCTATTTATCTATCTATCTATCTATCTATCTATCTATCTATCTATTCATTCATGTATTCATTTAATTATTCATTTATTCATTTAGGTTTTTGCAAGGCAATAGGATTAAGTAACTTGCCCAAAGTCACACAGCTATGTAATTATTAACTGTCTGAGGTCACATTTGAACTCATATTCTCCTGATTCTAGAGCTAGTGCTCTATCCACTGCACCACCTAGCTTCCCCTGCATGTATATTTGTGCTTCACGTGCTTCATATTAGCCATTTTTTGTATGAGGACTAAGGGAAAAGAAAGAAAACCATGGGATAGGAATGAAAAACATAAGAGAAATTTTTAAAAAAATGAACACAGTATTCATTCAGATTCTGTAGTTGGTTTTCTTCAACTGGATGTGGATGTCCTTGCCCATAATGGGTCTGCTAGGGTTGTCCTAGCTCTCTGAACTGCTGAGGGGAGCTGTATTTATTAAGTTTCATCAACTCATAGTGTTGTTGTTAATGTGTACAATGTTTTCTTGGTTTTACTCATTCAACTTCAGTTTGTGTAAGTCATTTCATGCTTCTCTAGAGTCTGACCATTTATGGTTTCTTATAGAATAAGAGTCCTCCATAACATTCATATACTATAACTTGTTCAACCATTCCCCTATTGATGGACATTCCTTCAATAACCAGTTCTTTGACACTACAAAAAAGAACTGTTATAAATATTTTGAAATATGTGGGACTTTTCCCATTTTTTATGATTTCTTCTAGATATAGGTCTAGTGTTGGTATTACTGACTCTAAGGGTATAATAAGTTTTATTGCTCTTTGGGCATATTTTATTGTTCCTTGGGCATAGTTTCATATTACTTTCCAGAATGGTTGGATTAATTGACAATCCCACCACAGTGCATTAATGTCTCAATTCTTTCATAGCCTCTCCAATATTGATTGTTTCCCCCTTTTTGTCATTCTGATCAATTTGATAGGTGTGAGGTGATAACTTTTAGTTTTTTTAATTTGCATTTCTCTAATGATTTGGAGCAATTTTTCATATGATTTTATATAGCTTTAATTTCTTTTAAAACCTGTTCATAAATTAAAAAAAAATCAAGCCATTCCCCAATTGACAAATGGTCAAAGGATATGCAAAGACAATTTACAGATGAGGAAATCAAAGTGATCCATGGTCATATGAAAAATTGCTCTAAATCACTACTTATTAGAGAAATGCAAGTTAAAGCATCTTTGAGGTACCATCTCACACCTCTCAGACTGGCCAATATGGCCAGAAATGTTGGAAGGGATGAGGGAAATCTGGAACACTAATACATTGTTGTTGGAGCTGTGAATTCATCCAACCTTTCTGGAAAGCAATTTGGAATTAACCCCAAAGGACAACAAAAATATGCATACCTTTTGATCCAGCATTGCCACTACTGGGTCTATACCCTGAAGAGATTATGAAAAAGGGTAAAAACATTACTTGTTCAAAAATATTCATAGCAGCCCTGTTTGTGGTGGCAAAGAATTGGAAATTGAGTGTATGTCCATCAATTGGGGAATGGCTTAGCAAACTATGGTACATGTATGTCATGGAACACTATTGTTCTATTAGAAACCAGGAGGGATGGGAATTCAGGGAAGCCTGGAGGGATTTGCATGAACTGATGCTGAGTGAGATGAGCAGAACCAGAAAAACACTGTACACCCTAACAGCAACATGGGGGTGATGATCAATCTTGACGGACTTGCTCATTCCATCAGTGCAACAATTAGGGACAATTTGGGTCTATCTGTGATGGAGAATACCATCTGTATCCAGAGAAAGAATTGTGGAATTTGAACATAGACCAAAAAAAAACCCTTTTTATCTTATGTAATTTTGCTATCTTTTATAATTTTTTTTCATTAAGGATATGATTTCTCATCACATTTAACTTATCTCAATGTATACCATGGAAACAATATAAAGATGAACAGACTGCCTTCTATGGAGGGGAGAGAAGCAAGATTAGGGCAAAAATTGTAAAATTCAAAATAAATTAATTAATCAAAAAAATAAATAAAAAACCAAAAACCTGTCCATTCGTTTCCTTTGACCATTTATCAATTGGGGAATGACTTATAACCCTATAAATTTGATTCAATTCTCTATATATTTTAGAAATGAGACTTTTATCAGAAATTTGTTTCCCAGTTTTCTGCTTTCCTTCTAATCTTGTCAGCATTGGCTTTATTAGTGCAAATACCTTTTTTTTATTTAATGCAGTCAAAATCATCTATTTTACAATTTCTAATGTACACTATTCCTTGCTTGGTCATAAATTTCTTCCCTTTCATAGATCTGATAAAGTATCTTTTGATATATTAATTGGTCTGTGGTATCACCCTTTATGTCTAAACCCTGTATCTACTTTGACCTTAATTTTGAATAGGGTGTGAGATATGGGTCTATGCCTAGTTTGTGCCTTACAATTTTCCAGTTTTCCCATCAATTTTTTAATAGTGACTTCTTATCTAAGAACAGGCTGACCTCCTAAAGGAAGGTGAGCAACTGAACTGAGGAGAGGTGTTTTTTTTTTAAATTTTATTTATTTAAGGCAATGAGGTTAAAGTGACTTGCCCAAGGTTACACACCTAGGCAACTATTAAGTGCCTGAAGTCAGATTTTGAACTCTGATCCTCCTGACTCCAGGGTGGGTGCCCTATACACTGCACCACTTAGCTACACCCAATTGTCATTATATTAACTTGACTTATCCATGAGCAATTGAAATTTTTCCGGTTGTTTGGATCTGCTTTTATTTGTGAAAAGTGTTTTGTAATTGTATTCATTTAATTTCTGGCTTTACTCTTGGGAGGTAGATTCCCAATTCTGTTTTGTGTCTGCAGTTACATAAATGGAATTTTTCTTTATATCTTTTGCCCTTGGGCTTTGTTGTTCATATATAGAAATGCTGATGATTTTTTTTTTTTTGCCTGGGCACTAAGTTTTATTGGATGGGGGTTCAGCCTGCTTGCTGTCTGGGCTTCCCTGCCCGGGTCAAAATGCCCCTCCAGCCTGGGGCCCTTGGTGGCCTCGGCTGCTGGCTGCAGGGAGGCCATTCTTGCTGCCTCCTTCTTCTTCTGCTTCTGCTGTTTGAGACACTTGCAGTCCTGCTTCTCCAGCTCCTGGAGCAACTTCTGGAAGTGGGAGCTTCTCGAGTCCACATCAGAGCCGAACTTCTCCTGTGCCTGGGCCTGTAGCCAAGCCCTTTGGGCCTTTTCTGCCTGTGTCTTCTCCCAGAGTTCCCGTTGTTGCTGCCCCCAGGCCATGATCATTTCTGGCATCTGGACCGTTTTGGCAGCAATGAGCTGCGCCCTCTCCCGGTGCTCCCGTTCCTGGAATGCTGATGGTTTATGTGAGTTTATTATATATCCTGCTACTTTTCTGAATTTGTTAATTGTTTCAAATAATATTTTTAGATGATTTTCTAGGGTTCTCTAAATATGCCATAATATCATTTGCAAGAGTTAAAACTTTGCTTCCTTATTGCCAATTCTAATTTCTTCAATTTCTTTTTCTTCTCTTATTGCTAAAGCTAACATTTCTTTTTTTGTTTCTATATTGTTGTGTTTCTTCATTTTTTTAGTTTTTTGAATTTTACAATTTTTCCCCCATCTCGTTTCCCCTCCCCCCACCCCCACAGAAGGCAGTTTGTTAGTCTTCACAATGTTTCCATGGTATACATTGATCAAAACTGAATGTGTTGAGAGAGAAATCATACCCTTGGGGAAAAAGTAAAATATAAGAGATAGAAAAATTACATAATAAGATATGTTGCTGTTAGGGTGTACAATGTTCTTTTGGTTCTGCTCATCCCACTCAGCATCAGTTTCTGTGAATCCCTCTCGGCTTCTCTGAATTCCCATCCTGGATTCTAATTTGTTCCATGACAAACATTCCACAATTTATTCACCCATTTCCTAATTGATGGACAGTCACTCAGTTTCCAATTCTTTGCCACCACAGACAGGGCCACTATGAATATTTTTGTACAAGAGATTTTTTTGGAAGATTTTATTTATTTTGAATTTTACAACTTTCCACCTAATCTTGCTTCCTCCCCCCACCCCCCACAAAAGGCAGTTTGTTAGTATTTAAATTGTTTCCATGGTATACATTGATCTAAATTGAATGTGATGAGAGAGAAATCATATCCTTAATGAAAATAAAATAAATTATAAAAGATAGCAAAATTACATAAGATAACATTTTTTGAAAAATTAAAGGTAATAGGGGAGGCTAGGTGGCGCAGTGGATAAAGCACCGCCCTGGAGTCAGGAGTACCTGGGTTCAAATCCGGTCTCAGACACTTAATCATTACCTAGCTGTGTGGCCTTGGGCAAGCCACTTAACCCCATTTGCCTTGCAAAAACCTAAAAAAAAATTAAAGGCAATAGTCTTTGGTCTTTGTTCAAACTTCATAATTCTTTCTCAGGATACAAATGGCATTCTCCATTGCAGACACCCCAAAATTGTGCTTGATTGTTGCCCTATTGGTATGAGCAAGTTCATTAAGGTTGATCATCACCCCTATGTTACTGTTAGAGTGTACAATGTTTTTCTGGTTCTGCTCATCTCACTCAGTATCAATTCACGCAAATCCCTCCAGGCTTCCCTGAATTCCCATTCCCCCTGTTTTCTAATAGAACAATAGTGTTCCATGACATACATATACCATAGTTTGTTAAGCCATTCCCCAAATGATGGACATACACTCAATTTCCAATTCTTTGCCACCACAAACAGAGCTGCTATGAATATTTTTGTGCAAGTGATGTTTTTTACCCTTTTTTTCATGATCTTTTCAGGGTATAGACCTAATAGTGGTAATGCTGGATCAAGGGGTATGTACATTTTTGTTGTCCTTTGGGCTTAATTCCAAATTGCTTTCCAGAAAGGTTGGATGAGTTCACAGCTCCACAGCAATGTATTAGTGTCTGAGATTTCCCACATTCCTTCCAACATTGATCATGGTCTTTTCTGGTCATATTGGCCAGTCTGAGAAGTGTGAGGTGCTACCTCAGAAATGTAAATCTAACATTTCTAATACTATGTTGGTGATAATGGTGATAATGGGAATCCTTGTTATCTTTCAGTCTTATTGGAAATGCTTCTAGTTTATTCCCATTGCATAGTTGATGGCTTTAGATACTGCTTATTATTTTAATATTTATTAATACTTCTTATACTCTCTAGTGTTTTTTAATAGAAATGGATATTATATTTTGT
Source organism: Macrotis lagotis (assembly GCF_037893015.1). Lineage (NCBI taxonomy): Eukaryota > Metazoa > Chordata > Mammalia > Peramelemorphia > Peramelidae > Macrotis > Macrotis lagotis. The sequence goes on along the minus strand of NC_133664.1, from coordinate 192,037,981 downwards.
CAAAGGCTTTTCAGCATCTATTGAGATAATCATATAACTTCTGTTGGTTTGTTATTGATATTATCAATTATGTTGAATATTTTCCTAATATTGAACCCTCCCTGCCTACCTGTTATAAATCCTACCTTATCTTGGTGCAATATCCTGGTAATAACTTACTGTAATCTCTTTGATAAAATTTTATTTAAGATTTTTGCATCAATGTTCATTAGGGAGATTGGTCTATAACTTTTTTTGTTTTGATGCTTTCTGGTTTACATATCAACACCATATTGATGTCACAAAAGGAATTTTTCTGAATTCCTTCTTCTATTTTAAAAAATAGTTTATATAGAATTGGGATTAGTTTTTCCTTAAATGTTTAGTAGAATTTACTCTTAAATCCATCTGGACCTGGAGACTTTTTCTTAGCGAAATTAATGATGGTTTCTCTAATTTCTTTTTCTGAAATAGTGTTATTTTAGTTCTTTATTTCCTCTTCTGTTAATCTGGCTGGCGGCATTTTTATAAATATTCAAACATTTCATTCAGGCTATCAATTTTATTAGCAAACAGTTGGGAAGAAAAGCTCTGTATTATCTCTTTAATTTTTTCCTCATTGGTGGTGAATTCACCCTTTTCCTTTTTTTCATTCAGGTAATTTGGTATTCTTTCTATTTTTAAAAATCAGATTAACCAAAGGTTTATCTATTTTATTTTTTTCCATAAACCAACTCTTAGTTTTGTTTATTAGATAAAAGGTTTTCTTGCTTCCAATTTTATTAATCTCTCCTTTGATTTTTCAGAATTTATAAATTGGTATTTAATTGGAGATCTTTAATTTGTTCTTTTTCTAGTTTTTTTTAAGTTGCATACCCAATTCATTGATCTCCTCTTCCTCTATTTTATTCACCTAAACATTTAGAAATATGAAATTTCCAGTAAAACCTGCTTTGGCTGCATCTCATAAATTTGGTATGTCTCATTGTTATCATTTTGTTGGAGGAAATGATTGATTATTTCTATGATTTGTTTTTTGATCCACTCAGTCTTTAAGTTATTTAGTTTCCAATTAATTTTTGGTTTATCTTGCCATGGCCCTTAATTACATGTAATTTTTATTGCACTATGATCTAAAAAGTATGCATTTATTATTTTTGCCTTGCTGTGTTTGACAGTAAGGTTTTTTTTATATACCATAGTACATGATCAGTTTTGGTATAGGTGCCATATACTCCAAAGAAAAAGGTAGATTCTTTTCTATCCCCATGAAGTTTTCTCCAGAGTTCTATCACACATAAGTGTTCTAAGATTTTATTCACCTCCTTAACTTTCTTCTTGTTTATTTTGTGATTAGATTTGTCTAGTTCTAAGAGAGAGAGAGAGAGAGAGAGAGAGAGAGAGAGAGAGAGAGAGAGAGTTTGAATTTGGACAGTCTATCTCTAGGTGCATATATTTTTAATAATGATATAACTTCATTGCTTCTGGTGCCTTTTAAGAAGATGTAGTTTCTTTCCTCACCTCTTTTAATGAGATCTATTTTTGCTTTTGCTTTGTCTGAGATCAGGATCACTATCCCTGATTTTTTTGATTCCCCCTGCAGCATAATATATTGCTCTGATCTTTTACCTTTACCCTGTGTGTATCTTCCTGCTTCAAATATAATTCTTGTATACAATATATTGTAGAACTCAGATTTTTAATTCATTCTGCTATCCATTTCTGTTTTATGGGAGAGTTCATCCCATTAACATTTACAGTTAATATTATTAATTCTGTATTTCCCTCTTTATATCTTTCACTGTTTGTACTATTCTCTTTCCTTCCCTCTTATTCCTCCTCATCAATGTTTTGCTCCCTTTCCCCTTTAACTTTTCTTTTCAATTTCAATTTTAAGTTTACTTTCACTTATATCTATCTTTACCTTCCCTTTTATAAATCCCTTCTTCCTTTTCTTTGCCTTCCTCCCCACCCTCCCACTTCCCTGTAGGATAGAATAGATTTTTTTTAGGTTTTTGCAAGGCAAATGGGGTTAAGTGGCTTGCCCAAGGCCACACAGCTAGGTAATTATTAAGTGTCTGAGACCAGATTTGACCCAGCTACTCCTAACTCCAGGGCTGGTGCTTTATCCACTGCACCACCTAGATGCCCTAGAATAGATTTTTAAACCCAATTGGGACCATATGCTAGTCCCTCTCTGGGTCAAATCTATTGAGTAGGATTTACTCAGTGTTCAAACCCTCCCATCTTTCCCTCTACTATAATAGGTCTTTGTTTCTCTCCACCTGATGCTATTTATCTACTAATGTCTAGAAGGCACTAGCCTTCTCCTAGTATAATCCTTTTTATGTTTTTTTAAATTTTTTTTACAAGGAAAATGGGGTTAAGTGGCTTGCCCAAAGCCACACAGCTAGGTAATTATTAAGTGTCTGAGACCAGATTTGAACCCAAGTACTCCTGACTCCAGGGCTGGTGCTTTATCCACTGTGCCACCTAGGTGCCCCCTGTTCTTTATTGTTTGAACTGTCTTATATTACCATCCTCTTTGTCAAAATATACTCCTTTTATCTGACCTGATAGAAGTACTATTTTTTTTAGGTTTTTGCAAGGCAAATAGGGTTAAGTGGCTTGCCCAAGGCCACACAGCTAGGTAATTATTAAGTGTCTGAGACCGGATTTGAACCCAGGTACTCCTGACTCCTGGGCTGGTACTTTATCCACTGTGCTACCTAGCCACCCCTAGAAGTACTATTTTTAAAGGTTGATTGACTGATAAGCATCCTTGCCTATTTGTTACTAAGTACCCTCCCCTTTTCTGTCTCATTAGAAATATACTTCTCAAGAATCATGAGTCACATTCACTTTATACCTTACCCACTTTTCAAGTACTTTCCATGGGCACACAATCCTCAAGAGCCAAAGCATCCTGCAAAGCCAATCATTTCATGAACCATTTATAGCACCCCCTTCCCCCGACAGCATACTCCCTCCAATTGTAGCTGAAATTTCAGTCAAAGCAAAATTTCTTCATGATGTTTTCATTTCCATTTCCTTTAAGTATACTCTCTCCATCCATCTCTATAGTACCCCAATCATAGACCTATAGTCTTCCCCAACCAAAGTATTGGATACACCTTCTCTCAATGTCCCTTTGGCAACTCACCCAATCATACTAAAATTCTCATTAAATAAAGTATGGATTAATATAAGATCACTTCCTAATCTCTTTATGTCCAACCTTTTAAAGTATGCTCTTATCCCCTGCCCCATTATACTACAAACTTCTAGATATCCAGTAAAATTATTTCTGATTTAATTATGGATAGAACTTCTAAGTTCTCTAAGTATGGGGAGAGGACTGCCTCATCAGAGAAAGTGCTAAACTCAATTCACAAGGCAGACTTAAAGTAGCTCAGAGGAAACATGAGATACATAAGTTTAGAGTAAATATCCCAGATGTTCACCTGGACTATTTGTGCACAAACTGTGGTAGAGAATTCTGAGCTCCCATTGGTCTGATCAGTCACATTTGAACACACTGCAATTTGTCTCAAACATAGTGATGTCATTTTGATCTTCTTTGATAATGAAGTACAAAGTATCCATATCCTCTAAGTACAATTTCTCCAACTATATTCCATCTTTTAACTATCCTAAGAGAAATACAATTCTCATAGTTTACAAATGTTATCTTCCATTGTAATGTTGGATACAACCTACAATTTAATGTTTATGACAAACATTTGTTTTTCTACCCCTTTCTGTTTACCTTTTTATGTATCTCTTTAGTCTTGTATTTGATGATCGAATTCTCTGTTCAGTTCTGGTCTTTTTATCAGGAAAATTTGGATGCCTTCTATTTCATTAAACATCCATCTTTTCTCCTGACAGAATAAGCTGAATTTTGCAGGGTAGTAAATTATTGGTTATATCTAAGGTCCTTTGCCCTCTGAAATATCATATTCCAGGCTTTAATGTTGAACTGATAAGTTCTATGTAATTCTGATTGAGCTTCTTTTGTATTTAAATTGTTTCAAAATTTTTGGCTACTTGCCGTATTTTCTCCTTTATTTGACAATTCTGGAATTTGGCAATGATAGTCTTTGGAGTTTTTATCCAGAGGTCTCTTTGTGGAGGTGTTTTGTGTATTCTTTCAAGAATGAATTTGTCTTCTTGATCTGTATATTGGGACAGTTTTCCTTCATAATTTCTGGAAAAATATTTTCCAGGCTCTTTTTTTTTTTTGATCTAGGCTTTCTGGTAGATCAATAATTTGTAAATTTTCTCTCTTGGATCTATTTTCTAGATTGCTTGTTTTTTTTTTCAGCCTTTTGATTTTATTTGAAGGTAACTTGGTGTCTCCTAAGTTCCTTAGTTTTGACTCATCCAATTCTAATTTTTAGAGTTTTATTTTCTTCCTTTAGCTTTTGTGTTTCTTTTTCCTGTTGGTTAGTTTTACTTTTTGCTTGATTTACATTCCCTTTCCAGTTGATTGATTTGAGTTTTAGATGAGTTGCATTCACTTTCCAGTTGGTCAATTTTATTTTTTAAAGAGTTACATTCTTTTTTACAGTTGGTTATTTTTACTTTTTAAAGGTGTTGATTTATTTCATTAATTTTTCATAATTTTCCTGCATGGCTCTGATTTGTTTTTTCCATTTTTTTTCTTCCTGTCTTCTTTGGTTTTTAAATTCGTTCTCTTCTAGGACTCTTTTGAGACTTACCATGGATATCATTTGTCACTGCTTTCTTCTTCTGAGATGGCATTTTTTTATCATTGTTATCTGCATGGTAGCTTTCTATGGTTAGTTCTCCTTTAGTTTTTTTTATTTTTTTGCTCATTTTGATTATTAAGCTTTGCTCCTGGGATATCCTGACCTTTTTTGGTTGTACTGGGGTCTGGTCCCTGGCTTATCATTGGCCAAGTAATAGCCCAGGCAACCCAGGTGATGGCTATGCAGAGGTTTGTTTCCTCCTTCATGTCCAGGATCTGCTCATGCAGCGGTTTGTTTCCAACCTAGTCCTGTCTTTTGCCCCAGTGTTCCCAGGGTTCAGACTTTGACTGAGGTTGGGACCTTCCCTGTTGGCTTGCTATTTAGTTGCTGGGACTTGTGCTGTTGTCTAACTGCTGGGACCTGGACTACACTGTGGCTAGAACCTTCCCACTGGCTTTCTACTCTCCTGCCTAGCTGGGTTTTACTTTCTCTTTTCCCTCAAAGAGACAGACCTTCAATGAAGATCCTTCATGAAATCTGCAGTTGAAACTTGTTTAGAAGTTTTTTTTAGTAGAATCTGTGGTTTTAATGTCTGTTTAGAGATTTCATTTAAAGTTGTGTAGGGAAAAGCTCTGGGAGCATGCTTGCTTCACACATCATCTTGGCTCTTCCCTGAATGTCTTCTTTGTTCCTTTATTTACTAAGAAAGCTACCAGTGAAGCTTTTGGACTGTCAGCCTTTGTTCTTCCCTCTCACATCATGACTGACAACTCTGAAAGTAACCTAGGACATACCAAATACCAGGATAATTTCTAGGGATTCAGACAGCTTTTCTTCTCCCTCTATACTATTTTGCTTAATAATTTCATCAGTTCCCAATTGGTTCAATGTTCACCTCTATTCACTTGATTTCCAAATCTCTTAGTCTCCTGGTCTCTCTTCTGATTCTCAAAACTGAATGTTTTTTAGCCATCTTAAACCCACCACATCCAAAACAGAACTTATCTTTTCCTCTTAAAGCTCTCCAGAAAACCCTGTCTTTCAAACTTCCTTTTAATATTGAAGGCACCACCATTTTCCTAGTCTCCTAGGATCTTAAATTTGGCATTATCTTCAACTTTTTTCTTGAATTCACTCTACATCCAATCTGTTGTCAGATTTTTAAAAAAAATTATTTTATTTAAGGCAACGGGGTTAAGTGACTTGCCCAAGATCACACAGGTAGGCATTTATTAAGTATCTGAGTCTGGATTTGAATTCAGATCTTCCTGACTCCAGGGTCAGTGCTCTATACATTTTGCCACCTAGCTGCCCCTTTGGTGCTAGATTTTGTTATTCATAACTTCTCTCTCACTCATACACTTCTTTTCATTCATACTGCCACCACCCTGGTGCATGTTCTAATCACTGATTGCCAGTATTATTGCAATGGTCTTTTTCCTGCCTTACATGTCTCTTTACCCAGTTGTCAGAATGATTTTTCTAAAGCATTAGTCTCCCTGTATTATCCCCTACTCAGTAAATTCCATGATCAAATAGAAAATGTTCTGTTTTTCATTTAAAACCCTTCACAACCTTGTAACATCCTCTTTCTAATCTTCTATCTTTTCCCATACATGAACTTTACTTAGCCTTCTTACTGTTTTTGCATACTCCATCTCCAAACTCCCTTTCCAGTGACTGTTCTCCATATCTGTAAAGATCTTCTTTCTTACCTCCACTTACTGGTTTCCTTCAAGAATCAGTTCAAATCCCAGTTTTTGCAAGTATTTTCCAGTTTTCTTCTTTTACCCCAACCTATTTTTACTTCTAGAGTCTTCCTTCCTTCTGAGATTAACTTCCATTGATAAATTCTCTCTTTCTCTCTCTCTCTCACTCTCTCTCTCTCTCTCTCTCTCTCTCTATATATATATATATATATGTATAATATAGCAATTAATAAATTCTCATTAGAAGACTGACTCATTTCATTTGTATAGGTATCTCCAAAATGAAGAATCTCTCCATACTTAATAAAGTCAGCACTTTCCCTATAACTTAGAGTTTCATAGAGTTGCTTCCAGTATCCCACGTTCATCTAGGCAGTGTATGTCCAAGAGATAGAAACTGAATCCAGGACTTCCTGACTTTTAAGTCTAGCTCTTGACCTACTCAGTCACATTGGTTCTCATGCAGAAAAGCATAGACAATGTTCTTGGTTAATGGAAATTTTGGGGGGGGGTGAAGGCAAAATGGAATAAAAGATTTGAAACAGATTGCAAGAAAATAAAATTGGAACCATGCCTTTATAGTTCTGATCTGTTTGGAGTTTGCAGATTGTTGCAGATGAAATTACTTTTTTTTAACCTCAGAGATTTTTGGACCAACTCTCCAAAAAAGAGTGCAAGATGGAAAGTTAGGTTGATATAAAAGATTTGAAGAAAAAGGTCCAAAGCAGTCAGTGTGTCTTTGGTTCACTTTGTAATTCATGAGACAGCCAAGGAATTTTGCAAAGCTTTTTTTTTTTTTTTTTTTTTTGGTAGTAGATTTAATATCAACAGCAGTTGGCTTGGTATTTTCTATGTGGAATGGTTGTTCCACCTACATAAATAATTGGAAAATAGGAACAATATTGGTGTTGCCATGGGCATTAAAGCTCTGACATCTTGATTAAGTTGCCATGAAGCCTAAAGTTTGAAGCATTTCCTCTGTTGGGAGCAGTGCAATTTAAAACAAAATGAAGATATGTGGTATAAAGCATTGTTCAATTATTACAAATCAGTTTCTGTTAGTCCATTCTGGCTGAAAAATGGGGTGTCAACCTCTAACTGACATAAGAAATCAGAGGGCAAGGACCCTTTAGAGTAGGAAATTTAAGTTTTCAAGCTCAGATGCAGAATTCAGGGACAGGAACTTACGATTCTATTTTACACATATTGTTGTTGTTTAGTCATTTTTCAGTGTGGTCCAACTCTTGTTTTTGGTGGTTTCTTGGTGACGATACTGGAGTAGTTTCTCCAGCTCATTTTATGTTAAGAGGTTTGTTTTTGGGGAAAGATCAGGAGACTTAGAACTGTGCCTGTCTTCTCTCTGCCATCTTGGCTGGAAGTCCTCCATCTCATTTTATAGAAGAGGAAACTGAATCAGAGTGTTAAGTGATTTGCCCAGTGTCACACAGCTAGTTAATGTCTGAGGCTAGATTTGAATTTAGGAAGATGAATCTTCTTGGCTCCAGGTCTGGTATTCTATCCGTTGCATCACCCAGGTACCTAGGACATTACATATTGGTGCAGATATTTAGTAACACATTTATTGCTTCACAAATCTGAATTAGAAGTTAAAAAATAGTAGCACTCATTACATCTCTTTCACTCCTCACAAAGGTAGGTGCTCCAGGTATTATGACCATTTTAATAGAAGATGAAGAAGACCCCCCATGCTCACATAACTAGTAAGTTTTTGTAGGTTGGATTTGAATGCAATTCTAGCATTCCTTTCATGAAATCATTCTCCTCATGTAAACTATATACAGGTTGGGTTGGAACTACTGTTAACCAAATAAAGTGTTGTCTTTTTATTTCTGTTCTTCCTGTCCTGGCTTTAAATTTGCCCTTTGTCCTTTTAAGACAATGAATGATCAATATCTGATTCAGAAATGATTACTACATCAATAACAAATTATTTTCTGGTTTTTAAAATATGATTCATTTCATTGTTTCATAGTATTATTTGGGGTTTACAATGTTTAGTGCCTTCTACTTCTGATGAAATATTCATTACAAGGGCATGGAGGGTTCTGGGTAGTTTTGTTTGAGAGTTCTGTTTCATTTCTTAATCCCAAACATATTTCCCAACATATTTTAATCTTTGCCTTTGCATTGAAATTACTGAGTACAAAGGATGTGCTGCCTGGGAAGATACTGTCAAATTCTTTGTAGGATTTTTCTACCTCTGCATTGTCTGAAACAGATGTTGGCACATAAACTGCAATTTTCATGGTATTCTTTTTTTTTACTCTTATCATGAGCCTCACAATATGAAATTATCATATAGCCCATTAAATGATATTTCTTGTTGCTTTCATCTGCTTCTCCAAGAAAGACTTGTAAGCCATAGTTCTATTTAACTGAAACTCTCTTGTTTTCATGTTTCATTTGTTGTGAGAATCTCAAAATTGTTGATTCAGTTTTGCCAGGAATATGCCATTCAATAATCATTGGGTAAGGATCCAACATTTTAAGTTTCAACTGTTAAATTACAATTTATAGTTACTTTGAAACACCAAATTTTAGTTTTTTTTCTGTCTCTTTTTCCACCACTGGCACATTACAAGAAGGAGTCTTCTCAGTACTGAAAATCATTTTATAGCTTTTTTCATGAGTTACCATGCCCCCCCCCCCCAATCATTATTAAGATTTGTTATATAATTTCTGAAGCCACCTTTTTTATCCCATTCTTTCTCTCTTGGCAGAAGAAAGACTACATAACCTTTTACTTCATTAAGAATATAAAGGGATAAAACTTGAAACTAAGGACTCTAACTAAACTTTCAAGAGACAGAACCCACAAAGGGACCCAATGAGGCAGTTCTACTACTCAAGGTAACCTGGAAAAGAGCAGAAAGGCTCTGCTCCCTGGGGTCGGAGGGGTGGCCCACCAGAGGGGTGGCCCGCCAGAGTGAAAGAACTTCAACCTCCCAGAGGCAGCCACAGGGCGCCAGGAGCCCCAGCTCACAGCAGCAGGGGAGTCTCCTGAGTTGCACCCTGAGGAGCATCGGGCACAAAGTGGGGGAACAATGGGGGGACCTCTGCCAGAGCGAGCACGTGGAGCCCAGCCCTCAGGGCACACAGAGAGCAGCTTGGTCTTTCAGCAGCGCAGATCGGGAAACAGAAGCTGGTAGAGCCAGTAAGCAGGAGCCCCCAGGGCATGAGTCCATTGATCCTAGGGAGGGGAGTGAAGAGAGAGAGACTGCTGAGCTCTGTCCTCTGCCCCTGGAACAGGACTCTGGGGCTCTGACCACATTCAGATCCTGATCGCAGTCTAGGCCCCCCCATAGAACAACAGGGCCCCCCCACCTTGGCCTGTGTCAGAGGGGGGTGCTTATGGTCATACACAGACAAGGAGGGAGGACAGAGCCTCACACACTGAGACCCTTGTGGGAGTGTCCCAAAAGCTCAGGAAGCACCCCAAAACCAGGCCCAGGCTGGGAAAATGAGCAAGCAGAGAAATAAGAGGAAGACCATTGAGAATTATTTTGCATATGAGCCCAAGAAGGGTCAAACCACTCAGTCTGAAGATGAGGAAGCACAAGCTCCTGCATCTAAAGACTCCAAGAAAAACAGAAATTGGGCTCAGGTTATGACAGAACTCAAAAAAGACTTTGAAAAATCAAATGAGGGAGTTCAAAGAAAAAACTGGGAAAAGAAATGAGAGAGATGCAGGAAAAACATGAAAATGAAGTCAGCAGCTTAGTCAAGGAAATCCAAAAAAAATGATGAAGAAAATAGCATGCTAAAAACCAGCTTAGGTCAAATGGGTAAAACAGTTCAAAAAATTATTGAGGAGAAGAATGCCTTAAAAAGCAAAAGTGGCCAGATGGAAAAAGAGATAAGAAAACTCTCTGAGGAGAACAAATCCTTCAGACAAAGAATAGAATTCAGGGAGATTGATGAATTTACCAGAAATCAGGAATCAATACTTCAAAATCAAAAAAATGAAAAATTAGAAGAAAATGTGAAATATCTCATTGAAAAAACAACTGATATGGAAAACAGACTTAGGAAAGATAATTTAAAAAATTATTGGAATACCTGAAAGTCATGATCAGGAAAAGAGCCTTGACATCATTTTCAAAGAATTACTACAGGAAAATTGCCCTGATATTCTAGAAGCAGAGGGAAAAATAGAAATGGAGAGAATTCACTGATCCCCACCACCCAAGAAAGAGATCCCAAAAAACCAACCCCTAGGAATATTATAGCCAAGTTCCAGAACTCCCAAGTCAAAGAGAAAATATTACAAGCAGCCAGAAGGACACAGTTCAAATATCATGGAGCTGCAATCAGGATCACACAGGACTTAGCAGCAACTACATTGGAAACTCTTAGGGCTTGGAATACAATATACCGGAAGGCAAAAGACCTTAGAATTCAGCCAAGAATGAACTACCCAGCAAGGCTGAATGTCCTCTTCCAGGGAAAAAGATGGATTTTCAATGAACCAGGGGAATTTCAAAGGTTCCTTTTGGAATAGCCAGAGCTGAACAGAAGGTTTGATCTTCAGATACAGGACTCAGGTGAAGCATGGAGATGGGAGGAGAGGGGGGAAATATGAGGGACTTAATGATGATGAACTGCATGTATTCCCGCATAGAAAAATGACACTGATAATACTCATATAAACCTTCTTAGTTAATAGAGCAGGTAGAGGGAGCTTTTATAGTTGAAGCACAGGAGAAAGCTGAATTCGAAGATAAAAATATGGTGTAAAAATGGAGTCAATAGAAAAAAAGGGAAATGTAATGGGAGAAAGAAAAAGGAGAGGGGGAATAGGCCAAGATATTTCATATAATAAGTTTTTCCTTTATTACAATGTGCTATTGCAATGATATGGAAGAGGGGAGGCAAGGGGGAATGAGGGAACCTTTGCTCTCATCAGAGATGGCTAGGAGAGGAAACAGCATATATACTCAATGGGGTATAGACATCTGGAGTAAGAATGAGGGGGGAGCAGGGGGAAGGGGTGGGGATGTGAATAAAGGAGGAGAGGATGGACCATGGGGGAGAGTGGTCAGATATAATGCATTTTCTTTTTTTTTACTTCTTGGAAGCGGCTGGGATTGGAAGGCCTGTCCAGGACCATGGGGCCAGGGGGATTCTGGGCCTAAGGGGTGGTATGGGGGCTCAGGGCTTCTTGACCCCAGGACCAGGGATCTGTCTGCTGCGCCACTCAGCAACCCTACAACAGAGTCAAAGTGAAAGGAGAGAGAAAATATAGTACATGGTACTGGGGAAATACGAAGGAGGGAGTTGCAGTCAGCAATGGCAACAGTGGAAAAATATGGAAGCAACTTTTGCAATGGACTTAGCATAAAGAATGTGATCCACCTGTATCAGAGTTGTTGGTGTTGGAACAAAGACTGAAGCACATTTTTTATTATTAATATTTGAGGGAGGGTGCAAGGGCAAATGGGGCTGGGTGGCCTGCTTGGGGCTGAATAGCAGGGTGATCTATGGGTGTCTGAGGCCGGATTTGGACCTGGGTGCTCCTGGCTCAAGGGGCAATGCTCTGTCTGCCACCCAGCCACCCCTACTATGATTACTATTTTATTTTATTTTGGGTCTTTTTTTCCCTTCTTTTTGTTTTTTTGCAGGGCAGTGGAGATCAGGTGGCTTGCATGTCACATGGCTGGGTGATAATTGGGTCTATGGGGCTGGATGTGGGCTCGGGTGCTCGTGGCTCCAGGGCTGGTGCATCGTCCATTGTGCCACCTGGCCATACCTACAATTTTTACTATTATTTTTTTTAATTTTAATTTTTTTCTCTCCCCTTTACTTTATCGCCAAAGCAAGTCTACATTCATGGGGGGAGGGGTATTTTGGTTACTCTTAAACAAGAATATTTTATTAATGTAAAAAAAATTTGTACAAAATGAGAATTAAAAAATAAAAGAAAAGAAAACAAAAAATAAAAATAAAAGAAAAAAGAAAAAAGAAAGAATATAAAGGCTCTTTTTATGAGTTTTTAATTCTTTCTGCTTCTAGAATTCAAAACCTCTTAGTATTCTCCATTCTTTTCTTTGCTTGAGTTTCTGAAGAGGTGAATCTTTTTCATTTTGAGGCTACTTATGTCCTTCAGCCTATTTCCTTGTCTCATCTAGGAGTCTGTTTCTTCAATTATTCTTCATCTCTCTGTCTGTCTGTTTCTTTATCTTTGTCTATCTGCCTGCCTATCTATGTGTTTTTGTCTGTCTGTTTATGTGTCTGTCTCTTCCTTCTCCCATACCATTTTTTTAATCTTCTTATCTGGTAGCTTGGGCCCTGCTGTTTATATTTATAGCCAGAATTCTTCTAGTCTTAAAAAATACTTTAATTGACCATTTTGATAATGTGCCCTCAGAAATAACCGTGGAACAATGGAAGAAACTCCACAATGTTTCAGAAGAGCAGAAAAGAATGTAAAGAAGAAATAAATGAACAAAGACAAAATTGGTATTCTTAAGAAATCTGTCAGACTAAGAAAACATAGAGAATTTAGAAGAAATGGGAAAGAAATTCTCCAAAACTATAAATTCCTAACCCTCCCAACAGATTTGAATTGTATTAATGAAATCAGAAGTAAAATTAATTAAAGAAAAATCAAAAGACAAAAAACTCCCCTTTCTCCCTCTCTGACCCGCTCTCCCTCCCTCTCTCTCTCTGTTGGAATGGTTCCCCTTCTATCTTTCTTTTTCCTGTCAAGTGAGTGAGTGTAGCCATCTGTGATTGTCTGTATAGTCCAAACAGGATGGAAAACAGCTGGGTCTTTAAGGTGAGACTGAAGTAGTAGCTCTTTTTATAAGTCTTTCCTCCATTTTCTTTATCTGCTTTGTCCTGAGAGTGAAGATCACAATTCATGATGCTTGTAGTGGATGGACATCTACAGGATGTCTTCCTTAACTTCTCTGAACTCAATTCCATTGTTTTCCTTCAATTAATCATTTCCTATTTATCCTTCATTATAGTCTCCCCCATTAGATTATCAACGTTTTTGAGGGCAGAAACCATCTTAGGTCTCTTTTTGTATCCTTAGCACTTGGTACGGTGCCTGCGCATAGAAATAATAAATGTTTAATGATTGATTTGAAAATGTTTTATAAATAAAAATATTGTCTTATTTAGTCCTCACAACTCTTGGAGTTTCCATTTTATAGATGAGGAAACTGAGGCAAACAAAGATTAAGTAACTTGCCCAGAATCATACCTCAAGTAAGTGAGGTCCTAAGGTCAATGCCATCCTACATCAGTTCATACAAGTCTTCTAAGGAGCTCCTGTCTTTGAATTGGTAGCTCTTGGATGACTTCTTGTTTCACCTAGATGGACATGGTATAGACTCTGCATATGTAGACCACTCTCTCTTCCTGCTAACCTTGACTTGAATAGCTTTGCTATCAATAGCAGATGACTATATTCAACAGATTGTTCCTTCCATTCAAAAACTTTCCAGGCAGAAGTAGAAAAGTTGTCCTGGAAGGAGACACTTAAGTCAGATTAGCAGTCTCTCATTCGGTATGTTTTTGTAACCTAGCAAACTTTGCCATAAAATTGTGTGATGCTGGGGTGGCAAGATTATTTTTAGTTCCCATAATGCCTCTGGTTCTCATCCAATGTCCAAAAATATTCATGTGAAATCGGTGAAGCTGATATCCTTTTTAGTTTCTTAGTTTATCATGCAACAAAAGTCCCTGGTCTCTCTATTTTTTGAAAGGCAAACATAAGTTTCATATTGATTTGATGCATAATAATTTAACTATATTGTTTATTTAAAGACATATTTGGAAAGCTTAGATAGTCCATATAGACTGGGTTGCTTTCTGAACCCAAGGTCAGAATTTCTTGTGTGTGTATGACTTGTATGTGTAGGACTTAAAATATTTTCTGGATTTGGAATCTAAAGATGGCCCCTTAGGTATTGAGTTCAAGGAATGATGACAAACTTATTGTGGAAATCTCATTTCCCATCCCCCCTTTTTTCTTACATAAGGGTTGTGACATTTAAATATTTCCTTAATGTTATTGGCTTAACTGGCTTTGTGAAAGAGCCATATGGTTTATACAATCACAAAAATAATCTTGAAACAATGACATATGCAAGCTTAATTTTAAAAGCCTGTGAAAATAGTGGGAAGCAGATGGAGAGTTGCCATGGAAATGACTCATGCCTTGAGGAAGAAAAACATTACTTTAGGACCACTGTTATTTCTAATGGAATCATCAGATTTTCAAAATCACACCCTCCTCCCTTCTTTTGACACAGCTATTATACTTAGACAACTTTAATTCCATATTTATATAGTTTTGTTCATTAAAGTTTACAAATTAGAGGTTTAAAATTTTACATCTGTTTTCAAAATATTGCCACTTTTAACTAATACTTTTTCTTCAATGGGGGAGGAATGGTATGAGAAAGTAATCATATTTACTTATAACAGAAGCAATCACTTCTATTATTTGCTTATTCCTCTTTCATACAATTGGATAGATATATTCAGTGACAGATACTATTTTTTCATAATATAAAAAAAGTCTAGATACTTATGTTTTGAAACTCAAAACATAGTGTATTTTGAGACTGTGGGTCTTAACATTAAGTTTACATTTTAGTGGTTAAATCCCTTAGGTCTTAAGTTTCATAATATAACTAGAACTAAAAATAACTAAATCTAGATTTAGTAAACTGCCAGAGTTTACTCTTTATTATTATTTATCAATAGGTCATTTCAAAACAATTATTGTCAAGTAATTGCAAGGTTCATTTTACATAGATAAGTATTTTTTTTAATTTTTTTTTTAGTTTTGACAAGGCAGTGGGGTTAAGTGACTTGCCCAAGGTCACACAGATAGGTAATTATGTGTCTGAAACAGGATTTGAACTCAGGTCTTCCTGACTCCAGGGCCAGTGTTCTATCCATTGTGCCACCTAGCTGCCCCCATGGATAATTATTTACAATCGAATTATTTATTAATCAGCATGCCCTTTTGTAAAATTCTAATTTTCTTCCTTCTTAAAGTGATTGTATTTTAAAAATTATGTAATGATATAGAGCAATCAGAAGTGAGAGAAGGATTAGAGTTGGAATTAGAAGTCATCTAGTTGTTCAGCAAACCAGGCAGAGTAATTTAAGATCTTATGAAGGTAAATTCATTCTGCATTTGGCCTTGAAAGGTCCCAATCTTAGGACTTAGGCCAAGATCTGACAATGGATCAATCACAGAAATTCATTTTCTCTTAGACTCATATTATTTTCACCCAGTATTATCCCTGGGAAATTTCAGAATATATCTTGTATCTATATTTCACAGATTTCAGGAAAACTGGTTCAGTCATGTTCACTTGTAGTCAACATGTGATCTTATTCAGGATTAAGTTGGCAAAGATCCTGAAGTTTATGTTATAATGGCAAAGATACTGGAGTGGTTTCCCATTTCCTTCTCCAGCTCATTTTACAGATGAGGAAATTGAGATAAATGGAGTTTAATTACTTTCCCGGGATCACACTAGTAGTATCTGAGGCAGAATATGAACTTAGACCTTCATGACTCTGTTCACTGTACTACCTAACTGCCCAATATAAATGAAAATAGTAAATATATTTACTGGGTGCATGATAGTATTAAGCACAGTGCCACATCAGAGTTCCTTTAATAAAAACCTTTATTTTATCTCAGAGAAAATTTAGAAAATGCATAAAAGATTCACAGTAGTCCATAAACAATGGACAAAAATCTCCTCCCTCTCCAGTGAGTCCTGTCTTCTCTAGAATCCCATCTTCCTTTAGACTCATGGGTACCATTTTGTTGTTTGGAATCTCTACAAAAGAGAAACAAACTTGGGATTGCTAGGGAGAACTATCCCAACATGAAATTGTGAGTTCCACTTTAGCTTCAAAGATCCAACTGTTTTTTCAAATTAGTGTCCAAGATTATGGTACTAGCTGGACTTCTCTGGAGGAAATTTCCTTGAGGATGCTAGAGATTCAACCTTGTTTTCCATTGCATTGAGATGGTTCAAATTATCCCTGGTAAAAAAGATGGCAATGTGTTTTTCCATTCTGTGACTTAGACTCCTTTTGCTGTTCCAACTTGGGGGTTATATACATAATTCTCTTCTCTCTCCAGGAAGCTGGGTCTGTCCAGGAAATCCCTCCACCTTTATCAAGGAGGCATGAGTTTAGAAATCATCACTACTTGTTCATATATTTATTTTCTTTTTTTTCCACAATAGTCATCTGTCAGATTGATTGGTTATTGTCACAGTATTTCAGCTGTGGGTCTAGGAACTTAGAGTCCTCAAATTTTCCTCTTGGGTCATGGGGTATATAGTCATCTGGCTGCTAATAAGCTTTTTAAAATTTTTTTAATTTTTTTTATTTTTGGGATTAAGTGGCTTGCCCAAGGCCACACAGCTAGGTAATTATTAAGTGTCTGAGGCTGGATTTGAACTCAGGTATTCCTGACTCCAGGGCTAGTGTTCTCTATCCACTGTGCCACTTAGCCTCCCCCAATAAGTTTTGATTCATGTTTTAAATACATGATATTGTGTATGTTATTGTATTTCTTTGTTTTCTTGTATTATGATTTTTAGGAATCCATTGTATAAAAAATAATGTTAAGAAAGTAATGCAATTGTATACTGGAAAATTTAACTCCTTTTTTATATGAATACTATGAAATTATTGTTATTAGAAATTATTGTTATGATGTTAGAACCAAATATTTAATTGATTATATTTTAAAGAGTATTATTGGTTATAATTTGTTATAATTGGTTATAATTTAAATAATAATTACTTTGTGGAAAAGGAAAAAAGAGAGAGACCTTGTAATATTTCCTTATTTTTGAACTTGCCAGATTTCTTGAGACTGTGATTTGATTTTGCTTTGAGTTTTGAATTCAGGTTTAAATGTCTGATATATTATTAAGTCAGTAATTCACCTTTTGAAGGAAATGCTATAAGATGCTCAAAGGAAGTATGATACAAGAATTGTTACAGGTAGATGTCTGTGTCTCGAAAAAGTTAAGGGAGACCTGGGCATAGCTCAGTTTCCCCCCATTATGTCACTTTCTTTTTGAACAGGGTAGGCTTCCTCCTGATTAATCCTGAGCCTCTCTGTGCTATCCAGTGTGAATAAAGTGGATATTTGTAACATGATTTGACTGTTCCAAAAGGTTAACTACAATTCTGAGCTGAAATCAAGCAGAACCAAGGATGCTTTATTTTATTATACCTGTTAAGTCATTCTGTACCCTCAGGCTTAGGCCTGGAGAACCAGTCTTTTTTAGTTTTTTTTTTTTTTTTGCAAGGGTTAAGTGGCTTGCCCAGGGCCACACAGCTAGGTAATTATTAAGTGTCTGAGACCAGATTTTAACCCAGGTACTCCTGACTCCAGAGGCAGTGCTCTACCCACTGCACCACCTAGCCACCCCACCCCTTTCCTTTTTGACTAATAATTTGGTTTTCTTTGAAACCATTCTTGGAATATAATTGACTCAGGAAACCAAAGGCTGAGGCTGTTGACCTCACTTCTTGAGTACTTGAGAACAAGACAGCCATGGGGAATTCTAGGAGAACTTGGGTGCGTGAGCTGGGGGAACATATAGAACTCAGAGTCAGAGGACCATCAAATTCAGCTTGTCCTCAATGCATATTTTTGGTGAATAATCTGCATTGGTTAAGCAAATCTTGGCTAACTGTTGAAAGACCTATGCGTACTTCATTTCATTCTGATTTTTTAAACTATCAAGTTCAGAACAGAGGGCATCTCAATAAAGAAATGAATAAAGGCCAGAGCATTGATCATGCAATCTTTTTAAGGAAATGTAACAGTTTGCAAGTTCAAATATGTTCTCCCTAGACCCCTCAGATATGCTGCAGACTAGTAGATAGCAAGTTCCCAAATCTTTTAGTTAGTCTATCAATCAGTTCTTGTCATTCGGGGAGAAATAGAGATAAAATTCAGTTTTTAGTTGGAAATTGTCTGTTGGTGGACTCAACAACAATACAAATTCAGTATATAAGAAAGTATACAGAAGTTCAGACAGGATTTACCAGTAAGCATGTGCAAAGTCAGCTGCCAACTTAGTCTTTTTTTTTTTTTAACTTTAATATTTGTTTATTCTCATTTTGTACAAATAATGTTTTTTATACATTAATAAAATATTCATGTTTAAGTGTAAACAAAATACCCCCCTCCCCACAAAAAATATAGACTCTCTTGAGCAATAAAGGAAAGGGAGAGAAAAAAATTAAAATTAAAATTAAAAAATAATAGTAATAATTGTAGGTATGGCCGGGTGGCGCAATCCCTGGAGCCAGGAGCACCAGAGCCCATATCCTGCCCTGTACACCCAACAATCACCCAGCTGTGTGACATGCAAGCCACCCCAACCCCACTGCTCTGCAAAAACCAAAAAAAAAAGGTAAAAAAAAAAGACCCAAAATAAAATAAAATAGTAATAATAGTAGGGGCAGTTGGGTGGCAGACAGAGCACTGGTCCTTGAGCCCGGAGCACCCAGGTCCAAATCTGGCTTCAGACACCCAATGGTCACCCTGCTATGTGACCCCAGGCAGGCCACCCAGCCCCATTTGCCCTGCACCCCCCAAAATAATAATAATAATAATAATAATAATAATAATAATAATAATAATAATAATAATAATAATAAATATGCTTCAGTCTGTGTTCCAACACCATCAACTCTGTCGTGGGTGGATCACATTCTTTATGATAAGTCCATCGCAAAAGTTACTTCCATATTTTTCCACTGTTGCTATTGCTGATCTCAACTCCCTCCTTTCGTATTTCTCCACTACCATGTACTATATTTTCTCTCTCCTTTCACTCTGATTCTGCTGTAGGGTCGCTGAGTGGCACAGCAGACAGATCCCTGGTCCTGGGGCCAAGAAGCCCTGAGCCCCCATACCACCCCTTAGGCCCAGAATCCCCCTGGCCCCATGGTCCTGGGAAGGCCTTCCAATCCCAGCCCCTTGCAAGAAGTAAAAAAGAAAATGTGTTATATCTGACCACTCTCCTCCTTTATTCACATCCCCACCCCTTCCCCCTGCTCCCCCCCTTCCTTCTTACTCCAGATGTCTATATCCCATTGAGTATATATATGCTGTTTCCTCTCCTAGTCACCTCTGATGAGAGCAAAGGTTCTCTCATTCCCCCTTGCCTCCCTCCTTCCATATCATTGCAATAGCTCATTGTAATAAAAAAAATCTTATTATGTGAAATATCTTGGACTATTCCCCCTCTCCTTTTTCTTTCTCCCATTCCATTTCCCTTTTTTTCTATTGATTCCATTTTTACACCATATTTTATCTTCGAATTCAGCTTTCTCCTGTGCTTCAACTATAAAAGCTCCCTCTACCTGCTCTATTAACTAAGAAGGTTTATATGAGTATTATCAGTGTCATTTTTCTATGCAGGAATACATGCAATTCATCATCATTAAGTCCCTCATATTTTCCCCCTCTCCTCCCATCTCCATGCTTCACCTGAGTCCTGTATCTGAAGATCAAACCTTCTGTTCAGCTCTGGCTATTCCAAAAGGAACCTTTGAAATTTCCCTGGTTCATTGAAAGTCCATCTTTTTCCCTGGAAGAGGACATTCAGCCTTGCTGGGTAGTTCATTCTTGGCTGCATTCTAATGTCTTTTGCCTTCCAGTATATTGTATTCCAAGCCCTAAGAGCTTCCGATGTAGCTGCTGCTAAGTCCTGTGTGATCCTGACTGCAGCTCCACGATATTTGAACTGTGTCCTTCTGGCTGCTTGTAATATTTTCTCTTTGACTTGGGAGTTTTGGAACTTGGCTATAATATTCCTAGGGGTTGGTTTTTTTGGGATCTCTTTCTCAGGGGGATTGGTGGATTCACTCCATTTTCTATTTTGCCCTCTGCTTCTAGAATATCAGGGCTGTTCCCCCCAGGTTATGCCTGGTGCTCCCCCATGTGTAGCTCAGGAAACTCCCCTGCTGCTGTGAATTGGCTCCCAGCACACTGGGGCTGCCTCCAAGAGGATCAAGTTCTTTCCTTCTGGCGGGCCACCCCTCTGGTGGGCCTCCCCTCCGACCCAGGGGAGCAGAGCCTTTCTGCTCTTTTCCAGGTTACCTTGAGTAGGAGAACTGGCTCACTGGGTCACTCTATGGGTTCTGTCTCTCGAAAATTTAGAGTCCTTAGTTTATAAGTTTTATGAGAGAGCACCTAAGAGATGTTCTTCTCTTGTCGCCATCTTGACTCTGCCTCCCCAATTTAGTCTTAAAGCAGAAGATCAACTGGTAAAATAACAGGGAATATAATTCCCCACCATCTACAAAAAAAATAACCAAAAAATAGCCTCATAATTAGGTTGCAGTTGGATTTGCCTTAATGACTTTAAACTCCCTTTCCCATAGCCTTTGACAGGATGGCCTTGCATAACCCTGAGGGATGGATTACCAGTTATAGTTCAATATATATTAGGTATTTGATTTTCCATAATATTAGGCAAGTTAGGAAGAGAACCTATAATTCTTAACTCCCAGAATTTGCTCCCTTTAAAGGAACACATCATAAGGCTCCCTTTGTATGATAAAAGGGAAAGGAATTCTCATTTTTCTCTCCGAAGCACTCAGGAAATCATTCAGAAACAATTAGTAGAAAATATTTCAAGCCAAACTGTTAATTAAAATAAGCAAAAAACATGGTCAGAAAATCATGAGATTATAGACAAGAATGATTCTCTATTCACTATGTTAAAAAAATCCATTTTAAGGGATTATATATTAAGAGAAATCTGAACTCTAATGATAAATTGTCCCAAAATTATTCAAAGCTTGAAATGGGTGGTGGAGGGGTATGATTGCTCTAGTTGCTTTTTTATGCTCTTTTGCTTCAATTCATTGCTTTACATGTACATTGTTACTATCCTTGGTTCTCGAAGAAGACCAAAATGACAATGCTATGTGGGGGTCAAGGTATTATCTGACAGACTGCTTATACCAATAAATATCAGAAAGCTCTAACACAGTCCAGATACAAATAGTCCATATGAACATTTAGAATGGGGATGTCTCTAAATTTGTGTATCTCGTGCTTGAGCTACTACAATTCTGCTTTACTCAGAATACAGTGCCTTCTTTGATGTGAACACACTATGAACCAGTGTCTCCCATGACTCACAATTGATTCCAAAGTTCTTCTGAAAGACCTTGAGAGCATCCTTGTGTCACTTCTTCTGACCTCTATGAGTGCTTGCTTTGTGTGAGTTCTCCATAAATTAGTCTTTTAGTTAAACATACATTTGACATTCAAACAACATGGTCAATCCACTGGACTTGTGCTCTCTGCACTCAAGAAGGAACCTTAGTTTCTAGTATCTTATCTTGTTTTATCTGGTGCCTTATTTTATTATCATGACCTTTGAAATCTTCCTAAGACAATTCAAATGGAAGTGGTTTAGTTTCCTGGCATGGTGCTGGTAAACTATTCCCAGATTTACCAGCATATAACAAAGAACTCAACAACAATGACTCTGTAGACCTTCAGGTTGGTAGGCAGCCTAATGTCTCTTCTCTCCCATACTTTCCTTTAGAGTTTTCCAAACACTGTGCTAACTCTGGAAAAATACCTTATTTTTTCTACAATTTTATCTTTGAAAAGTATACTGCCAAAGTAATGTACTTATCTGCAGTATTCAAAATTTCTTCATTTGCTGTAATTGAAGGTTCCCCATATGGATGAAGTGGTTGGAACTTTTTGGTGTTTTTTTTTTTTTTTTTTTAGGTTTTCACAAGGCAAATGGGGATTAAGTGGCTTGCCCAAGGCCACACAGTTAGGTAATTATTAAGTGTCTGAGGCCGGATTTGAACTCAGGTACTCCTGACTCTAGAGCAGCCCCTAGTTTTTTTTTTTTTTGTTTCCTTTTTACTTTTTGGTGTTTTCTTGGTGTTCATTGTTAGAACAAAGTTAGCAAAAGCAGCAGAGAATTAATTTACACTTTTTTGCATTTCAGGCTCAGAGTCATATCTGTACAAAAAAGTCACCTACCAACTCTTCCTCCACTTTAGTCTCATTTTGTAGCCTTTTTCAAGCTAAATAATTTACAATCAGTGAGGTAAAAATTTACCATTAGATAAGAAGAGCTCTTCTTACTAGAAGATTCTTCTCTTAAGTCTTTTGTCCTTTTTCTTAATAATGACCCTTTAATTGTGAAATTCATTAACATTTTCTCATTCTTCTGGATCTTTCTGTTGTATTGATTTTATTAACCACTTCTACCTTCTGCTTAAGGACATCATTCCTACATTGCTCAGTCACCCATCTTCCCTTAAGGTTCATTCAATCTCTATCACCCATTCAAGATTCTATAGAGTACTGTTGTGCTTGAATTTTTTATCAGCAAAATTGGTGCTTGGCTTACAGTCTTTCTGTTTTCTGCAATTCTTTTTTTCTTACTTTCATATACATATTGTTAATCTCTCAAACACTGGCTTAATAGATCCTTAACTTATTCATATCCATGACCCATTCTTCCCCCTCAGTTATGCACAGAGATGGTCACATTCTTTTTTTTTTTTTGATGGTCACATTCTTGATCTTGCCATTACCCTCCTGTGTTCCACTTCCATGTTCATTTACTTTGAAATACCCTTATTTGATCATAATATACATCTCTCCCTCTGTCTTACAACCCCAAACCCTGTTCTTTATTATCACTATGACCTCCATTTCTTTCCTAATTCTAGACCATCACTCTTGCACTATCTATACTCCCTTTACCTTCTTGACTCTTTTGTGAACCAGTTCAGTTTTATGTTATTCTCTTCTCTTGAGTCTTTTGTCCTCTTTTTTCAAAGGTTAATAACCACTTAATTGTGAAATCCAGTAGCATTTTCTCCAATCTTTATTCTTCTGTTGTATTAATTCTACTGACCACTCCTACCTTCTGCTTAGGTTCTTTTCTTCCTTGGTTCAAGTGACCATTCTCTGTTCTGCTTTTCACACTTGATAGGCTAATATTTCTTGTTTTATACTTCTCTTATTTACTTTTTTCTCCTCTGTCCTAAATAGGAGTATCCTCAAAGGCCCTCATATTTCTCCTTCTATTCTCTTCCTTGATAATTTCATAGTGTTACACACATAGACACACTCATACATGTATATGCAGATGATTTTCTAAATTGTCCATTCAGTAAGACTCTGAGTATGAGAACCACATTTTAAATTTCCTACTGGATTTTTCCACCTGAAATTAACCTATCTAAAATGGAATTTATCTATTCCTCACTTTCTCACATTTCTTTCATTTCCATAGTCCTATTCACTCAAACAACCAGCTTCAATTCTTTCTTTTCATAAGTTTTACCTTTGCTAGTTGTACAGTTATGGCAATGTTGTTTCTACAATATTTCTTATATCAGCTTCTATCTCTCAATTCAAACAGTCATTATCTTGAGTCAGAGTTTCATTTGGATTGTAATAACTGATTTATCTCTTTCTGGCCTCTCCTCTCCAATCTCTGCCTCAAACAGCTGCCAATATAATCTTAGCAAATGGGCTTGACCTGTCACTTTCCTGATCATAATCCTTTAATGACTTCCTATTTCCTTTGGAATTAAATATAAACTCATGAGCTTAGCATTTAAGATTTTTTTTTTGTAATAGGGAACTGACCAATAAAGTCAGTTCTTATGAGCCTGTGTAGAGAGTAACAGTGTGCTTGACTGAGGCAGTTTCCTCTATATGGAAGAGATTGGGAAGACTAATTCTTGGACAGCTGTGATGATGTGGAATTTGGAGCATGTGTAGATATTATGTCTACATTGACCACCCTGGTCCTTACCACTTAAAGGACCAGTTATAAATGTGTGTGTATATATATATATATATATATATATATATATATATATATATATATACATGTATATATATTATATAATAACTCCTTTTTATCTGCTAACCATATGGTGAGTGGCATCTTCTATGATTAGATATAGTTGTGGAAAGGGACCTGGGGCATTTTCAAAAATACATTAATCAGTCTTGGACTCTCTTGGTTAGGCTTCTTTCTGATTTTTATTTTTTCCTGGCCAAAAGGCACCTGGTGAGTGACAATATTGTAAGAGAAGAGGTCTTGGACTATCTCCCCACCACTGAAGGTTGACATGTGACCTTGTAAAAATGTGTCCCCATTCTTTTTCTGTCTTGATATTTGTTTTTTTATTTAAGGTGAAATAAGTTGTAGGTCATAATTTAATGTGTTTTGAAAGGTTAGGAGTATGAGGCATTCAGGAGTCTGGGACTCTGGGAGTCTATGAGTCAAGTTTATACTGGTTTTTGTAGCCAGTCCAATATCAATACACCAGGCATCAAGGGTGACCTTTGGGACTCAGTCCTGAATAGTTGGGATAAGCACTCATCTAGTAGTGATGCCAGATTTGGACATGAAATTGGTAGGAGGAATTCTATACAAAACTACATTAAGCCTGAGTTCACTCTCCACAAAGATTAAAGTGATATAAGAAAGAATGTGTCCTGAATTAAATGGGAGAAATGTTTGTTCTTCTTGGTTTACCATATCCTTGAAGTAAATATGCATTTGTTAAAAACTAATTGATGTTTCTCAGTTCAGGGATTGTCATGGATAATTGGGAAGGTCAGCAGAAAAATTCTGCCACCCCAGAGTGAGAGTGAAAACCAGTTCAGCAAAGACCTCAGCACAGACCTGGCCCCAGGGGACCAGGAATAGGCTTCAGGAACCATTTGGTAGTTGCTTCCAGAGTGCTCAGTCCTTGGAAGGAAAGGGAGTCAGGAAGACTGCAGAGCACTCTTTGCTATTCCTGAGGCAGGACTCTGTTGTTTTGCTAATACTCATTTCCAGGTCGCAGTCTGGGGCCCCAGTCTCAGCAAAAGGAGCAAAAGCACAACAGAACTCTCACTTCCTTCAGCAGAGCAGGGATCCTCTTCACCATTTCAGGCAAAAAGGAGTGCTTGTGGTCATCCGCAGACCAGAAGAGCAGTCATAGCCTCTCATAAGACCTTGAAGGAATTGAGAAATTGTCAGTTTCTGGGTGGGGTGTCCCTGAAAACAGCTGCAAAAACCCTCAAAAGCTTGGGAGTGTGCCCCCCACCCTGGAAGTACAGCCCCACCTTAAAAAAGAGGGTTAAAATCAAGTCCTAGACTGGGTAAATGGGCAAACAGCAGCAGAAAAAAATATCCGACCATAGACAATTACTTTTGTCCTATGGAGAATCAAAATACTCAGAAGATAATGAAGTCAAAGCGTCTGCATCCAAAGCCTCCAAGAAACATATGAATTGGTCTCAGGCTATGGCAGAGCTCAAAAAAGATTTTGAAAATCAAGTAAGGGAGGTAGAGGGAAAATTGGGAAGAGAAATGAGAATGATGTGGGAAAATTATGAAAATCAAGTCAGCAGCTTGGTGAAGGAGATACAAAAATAGTGAACAAAATAACACCTTAAAAGTCAGTTTGAATTAAATGGAAAAAGCAGTCCAAAAGACCAATGAGGAGAAGAAAGTCTTAAAAAATTGACCAAATTTTGGGGAATTGACCAAAAGAAAAAGGAGATACAAAAGCAGAAGAAAATAATTCCTTAAAATGTACAGTGGAGTTAAAGGAAGCTGATGACTTTGTGAGAAATTATGAAACAGGGGAAAAAAACTGTAAAACTCAAAATAAATAAAATCTTTCTTAAAGAAAAAAAGAAAAAGCTAAAAAAAGAAATTATGAAACAGAACCAGAAGAATGAAAACTAGAAGAAAATATGAAATATCTTATTGGAAAAATAACTGATCAGGAAAACAGATCCAGGAGAGATAATTTAAAAATCCTTGGATATGACAATCAGGAAAACCCTGTTCCTCTTTCTGGAAGACATCACATATAATGTCTCTCTGGTGGATCTTATTTCTATTTTATTTTATTTTTTTAGGGTTTTTTTTGCAAGGCAAATGGGGTTAAGTGGCTTGCCCAAGGCCACACAGCTAGGTAATTATTAAGTGTCTGAGGCCAGATTTGAACTCAGGTACTCCTGACTCCAGGGTCAGTGCTTTATCCACTGGGCTACCTAGCTGCCCCTGTGGATCTTATTTCTGAAGATATATAGTGTACATAACTAACAGGGCTAGTGAAGAGATAAGACTGGGCTATTGCTTGTTGAATGTAGTTCCCTTTTATGCTGATCTTTCTCTTTGAGCCTTTTTAGATGGAGAAGACTTTGGGCCAAGAGCTAGTGGGGCTGCACATCTTTGCCTCTTCTCTTATCTATTATAGCTATTTTCTTTACTCTTTCAATAAATTTTCATCTTTCCTTTTTGCCTTGCTCCATCTTTCTTCTATTTCTTCTTATAGTGCTTATAGGTGCACATTTTCTCCTAGGGTAGGTATTCTTCACTTTTTCTATCATGTACTTCTTTGACAGTCTGGTAAAACTTATGGATTCTTTTAAAGAACAGTATTTTTTTAAATGCATAAATTAACATGATAAGTTTACAAAAACCCCCAATTCTATTGAATACAGATATCAAAATATTTTTTAAAAATGAATTTATGGAAGTCAGGTTGAAGACCACTGTTCTAGTTGAATATGATTCTCTGTAGAGGCTGAATGATCTCTCTCTTTAGAACCAAATGCAGTATGATGTCTCTGAGACAGTGTTTCTCAGTTTGAGTATATGGTTTTTTTTAGATTTTTGCAAGACAAATGGGGTTTTAAGTGGCTTGCCCAAGGCCACACAGCTAGGTAATTATTAAGTGTTTGAGACTGGATTTGAACCCAGGTACTCCTGAATCCAGGGCCAGTGCTCTATCCACTGCGCCACCTAGCCACCCTTTGAGTGTATATATATATATTTTTTTTTTTTTAGGTTTTTGCAAGGCAAATGGGGTTAAGTGGCTTGCCCAAGGCTACACAGCTAGGTAATTATTAAGTGTCTGGTGCTTTATCCACTATGCCACCTAGCTGCCCTCAGTATATGTTTTTAAAAGGTCAGATCAAGTATGTGAATTTTATTAAGGAATTATCAACTTGGGGATTCTCAGTGCTACTTTCTAAACAAAGATCATACTAGAACTGATGACAAGCGAAGTCATACCTTGTCCCAGAAAATTTATATCTTATTCATTCCCCATATTTACCTTACTTGTCTTCTGTGCTCATTTGAATTTGGCCTTAAAAGTTTTCTTTTTCTTTGTGAAATAGTAATACTTAAACACATTAAATAAATCTGAGTAAAAGGCTATTTGGAAAACAAAGCACTTCTAGGGCATAACTAAACTAGAGGAGGTCTTTTGGAAACTTCTCTAATTTGTTTTTTCATAAAACCACAGCTTTAAGTAGCTCATTGATTATTCATTAGTCTATTTTCCAACAGCTGAAGTCTAATTTGAATGATTTAGGACCAACTGGCTAGTAGAATGTGAGCTCCTTGCAAGGCAGGTCCTCTGTCTTTTATTTTGATCTTTTTGTTTCTGGCACTTATGATGATTCTTCTGTACCAGCAGAAACTTAATAATTGCTTGTTGAATCAAGATTCACAGTGTCTGAGGCAGAATCTGAACTCAGATCTTTGTGACTTCAACTACAGCATCTCATCTACTCAGCTGCTTAGCTATTCTTCAGAACATAGTCAGGTGGTCATTTGGACAGATGACATGAAGTTACAAAAAAGATTTTCTCTTCTTAGTTCTCCAGTTCTACCCCATAAAGACTTTCATTTAAGTCTTACAACTGAGTGTAGCCTGAGTCACAGGAAGAATTGTAAAGTTATGATAGTTCTACCATGTCAAAAATGAATTTGTCTCAGCCAAGACTTATTGAATCAGAGATCATTTTAAGATAAAAGCAGACTTTTCTCAGTTCAGGAAGGCTATCTCCAGGATCTTTTACTTTGCACTAACTTTCAGTCTGAGGATAAGCATTATGCATTATTGAGGTAGAAAGGGAAACTTTGGGGGGAAAGCTTATATATAGGAATATGTACTTATATGATAGTTAGCTTTTGGACTTTTCCCCTCCACCCTCGTGCTGAGTACATTGCTTAGCTCATATCCCATGGGGCCTGAAATGAGATAATAGAGCTAGATGCTTTACCTTCTTAATGAAAATATTTCCCTGGGTTCTTAAGTCTAGTACTGAACAAGAATAGAACATTGTGTTTAATAGAGCAAGATAATATAGGTCATGGTAGGATAAACTTCATATGTTTAATTGAATCTTTTAATAAGTGGCATTACTTAATGATTTTTAAATAGAAGGCAAAATGTATTCATTAGTAATGGAAGGAAGAATTGCTTCATAAACCTTTTTGATCCACAATTTATACATTAAAATGTCTGTGTGCAGCTTACCCATATGATTATAATTTGGAAGTTACCAAAAGGCAGACAATATTTTAGTACATCATATGGAGGTATGTTGTCTCCAAGGGGTGTCTTTACTGTTTCATCTGAAAGAAGCATGCAAACATTATTTTCCCTTGAAGTAAAATAAGCTATTTGGGAGGACTATATTAAGACCAAAATTTCTTTATAAATTTGACAAAGATTAAGAAATATTTCCATTTCCAAAGAACAAAGAAGATTATTATGAAAACTAACTCTCTATTACACGTAATTTATTTTGTGTGTATAACAGTGAAATGCTAACCTATTATATTTGTCTATAACCCCTTCTGAACTTCTTTCTATTTTCGAATGCTTTTTAAATTTTTTTCTTTTTGAATGTTTTACTGACACTTTTTCCTTTCTTCTTTTCTTTGTTTTTTGTTTCACCATGACTCTCACTATAACTTGTATAGCAGACCTTTTGCAGCAAATAGGTTTCCTAGTTAGCTATTTCCCTTTTAATTCTAACTTCATTGATTTATTTGTATTAAACTTTTTGTCAATTTTTTATAATCAAAAAATGTCCACTTTATCTTCTGTGATCTTTTCTCTTCCCTCTTTGACCCAAAACTTATCTCTGATCCGTAATTGTGAAAACTATCACCTTCCCTGATCATTTAAATTAGTTTATTAGTTTATTAATTATTTATTAGATCATTTAATTAGTTAATTAGATATGACCTAGGTCATGCATACATTTGAGACTGTTATGATATATGGTATAAGATGTTAGACTAAACTGAATTTCTTTGTAATCTTTGACTTCTTTGACTTCTTTTTAACAATTTTATGATCCTTACTTTCCAATATATTTCATGTTGCTCATCTATTTCCATCTTTTCATTAACTAAGTAAATTATCTCTCTCTGTCATATATATACATATATATATATTCATTTAACCCTTCTACATTATGCAATATCCACATTCCTTATCAAAGTTTTGCTATATTGTGGGTCAATATAAGAAATTAAATGGGAATTTTTTGGGGAGTTTTGGGAAAACCACAGACAACATGCAAAGATCAGCAGATGACATAGAAAAAGTTCAGAAACTCAAAATGCATGAATTATGTGCATCTATCTATCTGTCTATCTATCTATCTATCTATCTATCTATCTATCTATCTATCTATCTATTTTGTCTTTTAGTACCCTGATAGTTCAGGCTTCTTTGGCACAAAGGAAGTGTCAAAAAATTTTATATGGATTTTCCAGATCACAAAGGCACTGCAACCTTAACCCCAATGATGTAGAAGGAATAACTCTCTTTTATGTTTATGTGTATGCATATATATATATATATACAATTGATATATATAAATATATATATTTATGAATATCATTATCAATATGGAGGGCCTTATTGAATTCTTCATAGGATTTTTTTATCTTCATCAATCAATGTTGCTGCACCAGAAACAGTTATTTTCTTTCTTTCTTTTTTTAGTTTTGTGCTAGGCAAATGGGGTTAAGTGGCCACTCAGCAAGGTAATTATTAAATGTCTGAGGTTGGATTTGAACTCAGGTACTCCTGACTCCAGGGCCGGTGCTCTATTCACTGTGCCACCTAGCCACCCCCGCAACAGTTATTTTCATTGTGATGTTTCTAGAAATCCTGCTCATGTGCATTGTAATGAAATCTTCAAATGCTCTATGAAATAATGTATCTTGTTGACTTTGAATGTATGACCAAAAACAACTCTTCCTATTCCTTTCTTTGCTTCTCCAAGGAGAACCTGTAGCCATACTTTCTTTTATTTGCCACTTCCTTCTTCTAGTTTCATTTATTATGAAAATGTCAAGATTTATAAGATTCACTTGCTTTAGTAGTATATCCACTTATTAACCATTGGACGAGAGTCATATTTAAAGCACCAAGAATTAGGTTAAAGTTTAGAGATAAATCTTATATGAATATTAGCACTCATTTTCCCTTTTTAAGTTGCTTCACTATGGAAATGGAATGAACCTGCATAGGAATTAAAATGATTTTGTATTGTCCTTTGCTTCCTGGGTTATCATGGTCAAAAAATTTATCACTAGATAGCTTTCCTATGAGTGAAGAGTTTCTCCATACTTAGCTGTTAGTCCTCATATACCAGACTTGGTTCAACATTATAGAACCTACCAGGGTTTGAGTTCTACTGTTAGAACCTTTGAGAGCCCAGTGCCACTAATATGTCTTGATGAGGTGTTGAAGTTATATTTTTGAATTATACTTTTGGAATCATATAATCATCCCTTTAAAAATCCAGGGTCTGGATTACTTATAGAGTTTAAAAAGTTTATAGCTACCAACTTACCTCTAGAAGTGACTTCCACAAGTCAGTGAGTCAATAAATATTAAACACCTCCTATGTTGTACATACTGTGTTAAGTGATGGAGAAGTGAAGAAAGGCAAAATACAATTTTTATTTTCTAGGAACTCACAGTCTAATGGGGGAAGCAACATGTAAAAAAACCATGTATACTAAACAGAGTAACTTGGAGATAACACGCATATGGCATTCTGACTCCTAATATTGGGGGAATCTTCAACAAGTTTGGTTCCAGCTCATCAATCCTTTCCCTATCCCTAACTTCATCTCTTTCCAAACCTCTTAAAGTCTTAGACCAATCTCCCCTCCCATTTTGATGGAACTGCTTCATATTTTCAAGCCTGGCCTAAGTCAAGAGCTGACTCTCAAAGACATCTAAGAGAAAGGAATGATCATTTTCCCCAAACAGGTTCTGGAATCTATAGGAAATATAGGAAAGAGTATAGGGAAAAGTGTATAGAAATAGAGTGATATAGGTATAGGAAAGAGTGTCTTAGAAGCTTTGAGTAGCACTGAAAAAGTAACTGAAAGGGTATATCCCTTTGAATGACACTGAAGTAATGGGATTATTCAATCAGGATTAAAAGTAAAATTTCATTTCTGTTGCCCAAGTAATAGCTATAACTGAAAGAAATAACTCTTTGAAATTCTTGAAGAATAATGGATGTAGACAAAAAATAAGAACAACATCTGATTATGATTCTTTAGGGAAGGCTTAGTAGAAAAAAAGATTTTTCTTCTTTAACACAAATTCACTAGTACTGTGAATGAGTGAATAAAAAAATGCTTATTAAGGACTTACTATTGTTCCAAGCACTCTGATAAGAACTGGGGATATTCAGTTTTAAAAATGAGACATCTTTGATCCAGATGCTCACATTCTATTTGGAGGATACAACATTCCATGAAGTTCAGTTGCAAGGCAAGGGGAAAGACCTGGAAGTCTTAAAGGTATGTAAGGATGAATGGAAAGGCCAGAGGGTCCTTATATCTTTTAACCAAGTTTTTTTTTTTTGTTTTGTTTTTTTTGCAAGGCAATGGGGTTGTGACTGTCCCTAAGTCATAGTAGATACTGGAAAATATCAAGTGTCTGAGGCTGGATTTGATCTCAGGGCCTCGTGGCTCCAGGGCATGTACTCTATCCACTGCATCACTTAGCTGCCTCTTCCTTGTATTCTTTATATAAATAGGTCAGATACAGTGCCAGAGAACTGCAGAGTCTAGGACAGGAAAGAAGTCGAAGTCCAGAAGACCTTAGGATGTAGTGAAGATCAACTTGAATTTCACATCCTACTGAAGTTTAGTTACAAGCATTAACAACTTAGCATGAATTTGCTTATAAGATTAGCTAGCTAGTCACCAATTAGGTCTTTGAGAGAATAAGGCACAGAACTGGTAAATTTTGTTTAGGAAAGAGGTTCCAGAAAAATATAGACCATGAGGTAATACTAATAAAGGGGAAAACTGGACTGGTTCCCATAAGAGGAGATTCTAGTCAGGAAATAGATGAGGAATTTGGGAAACAGATCACAAACCTGTCATAGAGGTATGATATAGTAGCGATGAGAGACTTCAATTACTCAGTCATATTCTGGAGCTCTGTCTGCCAAAAAGCAGAGCAGCTAATAACCTCCTTTTTAAAATGAGAATTCCATCCTTCAAAAGGTAGAGCATCAAACAAGGGAAAATTTTCTTCTGGCTTTGATTCTCACCTACACAGATGAATGAGTTTCTGGGATGGAAATTAAAGAACCTTTGGGGGAAATGACTATTCTCTTCTATAGTTTATGATACAGAAAGGAAATCTGATCCAAATCTAAAATACATAATAGATATTGAAAAGCAGATTTCAAAGGGTTCAGAGTAAAGATATATAGGATAAAATGGGCAAAATGTTTTGGAGGAAGTCATCTCAGGAGAGATGAGAGATGATCAATAATGACAATCTGAAGGAACAAAGGGGAAAAAATTCAGTTAAGAGGAAAAATACAGTTTGTTTGAAGAGGCTGATACAGAGGCATCAGAAATTTGCCAATCAACTTAGATTTTAAAAAGAAATGTATGGAAGAGAAAATCAAGACCAGGGAATAGGAGGTGTTTGTAAAATCTTGACACAGGTCTATAAAAATAGTGTTAGAAAAGCTGAGACTCAGGAAGAGTTGAGGTTGGAATGGCAAACTAACGACTACAAAAAAGGTTTTAAAATATATGGAGAATGGCTAGGCAGCATAACTTCCAGGTGATAAGAGATAGAGTGCCAGACCTACAGTCAGTAAACCTGAATTAAAATTTGGCCTTAGACACTTAACTGTGGGACTCTGGCCAAGTCATTTAACTTTGCCTCAGTTTCTCATCTGTAAAAGAGGGACAACTGGGTGGTGCAGTGGATAGAGCACTGACCTGGGAGTCAGGAGGATGGGAGTTTGAATCCAGCCTCAGACACTTGCTACTTACTAGCTGTATAACCTTTGACAAGTCACTTAACCCTGATTGCCTTGCATCCAAGGCCATCTCCAATGGTCCTGATTTTCATATCTGGTCACTGGGAGGAAAAAGTGAGACTGGTGACTTAGCTCGGGACCCCTTCATTCATTTCTTTTTTTTTTAGGGTTTTTTTTGCAAGGCAAATGGGGTTAAGTGGCTTGCCCAAGGCCACACAGTTAGGTAATTATTAAGTGTCTGAGACCAGATTTGAACCCAGGTATTCCTGACTCCAGGGCCAGTACTCTATCTACTGCACCACCTAGCTGCCCCCAGGACTCCCTCATTCAAATCCTTTTCATGGGCTTGTCATGACATCACCTCCCTGATGTTATGGTCTTCTTCGAGAATGAAGGACAAACATACAATACAATATATACATCTGTAAAATGAGTTGGTCTTAGCCAAGAAAACTCCAAAATGGGCCAAAGAGTTGGACACGATTGAAATGACTAATCAAGAACAAAAATTCCAGTATACTTCATCCTTATCTGACCTCATGTGGAGTGCTAAGCTCTAGACACCACAGTTTATGAAAAACATTGGCAAGTTGAGATTGACCAACAAGGATGATGAAAGGGCCCTGAATCTATGACACATGAGAAGCAATAAGAAGAACTGGAACTGTTGAGCCTGTAGACAAGAATACACAGAGATGATATGATAGCAATTTTCAGGTATCATAAGGGTTGATATATGGAGAAGGGATTAAATGTGCTCTGTCTGGCTCCAGAAAGTAGAATTTAGAGAATGTCTGGATACTGCAAAAAAAAGATATTTGAGTTTGATAGTAAGAAAAGGTTCCTGACCATTCAAGCTTTTTCAAAATAGAATGGGTGAAGCTTTCTAGAAGGGCTAAATAAGCACCTGTTGAATATATCATTGTATAGATTCATTTTATCTATAAGTTAGAGATGGGCCCTTAGTTCTTTTTAAAAATTTTTTTAAAAAAATATTGTTATCATGTGTTTTCCTAGTTTTGTTCACTTCACTTTGCATCATTTCATAATGAGTTTTCTCAGTTTTCTCTGGAATTGTGCAATTCATAACTTCTTGTGGAACAATAGTATTCCCTTACATTTATATGCCATGATTTATTTAGTTACCTAATAGGTAGGTATTCTTTTAATTTTCGATTTTAAGCTGCTATGAAAAGATCTGCTACAAATATTTTTGTTTATGAGTCCTTTTAATAAAGCTCCTTTAACTCTCAAACTCTGTGATTTCATTAGTCTTGGAGACTAATCATTCCTCATTCCAACTAGGTCCCATAACTTATGTTTTGAGGTCTTCTCATTATTCTTTCATTCTTCTCTATCCCTTCTCAATTATAGTACATAGAATTGGATCCAACAATCCTAGTTTCCCCTGGCTTCCTAACAATCCCAGCTAAAATACCACCTTTTACAAGAAATCTTTCCTGATTCCCCTTAATTTATCCTGTATGTGTTTTGTTTGTATATTTGTTTTGCATATTATCTTGCCCCATTAGACTGTGGGCTCTTTGAGAGCTGGGGCTATCTTTTGACTTTCTTTGTATCTTTAGGACTTAGTGCAGTGCCTAAAATGTAGCAAATGGTTAATAAATACCTACAGACTTCTGCTTCTGTTACAAAATACTCCCTTCACTGCACAAGGATTTAATATGCTATACAGATTATCTAGTCAGTATTTTTTCTATGCTTGTCTTTTTTTTTTTTTTTTAGGTTTTTGCAAGGCAAATGGGGTTAAAGTGGCTTGCCCAAGGCCACACAGCTAGGTAATTATTAAGTGTCTGAGATCGGATTTGAACCCAGGTATTCCTGACTCCAAGGCTGGTACTTTATTCACTACGCCACCTAGCTGCCCCTATGCTTATCTTTCAACTGCATTAGGAAGGTTAGAAAATCTTTTGAATGCCTTTTAGAAATAATATTGAATACTACAGATTAAATACATTTTCTGTTGAAGCAAGTGGTTAATTATGAAAAGATAGTTGATTGCTTAAAGCAATAACTTATCCCCCAACCTCATCTTTTTTGGTGATACAAACGGACAAAAGTAATGGGAGCTAGCACTAAGTCTCTCAAAAGCCAGTCAAAAAAAAAAAAAACAATTAGCTGAACAGCTGGAGATAGATTTTTCCCCTTGAATATAACTGGCATACTGTTTTTAACTTTTGATAATTACAATAATGAAGCCACTCAGGAGTAATATTTCTTAGGATCTAATATTTTCCCAAACTCCTTTCCTTCCCCCACCACATGGTCATCCTCACACTCATACTACAGATGATTGTGATCCTATGTCCTAAGTGCAACATTGTCTATGAGTGTAATTGCATTCTATGTATGACATTGCAGGTGACAACAATCTTAAATGAGTCTCACTTGTCATATATACTTTGAGACTAGATTTGACATCATATGATCTAATTTGGGGATTGGCAGCCTTTCAGGGACATTATGTCAGATCTTCATTCATTCACTCCTTTGATGGGGTAGGACATTCTTTTTTTCTGAGTTTCATGGAATGACCATGCTTCTTTGATTATGTGGGAGCCCATAGCTACCCAAAGATCATTCTAGCAGAAACCACTGAAATATGAGGCAATTTCATAAAGAGAACTTGATTGAAATCTGTAGTCTTCCTGTAAGAAACCTTCCCTGAGTCTCAGGCTCCAGGAAACAACAAAAGTGTTCAATTCCATTTCATTTGTTATTTTTGCAAGAAAAAATATTTATGACCAATCTAAAAAAGTTATTCAAAAAGATTCAATAACTAAGGGTGGTGGTGGTGGTGATTATTGGAATCTAAATAATTTTTTCATATTTTTGAAAAACTTTGGGCAAAGTTTAAGACTTATTCTCCTTTACCAACTCTTTCTCACCCCCTAATAAAATTAGTCACATGGAACTAGAGACAATATTTTGAAATCAACAGAGTCCAAAGTTAATGAAGGAAAAAAGTTAGGATAAGTAGGTCATTCTCTTGAAGAAGAAATATGTTTGAATTAGTTTTAGTTAATGTGAAAAATGGAAGGATTTTTATCTATCACTCAAAAATTAGAACAATGACTAACAGTTGATCAATTCTTTGGGCCATTAGGGTAGAGAAAACTCTTCTGATCTGCATAGGTGGAAGAAATATCTTTGCTCTAAGTAATTAAATAAATAATACTTGAAGCTTCTGGACAGCAAGGATTCTTCCTTCCTTCCTTCCTTCCTTCCTTCCTTCCTTCCTTCCTTCCTTCCTTCCTTCCTTCCTTCCTTCCTTCCTTCCTTTCTTTCTTTCTTTCTTTCTTTCTTTCTTTCTTTCTTTCTTTCTTTCTTTCTTTCTTTCTTTCTTTCTTTCATTTATCATTCATTCATTCCAATTGCATACAAAGATAGTTTTCAATATTCATCCTTTTGCAAACTTTTGAGTTTCACATTTTTTGTCACCCTCCCTTTCTTCTCCTAGCTCCATGGCAGTTAATAATCTGATATATCTTGTACATGAACAATTGAATATGGACAATATTTCCATATTAGTCAGGTTGTAAAAGAATTAGAACTGGGGGGGAAAACCATAAGAAAGAGAGAAAGAAAAAAACACAAAGAAAATTTTAAAAAGTGAACAAGTATACTTTGTTCTGCATTCAGAATCTATAGTTTTTTTCTCTGATTTTGGATGGCATTTTCTTTTCTCAGGATTGTCCTTTAACAGGTCTCTCAGGATTGTCATTAGCAACGAGGACTATTTCACTGTTGTCTTTAAATCCTCATCACCTAACACCAGACCTGGTAAATCATAGGTATTACTAGATGCTTGTGCATTAATTAACTGAATAGTTACCATATACTATGTTTATTTTCTTTAATTTAGACTCCTGGTTTCAATTCACAGATTCATAGAATTTCAGAGTTGAAAGGAACTTCAGAGACCATTTAGTCCAACCCATATCTGAAAAAGATTCCCTCCTATGTCATCATAGTCAATTAGTGCTCATTCATTCTATGCTTAAAGATATGAAGTGAGAAAAAACAACATTTTTTCATACCTTTCTTTTTGGGGGGATGGGGAAAGGAGTGTGGCTAGACCTGTAATTTTATTTGGTATAGGGAGCCCCCTGGTGAAAAAAACTCCTTTTATCAATCCAAATCAGATTATATTGCAATTTACAATCTTAGAATTTTTGGATGGAGACAGAGAAGTTCTGTGACTTGCCTTTGATCAAACAACCAGTTTGCATATGAGGACAGCAATGTTTTTCTGACTTGGATAATGACTTTGAGTTTAGATATATCATGCTTCTTAAAGCTTTAATACTTAGAATTTTTTTCTTTGTATAAAACCTAAATTAGTCTCTATGTACCTTTTATCCATTGCTTCTGGTCCTGTTCTCTGGGCCCCCTAAAATTAGTCTAGTCTTCCTTTCATATGCCAGTCCCTCAAATATTTGAATTCCCATCTTTCCAACCCTTCCCCTAAGTTTTTTATTTTCCAGGTTAAACATTCTCCATTCCTCCAACTGAGCTTCATATGGCATGAATTCAAGGCTGTTCACTATCATGGATGTCCTTCTCTGGCCTCTTTCCAGATGATTATAGGGCAGACACAGTGCACAGAGAGCTAGGTCTGGAGTCAGGGACACAAGTTCAAGTCCAACCTCAGACACTTTAGTTTTGTGACCCTGGGCAAGTCATTTAACCTTCATTTGCTTCAGTTTCCTCATCTCAGGATTGCTGTGAGGATGAAATGAGAAAATAATTGGAAAGCGTTTAATACATTGCCTTAAATATTCAGAAGGGGATATAAACAAGCAAGGAAGCCTTGCATACATACAGAGAAAATTTGATTGTATCAAAAGTTCTTCAATTCAACCTAAGGTTGTATCCATTTTCTTGGCTGCTATATTGCATATACAAGTCAATTCAAAGATCAACAGTATAGAATATTCATCAGCTCTAACTATGCTAACTCTCAGTATACCATTTGTAGAGTAAATATTTTCAACCTTATGGAAGCTAAAGCTACAGTATTAGATGATACAACTTCATGGGCCAGCAGATGGCACACTTCACTTTGGACTGGCTGCAAAGAAAGCTTTCATATTGAAACTTTCCTAGGACTCAGTCCTGGGGAAACTGTTAGAATCTTCATTTCCATTTTTTCTTCTAATTTTGAATTACTAATTTATCATGCTCAAGTAATTA
Organism: Macrotis lagotis; assembly: GCF_037893015.1. Lineage (NCBI taxonomy): Eukaryota > Metazoa > Chordata > Mammalia > Peramelemorphia > Peramelidae > Macrotis > Macrotis lagotis. Next base: position 191,999,180 of record NC_133664.1, on the reverse strand, counting down.
AGCCACCCTATAGTTATTTTTCCTATTATAGAATAAATGGGTTCATGTGCAAAGCTATTTCTGTAGATATTTTGTTCAATTATTTACTAGCACATGTGGAATTGCTAGGGATCTATGTGGATGACAAATGGCCATTTTATAAATGTTACTTTATTATATCATTATCTTTTCCTCTCTTATCCACAAATTCGGAATCTTAATCTGATAAACCCAGCTGGAAGGACACAATAGAGAGAGAACATTGCTTCATACATCTTAAGAATCACTAAAGTTTTAATAGCTTTTAATAGTTTTAATCTCTTCAGAGGAGGTAAGTGAGGTCTAGAAGATGTGATTTAAAGAAAAGCTTTGTGAAAGAGAAGACATTTGAATCCTGAAAGTCTTTAACAGATAAAGATGGGAGAGAGGCATTCCTTTTTTTTTTATTTTGAAAGATTTTATTTATTTTGGGTTTTATAAATTTACCTCTATTCTTGCTTCCCCCGCCAAAAGGCAGTCTGTTAGTCTTTACATTGTTTCCATGGTATGCATTGATCTAAGTTGAGTGTGATGAGAGAGGAATCACATTTTTTTTAAATATTTATTTTACTTTTGTACAAATGATTTTTTATACAGTATTAAAATATTCTTGTTTAAGAGTAAACATATACCCCCTCCCCCCAAAAATACAGACCCTCATGAGCAATAAAGTAAAGGAAAGAGGAAAAAATTAAAATTAAATAATAATAATAATAATAATAATAATAATAATAATAATAATAATGGCAGCTAAGTGGCATTGGACGGGAGTACTGGCCCTGGAGTCAGGAGCACCTGAGCCCAAATCTGGCCCCAGACAACCAACAATCACCCAGCTGTGCGACCCTAGGCAAGCCACCCCAACCTCACTACCCTGCAAAAAAACCAGAATAAGATATAATAATAATAATAGTAGGGGTGGCCAGGTGGCACAGTGGACAGAATACCGGCCCCAGAGTCAGGAGCACTTAGGTCCAAATCCAGCCTCAGACACCCAACAATCACCCATGCTGTGCGACCCCGGGCAAGCCACCCAACCCCATCCACCTGTAACCCCCCCCCCAAATAACAACAATAATAATAATAAAAAATGCACTTCAGTCTGTGTTCCAACACTACCAGCTCTGTCGCGGGTGGATCACATTCTTTAGGATAAGTCCATCACAAAAGGTACAGGAATCATATCCTTAAAGAAGAAAAATAAAATATAAGAGATAGCAAAATTACACAATAACAGTTTTTTCCCCCCTAGAGTGAAGGTAATAGACTTTGGTCTTTGTTCAAACTCCACAATTCTTTCTCTGGATACAGATGGTATTCTCCATTGCAGACAGCCCAAAATTGTCCCTGATTGTTGCACTGATGGGATGAACAGGTCCATCAAGGATGACATTCACCCCCATGTTGCTTTTAGGGTACACAACATTCTCCTGGTTCCCCTCATCCTGCTCAGCACCAGTTCATTTAAATCCCTCCATGTTTCCCTGACTTCCCATCCCTCCTGGTTTCTTTTTTCCTTTTTTTTGGTTAATATGACTTGATTTACACATTACTAAAATATTCTTGTTTAAGAGTAAACATAATACCCCCTCCCCCACAAAAATATAGAACCTCACGAGAAATAAAGTAAAAGAAAGAAAAAAATGTGTTTCAGTCTGTGTTCTGATACCCATCAGCTCTGTCTTGGGTGGATCACATTCTTTATCAGGAGAGGGCATTCTTAGTGTGTAAAGGATGGTAAAAACAAAGGTTCAGAGGACTTGATCATGCATGGGAGAGGAAATGTATTGAAGGTATTTCTCATCTCAACAAGTTTGGTGAGAAATGGATTGAGTGAAAGACATAACTCTGGCAAGTTTAGTATAGAAGGTTTTGGTCATGGGAGGACTTTGGGGTCAATTAGTTTAAGACAACCTTAATTCAATTCCTTGTATAAATAAAAACAGGTTCATAATTTAGCATTGATAATATTCCTTTCAACAGGTACTTTCCCTTGTGAATGTAGAAAATAATAACTGCATCATGTTTGGGAGAACGAGCTCTTATCTTGGCAGCCAGGGAACGTGCAACAGGCTTATGCCTCAGTTGGATGAAATCAATTCCATCAATTGTGTTCATGTTTACAAGGTTAGCTAATAACCTGTCTTACAATCCAATATTCATGAATATGTGAAGTTCCTTCTCAAAATGAAACCAAGGTGTGAAACCTTAGAAATCCTCAAATTGACAGAGGAATATTATCATCCTTTTGCCCAAGACTTTCTAGTATCCTTGCTTACATATCCTCTGCCTGCTTTCCAACTGAGGTCTAGAGAAGATATTTGTAACTTTTGTTTGTTAAATTTGCTCTTTTACTTTATGAGATCATAAAGCCAGGGCTAGAAGGGACCAAAGAGGCCTTTTAATTATACCCTCTCATTTTATGGAAAAGAAAGTTATTGACTTGCTGAAGGTCATATAAATATTAACCACCAGAAGAAAGGATTTGAAATAAAGCTTATTTGCTCTAAAGTCAGTGCTGCTTCTACAAATTGAATATAGATAAGGGCACTGCACAGATGTTTCAGTTAGGAACTTTACATTTATAACATGTATTTTTTTATAAATGACTTTTTTCTTAATTACATGTAAAGATAGTTTTCACAAGTTTTTTTATTTTTGTTTTTTGTTTTGCAAGGCAGCAGGGTTAAACGACTTGCCCAAGTATTAAGCTAAGTATTAAGTGTCTGAGGCTGAATTTGTACTCAGGTCCTCCTGACTCCAGAGTTGGTGCTCTATCTAATGCACCACCTAGCTGCCCCCTCAACAATTTTTTTTAAATTAGATTTTGAGTTCCAACTTTTTTCCCCTCCCCTGTCACCTCCCCCTAAAGGAAAGTAATCTGCTGTAGGTTATACACATGAAATCATATTAAACTTATTTCCACATTTGTCATGTGAAAGAAGAAACAGAACAAAAGGAAAAATCATGGAAAAAAAATTCCAAAATGAAAATATATGCTTCGATTTGCATTCAGATTCTGTAATTCTTTCTCTGAATGTAGGTGGCATTTTCATCATGTGCCTTTCAGAATTGTCTTGGATCATTGTATTGCTGAGAAAAGCTAAGTCTATCATAAATGCTCATTGCTTAATGTTGATTTTACTGTGTACAATGTTCTCGTGATTCTCTTCATTTCACTTAACAATAGTTCATATAAGTCTCCTTTCCAGGTTTTTCTGAAATCCACCTGCCCGTTATTTCTTATAGCACTATAGTATTTTATTACATTCATATATCACTACTAATAACACATATATTTTAAAGCCACATACATGTTTCCCCCCCATATGAGAAGATTCTACTGCAGTGTAGCATATGTTCTGGAGCTACTCTCCAAACTTCCCAGAACAATGGCAAGTTGGGGGGCTCAAGAACTTGGGTGTCTGCACCATCTTCCCAGGGTATCAAGGTTAACCCTGCGGAACTGGGAAGGGGGGAGTCTCTTTCTGATGCTATCTTGTTGATGATGCTTTAGTATATGAGTCCCCATTTCTCTCCCAATGATTATCAATTAATATAAACTAGTTAGCCATAATTTGATTAACTTTTAAAAGGGGAGTATTTATTAAAGTGATATAGAAAAAAGAGTTTGCATAAAACATCCACTAAAACTCTGTGACACACTTTTCCACAAGGATATATGGAGTCCTTGGCTTAAGCTTAGAGAGTACATGTGAGGAAAGGATAAGTGCAGGTCCTGAAAATGCTTTTTTAAATATAGTCCACAAGATGTTCTCCTTAAGTAAAGAGCAGCTTTTTTTTTTGGCTGTGTTACTTGTAAAATTATTGAAACTGCCTTTCTCCAGTGGGTCTGGTTTGTTCCTGGGTCCCTGTCATTATTGTCCTAGGGATGCTGCTAGAATACCACTAAGAAGGCTATGTATCCTCTGATGTTCACTAGAAGGTCTTCATCTGCTCAGGTGTTAGGAGTGGTAAGGATGTGACTAAGGCTGAGGTTGAGGGCAGGATTCTACTTTTTTACCCTTGAAGTGACTCCTTCAAGACTTGACTTGAAGTCTTTTGGATGCTTAAATCTCCAAGTTCCTGAACTGAATCTTTATTTTACAGATTATTCATAGGGCATGATCAAGTTTTCTCAACTAATAAAAACATATGTCTTGTGAAATCTCTCTTCAGTCCTTCCAATGACTTTCAAAGACAACTGACTGAACATCAACCTTCCCCTAATTAATCTAAAGTTTATAGTTGATTGACTGATTCAATAGAAACTGACTTTCTCATTGAGTTCACCTTTTTGAGTGATTAGTTACATTTACCTGGCACAGTTTTCAGGGCCTAGCTTCTTGTCACTTTACAGAGGATGGAGTAATTGAATGACTTAATTAAACCTACCCCCCCATTACAATAGAATAGAATAGAAATGTTTGTGTTAGTTTGTCCATATACACATTAAAAGCATGTGTATATATATATATATATATATTATATGTAGGTATACATGCATGTGCATGTGTGTGTTAAACATAGCTTTTATAATATATTTCGCCTTTTAGCCAATCAATATCAAATAACCTTTTGTGTTCTTTTTTTTTAGGTTTTTTTGCAAGGCAAATGGGGTTAAGTGGCTTGTCCAAGGCCACACAGCTAGGTAATTATTAAGTGTCTGAGACCAGACTTGAACCCAGGTACTCCTGACTCCAGGGCCGGCACTTTATCCACTGAGCCACCTAGCTGCCCCTTGTGTTCTTTTTCCTATTTGTTACCTTCTTGACACATTTAGCAAAACTTTCTTTCAATTTATAAAACTATAATTCCCAAATAATTATGGCTATGAAGATAATGACCATCTACATGTATAGGTGGATCTATAAGTTCTGAGTGCTAAGATACGGTATCCTTTCAGACTTCATACCAAGGTCTTGGGTAAGATAAAGGCCAATTCTTTGCCTGCCCACATCTGCCTTAACTAATCAATGTTTTAGGATCCCCAAACTTTGGATGTTGAAGCAAAGGAACTGGTTAGACATCATCAGAATGTTCCCCCCCTTCTGTATATAAAGGAAGATCCTAAGTCCCCTGTTAGAGCTATTGTTTCTCTCCCCAGATGAAAACTCCTAGGAATATTATAATCAAATCCCACATTTTCTGGGTAAAAGAAAGAATTCAGATTCTAAGGATCCACAGTCAGGATAACATGTGATTTAGCAATCATCATTATAAACCAAAATTGGGAGGTACTATATTCTCATATTTTAATTTGGGTTCAAACTTGCTTATTATATGTTGTTGGTAATTGATCAAGAACTGGAAGGGACTACACAGACCATCTATTCCAATTTTTTCATTTTCCCAGTGAAGAAACTGAGTCATTTGGGATGCCATAACCTGTAGTAAGCCTCAGAAGTGGGATCTGGACCCAAGGTTTCTGACTTTAGAGTTAGAGGTCTTGCCATTGTAGCTTTAATTTTTGTTGGTATCTGTTGTCCATTCCCTTTATATTATAGAAAGCGTTTTCTATATTGTTTTTTGGTTACTTCATTTTATATCAGTTCATACATAAGCCCATGCTTCCTCTATATTTTTTGTCAGCAGCATTTCTTAAAGCATAGCAATCTTCACTTACATTGATGTACCATAATTATAAATTGATAGCCATCTGCTTTGTTTTTGGTTTTTTCCTACCAGAAAAAGTCCTGCTATAAATATCCAAGTATATATGGAACTGCTCTATCTTTGGCATATATGCTCTCAGTAGGGTGACTACACAAAGAATATGGACATTTAGTCACCCAACAGAATTCCAAAACAACTTTACACAATGCAATTTACAGCCCAGGAGCAGATTGTTAACATATTACCTTTCTAAAGCCCCCTCCATGATGGATAATTTCTATTTTTTATCATCTTTGTCAATTTGTTGATTGTGAGGTAAGAACATCAGAATTGTTTTTATTTGCATTTCTTTCATTATTATTGATTTGAAGAAATTTTTCTCATAGTAGTTAATGGTTTGCCATTCTTTTGAGAAGTATTTGTTCATACCCTAATACTATTTATCCCTTGGAAAATGTTTTTGGGCTTATATATTTATAGAATTAAAAGTTTTATTTCAAATATTGTTAAATATTTCTTCTCTTTTCCGTCTTCACTTGAAAATACCACTTCCTCTTCTCTACTTTATCTGAAGGTCTTGTGTTTCCTCTCCTGTCCTAGACTAGGCTTCTGATTACTTCATTGAATTTTACTTCTATATTCTCTTTTTAATCTATCTATCCATCTATCTCTCTAACTAATCTAATTTATTGGTCTGTCTACTTATCTATTTATCTATTATCTCTCTCTTTCTCTTTCTCTCTATCTAACCATCTTTCAATTTATTTTTTAAACTTTTACCAGTCTAGTCTAAATAAGTGAGGTTAAATAGTGGCATATTTGCTGATTTTTTTTTTAAAGTCACTTGGGGATAACTTTTTTGAATTTTTTTCCCTTTCCTCTTTCATCTCTGATTTCTCAGGCCCCTTGTCCATGTAGTACTGTCATGGAGATGAGAGATTTAAACATACACTATCCCAGAGATTAACAGTTGATGACATGTTTTGAACTTCACTTTCTGGGACTGTATTTTTGAGGCTTCTGGGAGAAGGGATCCAGAGACTGGAATGAACAGCCGTTATTGTTTCCCACCATAAGGAAGGGAAGTGGACAATGTTGATGAGGGTATCTGATGTCTGGGTGCTGACTTGCCTTTCTCTGCCTCCTCGACCTGATGAACTTCAGTTTCAGACGATGGGAATTGTCCGCTGAGGAATGACTTTCGCCTTCTCCACTTTCCTCACTGGCAGAAAACTGATAGACTATGCTTGGGGAAACTCTGGAACAGCTGGAGAGAACTTGGCATTTCCCTTCTCTTGCCTGTTAAAGAGGAATTAGATCAAAGCTCATATTTCTGTTAATCTGGTGGACTATTTCTTCTCCCTTTGGGAGAGGACTGAGCTCAACAGTAGAAGTTGAGTCTGTCTTGGCAGCCGGCAGCAGGACCTGTTGGCTTCTTCCTATCTATCTATTTCTCTCTCCCTATCTCTCCCTCTCCCTCCCCTTCTCTTCCTCCCCCTTTCTTCCCTTCTTTTCCTGAATCTCCCTTTTCCTTCCCTCTCTCCCTTTCCCCCTCTCTCATACATATATTATGTAATGCCAATGCATATCTATCTATCTATCTATCTATCTATCTATCTATCTATCTATCTATCTATCTATCTACCTATCTATCTCTTATCATCCATCCATCTCTGTCTATAGTCTGTCTCTGTCTCTGTCACACACACACACACACACACACACACACACACACACACCCCTTCCAAAATCCTTGTCTGACATGATTAATGGTGGTGCAAGTATATATTGAGGGAATGGTTTGGATATTTACAGAGAGAAAGGAGACACATTCTCATGTGTCTGAGACATGAGGAGAGGAAGATCAAACACATTGCATTTGGAAGTCCCCAAAGCATATCATATGAATACATATCAAATTTTAATCATACATGACTAAGCAAGCAGAGGTTTTGTTAAACAGAAAAGACTAATTAGGTTAAGAATAATAGCATAATAGCACAATGCACATATACACACATATATACATACATTATATAATATAGAGATATATACACATATAAATATATATAAATATATAATTTATGTGTGTGTTAATAATATAGATACACAATTATAGAGATTGTATAGTGTCATGGATAGAGAGCTGGCTTTGGCACCAGGATACTCTGAGTATTAACTTTAAGTCACAGAATGACTTAAAGTTTCACTTTTGAGAAAATCACATTATTTTCAATGTTGTGCCTTTGTTCTCAGCTACTGATTTGCAGAAGACATCATCTGGATGTCTTCATCCCAAGAATCCGGAAAGGTTAACTGATCACAAAGTAAAGTCCTTCACTGAAAGACTCCATCTCCGAATCAGGAAAAAACTGTTGGACAGGAGAAGTTAGACCTCTCCCATTCTTGCCCTGACATGATAAACCTTAGTTCATTAATCTTTTTCCACATTATAGCAATGTTTTTACATATATAATTTTTAATTGAGGTTTGCTTTATGTTCCACAAAGCTGAATATTTTATGTTATTGTTGTAATGTTCTTTAACATATTTACTCTTATTCTTTGTTCTTTTAAAAATAAGTTATTGATTTCTTCTGTTTTAAATATCATACTTTCCCCTATGTTTCCCTTCAGAGTGGTTTACACAGAGCCATCTTTTGTAACAAAAAGTATTTTATTCTTTTATTTTTTTTTAGTTTTTATGCAAGGCAATGGGGTTAAGTAGCTTGTCCAAGGCCACACAACTAGGTAATTATTAAGTGTCTGAGGCCAGATTTGATCTCAGGTACTCCTGACTCCAGGGCCGATGCTCTATCCACTGCGCCACCTGGCAATAAAGTATTTTTGAAAGGAAAAAAAGAGGAGAAAAATCAAAACAATTGGTTCAATTTATGGAAAAAGTCTGAAGACATGTTACCCCTGTGGACCTTACCACCTCCACAAAGAGGTGCAGCTGTCAGTGTCCTCTCATATTTCTTTTTTATGTCATGTTGGATATTTTATAATTTGCTACCTTAATTTCTGATTTTTTGTGTGGTTATCTTTTTCATTTGCACTATTTTGGCCATTATGCTTATTGTTTTCTTGATTCTACTTTCTTCACTGTGCATTGGTTCATGTAATAAATATAATAGTTCATCTTAATTTAGCACTTACTTTTGCCTCACTTTGCAATTATCTCATTTGATCTTCACAACAAATTGGGAAAGTGTTACTATTATGCCAATTTTACAGATGGGAATACTGAGGGAAACAGGCTTAAATGATTTGGTTTGGACAGAAATCCTCTTAACTTCAGGCTCCTCAGTCTATCCATTGTGCTTTTTTATATTCATCACATATATCATTTCTTACTGTATAGTAATATTCCATTATATTGATGTACCACATACTGTTTAGCCATTCCCCAAGAGATTTTATTTATATTGTTTCCAATTCTTTGCTGTTGTCAACAGTACTGCTATGTATTGGTGTATATGGGCACTATTCATTATTCTTTGATTTACTTATTCATTATATCAAAGCTTAGACTTTATGGAGATGTTTACCTTATTCTGCCTGCATTAATTACTATTTTTATTGTGCTTTGATCTATAAGGTATGTTTAATATTTCTGTTTCTACATTTATTCAGATTTTTTTCTTTATCCTAGGATATATACTGCTATTCTAAAGGTGTAACATGATGTGGAGAAATATTTCCTTTAATATTCTCATTCCTAAGAGGTTATAATGCTTAAAAATTAATTTCTGATGGGTTGTTCAATTTAATATTTTTGCTTTTAATTTATCTTTCTATTAGAGTTGTCAGGCTGTGAGGAAAGGATCATCTAAGGCATAATTACTCTGTCATTATCTATGTCTTGTGATTTTTATTAACTTCTTCCTTTAGGAACTTAGATACTGTGTTTTGAGGTTTAATGATGATATTGTTTTATTGGTAATGGTACCTTTCAGCAGAATGTAGCATTCCTATTTCTTTCTCTTGTTTGGTTAACTTTGTTGCAGAATTGTCACAAGATCAGTCTCAGTGAGGAACTATTCTGTGTGGAGAGTAGGGGGAGGAGGAGGAGGAGGAGACTTTTTTTTCCCTCCTGAATTGAATTCAGTAACAAGCACTTAATATATGCAAGTCACTGCTTATTCCTCTTCTAAAGAATATAATTACATGATTTATGTGTGATGAATACAAAAAAAATGGCAGCCCAATGGACAGAGTGTGGGGCCTGAAGTTAGGAGGATCAGTGTCCAAATTATACCCTACTCTAAAGAATGTAAACTTCTCAAGGAATTTATGTTCTTACTGGGGAGACATGTGTATATAGCAGGAGACTCTTTTTATTGTTTTTTTCCCCTGTAAGCTTTATAAGTACCATACATCAAAACCAGACACCTGACCCCTTTTCTGAATACTTCATCCAAATTCTCTCAGATTCACACATCATTTGCAGAAGACCTAAATTTATTTCCTTATGCTTTTAGTTCATTCATCTTGTCTTATGAAATTTAAGCATGGGTGAGGTGATAAATGTTTAACAACAGGATCTCTATTAAAAAAATATATATATATAAAATCTGACACTGTAAAAATTAATTGTTAATTAAATTTTTTGCTAATTAAAATAATTAAAATTAATTTAAAAATACTCTACTACACTTAAAAATTAATCCCAGTTATTAACATTTTTCTCCATCGCTTTCTTAAGTTAAGATTAAGCAATTGAGCAATCTCTGAATTGAAGCATTTGCTGATGATCAAAGCACAAATGCTGACACTGGAAACTTAATAACTGGCTATTCTGGCTAGAGTTGGGTCTAACATACCCCTGTTTCAAGGTGAGGAACCTATAAGCAGAAACTAAAGTAGTTTTCATAAAAATCTTTTTCTAATTTCCCACGGGATAAAAGAACAACAAAACAATCTGATCCTTGTATTGCTCACACTTCTGGGCAGATAGCAAACACCAATTAAATAGTACAGCTGTGCAAACATGCCATGAAGTTCAGATTATGAACACATTTTCATTGTCTTTCTTCCCTATATGGAGTATCATTATTTCTTTCACATGCTTTTTTTGAAATGTGTTTACATGAGATGAGACATTCTTTAGCTAGTTAATATGAATCTAAACTGCAATGAAAATGAATGTTCTTTGGGGAAATGAAAGTTTGTGGGAGAAAGATTTATTTAAAGTAATATCAATCTGGTCAGTTTTGGATGGGAAAGATTTACAGCTGGAAATCCTTTGTGAATTCTTGAGCCTCACTTAGCAGGGGCTGTGCAAACTTATTCCTTATTGTGGTCATTGGTTCTTGGATGGACCATCTCATCTGAGTGCTGAGGACTGATTGCTTGACCAATTATGCAGATGCTTTTTTTCCCTCTTTATAAAAGAAATTCTGATTCTGAACTGAACAGAAAACTCTAGATCAAATAAAGATATCATTTAAAAGTTCCTTAGCACAGTGCCTAGCATATACTAGGTGATTAACTACGTCTTGTTTCTACCTTTCCTTTAATTGTTTTCCTGACCTGAGCAAATGATTTGAACTGAGTTAAAATCTTGTTTCAGAGACATACGAGCTGTATGACCTTGGGCAAGTCACTTAACTCTGATTGCCTCACATCCAGGGCCATCTCCAGTCATCTTGATCCATATCTGGCTACTGGACCCAGGTGACTGTGGAGGAGAAAGTGAGGCTGGTGACTTAGCACAGTCCCCCCCCGCCCCCCAGTCCAATTCATGTGCTTCTCTTGGCATCAGCCCCCTGATATCATAGTCTTCTTTGAGAATGAAGGATGAACATTACCATCTTTGTATGAAGTAGCCATCATGTAGAATTATAGTCATCACAGTTGGCACAGACCTTAAAGAGCATCTAGTACTATTTTTTTACTGCATAGATTAGGAAAAGAAAGCTCATGGAAGTGAAATGACCCTGGTCAAATTCACAAATAGAGTAAGTAATAGAATTCAGGATTCCTGACATTTCATCTGAGACTCTTTTCCTCTACAATTAATTTTTTACATGAAATAATAAACCACTACCCAATAGAATAGGGCACTGGAAAATGCAAGGTGACCCAGAGTGCGAGTGCTAGAGTCAGGAAGACTCATCTTTCTGAGTTCAAATGCAGACCCAGGTCTAGGTGACCCTGGGCAAGTTACTTAACTCTGTTTACCTCAGTTTTCTCATTTGTAAAATGAGCAGGAGGAGGAAATGGCAAATCACTCCAGTATCTCTGCCAAGAAAATCCTTAATGGAATCACAAAGAGTCAGACACAATTACCCAACAAAATAACAACACCACTGTAGAATTGGACATGAGTCAATAAGAAGAAAAAACACTTCTTAACTCATCATCAAAAGGCAGTCTGAGGGAGGCTGATCTTTTCCTGGAAATAATTTGAGAAAGTAGCAAGTTGTTATGTGGTACATTGCCCAGTGTGTTTGTGTGTGTGTGTGTGTGTGTGTGTGTGTGTGTGTGTGTGTGTGTGTGTGTATGAAACACACACACACACACACACACAAACTTTTTTCTTTTTGGTTATTGGGACACTTCTACTTCAGACTTATTAAAAAACAGAACATCTTTGTAGTTGATTATGGTGACTCAAGAAAGTCAAATATCCTAGGTGACTTCCCTTATGTGTCTACTTGTATTTTCTTGTGTTGTTGCTGTGTCCTTGATGACACCTTCTAAGTTCTACTCTAGTTCTCATATTTTTGCCCAAGTTAGGTATCTAAATCAATGAGACTGAGTTTTTAAAACTTGTACAGCCCAGTCCTTTAGGAATAGTGTCATAAGTGCTAAAGTTTAGAATGAACTAATCTTCACAAAGAAAGCCAACAAACAGAATTTTAAAAAAAATTATCCAAGGACACATAGCTAGGCAATTATTAAGTATCTGAGGTTGTATTTGAACTCAGGTCCTCCTGACTCCAAGGCCGGTGCTCTATCCTAGCTGCCCTTTGTTTTTTAATAACATTGGGGAAAGAAGAGGATCAGTGATTGAATTGAACCATAGCATAGCATGTCTAGGACTGAGGACAGGCATAACTACTCAACTTGTACTTTGCTTCTGCATTCTTTGCAAAGGAGAATGATCTTTAAAAAAAAATTTTTTTTTAGGTTTTTGCAAGGCAGTGGGGTTAAGTGGCTTGCCCAAGGCCACACAGCTAGGTAATTATTAAGTGTCTGAGGTCAGATTTGAACTTAGGTACTCCTGACTCAGGACTGGTGTTCTACCCACTGTGCCACCTAGTTGCCCCAAGAATGATCTTTGAATTGAATTCTGTTCAGTCATTTTTCAGTCATGTCCAATTCTTCATGACCCTATTTTGGATTTTCTTGCCAAAGATATTAAAGTAGTTTGTCAATTACTTTTCCAGCTTATTTGCAGATGAGGAAACTGAGACAAATAGGGATACTAGTCTCAGAGCTAGTAAGTGTTGGAGGCCAGGTTTAATCTCAGAAAGATGAGTCTTCCTGACTCATCAAGCTTGGTATCCTGTGAACTGCTCTTCCTGACTGCACCTGTTGAATTTGTTAGGAAAGAACAGAGTATCTTATAGGGAGGTGACATTCAAAATGTGTTGAATGAGAATAAGAGAATGCCTACTTGCCCTTAATGAGTCAGCATCCTAAACTCAAAGGCACATTACAGGAATAGTGGAAGAATGCTAGTCAGGACTGGGGATCCACTCTCACTAGCCTTTGAAAGAGAGTAGAAAATAGGACAAATGTCTCAAATTTTCAAAAAAGTGTCATGAAGTTTAAAGCTTAAGACCAGTGAGCTTGATTTTGACTTATGGAAAAATTAAGAATGTATTATTTTCTTATTTAATTTTTAGTTTATGGGATAAAACTAACATTTCCATAACAGTATAATTAAATAAAATAATTGCACATAAAACTGCAGATCTTTTAGGTACAACTTGCTAGTCCTTTAAATATATAATGAAAATTTCATGTAAATTTCTTTTTTTCTTCCCCCCTCCTCCTCATGGCTACCATTTGACACAAATATATATATGTATATAGAATAATTCTATACATATTTCTGTTTATCAGTTCTTTTTCTGGATGCAGATAGTGTCTTCCTTCATATGTACTTTGCAGTTAATTTGGTTATTTATAACAGTGTTATAAACATGAAAATATATAAATATAATTGTTATAATATTATTAAAAGGATGTTTATGAAATAGCTAGAAAAGGAAGTTGTAATCTTTTCTTCACACCAAGGGAGCATGATTTCATTAAGAATGGGCTATCCCTTAGGGTTTTTGTGAAGATCAGTTGAGATGATATTTGTAAAACATTTAATATTGCCTGAGACATAGTGAGCACTATATAAATGTTTTCCTCTTTTGCTTCCCTTCAGGTAGAGAGAGATTGGACTTTAGACTCAGAGAACAGAACCAGGAGCAATGGGTGGGAAGTTATGAAGAAATACATTTAGGTTTGATATTCTGAAAATCTTTCTAACAATTAGAGTTGTCCAAAGGTGGAATGTCTTAGAGGTGGATTGTGGATTCCTCTTACTTGGAGGTCTTCAAACAGAGACTGGGTGATTATACTTGTGAGGTATACTATCATGAATATTACTTTACTAGATGGGTTGGACTAGGTGGACTCTGATTTTTTTTTTAGTTTTTTTAAGGCAATGGGGTTAAGTGACTTGCCCAAGGTCACACAGCTAGGTAATTATTAAGTGTCTAAGGTCAAATTCAAACTCAAGTCCTCTTGACTCCAGGGCTGGTGCCCTATCCACTTCACCACCTAGCTGCCCCTCTGACATCTTTTCTTAAAGATATCTTAAACTTAAATATTTCTTAATTAAAATGATTCTGTGATTGTTAGTCCAGTGGAATCAGGATATTTCTTTCATTGATCTAAGTTTTGAGGATGGCCAGGAATGCTGTGTGAGAAGAATGGATGGAATGAGGACTGGATCACAGTATATTAAGCAGAATACTGTATAAAGAAGATGAAATCAGATTTTGAAGGTCTTTTTTTCTTTTTTTGAAAGTCTTTAAAAGTTAAAGAGAATAGTTTTTATTTGTTCTACAGATGATAGGTTGGAGCTCATTAAGCAGGGAGAGAGTTGAGGTGGGGAAACTAAAACTAGAAGAACAATAGTCTAGGTCAGAAGTGTAAAGACCAGAAATAAGGTGGTGGTGATGTGATATTGGATTGGATGGAAGAGGTAGAAACAATAAGATTTGGCAACTGATCTGATATGCAATATATATGTGAAAGTGAATAGTTGAAAACAACACCAAAGTTATAAAGGAGAGAATTGAATAATGGTACTGCCTTAGAAAGAAAATAAGCAATTTGGGAAAAGGGGGTTGGGTGTGTGGGGGGGGGAGGAGGAAAGATGTTGAGCTCAGTTTTAGACATGGTTGAGTTTGAGATGAATCTAGGATATGCAGGTTGAAATGTCCAAAAGGCTGCTGGTGATGTGGGAACTCAATACACAGAAGGGCTTAGGAATGAGTATCTGAGAGTCAGAGAAACAATCAAGCCCAGGGTAATGGACAAACAACAAAATTTGAAAAATATAATGAGAGAAAGAGATGAGTGCCAGGACTCCCCTGAGAAAAACCAGGGTTAGGAGATTCAAGAGTGAGAGCAGTGTCAGGAAAGTTTCCAAGGTAGCCTGCTTGTAAGAACTTTTGCAACTTTTAAATCACCCCTTAATGGGTTGATAGCTCCAAAGACTATTCTTTTGTTTGTCTCAACACAAACCACATTTTACATCTTTTTACTTTTTAAAAACTAATCTCTTTATTTCTCAAATTTGTTTTACTCACCTTTTCTTCCTGATTTTGCTTTCTCTGATACCTTCATGTCTTTATTCTTGAATCACATTTTTCTTCAGAATGAGTCCTCCTTCAACCTGAGTCTACTCTTTTGGCTCAAATTCTCCAAATTTCTCTTCCTCAAATTCAATTTCTGACAATCATAGAAGTCCAAACTCCTCAAAATCACTTTCACAAAGACTTTCTCTTTTTCTTTGTCTTCTCTCCTGCAACCTCTTTCATAGGCGTCAAAAGTAGAATATGTAACTGGAGATATGTCACTAGTTTTTCTTCAAATTCTCCTCAAATTTCCTCAAGTTTTTTTTCAACCTTAAATTCAATTTTTGGTTTTCTCCAAAAGTCTAACATCCTTCTTCTTATGCAACTTAATTTTTTCTTTCTCTTGTATCCCCCCCCCCACTACTTTCTCCCTCAGTCAAAAGTCACAAATAGAAAGGTCAAAGGAATCCATTTAAAACTACTTTCAAGTATAACTTCACACCCAACAGACTGACAGACAACACTAAGCAATAAATCCCAATTCATTTTTGTTATGCCTCAAAAAATAAGTGAACCTTGAAATATTTCTGTGTATGTGTGTATTTATTTAAAGTATGACTTTGGATTTTATCATGAGTCATTTTCATGGGGATTATGCTTTTATATTAAAAATTGTTTTGAACAAAGCCATATTTATTTATCTCAACTCAAATGCAGCTGCTAATGACTTGCTGTTGCATTTTGCCTGTGGCACTCTTTTCCTTATCTAGTAGTCTTCAGCAACATGTTGGATTTCACTTACTGGGTATTACTTGCTCATTGTGAAGTTTTTATAATGGGCACATTCCCCATATTCATCAGACAGATTTTCTGGGAAGAAGTCCAACTTCAAATCAAATAAACGCATCTTGAGTGACACTGGATATCTTGTAACTTAATAGGCTTTGAGAAAATCATTAACAATTTCTTGGTAATTTTCTGCCTTAAAGAGTCCCAAAAAGTTTTTGTTCACTTTAAAAGATGAATTACATGCAGTTTTTTCAACTTCACTCAACTGTTGTTAAAAACGTTTATCTTTTATCACTTTCCTCTGAGGACATATAAACATCACCTCTGGTTTTAACCTCATTGATTCTTGGAAATTTATTTTTCAGATCAAGAAATCCTACACCATTTTAATCCATTGCCTTGACAAAAATTTTCATTAAAACAAGTTTAATGTGCAAGATGCTAGATACATTTTTTCAGCACTAACCAATGATCGGCTTACCACATTTTTCTTTCCTTGAAAGCTAGTGATTTTTAATATTCTTTCCCTGTCCCTTGTCTCTGCTTATCCCATTAAAAAATAAGGAAGCAACATTTGGTCTATTAAAGTTGTAATCCCAGTAGAAGAGCCATCAATTTCAGATTCCCACAGATGTGCCAAGAATATTTTAAATATTTAATATGTAAGAGAAGTTTCATCTTTTGAGCATATTTTAGTATTCACTTTCAGGATATTCCTTCTGTTTGATATATCTGCATATATATAATTTTTGTTTTATATATATGTGCATATAATAGAATTTTTTGGTTTAGAAATATAATTGAAATGTTCAGCTTAATTTTATAGCTTGCATTAATATAATATTTTTAAGGTTTGCAAAAGTCTTTACAGATGTTATCTTATTTTGTCCTTACAATGATGCTAGGAGATTGGTGGCATTATTACCTCCATATTTACATTTGAAGAAACTGTGACAGGCAGAGTTTAAGAGACTTGTCCATAGTCACACAGTTAATAAGTGTCTGAGTCTGATTTTGAATTCTGGCGTTCCATGTAGATGACTCTTTTGCATATTAAGACTGTGAATACATTCATTTAGGTCTTCTTGAATTATTAAATTAGAATCTGAGCATGGAAAGGTTCAAATAGAGATCATCACTTTGCTTGTTGCCTACCTTGTCATACTGACCCAAATCATTATCGTCTGAATCACGTTTATCTTCTTCATCCAAATTCCAAACTTTTATTAGTCTTAGGACAAGTACCTTTTTATCACTGTGTAAAAACAGATCTTATAGCTGATGGTAGATTTGGATATTTTACAGTATGCTTAGACCTGGAGGTAATTCCTGATGTATTTAAATAAAATGAAAGTATTTTCAATGGTGTTTTTGTTTTCTCCAAATCACACAGACCACAAACAGCATGTGACAAGTTCCATGTATCCAAACAATTAGTAATCTCACAGTTTTATCAATCTCAGCTTTAAGCTTGTCATCTTTTTAACAATCAAAATGGACCTTATATGCTTTCTTAACTGGAGTAATAGTTTCATTTTTGAAATTTTGAAATTAGCCAACTAGGTAGTTAACATTCATTAAGTGCCTATTAAGTCTGTGTTAAGCTTTGAAACTACAAAAGAAAGGCAAAAGATAGTCCATGTTCTTAAGGAATTCATTGACTATGAAGGGAGACAGTCTGCAAATAAATATCTAGGTATAGACAAGTTATAGATTGAATAAATCGGAGATAATCAATGGGGGAAAGCACTAGAATTAATTGTTATTGAGAAAAGCTTCCTGTCCAAGGTGAGATTTTACCTGGGACTTGAAGGTAACCATGGAAACCAAGAGGTAGAGAGCCAAAGTGGGGAGTTCCATGATGGATGATAGTAAAAATTCCTGAAGTTGGGAGATGGAATATCTTGTTTGAGGAACAGCCAGGAGAAAAGATATAAGGCTTGAGAAGACTAAAATGGTGGATAATAGCATGATTATTAAGGTTTTGAAATGCCAAACAAAGGATTTTTTATTTTTATCTTGGAGGTCATAAGAAAGCCACAGTAAATCTGAATTTGTTAAATAGAAGGTTACACCTGTGCTTTAGGAAGAACATTTTGACATCTGAGCTCTCTTCTAGAGTAAGCAGATGCTTGTGGCAGAGAGACCAACCAGTAGGCTATCACTATGGTCTAGGTGTGAGGTAATGGCAGCCTGTACCAGAAGGTTAGTAGGGTTCGGGAAAAAGGGAGACTATGCAAGAAGTAAACTAGGAAGGTAAAATTGTCAGATGTTGGCAATAAATTAGATATGGGGTGGTGGTGAATGAGAAAGTAAGGAGTTGAGGATGACAGATAGGTTGTGAACCTGGCTGAGTTGATCATTGGCATTCTTCTTTTTTTAAATTTATTTTATTAAAGATATTATTTGAGTTTTACAATTTCCCCCCCAATCTTGCTTCCTTCCCCCCCCCCCCCCATGGAAAGCACTCTGTCAGTCTTTATTTTGTTTCCATGTTGTACCTTGATCCAAATTGGGTATGATGAGAGAGAAATCATATCCTTAAAGAAGAGAAGAGAAGTCTAAGAGGTAAGAAGATCAGACAATAAGCTGTTTTTTCCCCTAAATTAAAGGGAATAGTCCTTGAAATTTGTTCAAACTCCACATCTCCTTATCTGGATACAGATGGCACTCTCCTTTGCAGACAGCCCAAAATTGTTCCCAATCGTTGCACTGATGGAATGAGCAAGTCCTTCAAGGTTGAACATCACTCCCATGTTGCTGTTAGGGTGTACAGTGTTTTTCTGGTTCTGCTCATCTCACTCAGCATCAGTTCATGCAAATCCCTCCAGGCTTCCCTGAAATCCAGTCCCTCCTGGTTTCTAATAGAACGATAGTGTTCCATGACATCCATATACCACAGTTTGCTAAGCCATTCCCCAATTGAAGGACATTTACTTGATTTCCAATTCTTTGCCACCACAAACGGGGCTGCTAGAAATATTTTTTGTATAAGTAATGTTTTTATCCTTTTTCATCATCTCTTCAGGGTATAGACCAGTAGTGGTATGGCTGGGTGAAAGGGTTTGCACATTTTTGTTGCCCTTTGGGCATAGTTCCAAATAGCTCTCCAGAAGGGTTGGATGAGTTCACAGCTCCACCAACAGTGTAATAGTGTCCCAGATCTCCCACAACCCTTCCAACAATGATCATTATCCTTCCTGGTCATATTGGCCAATCTGAGAGGTGTGAGGTGGTACCTCAGAGAAGCCTTAATTTGCATTTCTCTAATAATTAATGATTTAGAGCATTTTTTCATATGGCTATGGATTGCTTTGATCTCCTGATCTATAAATTGCTTTTGCATATCCTTTGACCATTTGTCAATTGGGGAATGGCTTTTTGTTTTTAAAAATATGACCCAATTCTCTGTATATTTTAGAAATGAGTTCTTTGTCAGAATCATTAGTTGTAAAGATTGTTTCCCAATTTATTATATTTCTTTTGATCTTGGTTACATTGTTTTTATCTGTGCAAAAGCTTTTTAATTTAATGTAATCAAAATCATCTAATTGGTTTTTGGTGATGTTCTCCAACTCTTCCTTAGTCATAAACTGTTCCCCTTTCCATAGATCTGACAGGTAAACTAGTCCTTGATCTAATTTGCTTACAGTATTGTTTTTTATGTCTAAGTCCTGTAACCATTTGGATCTTATCTTGGTAAAGGGTGTGAGGTGTTGGTCTAATCTAAGTTTCTTCCATACTTCCAATTATCCCAGCAGTTTTTATCAAAGAGGGAGTTTTTATCCCAATGGCTGGTCTCTTTGGGTTTATCAAACAGCAGATTACTATAATCATCTCCTGCTTTTACACCTAGTCTATTGCACTGGTCCACCACTCTATTTCTTAGCCAATACCAAACAGTTTTGATGACTGATGCTTTATAATATAATTGTAGATTAGGTAGGGCTAAGCCCCCTTCTTTTGCATTTTTTTTTTTCATTAAGCTCCTGGCAATTCTTGACTTTTTATTTCTCCATATGAATTTATTTACAATTTTTCTAACTCATTAAAGTAATTTTTTGGAATTTTGATTGGTAGGGCACTAAACAGATAGTTTAGTTTTGGTAGAATCGTCATTTTTATTATATTAGCTCTCCCTATCCATGAGCAGTTGATATTTGCCCAGCCATTTAAATCTGATTTAATTTGTGTGAGAAGTGTTTTATAATTGTTTTCAAAAAGATTCTGAGTTTGTCTTGGCAAATAGACTCCCAAAGTATTTTATATTGTCTGAGGTTACATTGAATGGCATTTCTCTTTCTAGCTCTTCCTGCTGTATCTTGCTAGACATATATAGAAAAGTTGAGGATTTATGAGGGTTTATTTTGTAACTTCCAACTTTGCTAAAATTGCCAATTTTTTCCCAGTAGTTTTTTGGATGATTTCTTGGGATTCTCTAGGTAGACCATCATGTCGTCTGCAAAGAGTGAGAGTTTTGTCTCTTCCTTCCCAATTCTAATTCTTTCAATTTTTTTTCTTCTCTAATTGCTGATGCTAACATTTCTAATACAATATTGAATAGTAGTGGTGATAATGGGCACCCTTGTTTCACCCCTGATCTTATTGGGAATGCCTCTAGCCTCTCCCCATTGAATATAATGCTTGTTGATGGTTTCAGATAGATACTATTAATTATTTTAAGGAACAGTTTCCTTTTCTAGCTCTAGACATTATCTTCTCTAGCTAGATGAGCAATTGAGGCAAACAAGATTAAGTGATTTGCCCAGAGCCATGCAGCTAGGCTGGATTTGTCTGAACTTATGAAGATGAGTCTTCCTGATTCCAAGTCTAGTGCTGTATTCACTAACTCATCTAGCTGCCCAATTCTCATTTTACAGATGAACAAATTGAGGTAGATAGAGATTAAATAATTTGACTCCAGTCACACAGCCAGGTCCAGTACTCTATCCAGGGCAGTCTGCAACAAGTCTTGGTGACTATATTAAAATTTAATATTACTTATCAACATATGATCAAAATAAAAAGTAGGTATGAATAAAAAATGACAAAATGGTTAATTTCATTGCTCCTTTAATATTTCCTTAATCAAACTTGATCAAATTTAAGGCAGTTGACCATGAATATTGCTATATCCCACTGATCTTTAAAGAAACTGGTTTCCCAGGGAGAAGAGAAAGACATGGTTTGGAGGGATTGCCCATACCCCCAAATTACCTAGCTAGAAACCCATTTCCATACTTATACAGCTAACAGAATTTCCTATTCAGCCAAATTTGACAGAGTGCTACCTGCTGGCCTTACATTTATCCTTTGTTCAATCTCCTACTCTCTGTTGTAACAGATTGGTTCTACTATCATTCATCTTTCTCTAATTTTAGCCTTTCCTTATCTTATACCCTACAGTTTTACAAACATGCTCATCCTCCTTATCCTCACTAGATCCTACTATTCCCATTAGCCATCCTCCTATGTCTCTTGTCACCATTCTTAACTAATATTTTTGAAAAAGCTTTCTATATTTGATGTCTCCTTGTCCTTTCCTGCAGATTTTTTAAAACTCTGAACCATCTGGCTTTTAACCTTACCCCTCACTTGAATCTACTTTTTTCCCAAAGTTATGAGAGATTTCTTAATTGACAACTTTGATGACCTTTTCTAATCCTAATTCTTGAATTCTCTGCAGCATTTATGCTGTTGACTATATTTTTTTCTCTCTGGGTTTTATAACAGAGCTCTCTATTATTCTTGACTATTCTTTCTCAGTCTTCTTTTTTGCTTTATCTTCATCCTATAATATTCATTTTGCTCTATGTATACCACAAAACTCTTTATTCTCTTTATACTCTCTAGGTTGATGATTTCATCAATTCCCATGGGTCCAAACATCATTTTTAGACCCATGATTACACTCTCCCCCCCCTACATTTTTTATTTAGCTGTTTTTCAATTATTTCCAAATCTTTTAAAAATCCTCTTTGGAATTTTCTTGACAAAGAAATTGGGAGATTTTGAAAGCAAATTCTCCAGCACATTTTACAGATTAGGAAAATAAGGGCAAAAAAGGTTAAGTGAGTTGTTCAGGGTCACAGCTAGTAGGTATCTGAGGTCATATTTCAGGTCTTTTGACTCCAGATCTGATGCTCTATCTGCATTACCTAGTTGCCTTTTAGGTAAACATAAAGTCTTATATTCTAATGAAAAAATTAGCTTCAAAAATAGAGAATGGGAAGGCATGGGTAAGACAGTAGTTTGTTTTTGAAAATGGAGGGATTTAGTGGCTTGTAAGTGCAATGTAAATCATCAATGTGCAGAATAGCACAAAATAGTAATAGCTTAAGTTAAGAGAGGAATAATATAGTCTTGTTATATTCAACTATGCTCACCACTTCTGGAAAATCATGTTCAGTTTGGGGCATTACATTTTATTTTATTTTAAAAAATTTATTTACTTAATTAATTTTTCATATTATATACACATGCATATTTTTAAGTTACAAAATTTCCTTCCACCCCTCTCTTTCCACCCCACCTTCCTCTCAGTGGTGAACAGTCAGGTTAGCATTGTACATGCATAATTTTGATAAACATGTTTAGTTAGGTTAGTCATATTTGGTATGAAGAATTAGGATTAAAAGAAGATATATATATATAAAAGAGATAATTTCTTTTTAGATTTTTCAAGGCAATGGGGTTAAGTGGCTTGCTCAAGGCCACACGGCTAGGTAATTATTAAGTGTCTGAGGCTGGATTTGAACTCAGGTACTCCTGACTCCAGGGCCAGTGCTCTATCCACTGTGCCACCTAGCCACCCAAGAGATAATTTTTATAAAGTGTTCATCAGATTCTGAAGGGTTGTTTTTCATTTCGTTTTGTTTTTGTTCCTCTGGATGGGGATAATATTGTCCACATGGTTGTCCTAGTTCTCTGAAATGCTGAGAGGAGCTGCTTCCATCAAGGTAGATCATCTCACAATGTTGTTAATGTTGGTTCTGCTCCATTTGCTCAGCATTCCATGCTTCTGTGGAGTCTGACCATTTATGTTTTTTTTTTTTTTATAAAACAATAGTATTTCAGTCTTTATGAACCATAACTTGTTTAGCCATTCATTGCCCAATTGACGACAGGGGCATTACATTTTAGCAAAGCATTTGATAAGCTTATGTAGGTGAAGATGAGCAGGAAGGTAAGAGAACTTAAAGTTATATCATAGAAAGACCTGTTGAAGGACAGCTAGGTAGCGCAGTGGACAGAGCACTGGCCCTGAAGTCAGGAGGACCTGAGTTCAAAATATGGCCTCAGACACTTAATAATTACCTAACTGTGTGACCTTGGACAAGCTACTTAACCCCATTGCCTTGCAAAAAACCCCAAGCATAAATAAACAAAGAAAGTCCTGTTGAAAGAATGGGTGATACTTAGCTTGGAGAAGAGATGAATTAGGTTAAAGTTCAAATTTTTTATAGATCTCACTTATAGAAGAGTAGGGCAATGAGGATTGAATAATGGGCTTGAAGTCAGAAAGATTCATCTTTCTAGGTTTAAACCTGGCCTCAGAGGTTTACTAGCTGTGTGACCCTGGGCAAGTCACTTAACCCTGTTTGCCTCAGTTTCCTCATCTGAAAATGAGCTAGAGCTAGAGTTTTCTTTGTCAGAAAAACCTCACGTGGGATTATAAAAGTCAGTCATGATTGAAATGACTTAACAATAATATGTAGAAGAGAGATTATTCTTTTTGGCTACAAGGAGATGGAAACTAGGGCAGTAGATGGAGATTCCAGGGGGGTAGAGGTAGACTCATCACAGGAGACTTTGTCTTTTTTTTTTTAAAGGTTTTTGCAAAGCAAATGGGTTTAAGGTGGCTTGCCCAAGGCCACACAGCTAGGTAATTATTAAGTGTCTGAGGTCAGATTTGAACTCAGGTACTCCTGACTCCAGGGCCAGTGCTCTATCCACTATGCCACCTAGTTACCCCAAAGTGATTCCTTTTCCAGGATCTTTTAGAGGGGATTTTTGTTTAGATATCTAAACAATTGAACTAGATCATCTTTGAATTTCCTTTCAACTTGGAGATTCTTTGGTTTTGTTATCATATCTATGCATTAAAGAAGATTAATCTAGCAGTGAGTATACAGTTTAGAAGAAGAAAAAAGAAACTGGCTTGAGGATATTAGAGCATTTAAGGATATTGCCTCGTCTGAGCATGCATCAACTGCTGCTGGAAGTCTTTCCATTTCTTCTAAGTTGTTTACGTAATTATTTGTCTCACAAATTTTTCTGGAGTCCCAATGGAGCAAAAATTTCTGAAGTAAGACCAATATAATGGAAACAGATTTAATAGAACTTGAAGATTAATAGCTGTGTGATGAGCCAGGGAAGTGAAGGAATCAAGTGTGACTCTAAGCATTTGAGCAGGCATAGTTGGAAGAATGGTTATTCTATTAGCAGAAATATGAAAATCAAGAGGAGATGGTTTTGGGGGAAAGATGAATTGAGCTTTTGTCTTCTTGAATTTGCAGTATAAGAACAATCATGTTGATATATTATGTAAAGCAGTTAGAAATATTGTTTATAGAAGTCAAAAGAGAGGTTGCTGGAGATGAAGACATGAAAGTGAGAAAATACAAAGAAAAAAGTATTGAGGTTTATTGTATGATATGCTTATATTTTTTATTTTAATTTTTCAATTGAAATTTTATTTTATTTTTCCAATTACATGCTATGGTAGTTTTTCAACAGTCATCCATTTGCAAATTCATGAGTTACATACTTTTCTACCACCCTCCCTTCCTTAAGGTGGTGAACAGTCTGGTAAAAGTTGTATATGTATATGTATATGTATATGTATATGTATATGTATATGTATATGTATATGTATATGTATATGTATATGTATATGTATATGTATATGTATATGTATATGTATATGTATATGTATATATATTTATGTTTAGCATATTTACATATTAGCCATTTTGTGTAAGAGGAATTAGAGGAATTAGAATTAAGGGGAAAGAAATAAGAGAAGCTTAAAAAAATGAACATAGTATGCATTCAGATTTTGTGTTTTTTTTTCCCTCAGGATGTAGATGGCATTGTCCATTGCAGGTCTCTCAGGGTTGTCCTTGATCTCAGGAGCTGCATCCATTATAGCTGACCATCTCACAGTGTTGTTGTTAAGGTTCTCACTCAGCATCAGTTCATATAATTCTTTTTTTTTTAGATTTTTCAAGGCAATAGGGTTAAGTGACTTGCCCAAGGCCACACAGCTAGGTAATTATTAAGTGTCTGAGGTCAGATTTGAACCCAGATACTCCTGTCTCCAAGGCCAGTGCTCTATCCACTGCGACACCTAGCTGCCCCAGTTCATATAATTCTTTCCATGCTTCTCTAAAACCTGACTACTCATGATTTCTTTTAGAACAATACAACTCCATAACATTCATATATGATAATTTGTCCAGTCATTCCCCAATTGGTGGGCATTCCCTCAATCTCCAATTCTTTTCTCACTACAAAAAGACTGATATCTTTGTATTTAGAGGACAGGAAAGAGAATGCAGAAGGAACCTTAGTTACCCTTTTTACAAAATAAAGGATTTGAACTAGATGATTTTATAATGTCATAATAGGATGTTGTAATCCTTTGATACAGCCAATGATACATGGTTTATGATGAGCACAAGAAAAAACCTTTGGATTGCACAATTTTTAAATTGTTAGGGACTTTTGAAAGAGAAGTTTCAGTAGAATATTGAGGAAAGAAGACTAAACTGCAAGGATTTGAGAAAAGAATGTTTAGGAAGCAGAGAAATTGGGTGGAGATTGTTCTTTCAATAAGTATGAACAGAAGGCAAAAGTTAAAGTAATAGTTTGAAGGATTAAGACGGTTGAGGGAAGATTTTCAAAGATATAATAACACCTGAATACCTGCTCATGCTTAAAGCTAGAAGGGAATGAATCTGTGGAGAGAAAGGGACTGGAGATATATGACAGAGAAGGGATGCTGATGGAACATGATCTTAAGGAATGAGGTGAGAAGGAATGAAATCAAGGGAAGGTTTTAAATTTAACCATAATTAACTTTGAACATGAGGAGTATCTCTTCCATGAGAGTGTGGTCAAGTGAGAAGGTCAGTAAAGATTAAAAAAAAAACTTTTAAGGAGGAATAAAAGTTGAGGCAGTTCATGTTGTATGGCCTGGCTCTACTTAAGAATTTATTGCTATAGATGAATTTATTCATCTTCTGAAACTGAAGGAGATGGGGATGAAGTTGAGAACCACAAGGAGAGTTAGAATGTTTAGAAATAGGTGTGACTGGATTCAGAAAGAAGAAATGGATGCTCAACTTTAAGGACTCAGTTTAATTTACAGCATATGAATGCACAATATTTTAGGGTTATAATTGCATTTTTCTTGTTTGATTGTTTTTACTGCTTTATTCTTGTTCCTTTCTTCTCATCAGCAGGCTGCTAAATAGTGATGAATTTTTTGAACATAGAAACCATCTATTAAATTGTAGAGGAGTTGTGATTCACATCAGTGGAAGGTTCTCTCATCCTTATCCTCCTTAGCAATGTAATATTAGTGTATATTAGTACCATAGGATTTAGAATAGAAAGAAACTTATAAATAATATAGTTCAATCCTTTCATTTTTCAAATAATCAAACTGATATTCATAGAGGGTTTTTTTGTTTAGCCTCAAAGCCTAAATCACAAGTCTTTGAATTACCAAAGCATTCTTTTCTTTTTTTAAAAAATAATTTACTTTATAAAATAGTATTTTTCCTAATAATATACAAAGCCAATTAAAAAAATTTGTTTATTTATTTTGAATTTTGTAAATTCCCCCCCCCCCAATCTTGCTTCCCTCCCCTCATCCCCTGCAGAAGGTATTGTTTCCATGGTATACACTGATCTAAGTTGAATGTGATGAGAGAGAAATCATATCCTTAAGGAAAAAAAATAAAGTATAAGAGATAGCAAAATTATATAAGATAATGGGTTTTTAAAAAATTAAAGGTAATAATCTTTGGTTTTTGTTTAAACTCCACAATTCTTTCTCTGGTATTCTCCATCACAGATACCTTAAAATTGTGCCTGATTGTTGCACTGATGGAATGAGCAAGTCTATTAAAGTTGATCATCACCCCCATGTTGCTGTTAGGGTGTACAATGTTCTTCTGGTTCGGCTCATTTAGCTCAGCATCAGTTCATGCAAATCCTTCCAGGCTTCCCTGAATTCCCATCCCTCCTGATTTCTAATAGAACAACAGTGTTCCATAATGTATATTTACCACAATTTGTCCAGCCATCCCCTTATTGATGGACATTCATTCAATTTCCAATTCTTTGCTACCACAAACAGGGCTGCTATGAATATTTTTGAACAAGTGATGTTTTTACTCTTTTTTTCATCATTTCTCTTTAGGGTATAGACCCAGTAATGGTATTGCTGGATCAAAGGGTATGCACATTTTTGTTGCCCATTGGTCATAATTCCAAATTGCTCTCCAGAAAGGTTGGATGAGTTCTCAGCTCCACCAACAATGTGTTAGTGTCCCAGATTTTCCAAATTCCTTCCAACATTGATCATTGTCCTTTCTGGTCATATTGGCCAGTCTGAGAGGTGTGAAGTAGTACCTCAGAGATGCTTTAATTTGCATTTCTCTAATAAGTAGTGATTTAAAGCATTTTTTTCATGTGGCTATGGATCAGTAGGGCCAATTTTTAACATTCATTCAAAAAAAATCTTTTGAGTTTCAAATTTTTCCTTCCTAATTCTACTCCCCCTTCCTAAAATGATAAGCAATTTGATATAAGTTATATATATGTAGTCATGTAAAACATATTTCTATATTAATCTGTTGGTCTGATCCATATCTGGCCACTGGACCCAGATGACTCTGGAGGACAAAGTGAACTTGGTGCCTTTGTATAGCAACCCTTCATTTAAATCCAATATAATTGTATGTCTTCCCTGATGTCATGGTCTTCTTCAAGAATAAAGAATAAACATCAACATGATAACTTTTAAATATGGTTTATGCTGCCACCATATATTCCAGCATCTAATGATTGTTGAGGTGACAAAAATGGAATTATTATTGCTTTATACCTGAAAACTATGCCTCTAAGTGTTGCTCAAGAGTACATTACTTTTCTTTGACTACCATATTACCCTATTGAGTCATTTTGAACTTTTAGGCTACTAAACCGCCATAGGTTTTTTCTTTTAGGTATTTTTGTTTATTTATTTTAAAATTTTGTTTATTAATTTTTTCAACTGCATGCAATGGTAGTTTCATTAATCATTTTTGCAAGCTTTTGAGTTTTGCATTTTTCTCCCCTTTTTCCCCCCTTCCTCTGACAGAAAGCAATTTAATATAAGCTATACTTTTATAACTATGTTAAACATAGATCCATATTAATCATGTTGTGAAAGAAGTTGATTTTTTTTAGACCAGAGGGATATGGCTTTACATTTATGTTTATTGGATATTGATTCTGTCTTTCAGTAAGTGTTAACTGTAGGCAGAGTGAATAGACCTGTACTATGGCTAGACCTGTACTTAGTAGATTGAATTAAAATCCAGCCACAAATACTTGCTATAACTGTGTGACCCTGGACAAGTTATTTAACCTCTTTGACTTCTTTAGTTTCCTCAATTGTAAAATAGGAATCATCATAGCATCTACTCTAAGATTTTTTGTGATTATCAAATGATTTTATTTGTATTTATTTTTATTTGCAAAAGTGCTTAACACAGTGTTTAGTATATAGTAAATACTACATAAATTCTTCTTACCCTTTCTTTCTCTTCCCTTTCACTCCTAGTTTGGTGTCATCTGCAAACATGATAAGCACCTTGTCTATATATTTAATCAAATCATTGATTAAAATATTAAACAATACAAATCAAGAATGGATTCTTGTAGACTTCCTTTCAGATTGACCTCAAACCACAGAAACTATACTTTGAGAAGGATCTTTCAACAGATAGTTAGCACATTTATATTGTTCTCTCCTTTCAAGGCAGACTGAACATTTGAACATTTAACTTTGTGACCTCATCATATCTTTTGAAAACAGGTTTTTTTCCTAATTAAATTTTCCCATGTGGTAATAAAAATACATTTGATAACACACATTGAATAGGAAACAAGAAAATGTTCATATGTGGAGATGCTGTAAGTAGGAACAAAAGGCAAGAAGGCAGTTAATTGAAAGACAACAGTCCTACAAATTGACCTTCGTATAAAATTAATCCTATCTGAATTCCAGTGAATTTTATTCATGGTAGACTTGTTTTGAACCTGATATAAATCCAGAGAACAAATTCAGATATATAAAAGTTCTTTTAAAAAAGTTTTATTGATGCCTTTTATTTTTACTTGCATTAATTTATTTTTTAGGTTTTTGCAAGGCAGATGGGGTTAAGTGGCTTGCCCAAGGCCACACAGCTAGGTAATTATTAAGTGTCTGAGACCAGATTTGAACCCAGGTACTCCTGACTCCAAGGCCGGTGCTTTATCCATTATGCCACCTAGCCACCCCTTACTTGCATTAATTTTTGAATATTCCTTTCCTTCTCCCCAGTAAGTATTTCACTGTAAGAAATATTAAGAAGGAAATTCCTTCTCAATAAATTAACAAAATGAGCCATTACACTGATTTTTGTGACCAACATAGGCAACATTCTACACTTATAGTTTCTAATCCCTTCAAATGAAATAAAGTGCTTATCTTATTTCTTTTCCAGATTCAAGCATAGTGATAATAATTAAACACCATGAAGATGTGTTTTGTTGTTTTTCCTATTTACATTGTTGTGATCAATGAGTATATAATTTTACTGATTCTGTTGACTCATTTTCATCACTTCGTAAATCTTTCTTCACCATGTGTTTTTTTTTGGGGGGGTGATATTTCAATAAAACTTAAGTGTCACAGGAGACTTCTTCTTGTGACATTGTCACACTACTGAAAGCTTTTCAAAATATTTTTAAAAAGTCAGAATTAAGTTGTGGCTGTGCTTTGGGAATAACACATTTTGACTGAGAAAATTAGTAAGCGAAGCTAAAATCCATTTGAATGGATTGCTTACGTCACATCTGACTCTCAAATTTATAATTAAATCTGGAAAGACAGGTTTATTTTTCTAGTGAAGACAAGCAAACCAAATGCATTTGAATCAACTACTAAAAGGGTCTGGATTTTTTCATGGTTGATGCAAATCTTATGTCTGTCAAAAACACATATGGAAATGCAATGCAGATAAAAGCCTGGATTTAGTTTACCACAGGTCAAGCCATATTCCTGTATATAGTAATTCCTAATTTATCTGGCCTCATTGGAGGAATGAAGTGAATTTTCCAGAAAGCTTAAGTTGTAAGTATTCTTTTCGGCATCAGACTTTTTTTTTTGTGAAAGTCATTATAAAATGAAATGTACACTTCCCTTCAGTATGGGAAGTAGAATGAATGTGATATAGGGTCAAGAGGTCTGGGTTCCAAAGGGAATACCATATATATATATACCCTTTGACTCAGAAAACTATTATTAGATCTGTATCCAAAAAAAAGAATTAAAAAACCTATATATACAAAAATATTTATGAAAGTTGTTTTCTTTTGGTGAAGAATTGAAAATTGAGGGGATGCCCATTAATTGTAGAATGACTGAACAAATTGTGGTATGTGATTGTGATGGAATATTATTGTGCTTTAATAAATGATGAGCAGGATGTTTTCAGAAAAACTTGGAAAATCTTATAGAAGGTGATGCAAAGTGACATATTCTGTGGACAAAGTAAAAGCAATATTGTAAAATGATCAGCTGTAATTGATTTAGCTTTTCTCTGCCTTACTATGATCCAAGATAGCTTTCAAGGATTTATAATGAAAAATGTTATTCATCCCCAGAGAAAGAGCTGATGGTATCTGAATATAGAGTGAAGCATGCTTTTTGAAGTATTTTTACTTTTCTTGAATTTTTTAAAATCTGTTTTCTTTCACAACATGACTAATATGGAAATATATTTTGCATGACTACACATGCATAACTTATATCAGATTGCTTGCCTTCTCAGTGAGGGGCGTGGGAAGAAAGGAATGGAAATAATTTGAAATTCAGTGTTTTCAAAATGAAAGTTAAATATCGTTTTTACATGTGTTTGGGAAAAAATAAAATCCTAAATGAGAAAAAAAGAGGTCTGGGATCAAATCCTCTGTGGGATCTGTGGGATACCTCCTCTCTTACCCCCTTTCAACCCCCTCTAAGCCTCAATTTTCTTACCTGAAAATGGAATCATTTTTGACTACTTTGCCTCTATCTTGTAAGAAAAGTCATTTGTAAATCTTAAAGTGATATATATATATATAAATGTGAACAATTATTTCTTTTCAGAGTAATTAAAATGGTTTTTATTAAGGAGTCTCAATAAATGGCACATCCCTCTCAAGGTAAGGGAGGGACTGTGAGCAATTATTAATACAATTGGGTCATTTCTTAAAAAACAGAGCCCCTGCATTTAATTTAAATTTCTCTTGATGCTTCAGGTAAGTCAGTAGATTAACATTTATCAAGTTTTTATTATGTGCCAGATAAAGAGAAATGTAAAGACAGTCCCTACACTAAAGGAACTAAAGGAACTAAAGGAACTAAAAATCTGATGAGTAAGAAGACAATGTAAATAATCAGATAAATTCAAGACATGTACAAAGTATATAGAAAACAGTTGAAGGAGGGCAGGCACTAGATGAGGGATAGGAAAGGACCCATATAATAAGTGGGAGTTCAACTAAGTCCTCAAGGAAGCTTGGGATTCTAAGAGACTGTGGTGAGGAGGGAGAACATTCAGGTATGGGGGTTGAGGAAGCAGCCTTTGTAAAGTATTTGTGATTGGAAATGGAGTGTAGAGTAGTATAAGGAATAGCAGGTATAGTTGGATTGTAAGTACATGGAGGGGAGTAAAATGGAAGAAGACTGGAAAGAAAGGAAGAGGCCAAATCATGAAAATCATTAAATGCCAAACAAAAAGACACATGGAACCACTTGAGTTTACAAGTATTTGTGATGGCAGTTGAGATAGGGACAAGGTCAAACCCATATTTTAGAACAATCATGTTGACAGCTGAGTTGGGGATGGACTAGTGTGGAGGGAAATTTGAGACAGGAAAATTAATTAGAAGATCATTTCAGTAGTCTAGGTGAAAAATGACAAAGGTGTGAATGGAAAGAAGATATGAGAGATATTGTAAAGATGGAATTGTCATTTGACAATAGTTTGGCTATGTGAGGTGAGTGAGAGTGAAGAGTCTAGGATGATACTGACATTGAAAACTTCTGTAATTTGGAGAATATTGGTGTCCTTGACTGTCCAAGAAAAATTAGGAACAAGGGAGAATTGGGACAAAGATAATGAGTTCTGTTTTAGACACATTGAGTTTGAGATGCCCAATGGACATCTAGTTCAAGAAATCCAAAAAACAGTTGAAGACTATTTCTGAGGAAAAATGGATTAGATATATATTGGATATATAGGCTAGGAATCATCTATATAGATATAAAAACAATTGAATTGAGAGTAAGACAGATCACCAAGTAATACAGCTTGAGGATAGAGCTAACAAGACAATAAGTATGATCTGGATAAAGAACTAGAAAAGAATGAGGAGGGGCAGCTAGATGGTGCATTGGATAGAGCACCGGCCCTAGAGTCAGCAGGACCTGAGTTCAACTATGACCTCAGACACTTGATAGCTGTGTGATCTTGGGCAACTCACTTAACCCCATTGCCTTGCAAAAAAAAAAGATAAAACAACAAACTAAAAAAAAAAATAAAATGAAAGAATGAGGAATGCTTTGAAAAACAACAGGAGATGATATATGTGTGTATATATATATATATGTATGTATATATACATATACATATATATGGAGAGAGAGAGAGAAAGAGTGAGAGAAAGGGAGAGGGAGAGAGAGTTTGAGAGAATCAGAAAAACCAAGGAAGGAAGGTCAATATTAGGAAAACAAAGTATTTTTTTGTCCCATAATATAGCGATTTCTTAAGTGGCAATTGAGCTGGTAGTTTGTTTTTCTTGGCCTTTGTAAACAAAGCAGATCATGACACTAAATAAATGATGGTGTTACTCGGACATTATGTCGATTATATGAGGAGAATATTTTGCAAAGACATCCTTCTCATTGCCTTTGATAGAATCTTCATCACCTGTGATCCAATCTAGTAAGATACAGGACTTCTGGTGATGTCCTGGTGTTGCAGAAGTCTTTCAGAATATGGGTCACTCCCATATTAGTGAGGCATTGTGGTATTTCAGCAATGTTGGACAAAACAGTTGGTGTTTTTGGTGACAACTTTGCAACAACATGGTATTGTCCCTATGTTTAAAGACCCCAAATTGCAATATTTTAAAATGCTTATTTCTACTTTTAATAGTTTTTCTGTTTATTTGCTTCTCTTTTTGGGCTCTTCTAATATACTGTGGTTTCAAAAACCAAATAATGAAGCTGACTACAATTATCAAAGGCTAATTTAATAGGTTAAGTTAAATGAAAAGACTCAGTAAGACAAATAAGAGTCTCTGCTTTAAGTACAATGCACAATCCCTATTACACATATTTAATGAATCTCTTTCTTGTCAGAGCTTTTTCCCTCTTGAACTAGTGAAGTATCACTTCTATAAATCATGTATAATATATCTTTCATTAAAATATGGACTTCATCTTTCTTTTTTGACTTTGTATTTTAATGGTATTTTAATGCATTCAGATTTTTATAGGAACCTGATCACACAATTCGGGTCATCATTGAGACTTAGTCAATAATTAATCAACAACCAATTAAAATTTTCTTTTTGCCAATTACTGCCCTATGAACTTGGACTACAAAAATCAAAGTGAAAATCAAGGCCCTCAAATAGCTTATATTCTATTCAGGGATGGAATATGTATAAAGTCACAGAAATTATCTATGCAAACAATAAGAACTATTGTTGTTCTTAGAAGAGTTTAGGGTCCTGTAGGCACCCTTTCCAACTCCACTAAGGAACCCTTCTCAGTTCTGAATCCTTTACATGGATACTAGGTTCAATCCTGAAGGAGTCTGACTTTTCTGTTTTTTGAAATAAACAAGCATTTATTTAAATTTTTTCCCTCCTCTATGTGGTGATATATTGTATAATAAATGAAAATTTCCTATAAACACTAATTCCTATTTTTGAGTATATAGAGTGTTAAGGGAGAACTAGTTAGTACCTTTAGCATGAGGAGTTGTTGAGTCCTTTTCAGAGCTGCACATCCGTCCGGTTGGTTACTCAATTCTCTTCTGTATCTCCAAGAAACTTCTGTGTCTTCACAGATGTGCTAAATCAGGATGAGGATAACCAACAGGCCTCAGACCCATTGAAGAGGGAAGGAAATATCTTGTCCCAAGCATGTGAAGACTTTCCCTCTTGCCCCATGGGCAGATGAGAACAATTTGTTCCAAAGGCCACGAAGGGAGTTATGGCGCACTAAGAACTTGGTCAGACATTGAAGATGCCAAGATCATTACTTGCAATCAAGACCATTTTCACTTGTCCTGAATTTTTGTCTTGCCCCTGGACTTCAATGACTGTGGAAAAGAGAGTGAGGCTGATGACTTTGTGCCATTCTGCTTCACTTAAATCCAATTCACTAACAAGTCAAGACATTACCCCATGATGTCATTGGTCCTTTTTCAAAATAAAGGACAAACAACAATTATTTATTCAAACTCTTTTGTGAAGACATCAAGTCACTTTAGAATATGTTTCTAATATTGATGAATGAGAATTTTTATTCTCAAAATAGAAAAACTAAAATAGGGTAGAAAGACAATTTCCACAACAAATGAATAGAGAAACAAGGAAAGTATCTATATTTAATGAATTTGAATTCTGCGCTCCAACCATTAGCTCATTGTGTCTCCAAATCACATTCTTTTAATGTTCTTTATTTTGAACTAAAATCAAATTTAAGTTCAGATCCTCTGGAAAAACTTCAATACTGATCTCATTTTGTGACATCTAGCTTTTCTCCCTCTTGGAGCTCAACATATTTCATTTAATTTGAGGTTTAAATTGAGTTGAAAATTCATTTTCTTGAGATAAAGTAAGACTTTATTTCAATTTTCATTGATCTTCTTTAACTTCTCTCTAGGGTCAATACTTGCAATATTAACTTTATTCCAAAAGACAGTGAATATTCAGATAGTATGGCATAGGATGTGAATTTTAACATATCAATAGCAATTATAATTTTTATAACAATATTAATTTAAAAAGTGTGATTTCAAATTGAATTTCAAAACAAAATGTATTCTGTTCTTTTAGTTGAGAAATATCAAGAGATGTAATGCATTTTATTTAATTTTTCAAATCTTTTTAATGAGTAGAGGGCAAATTTGCTTTGAAAAAATTTAGTGGCAGCTAATATTTATGTAGCACTTTCATGTTTTCAAAGCATGTTCCTCACAATATTCCTGAGATAATGAAAAAAATCACAATCACCATTTTTACAGATGAGTAAAATGAACTTCAAAGAAATTAATTGATCTTATGTTCCCATAGAGGCTAATAGAGGAAGAGCTGGCCTTGAAATCAAGAAGTCTGGGTTCAAGTTTCCCTTCTGACAATTCTGGCTTAATGACTGGTGCAAGTTGATTGCGTTCAGCATTCTAGACAATTCTCTAAGTGAATAAGTTGCAGAGAAATTGCCAGCTTGTGTTTGTACTGGGAGTTTCTTCACCTTATTATTCTCAATATTACTGAAATGAGGGCCAATCTCTGTCCCTGTGGTTACATAGCTAGGCACTTGATTCTGTCTGGAGCTTTTTTCACTGCTCCACACTACTACAATGTGGTGTATACTTTTGATGTTATAAATTTATGGGAACCTACTTATCATCCTCAAGTTCTCACAATTCATGAAGTAAATGGCAAAAGTGTTTAATACACTTACTATTCTATTGTGTGGTTCAACAGTTGATCTTTTATCATTATTCTAAGTATCTGAAGATTATTAAATTTATTTGTGAAAAAAGGTATACATATAACTAATGAAAGGAGCTAGGAGCAACTCAAATTTTATAATAGAACCTAATCTATGAAAAATAGAATGAAAAATTAATGTTCGATTGACAAAAACTGAATGGTTAATAATTCCCTAACTTGCTTCAATGAATATTTCATTCTTTAAAAAGTGGAGGAACCATTAAAGAAATTCTAAGCCGAATCTGGGTCTTCTTAATAGGGAGGGACTATTGTCTCAGTGCAAATAAGAGGAACCTTGAAAGGAGGTGACTACTTCATCATAGAATCTGTGATAGAGGAATGGAAAACTGAGAATAGTTGATGATGAATTAATAATCAACTTTCCCACATTTCTGTTTATTAAAAATTGACATAAACCAAACCTGTGACCAAACATATTCTGTTTTCATGACATTGTAAAACTATTAATGGAAGAAATTATTATTTAGAACACTCTCTTCCCCTGCCATGATGTTGTTCTCAGGGTCGACTCTGATCTCAGCCTTTTCTTCCACAACTTTCCTCTTGAAATTCACTTTTGGTTAAATATCTACAAATAAAATATATAGAGGTTATCTGTCTTAGTAGAATGAATGTCACATTATTTTCTTGAACACTCAATCTTTCTAACCATACAGTTTTTCTTCAATGTGATTTTTGCAACTTTAAGATGTGTAATCATTCTAACATCCCTAGAGTTTCATCCTAATGGCAAAAATGTAGCAGTCCTCCATAACATCACGACTCTTATGGTGCTGCCATTGTTAGGAGAAGGCAGTTGTTAAAAGTGCTTTCATCTGGGGCACCAGAAATCTAAGATAGCATGTTTATCAAATTTTCAGATGACCCAAAAGTGAGAGGAAATTTAATCCCTGAAATGGCAGAGCTGGTACTCAAAATAATGCTGACTGAGACTATAGATAGAGCACCAGCTGTGGAGTCAGAAGGACCGGAGTTCAAATATGATTTCAAGTACTTTTCACTTATTTGATGTGTAACCTTGGGCAAGTCACTTAACCCCATTGCCTCACAAAAAACTAAAAAAAACCCCAAAATAATCCTGACTAGTTAGAACATTTTTCTGTCATTCTTTTTTAGTTGAAACTGAGTTTTTTATGAAGTCATTTTGAGGCTTTTCTTACAAAGATGCTGGAGTGGTTGACTATTTCCTTCTCCAGTTCATTTTACAGATGAGGAAACTGAGGCAAATGAACTGAAATAATTTGCCCAGGGTCACATAGCTTGTGTCTGAGACTATATTTGAACACATGAAAATGAATTCAAGAAAGTTAAGCCAATCTTAAGTATCATTAAGAGAGGCGACAGTAGAATGGGTGAAACCACAATCTTAGCTCCTGAGATTGATGCCATCTGTATTGACTAAGTTGATTTATACAATCACAGGTTACATGCCACTTAAAAGTTTTTTATTTATTACTGTGTATGCTGTTTACCCTTTTTAGATTATAATATATGAGGGTTTAATATGAGGGAAAAGCAATAATGTGTTAGATTCCATTTATATCATTCAATTTTAATGAAAACTGTTTTGTAATAAATTTGTACTGATAGAATTGTAATGACTTTGGGCCATTTGTTATTCATATTAGTTTCTACAAGTTATAGAATGAATGTTCTAAATGTACAATAAACTCTACATAAGCTTGGCCTTTATAATGCAATGATGTGAAATTTTGAGAAAAAAATGGCTGTGTGCATTGATGTAATTTTATATAATGAAGTAGAAAAAAGTGTAAAATAAAGTTAGAAAAAAGAAACTTTCCAAGGACAAGATGAAGAAAGAGGCATGATTAGACTGTAGTTTGAAAACAAGATTTGAAAGTTTTACTGGATATCAAATTTAGTATGTATCAATAGACACCAACAAAAAAATTGAGATGATCTTAACATACATAAGAAAGACACAGTTTCCAGGAATAAGGATTTGAGAATTCTGCTGTTCTTTTTTTTTCTGGCCAGGCCCCATTTAGAGCATTTTGTTCAGCTTTTGAGTATCATAGCTTAGCAAGGACATTTATAAGCTGGAGAGTGTCCAGAGGAGGTCAACCAGGATGGTAAAAAGACATCAATCTATGCTATTGGAGGAGTCCTTGATGCAATTAGGAATGTTTATGCTGGAAAAAAGAAGTTTTGATGGCTGCTTTTAAATATTTGAAGGACTGTCATGTGGAAGAAGGATTAGTTTAGTTCTTTTTAGTTCTAGTAGGAAGACACAGAAGCAAGAGTGGAAACTGTAAAATTAAATTTTGGTTTAATGTCAGGAAAGACTTTAGTATAGATTAGAGCTTCTCAATTAGACTATTCAAAAGATGCCTTCTTGGGAGGTGATGGGGTCTCCTCATTGAAGGTCTGCAAGCAGCAGTTGCCAACTGTTGGACTGAATAACCTCTAAGATGTCTTCTAGTTCTGCCGTTCAATGGTCTGTATTATTAAAACCAATTCATTTTATCATGGGATAGTTGACAAAGCCCTGAATCAGGAATTAGAGGACTTGGTTTCAGATTCCCACTTTTATCACTTACTATCTGTGTGACTTTGGATAAATCTCTTCCTTTACTGTAGGTCTTGGATTCTTCCTATTTAATCTATAATGTAACCTCTCGGGTTGCTTCCAGATCTAACTCTTATGACCCCAGGGAACAGATGCATAGGTAGATTCCTTTCTATCAACCCTCATTCCTTCAGAGATTGCCCTACTCCTCTGCATTTTAAAACTGCTTCCTAGACTTGTCCACTGAGTTCTGTGACTTGAGGGCTAGGTAAGAATGAGACAAAATGGTCCAATTTTGCATCATAAAAATATCAAATTGACAGGGGAAGACTCTCAAAGTTTTTAGCCACAACAGAAAGAAATTGTTATTTATACTTTTTACATAGCAAACTGTAAACAAACTGAGACCTGAGAAAGACATTAATTTAGAAAGACCAAGATCACCCACTCTATCCTGGGCCATTCTTAGTCATCTTGACTTTTGTCTTGCCACTGGACTTCACTGACTCTGGGAGAAAGACAACTGTGTACATCTCTGCCCCACTTAAATCTAGTTCACACACAAGTCAAGACATTACTCTCATGGAGTCATTGGGTCCTGAGCATCTTGGATTCTTGTATTGTGCTTGTTAGTTGAGGCTTTCTTTGAAATGACCCCTGGCAGCTACTCATTATTTGAGCAAAACCTCAATATGTGTGCACATGCATTGACTCTTTTAGCTTGCCAGGGAGATGGTGATTATTATTCCAAGAGAGTTCTTTGTGTGTCCAGGTAACAGAGGATTGGGAGGAATGAGATTTAAGACTGTAAGGGACTTTAGAGATAATATAATTCTATATTTTCACTTTACAAATGGAACAACTGGGGGGGGAGCAACAAGGGGCTTATCAATGTAGGGGTGAGTAGAGGAGATTCCTTCTGGTTAGAGTGGCTGCTGAGGTCCCTTCCATCCTGAAATTCTTTGACTCTTGTGATTTCTGCTTTGAAAATAAAAACTTGAAGTGATTCTTTTCATATTCCTACCACAAATAAAAAGTTAT
Source organism: Macrotis lagotis (assembly GCF_037893015.1). Taxonomy (NCBI): domain Eukaryota; kingdom Metazoa; phylum Chordata; class Mammalia; order Peramelemorphia; family Peramelidae; genus Macrotis; species Macrotis lagotis. The sequence continues at coordinate 191,959,311 of NC_133664.1, read as the reverse complement.
TCCATTCTAAAAACTAAATCACTCAGTGAAGTATAGTAATTAAATGAGAATAAGATTAACAGGTGATTATGTCTAAATTCCTTTGCCACAGTGCTCATTTTAAAACTGTTTATAGTTTTATGCCAAATGATATCTCCTAGTAAAAACAGAAAAAATCCAAACCAAACAAAAACAGTTCCCAGCAGCCTGCATATTGACTTGGAAAACCGCAAATTAACTTTTATCTATTGTATTGTATTTTTGTTTCTTTTTAAAACATTTCCCAATTATATTTTAATCTGGTTCAGTCTGCACTCTAGAGTTTTGGCTAAGACCTCAGAATTGATATTTTTGCCATACCTTAATAATGTTTTCCATGTCTTCCTTCCTTCTGCTACCTACATTCTCCCCTCAAAAAGAGAGTGTCACTTGGCCCTGTTATGCTTTCATATTAATTATATCTCTACTCCTTTTCCCAGACAAATTCCATTTCTTTACATTTTACTCAGTTTTTAATCCCTTGCTCTGGCCTCTGTTCCTATCATTCAACTGAAATTTCATTCTCCAAAGTTACCAATAATCTCAGTTGCTAAATCCAAAGGTCTTTTCTCAGACCTTTCTCTTGATCTTTCTGAAGTGTTTGGCATTGTTGACTATTCCCTCTCCTAAATATTTTCTTTTCTCTGATTTTTCATTACCCTACTTGATTCTAGTTCTTCCACCTCTTTGGTCATTCTCTTCTTGGAAAAATCAAATAAATCCCATCCTTTTTTTGTGTAGTGTAGCCCAAGGTTTGACCCTGAAGCCTTTTCTCCCTACTCTCTTCTTATCTATCTATCTATCTATCTATCTATCTATCTATCTATCTATCTATCTATCTATCACCTCATCAGCTTTCAAGAATTCTATTGTCATGGGGCAGCTAGGTGGTGCAGTGGATAAAGCACCAGCCCTGGAGTCAGGAGTACCTGGGTTCAAATCCGGTCTCAAGTCACTTAATAATTACCTAGCTGTGTGGCCTTGGGCAAGCCACTTAACCCCATTTACCTTGCAAAAACCTAAAAAAAACCCCATTATATTGTCATTTCTATGGGCATGACCACCAAATCTCTAATTCTAGCTCACTAAATATCTTTCGGATATATCTATCTGGATGTCCTAGAGGCAATATGTTCAAACAGAAGTGACTATTTTCCCTTTAAGAAAAAAATTATTTATTTAACTTTTACATTCTTTTTTTACAATTTTGAATTCTGAATTTTCATTCTCCCTTCAGCTCCTCCTCTGCCCATTGAGAAGGCAGCAGTATAAGGTAAATTATACACATGATGTAATACAAAATATATTTCCATAATAGTTGTGTTACAAGAAAAACCAAGAAAAATAAAGTAAAAAATGCTTCAATCTGCACTCAGAGTTCATCAGTTTTCTGTCTGAAGATGGATAGCATATTTCATCATGGGTCCTTTGGAATTAACTTGGGTCACTGTATTGATTAAAGTAGCCAAGTCTTTCACAGTTGATCATCATTATAATAGTGCTATTACTGTACACAATGTTCATCTGTTTCTCCTCACTTTATACACATCAGTTAATTTGAGTTTTCCTATGTTTCCTATGTTTTTTTACTCATTCTTTCTTGAAACACAATACTAGTCCATGACAGTCATATACCACAACTTGTTCAGCCATTTCCCAGTTGATGGATTTCTTCTCAATTTAATTCTTTGCCATCAAAAAAAAGAGCTGATATAATATTTTTTGTACATATAGGTCATCTTTTTTTTCTTTTATTTCATTGGAATATAGAGCTGGTATAGGCATTGCTGGGTAGAAGAATTTCAGTTCCTTAATGGTAGGAACTATTTCGTTTTTATCTTTATATCCCTAGGACAACATTCTCCTCCTCCTCCTTGTCATCATCATCATCATCATCATCATCATCATCATCATCATCATCATCAATAACTAGAATATATTTAGTGTTTTAATGTTTGTAAGACCATTTTCCATGTATTATTGTTTTCCTAGCTTATAGGTATTGGCTCATGGTAGAGTCTTATTAGATGTTGTGTTGACTTGGACTGAATTTGATGAGTTTAATTTCATTAAAGTGTTGTGATTAATTCCCAACATTTAAATTTGGGGTTTGGGTACTGAATTTTTTTCTTTCTTATTTATTTATTCTTTCATTATTTTTTCTCCCATGAAAAGCTGGGACAATTAACTTTTTTCATGTAGTTTTAATTTATGACTTCTTGAAATATAGCTCTAAGTCCATTGGAACTCAAGTGGAGGTACCTGACTATGTCTTTAAATTCAAATCACTCAAGCTTTTACTGATCGACCAATAATAGGACTCAACCCAAACTTCATTTCCTCATTGTTTGGATTTTGATGGTTCAGAGTGAACATAAATAGCAATTGTTTCTGTTCTGGCTAGAAACTTTAAGGGTCTTCCCCTCCAAGATGAATTCCTTTGTGAAGGCAAGCTAGGTCTTCTTTTGCCTCACTTCAAACCTAGCCTTTAATCATCGAATGGATGTTGTCTCAGACAACCCAAGACCTGGCAAAGGCTTCAGCTTAAAAAGACTAACAGCAACCACTGCACCAGGTCCATGGTCAGTGGTCCTGACCTATGTCTCGCCCCTGGACCTAGATGCCCCTGAGGAGAGAGTGAGATTTGAATTCAATGAATTTGTAAGACATTACCCTCCTGATGTCACTGATCCCCTTCAAGAATGAAAGAAGAGGAGTAGCTAGGTGCACCAGCCCTGGAGTCAGGAGGACCTGAGTTCAGATGTGACATCAGACACTTAATAATTACCTAACTAGGTGATCAAGTCACTTAACCCCATTGCCTTGCAAAAACCAAAAAAAAAAAAAAAAAAAAGAATGAAGGAAGAATAACAATGGGCCAATAAACTCTACTCTCAATATAAAAGCTGTTTCTAAAATGCTTCTAAACATAATAGTAGACAACTTATTTTGTAGAAATGATCATACTATGTATCTTTAAGTATTTCCATATTTTCCTTTTTAAAAAGCATTTATTTTTATGCTTAATAACTTAGTACACATAAACATTTAAACATAAAAATGAGATTGTTATTGTATATGGCAAACATCTTATCATTTAGATTTTTAAAAAAATTTTCCTTTTAACTTTAGCAAGTTAGGTAAATAAATTATGTTTTTTTTAAAGATTTTATTTATTTTGAGTTCTACAATTTTTCCCCTAATCTTACTCCCTCCCCTCATCCCCACAGAAGGCAATTTGCCAGTCTTTACATTGTTTCCATAGTATACATTGATCCAAATTGAATATGATGAGAGAGAGAAATCATATCCTTAAGGAAGAAACATAAAGTATAAGAGATAGCAAGATCAGACAATAAGATATCAGTTTTTTCCCTAAATTAAAGTTAACATTCCTTGGTCTTTGTTCAAACTCCACAGTTCTGTATCTGGATACAGATGGTTTTCTCCATCACAGACAGCCCCAAATTGTCCCTGATTGTTGCACTAATGGAATGAGCAAGTCCATCAAGGTTGATCATCATTCCCATGTTGCCGTTAGGGTGTACAGTGTTTTTCTGGTTCTGCTCATCTCACTCAGCATCAGTTTATGCAAATTCCCCCAGGCTTCACTGAATTCCCATCCCTCCTGGTTTCTAATAGAACAATAGTATTTCATGATATACCACAGTTTGCTAAGTCATTCCCCAATCGAAGGACATTACTTGATTTCTAATTCTTTGCCACCACAAACAGGGCTGCAATGAATATTATTGAACAAGTGATGTTTTTACTCCTTTTCATCATGTCTTCAGGGTATAGATCCAGTAGTGGTATTGTTGGATCAAAAGGTATGCACATTTTTGTTGCCCTTTGGGGCAAAGTTCCAAATTTCTCCCCAGAAAGGTTGGATGATCTCACAGCTCCACCAACAATGTAGTAGTGTCCCAGATTTCCCACAACTCTTCCAGCAATGATCATTATCCTTTCTGGTCATATTGACCAATCTGAGAGGTGTGAGGTGGTACCTCAGAGAAACTTTAATTTGCATTTCTCTAATAAGGAATGATTCAGAGCAATTTTTCATATGACTATGGATTGCTTTGATCTCCTCATCTGTAAATTGCTTTTGCATATTCCTTGACCATTTGTCAATTGGGGAATGGCTTTTTAAAAAAATATTGACTCAGTTCTCTGTATATTTTAGAAATGAGTCCTTTGTCAGAAACATTAGTTGTAAAGTTTGTTTCCCAGTTTACTACATTTCTTTTGTTCTTGGCTACAGTGGTTTTGTCTGTGCAAAACATTTTTAATTTAATGTAATCGAAATCATCTAATTGTTTTTTGGTGATATTCTCCAACTCTTCCTTAGTCATTAAATTATCTTTTCTACATGTTATTCTGAATTTTTTCCTCCATATGTTTTCTATGCTTATCATTATCACTATTATTATACATTATTTATATGCATTTTCATAGATAATGCACACAGTGTTATGATTTTAATTTCTTTATTCTATATTCATGTTTCTATATCCCCTCTAGAAAACATTAAAAAGTTTTTTGATGCCATTTTCTTTTTACTTCAGAGATTTTTCTCATCCCTCTCCAGATTAAATTCTATCTTCTGTCATGGAAGAATTTTCAAGGAAAAATTTCTTATGTAGAAATTTTGTTTGATAATGCATTCAGCATTGTCTCCATGTTTTTACTGTGAAGGTAAAAGTTTCTTTTTTGTTATCTCTTCTCCGGAACCTACATTCTGTTTTCCCCACTACTCAGGTTTCAACATCCTTTTGGTGATCTTTTTGTTTGCTTTGCTGAAGCAACTGTTTATGTTGTTCTCTTGTTTTACAAGTAATGCTTCCAGTGATATTTTTATTTGAAGTTTTTCCCTTCTAATAACATCCTCAAAATGCAATGTGATCTATAGTCCTTTTAGTGGTTCAAAGAATATGAATATTTAAAAAGTTCTTATATTTTAATATAATTCCATACTTTCAAAAAATTATACTAATTCACAGCTCTGCAAAAGAGGATTATAGTTCTTGTTTCTTCATAGTCATACTAGTATTGAATCTAATAATCTAAAATGAATTCTGCCAATTCAATGGGTACAAATTCTGACTTTAATTTGCATTTCTCAGATTATCATAGAACACACAGAACAAGTATCAAGTAAACCTACTTATTCAATAGCAAGTCATAGGGAAGTTATATGTTATGTGTATATATAATATGTATAATTTTTATATATAGAAAAATTATGTCAATGAGAATATACTAGTCAATACACAGTGTGAATGAGTTCTCCAAATGGGAACCAAGAGCTGGAGAGTCTTATATCTCAGAGTCATTCCTGAAGTCTCTAGGGTAGTAAGGTGGGAGAAGAGCATGGTTGACATGCCAGCTCCACTTGATGTTGTCATCATCTCATAGTCTTTATCTTTAGAGAGCTCTTGTTGCATTTTTTTTTCTCTTTTGAAGTTGAAAACCAGAAGATCAGAAAGACCTGGGTTCAAATCCAGTCTCAAGCAGTTAGTAGCTGAGTGATCATGGGCAAGTCACTTAACTTCTGATTGACTCAGTTTCTTTATCTTTAAAATGGGTTTAATTAATTAATTAATTAACCCAGGGTTGTTGGGAGGATAGAATGTTAACATTTGTAAAGTTCTTTTGCAAACTTTAAAATGCTGTATGGATATTATCTATTATGATTATGATGATTATTATTAAATCTGGATATTTTATAGCAGTTATTAGTCATTTGCCTTTCTGATCTCCCCAGCTGTTAGTGCCCTTTTTACCCCCATTACCTTCTATTAATATTGTATAGATGTTTATATATTACTCTGGATCACTCTCCCAGAGTCAGGGAGAGTCTGTTTCCTCCTCAGGGTTCTAAATTACTCATGTCAATTTTGGGGTAGTCTTGTCTATGCTGGCACTGGTTTAATATACACCAGTTGTGTTCCTTCCAGTTCCATTTAGTCTTTTCACATCAATTAGCTTTTACTAAGGGATATTTGCTTTGAACATATAGCACGAATTAATGTATCAACGTTTCCCCACTCCATTCCTTCCCAATATCTAGGGGTCGAATTTTCTCCTATACCATTTCAATCTCTGGGCAGATGAAACTCAATTTAGCTATAATCTTATCTAAATAGCATCAGTCCCACTAAGTTCATGTTCAAATGTAGCATCTTTGTTGAGTGAGTTCTCATCTCAGCTACCATTGGACTGGGATCCCAAAGGTCACTTACTAGCACCGTTCCTTGTTTTTCTAGTCATTGCTATCGAACTAGCTCAAAATACACTCTTCAATGCCCTTGTGATGGTTCAAATTCACAGGACTTTAATTTATTTTTAATTTAAATTTCCTTCATTTAAAAGGGAAAATGCAGATGCAAAGGACCAAAGGACTATATGATTTTGGAGAAAATTCATAGATTTTTCCTTTGCCTCATCATTTCTCATTGGACATAGTGAATGATGAACCTCTGAATGAGGCAAAAAGAAAATGACAGCTTTTTCAAATGGGTAGAGTGTATATTTTGGATATTAGTTTTTGGTCAGGTATATTTTAAGGATATTGTTCCTAATCTCCTCCCTTTTTATTCTGAATGTATTGTTTTTGGCTGTGAAATTTATTTATTACTAAATAATAAAATTTTAAAAAGGTATCCTCATAATTTATTCTATTTGTTCATTAGTTAAAGATATTGCACTTCAGTATTTTTAATAATCAAATTTTAAAAATGTATCCTCATAATTTATTCTATTTGTTCATTAGTTAAATATATATATATGTGTGTGTGTGTGTGTGTGTGTGTTATTTAGAATGCAGCCCAGCCCAGCCCAGCCCAGCCCAGCCCAGCCCAGCTCAACCCAGATTGTGTGGGGGAGAACTCTGCTGCACCTGGGTGAGTGTGGAGTGAGGGAGCACTGGCAAAATCTGCATTGAGAATCAGGTGAAAGCAGCCTGCACCCTCAGAGACTGTAAGGGAAGTCTGCAGTGATTTCTCTGCTCTCCCTGGGGTAGGACTCTGCTGTTTACCTACACTCACATATTACAGTTTGGGCTTCCATACTAAGATAGCTGGATCCCTCCTTATAGCCCCAGGGCAGAGGGAAGTACTGGGCCATCTAGATATCAAAGCACAGGCAAGAGAGCATAAGACCTTGGAGGAATAAAGGTCCTAGTGGGGTGTCTGTCCCCCCAAAAAACAACCCCAAAGCCTTGGAAGTGTTGTAAATTAGTCAGGGGCTGAGGAAATGAGTAAACAATAGAAAAAGAAGAATCTGACAATAGAGAATTACTTTAGTCCCATGGAAGATCAAAACACATTCTCAGATGATAACAAAATTGAAGCCTCCATATCCAAAAACTTCCAAGAGAAATAGAAAATGGGCTCAGACTATGGATGAGCTCAAAAAAAGACTTTGAAAAGCAATTAAGGGCGGTGGAGGAAAAATTGGGAGGAGAAATGAGAGTGCTTGCAGAACAATCATGAAAACCAAATCAAAAGCTTGATGAAAGATAAAAAAAAATACTGAAGAAAATACTATGTTAAAAACCAGTTTAGGCCTAATGGAAAAAGCAAAACAAAAGGCAAATGAGAAAACTGCCTTAAAAAACAATTGGCCAGCTGTAAAAGGAGATAAAAAAGCTCTCTGTGGTAGCTAGGTGGCGCAGTGGATAGAGCACCAGCCCTGGAGTCAGGAATACCTGAATTCAAATCCAGCCCTCAGATGCTTAATAATTGCCTGGCTGTGTGGCCTTGGGCAAGCCACTTAATCCCATTGCCTTGTAAAAAACCTAAAAACAAAAATAAAAACAAAAAAAAGCTCTCTGAAGAAAATAGCTCCTTCAAATGCAAAATGGAACTAAAAGAAGCTTTCTTGTAAAGAAATAAATTCTGCCAAAAAAGCCAAAAATTAGAAGAAAATGTGAAATATCTCATTGGAAAAACAACCGACCTTGAAAGCAGATCCAGAAGAAATAATTTAAAAAATATTGGGTTATCTGAAAGCCATGACTAGGAGAAGAACTTAGACTTTATTTTCCAAGAAATAATACTGCAAAATTGCCCTGAGATCCTAGAAGCTGAGGGTAAAATAGAAATTGAGAGAATTCACTGGTCACCCCCTGAAAGACATCCCAAAAGAAAAACTTCCAGGAATATTATAGCCAAATCCCAAAACTCCCAAATCAAAGAGAAAATTCTAAAAGCTGCTAGAAACAAACAGTTCAACTACCAAGGCTCCATAATCAGGATTACACAGGATCTGGAAGCATCTACATTAGCGGCTCATAGGGATTGGAATATGATATTCTGGAAGGTAAAAGATCTTGGTTTACAATTGAGAATCAACTACCAAGCAAAACTGAACATCCTCTTTCAGAGGAAAAGACGGACTTTCAATGAAACAGGGGACTTTCAAACTTTCCTATCGAGATGACCAGAGATGACCAGAAAGTTTGATCTCCAAGTATAGGACTCTAGTGAACCATAGAGGGAGTGGAAGAAAGGGACTAATTATGAGGAACTTGATGATGCTGAACTGTTTGTTCTTTGCATGGGAAGAAGATATTGATAACTCATATGAACTTTCTCATTTATAAGAGCTGTTAGAAGGAGCATATATAGATAGGACATAGGAAGGTGTGGAATATAATGGTATGATGTGGTAAAGGGATGGAGTCAATGGGCAATGAGGGAAAGTACTGGGGAGGAAGGGAAAGGAGATGAAGAAGAAGCTGAGAGATTTCACATAAGAGTCAAGAAAAAGGTTTTTCAATGGAATGGAGTGGGGGTGGGGAAAGCAAGGGGGGAATGAGTGAGCCTTCATTCTCATTGGAAATGGTTCAGGGAGGAAATGACATACACACTTAATAGGGTGAGGAAATCTGTCTTGCCCTGGAGAAGAATGGGAGGAAAGGGATGGAATGAGGGGGAATGGGGAGAGGGAGGGGGAAAACAAGTGATAGAAGAGGGAAAATCGAGGGAGAGGGTACTCAAATACAATACACTTTTGGACAGGGCCAGTATGAAAGGAGAGAGAAGGAATAGAATAAATGAGAGTGGGGAGAAATAGAGTGGAGGTACAGCTAGTAATAACAACTGTGGGAAAAATATTGAAGCAACTTCTCTGGTGGACTAATGATAAAGAAAGCATCTCACCCCAGAGACAGAGCCATTGAAATCTGAAAACAGACTGAAGGACAATTTTTTTTTCTCTCTCTCTGTCTCTCTATCCTTGAGGTTTCTCATCTTCTTGAGTGGGGAGGGGGATTATATTTATTTTTATTCTTATGTTTACTCTTATAACATTCGATTTACATCAATGTATGGCATGGAAACAATGTAGAGACTGTCAGACAGCCTTCTGTAGTGGGGGAGGGAAGGGAGGAGGAGGGAAAAATTGTAGAATTCAGAACCTTGCAAAAAATGATGGGTATATATTACTATTGTATATAATTGGAAAACAAATAAAATGTTACAATCAAAGAAAAAATAAAAAAGAGAGAAACATTTATTTTCCTGTTCTAAGGAAGAGATGGAGAAAATGTTAGGATAATACAGATTAAACTTAACATGTTCTATGCACATTTTCCCCCAGAGAGCAAGTGGTTAAATTCTAACCAGCATATCCTTGGATAAAAGGGACTTTATGATCTTGACCATCCCTTTAGTTTACAAATGATAAATCAGGAGCAGAACCAGAAGAACATTGTACACCCTAACAGCAACATGGGGCTGATGATCAACCTTAATGGACTTGCTCATTCCATCAGCGCAACTATCAGGGACAATTTTGGGATATCTTCGATGGAGAATACTATCTGTATCCAGAGAAAGAACTATGGAATTTGAATAAAGACCAAAGACTGTTACCTTTAATTTTAAAAAATATTATCTTATTATGTAATTTTGCTATGTCTTATACTTTATTTTTTTCCCCCTTAAGTATATGATCTCTCTCTCATCACATTCAACATAAATCAATGTATACCATGGAAAAAAATGTAAAGACTAGCAGATTGTCTTTGGGGGGGAGGGAAGTGGGATTAGGGGAATAATTGTAAAATTCAAAATAAATAAATAAAATTAAAAAAAAACAACAAATGATAAATCACACCTGATTCACCCAAGATACTTCAGGTAGGGGTGGCTAGGTGGCACAGTGGATAGAGCACCGGCCTTGGAGTCAGTAGTACCTGAGTTCAAGTCTGGCCTCAGATACTTAATAATTACCTGCCTGTGTGGCCTTGGGCAAGCCAATTAACCCCATTTGCCTTGCAAAAAACCTAAAAAAAGATAATTCGACTTTTTGACAAAACTGTGATTCAAAGAGACAATGTGTTAAGAGCAATTATGCTAACCACTCACCTCTGTGAAAGGTAGTCCAGTTTTTCCTTAAAAGGTTTTGAAGCTATCCTTGAGTCTTGGGCCCCTTGATTAAGAGGAGTAATAGTTTAAGAAGTTCACATCACTTCCAGACTACCTGAGTTAAAAAAAGTCTTAAAAGTTTCAGCCTGAATCTGAAGGCTGGTTGTCCACCTTCCGTGGTAGTGAACTACAAATCAGAGAAGCTTCCTTCAGCTGAATCCTCAATGCATTAACACCTGCTAAGGATTAGTGAATTTCCTTTTGTTAATTATTGAATGACCCAAGAATGCTTCATTTCATTCCAATATCAAATATTAACCACAAGACCCTATAAACTACCCATCCTTTACAAATTGTAATCTGAGAATGTATTCTACATCCATTTTGTTTTACTTTTGTTTGTTGGGTGGATCTCTTTTGAGTGACCAAAGAAACCAGGGAAAAGGGTGGTGGTGCTGTTCAGATTTACCTGACCCATGCTGCCTCCTGTTTTTTCTTACAGGTATCTTGCTACTTCAGCTAGGCTAGTTTATCTATACCTAGGTGACCACTGCTGAGGATGGCCCATCCGTTCTCCAAAGGAGATGTTTCCTTAGTGATAGCTTCAGAGACTGGGCTAGAAGTAAAGCTGGTATCTGGGGGACACTCATATTTCCAAGACTCTGGAGTTTAGTGTCCTGGACTGTCTCCCTCAAAGGCCAAAAGGAGGAGGTCATCAAGGTGACAGTGGTGATTTTGTTAATTGGATCCATGCTATCTCTTCTCTCTTGCTTTGAGATGCCGGTGCTGCTTCAGAAAATATGAGACAAAACAAAAATGAATGACTGGACTAACTAGCAGAGCAAAGCAAAACTTACTAAGACTAAAAGCAAGCCAACTCTCTGCAAACCAAAATAAATGACCTAAAAGTTCAGTTGAATGATCCGAGAATTATTGGCCTCTCCCAAAATAATAATAGTTAACATTTATATAGCATTTACTATGTTTCAGGCTCTGTATTAAACACTTTGCAATTATTATCTCTTGCAAAAAAAATAAAAAAAGTTTAAATAAATGTAAAAAATGGGGGCAACTAGGTAGCACAGTATATAGAGCATCTGCACTGGAGTCAGGATGATCTGAGTTCAAATTTGACTTCAGACACTTAATAATTACCTAGCTGTATGACCTTGGACAAGTCACTTGCCCCCATTGCCTTGCTACAAACTTTAAAAAATATTAAAAAACCCAATTATTATCTCATTTGATCCTACCTGAGAGATACTATCCCCATCTAACAGTTGAGGATACTGAAGCAAACAGAGGTTGAGTGACTTACCCACAGTCACACAGCTAGAAATGAATTGCCATCACATTTGAATCCAGACCTACCTGATTCCAGGTCTAGTCCTCTAACTTCTTTAACACCTAAAAACAAACTAGAATGCAGAAACATGTAAACAACAACTGAGACAAACAGTGTCTGGGGTCAGATCTGAACTCAAAAAGTTATCTTCCAGACTCCAGTCCCTCCATTTTATCCAATGTTCTACCCAACTGCTCTAGGGTTTGTATATAAATATGTCCTTAATCAAATTGAATTAGATAAAATATTTGTAGGTCATTGAGAGAACATTTGTGAACTAGTCCTAGAAAAGATAGGAGAAAGGAAAAAATGAATTATTATTTTCTGCACTTATAAGTGACAGTCATTCAAAACAGAAATCAGAAGATGATCAGACCACACACACACACACACACACACACACACACACACACACACACACAGACACACACATATATGGCTGGGCAAAGAAAATATAAAAATATATGTGAATGAAAGCAGGATCAAGGAATCTGGGTCTTGATACAGGGAGAGCTATCTTCTAGGATAGAGTCTGGGATAAGATCTTTACAAGAAAAACAAATTGTAGGCAGCTTGTGCTGTTTTTTTTTAAGGGTCATATCCAAGTATCTGGATCCTGGCTGAGCAGGGTATGGAAAGGGGAGGAAGTCATGTGTGTGTTGGTGGGGGTGGGGTGGGGGGGTGGGGGTGGGTGTAGGTAGAGACTGAGTTAGGATTCCTTTGAGTTAAACAACCCAAGGCAACAAAACAGGGCTTGATGGAGGGCTGGAGGAAATCATTAAAAATTTAAATAAAATAGAAAAGGATTGTAGAAGGGATTAGAAAACAGAACTCAAAAATTTACTCCATATAAAAAACATACCTAGAACATAAAAGCATAAAGACAAAAGTGAGGGTCCGAATTAAAATTTTTATTAACTCCAAAAATTCAAGAATTGAAACCATAATTTCAAATTAGAAATTCTTTGGAAATAAGAAATGAGTTAGTGGAAAATGAAAATAAGGCATTTAAAAAATATTACATTTAAAAAAAGTTGTCTTAACCAGAAAATAAAAGAAACAAGCTTAGATTACAACTAATTCCAAATAATCAGTGATCTAAATTTTAAAAGTTACCCTAGGAAAAACTTTAAGTCTAGAAGATTACATCCTTCACAACTTGAAGTTAGAGCAACACCTTTTTTTTTTTCAAGGTAAAAGCATTCCCCCATTATCCAGTATAATTCCTTGCATTCAAGTCATCATTGACTAAATGTTTGCTAAATCAATGAATTATCTGCAAACAACTCACATAGGAAATAAGCATTTAAGGAAACAAACACTTACATGCCCACTATGGGCTAAAACTTCAGGCAACTTAAAATCCCCAAAACATAATTACTATATCAATGCTTGTACCTGATCTGGTATCTATGAAATTTTATCTTTAATCTTGATTGGTTATGCTTTATACATGTTCTGACTGATTCCTGAGTCACTTAATGTATGTAATTATATTGGGAATTGATTGTGTTTAGCTCCACTAAATGAATTCCCAACTAAACAAGTAAAAGTTTCATGTAATTATAGATTTAGAACTGAAAGGCATCTTAGAGGCCAACCAGGTTTCTCCACCCCCCCCCCATTTTACAGATAAAGAAATTGAGTCCCAAAGAGAAATGAATTGCTCCCAAAGTGACCCAAGAGTGAGAAAGGTAGGAGGTGAACAATAGACCTTTGCTTCCAAATTCCCAGTTCTTTCCACTGGATTACATTACATTAGTTTTAATTGAATCTTACAGGAATGTGTATGCATTTCTGAACAACAACAACAAATTATGAAGTGAAGAGTATTCCTAAATCATTTTCTTTCCTTAATTTGGAACTATGCTAAAAGGGCAACAAAAATATGCATACCCTTTGATCCAGCAATATGATTACTGGGTCTATACCCTGAAGAGATGATGAAAAAGAGTAAAAGCATCACTTGTTCAGAAATTTTCATTGCAGCCCTGTTTGTGGTGGCAAAGAATTGGAAATCAAGTAAATGTCATTCAGCTGGGGAATGGCTTAGCAAACTGTGGTATATGTATGTCATGGAACACTATTGTTCCATTAGAAACCAGGAGGGATGGGAATTCAGGGAAACCTGGAGGGATTTGCATGAACTGATGCTGAGTGAGATGAGCAGAGCCAGAAAAAACACTATACACCCTAACAGTAACATAGGAGCAATGACCAATCTTGATGGACTCACTCATTCCATCAGTGCAACAATTACTTAGCCCACATAAAGATTCCTTCTTCAGAAGTCTCCCTCAGGGGCAGCTAGGTGGCTCAGTAAATAGAGCACCCCCCTTGGAGTCAGGAGGACCTGAGTCTAAATCAGATCTTAGACACATCATAATTGCCTAGCTGTGTGAACTTGGGCAAATCACTTAACCCCACTGCCTTGCAAAAAATCTTTAAGAAAAAGAGGTCTCCCTCAAAGCAGGTGAATATACATTAATCACGACTAGAGAATACTTGAATTATTCCAGTGGAAATGGAATATTATACTCACAAACATACACATACATAAGTATGGACACATGCACTCAAAAATGAATTCAAAAGCAAAACTCAGAAGAGTGTGTAGGATCTCTCATATTAAATCAACTAAAGGGGTCAAGAAGTTTTCAAAATTGATATTCTGAAGAAGCCACAAAGAGAAGCCATTTCAATGAGAAATACAAAGAAAGATTATTGAAAGGGAACAAAGTAGATACATGGGAAACTCAGCAAATAATTTACATTTTTCAGACATGTCCAGAAGATGGAAACAAAAAGAGGCAATAAAATATAATCTTTTAAAGTTTGCAAAACACTTTATATACATTATCTCATTCTGTTCTTACAACAATCCTGCAAGGAAGCTATGTAATCCCATTCTACAGATGTTAAAAACCAAGGCTCAGGAAGGTTAAATACTTTGACCATAATCACGCATCTATGATGAATATATCAGAGGCAAGATTCAAGATAGGGTTTATCTGACTCCAAGTGTGATATTCTCTATCCACTACCTTTCACAGGCTCTAATTCTGCCTCCCTCTCTTCACTAGAGGATGAATACAAAAATGTGGTATGAAGAAAGATAAAGCAAGAATTATAGAGTTCAAATGCAGATCAAAATTTATTATCTTCAAATTAAAAAAAAAAGTTGATGGAGCTAAGATGGCAGCAGGAGAGGAGCCTCTCTTAGGTGCTCTCTCCAAAATATTTCAAAAACCTTAAAATTATGACTCTAAACTTTTGAGAGAAAGAACCCAAGAACAATCCAGTGAGGCAATTCACCAGTCCAAGGTAGCCTAGAAAATAGTGGGTAGGCTTTATGCCACTGGGTTGGAGGGGCAGCAGCAGAGCGAAGGAGTTTCAGCCTCCTGGGAACAGCCCCAGGCCACCTGGGAGCGCTGGATCCCAGCAGCAGAAGCAGTTTCCTGACCTGCACCAAGCACAACTTCAACAGGGTGACCTATGCCAGAGTGAGCTTAAAGTCCAAGCCCTCAGCATGGCCATAGCACTCAGTGCAGACTTGGAAGCCCAGATACCAGGAAACGGAAGCAGGCCTGTGGAGCTGCCCAGCAGGAGCCTCCAGGCAGCTGTGCCCTAGGCGCTTAGCCCACTGAAGGTAATGAAGTGGAGGGAGACCACCAAGGTTTATTCTCTGTCCTGGTAACAGCATTCTGGGGCTTTAACCACATTCAGACCCTGGTCACAGTCTGGGGACCCCATAAAAGCAGGGACCACCCCCTCACAGACCCGTGGCAGAGGGGTGAACTTGCAGTCATTCACAGACCAGGAGAGCAGTCAGAGCCTCACACACTGAGGTCCTTGGTGGCAGGGAGTGGGTCCCAATAATACTCAAAAACTCAGGAAGTTCCCCAAAGCCAGGTACAGCCTGGGGAAATAAGTAAACAGAAAAAAAAGGAACCTGACCGTAGACAATTACTTTGGTACCATGAAAGACCAAATCACACAATCAGAAGATGTGAAAGTCCAAGTTCTACATCTAAAGGCTCCAAGAAATATAGAAGTTGGACTCAGGCTATGACAAAGCTCAAAGAAAGATTTTGAAAATCAAATAAGGGAGACAGAAGAAAAATTGGGAAAAGAAATGAGAGAGATGCAGGAAAAACATGAAAACAAAGCATCTTAGTCAAGGAGCTCTAAAAAAATGCTGAAGAAAATAACATGTTAAAAACCAGCTCAGGTCAAATGGATAAAACAGTTCAAAAAGTTTATTGAGGAAAAGAATATTTTAAAAAGCAGAATTGGTCAGATGGAAAAGGAGATAAGAAAGTTCTCTGAGGAAAACAAATGCTTCAGATGTAGAATGGAGCTAAAGGAAGCTAATGACTATGTGAGAAATCAAGACACAATACGTCAACAGGGGGAAGGGTGATGATGATAGAGGAGAAAGTAGATCATAGGAGAGAATAATCAGACATAACACATTTTCTTTTTACTTTTTGCAAGGTGCTGGGATTGGATGGCCTGTCTGGGTTGGGTGGTTGCTGGGAGAGAGCTGAACATGAAGGTATAATATATTGTAAAAATGGAGTCAATGGTGAAAAGGAAATGTACTGGGAGAAAGAGAAAGGAGAAGTAGAATAGGCTAAGATATTTCATGTAAAAGAGTCAAGAAATAGCTTTTGCAGTGATATGGAGTGGGGGAAGGTGAGGTGGAATAAGGGAGCCTCCATTTTCATTGGAAATGACTCAGGGAGGAAACAACATACATACTTAATAGGATATAGAAATCTAGAAGAAAATGGGGAGAAAGGGGATGGGAGGAATGGGATGGGAGGAAGGGGGGGATGTCGGGGATAGAGGAGAGGGTAGATCATGGGAGAGGATAGTCAGATATAACACATTTTCTTTTTTTACTTTTTTGCAAGGTGGTGGGTTTGGGTACCCTGTCCAGGACTATGAGGCCAGGTGGTTGCTGGGTCTTTGGTCTGGGATGTGGGCTTAGGGCCTCCTGGTTCTAGGGTCGGTGCTCTGTCTGCTGTGCCACTTGGCTGCCCCACAGCACATTTTTGAAGAGGGACAGAGTGAAATGAGAGAGGAAATATAATAAATGGTAGTGGGGAGGAATGGATGGAGGGAATTACAGTCAGCAACAGCAACTATGGAAAAATATGGAAGTAACTTCTATGATGGAATTATGATAAAGAAAGTAATCCACCTGAGACAGAGCTGATGATATCAGAACACAGACGGAAACACATGTTTTCCTTTTTGTTTCTCTTTATTTTTTGTGAAGTTCTTAATTTTTGTAGGGGGAAGGGGGTTATGTTTACTCTTATAGCAAGACTTTTAGTAATGTGTAAATAAATAAAAATGTAAATGAAAAAATGAAAAAATAAATATATATGTTTGTTGCTTCATACATTTTTGTTTTCTCAAATCACGGTATGAAAATTTGTTATTGTACTCTTTTTATTGGCTTTTCAACAATAGTGGGGAGTGGGAGTGTTTTTTTAAATATAGAAGCCAAGAATTATTGGTAATGTATTCAGTTGAGCATGAATCATCTTAAATACCTTCAAATATTCAACAAAATCCAATGTGTGTTTTATTGAATATTTTATTCATTAATTCATATATATATTTAATGAAATAGTTAATACAACAATCTTATTCATTTTTACTCATGAAATACATTTTTTTTAAAAGACAATATTCTAGTGATCCACCCAAGACAGAGCTGATGGTATCAGAACACAGAATGAAACACATTTTTTTCTTTCCTCTACTTTATTTCTCATGAGAATCTATATTTTTTGGGGGAGGGGGGTATTATGTGTACTCTTAAACAAGAATATTTTAGTAATGTATAAAAAAATCACTTGTACAAAAATATTCATAGCAGCTCTGTTTGTGGTGGCAAAGATTTGGAAATTAATGTAAGTGTCCTTCAATTGGGGAACGGCTTAATGAAATGTGGTATAGGTATGTGATAGAACACTACTGTTCTATTAGAAGCCAGGAGGGATGGGAATTCAGGAAAGCCGGTAAAGATTTGCATGGACTGATACTGAGCGAGATGAGCAGAACCAGAGGAACACTGCATCCTAGCAGCAACATGGGGGTGATGACTAACCTTGATAGACTTGCTCATTCCATTAATGCAACAATCAGGCACAATATTTTTCTTTCTTAAGGATATGATTTCTCTCTCATCACATTCAACTTAGATCACTGTATACCATGGAAACAAAGTAAAGACTAATGACTGCCTTCTGTGGGGGGTAGGGAGAGGGAAGAAAGATTAAGGGAAAAATTGTAAAAAATTCAAAATAAAAAAATTCAAAAAACCCTATCATTGCATGTAGTTAGAAAAACAAATAAATAAAATATTTTAAAAAGAATATTCTATTTTTGTCTAATATATATTATTTATTAAGACATGTTTTGCTGAGACAAAATGAAATTCACACTTCAGAGTTCTAGTTAAATTTTATAGTTTTTTTCATCTTTATTTCCCATTCATTGGTGATAGACAATGTTGTGATACATTAAGGGCACAACCTCTAACTTGCAAGTAAAAGACATTTCCAAGAAATGGAAAGGGGCATTGCTGGGTATTGTAGGTGGTTAACATGAAGAGATAGACTCTAAAATGAAAATACTGTGTGAGAGGGAAAATGTTCCCAAATGTAGGACTATGGGATAGAAAAATAAGGGTTTAACACAGATCTGAAGTTGAGAGTTATGTAAATTTTTTTTTAAATTTTTCTAATAATTTAAGATAAACCATCAGTTTTAAAAAAACATTTAAATTGAGAAAGACAATATATCATTGATTGTTTTTTTATAAAGTGTCGGTGTACAAATTTTATCAAAAGTCTTGTATAAAAACTTAATCGTCCAGTTATATAGATACACACATATGCATATATATTAAAATTGAAAGATGGAAATGAACTTAATTCTTTAATTTAGCCTTTATTAAGCCTTTAGACTTTGGAAAGTTGGAGTTGGGAAGATTTTGGGCTTGAATTTCAATTTAATCACTACAGTAATTACTGGCAGTGCTGCCTTTATGTAAATGGACCATTCCATAGACTTCTATATAAAATGATTTTTACACAATATAGGTTTGTTTCATCTACTCACTTTACTTAGCCTGTGTTACAAGACACACAAAATAATACCTTTACACAAGTCACAAAATCTATTTAAATGCAGCCATATTAAACAATGTACTATGGTAATAAATAGAATTATGAAATGAAAGGTAAATTTAATGATAAAGTTTGCTCAGGTTTGTAAAGTTAACATAGGTGTGTAGTATGTTGCCCCTTCCCCATCCACTGTACTTTGCCTTTATCACTAGTGGTTCACTGCATAACTTTTTTTTTTTAGGTTTTTTTTTTTTGCAAGGTAATGGGGTTAAGTGGCTTGCCCAAGGCCACACAGCTTGGTAATTATTAAGTGTCTGAGGTTGGATTTGAACTTAGGTACTCCTGACTCCAGGGCCGGTGCTCTATCCACTGCACCACCTAGCCGCCCCCTGTATAACTTTTTAAAAGAAGCTATTGAGAGATGTTTGGACAGTGACTTTATTTCCCTTGCATCTGATGATAGAAAGCAATGCTCTCCTCAAATCATTGAACTCTTGAAAATCTTGAAGTATTTGAATCCATCTTTTTAATACAAGAAAAAAATTCAGTCAAATGATTAAATGCTTCTGCCAGTTGTGTTGTTGTGAACCTTTTTGGTTTGACTTCAGTTTTTTAACGCTTCCTTTCTTTTGCAGTCTTTGCAACTAACAGCTCAAGCAGATCCTCATTTAAGCATTCTTTTCATTTCAGTTCAATCAATTCCTCTACATCATTCTCATCCACTCATCCATTTTACAGTCTCTCTATTCACTTCTTCAATGGTTTTATCTTTGTCAAATTCATTTTATCTTTGTCAAATTCACAAAAATTGAGAACAGACTGGGGGCACGTTTTTCCCAAACTCTCTTCATACATGTTTCCCTTAAATCTTCCCATGCTTTTCAGAACTCTTTACATAAAGTCAATTTTGTATAATGTGAATTTACATAATGTGAGAACTGTCTATACTTAACCTCTTTTAGTGTGTTTCCTTATTTGTTGTATGGGAATAATGATACTTGACAACATACATTATTTTACAGAAAGAAATTTATTTTTAATTTTTAAATGTAAATATTTTATATATTTTTCCAAAAATATACAATAGTAGTTTCTACCTATCATTTTTGTAAAGTTTTGAATTTTACAATTTTTTCCCCATTCTTGCTTCCCTCCCCCCACCCACCCCTACAGAAGGCAGTCTGTTAGTCTTTACATTGTTTCCATCCCATACATGGATCAAAATTGAATGTGTTGAGAGGACAATCATATTCTTTAGGAAAAAAAATAAGAGATAGCAAATTATGTAATACATAAGACAATTTTTTAAATTGAAATTTTTAAAAATTTAAAAAATATTAATAGTTTTTGTTTAAACTTCATAGTTCTTTCTTCATATATAGATAGTTTTCTCCATCATAGATACCCTAAAATTGTCTCTGATTATTGCACTGATGAAATGAGCAAGTCTATTAAGTTTGATCCCATTCCCATGTTGCTATTAGAATGTACAAGGTTCTGGTTCTGCTTATCTCACTCAGCATCAGTTCTTGCAAATCCTTCCAGGCTTCTCTGAATTCCCATTCCTCTTGGTTTTTAATAGAACAATAGGGTTCCATAACATATGTATATCATAATTTATTCAGCCATTCCCCAATTGATGGACATTCACTTGATTTCTAATTCTTTGCCACCACAAACAGAACTGCTATGAATATTTTTGTACAAGTGATGTTTTTACCCTTTTTCATGATCTCTTCAGGGTATAGACACAGTACTGGTATTGTTGGATCAAAGTCATGCACAATTTTATTGTCTTTTGGGCATAATTACAGATTGTTCTCCAGAAAGGTTGGATCAGTTCACAGCTCTACCAACAATGCATTTGTGTCCCCGTTTTTCCACATCCCTTCCAACATTGATCATTTTCCTTTCTGGTCATATTGGCCAATGTGAGAGGATGAGATGGTACCTCAGAGCTGCTTAGAAAGCAATTTATAATCCTAAATATGAGTCATTATTGCTGTTTACTAAGTATTGTGTCAGGCATTTAGGATGCTACTAAATTTAGATTTGATGATGGCCTTACCATCATGTGACTTACATTGTAGGAGAGGAATAAGCTGAATTGGAATGGGATGCAGAGTATGTGGAGAGGAGTAATATAAGTTTTCAAAGAGAAGGCAATTAAAAGATAATTAGGACAAAGAATTCAAAGTTTTATTTGCCTATCAATCAATCAACAAATATTTATTAAACACTCAAGTGATGAGTATATTAAGTTCCCCCTGCCCAAATGAAATCCTTCTGCTTTTCACGAGCTGACATTTAATCAGGAGAAATTATATATATATATATATATATATATATATATATATATATCTAGAGTAAGTGTTTAGAGATTACATACATCTTAGTGTCTAGAGATTATATATATGTAAGTATCTAGAGATAACATACAAAGTGATTGCAAGTTAGTTAAGTAAAAATTTTTTACAGAGGGAGTACTGTAGCAGTTGGGGGCTTAAATGTAGAAATCGTTGTTTAAGTTGGATCTTGAATGAAGAATGCTATTCTTTGAAGTAGAAGTAAGGATAGAATGCTCTCCAGTTATAGGGGAATAGCATGGCAATGGGAGAGAGAGAGAGAGACGCTAAGGGTGAAGAACAGAAAGAATCCAGTCAGTCTAGCAGGATTGGCTGTGGGAAAGGTTAATAATGTTTAATGAGATTGGGAAGATAGGTTTGATGTTGTCCTATGAATTGAAAATAAAATAAATGTTAAAAAATGCTTTTTTGACCACCTTCCCCCCTACCCCAATACATACATCAGTTAAGGACAAGATATATGGGATGTGTTTAAAATCTAAACAAAGGAGTTTATATTTGATCCTAGAGCCAATGAAGAAGAATTGGAGTTTATTGAGTTAAGAGTGACATGACCTAGCTGTGTGGCCTTGGGCAAGCCACTTAACCCCATTTGCCTTGCCAAAAAAAAACAAACCTAAAAAAAAGAGTGACATGGTCAGATGTGAGTTTGTTTCCTTAATTTTGATAAATCTTTGGAGGATATATTGAAATGGTGAATGAATTAAGATTTTTACAGAGACAAGACTTGAGAAAGATTAAGTATTAGAGGGGCAGCTATGTGGCACAGTATAGTACTGACCCTGGAGTAAGGAGGACCTGAGTTCAAATCTGACCTAAGACACTAAATAATTGCCTAACTGTGTGACCTTATTTTAAATAAAAATCCCATTGCTTTAAATAAAAATTAAAAAAATAAAAAAATTAGAATTTTTCCTCTTCTAAGAGAAAGAATTGAGAAAGATAGGGAAACCAATGAAGAGATCATTTTAATATAGTTATCCCTTTTACACTACCAGTGTTAGGGGTGTGGCACCCCTTGATCTGGAAAATCTGTGTAAAATTTTTTGGCTCTTCCATCATGCCAGAGAAGTCTGAATTTTTTCTTTTTTCTTTTATGGGGTGTTTATAGTACCTTTTTGTAAAATTTGCTATTAATATTTAGTCAGGTTCCAAGTCATCTGCTGACCTTTGTAAGTTGTCTGTGGCTTCTACAAAATCCCCCCCCCCCCACCCAATGTCTATTTAATTTCTACAGTTGATTTGTGAGTTATTGAATTTGTGATGGGGAAAGGATAACTGTATTTTGGGTAGAAGTGATTAAAAACCTACAACTACCTAAGAAGGCAGAAGATATGTAAATATATGTATGTAAACATGTATATACACATATAAATATACCCACTCACATATGTATGTATATACATATATAAAATACATATAAAATATGTATATATAAAATGCATGCAATACTATAATAATATACTTTGTGTGTAGCTTCTATGTACCTGGTTGTTTATATTATGTCTCTCCCATACACCCCCCACACACAAACAAACAAGTTAAGGAGAGGATGGAAAGGCTGTGTTTTAAAAATCTAAATAAAAGGAGTTTATATTTACTCCTAGAACCAATGAAGAGGAATTGGAGTTCATTGAGTTGGATGGTCAGATGTGAATTTAAGTTTCCTTATTTTTGATAACTCTCTGGAGGATATATTGAAATAGTGAATGAGTTGAGATTTTATGTGGAAAAGACTTGAGAAAGATTAAGGGTTAGAATTTTTCCTCAAAGAAAAAAAATCACCATTTTATACGTGAATATTTAGAGCAGCTCAGTTCTTTTTTTAGAAAAACTGCCATCTACCTACAACTTCTTTATCCTATATTTATGAAGTTGATTTAAAAAACCAAGTATGACTTTAAATTTATCCTTATTGAATTTCATCTTACTTGTTTTGGCACAATATTCTAGACTAGATTGTCACTGCTTTTGGATCTAGACATATAATACTCCAGTGTGTGAACTATCTCTCCCAAATTTGTGTCATCTGCCAATCTGATAGGAGCACCATCCATGCCTTTACCTAACACATTGATAAAAAAATGTTAAACAGCTCTGAGCCAAGTACAGAGCTCTCCTTAGGGCACTTACCTAGAGAACTCCTGCCAAATTGACAAGGATTTATTAAAGACTGATTGCTCTTTCAGTCTGGTCTTTTGGTCTGTTCTAACTCCATCTTTTTCATTTAGTTCATGTCTCTCTATATTTCCCTAAAGAAAAAAAGAGAAATTTTCATCGACAGGGAAAACAAACAAAATGAGAGCTGATTAACTCTGCCTTCTCTCTGTTGTCAGTTAACATAGTCCTATCCACTCCAAGCAGGGTCTCTATCCTTTCTTTGGTTCTCTTCTTTCCCCCAATATAGCTTAACCCCACATTTTATGGTCTCTAGTATTTTATTTTACTAGTCTCCCTTCTTCTTTCCTTCTTATATCCTCTCTTCTTTTTTCCCCCTCCACTCTACTTCATTCTCCTCATTGGACTTAGAGTTAGGAAGATTTCAGCTTGAATCTTTTCTGTGACACTTATTAGTCATATATAAATCATTGGAAAATCATGTATTGTCTCTGAATTCAATTTTCTCATCTATAAAATAAGTAGGATTTTCTTAATTTATGGAATTGTTAAGGGCTTAAATGAGATTATGTATTTAAGATACCATCAAAATGCCAATTTCATGATTATTCCTTTTCTTCTCTAGGCTTCAGTTTGATCATTTTTAATGATGAGGGTGGTTGGACTATATAATTTCAAGGTTATTTTCAGTTTTAAGATTCTAGGTTTCTATTTTCTCTGATAACATCTTAATAAATTCCTTAATCGCAGTTTCTAAATAGTCCAGGAAGCACTAAGGAGTCTAAAGTGCTTCCTACAGTTTCTTCATCTCAGCATGATTGCTTTTGATGAGCAAGCCAAGAATTGCAAAATGTAAAACTCTGAGTGGAAATAGTTCAATAATAGCACAAGTGCCATTTTTTCCTGTGACTTCTTTATGCATCTAGTCTGTTAAACAAATGCAATTAAAAGTCTACAACCCACAGAAGGAAGCTCATAAATTATTATTTTTGAAGGACACAGCAATAGAAACATTTTTCTGTAAAAACCAAAAATCAAGATATTTAAAAGTTTTAAGTTCTGAAGGATTAATTATTTAATTCTGCCCCTCAAGTGCACTATATCTACAAATGATAAGGTTTGCTTTGACTTTTTTTTAAAAAAGGACTACTTATATGATGTATTTTCTAAAATTATCTTTAAGCATATTTTCACATGAATTTATCTTATTCTGTCCAATTAATAAACCCAGAGAAGGAAGGTGAAAGAGAAAATAAATAATTATAAATATACTTTTCCATTTTTTTATTGTTCAGGAAAAATTTGTCATAGGCTTTAACCCTTTTCTTTAGCTGCTATTTTTTGAAACTTTTAATAATTGGTTAAAGTAATAGTAAAGAGCTTATTATAGTCAATACACCAGGGTTCTGCAAGTAACTTGCTTTAGACAAACCCTTTCCATTTGTCTTGACCTGATTTGTGAGGGGATTAGATGATTTCTAAGCTCCTTGTAGATTAAGCATTATAGAATTCCAATATTACCTCCTCAATAATAATACATGGCCTGTTACAGGTTACTTCCTCCTCTAGTGCAGATTTGTAACCCATCTATATATGCCTAACCTGCGCAACTCATGTCCATGACTTTTCCTAAGTGTGCCAAAGGAACTCTGCCTAATATGTTGGGGATCTTTTTCTAACTCTTTTCACATTGTATAAATACTAATGGAGGACTGAGGCTATCTATCAGTTGTCCCTTATTTTTGCTATGTGGTCTTTTTCCCTCTCTGGGATTTTATTTCTCTGATATTATCTGTTATGCTATATCTTCTGAGTAATTCTTCATTTGTAATACATTGTAGCCTCTTTGTTGCCCTCTCAGTAATTTTCAGCATCAATTTTTCCTAGACTATATGTAATATCCCATAACAATGAAGTGTTAAAATGATGGACCTTTGTTTTCAGGGAGAAGTTTGGGATCATTAAAGAAGTATAGTTTCCCAAAGACAGCCAAGCTCAGTTTTCTCTATTAAATTTTGAACTCTACTCAATTGCCTATTATAGTGCCTAGCCAAGATTTATGTACTGATGAATATATTCTATAGGTTAACTATCCAACTGTAATTTTGAGGTGTTGAGAAATTGATTCTTGATTATTTTCACATAAAGAGACGGTACTAAATTCAATGAAAAAAATCCCAGATTATTCTTTGCTGCTTATATAAATTTTTCACAGGAAGACATAAATTGGGACTTGCTAACCTGGTTAATTATGGAGCAGTAGCCACTAATATTCTCTTCCCCTCAATTCAAAGACATTTTCAGTGGGTAGTCACAATTTCAAAGAAATAATACTTCCTACACCCCACCTTGTAATGAGGGACCTCCTCAGATCTGCTATGTTTGACAGTATCCTAGATAACAACGGACAATCTTTTAAAAGGGAATGAAGATATAAAAGAATCTGCCCCTTTCCTCCTTGGTTCTGTTAAGTTCAGGATGGTTCTCATGAAGTCACATAGGGAAAGTATGACTTTTTTTTAAGAATGATGTAGATTTCACTTAAATTTAAAATTGTGATTTAACAGCATGTCATATGAACTTCTCTTTCAGATCTCTTTCAGGTAAAAACTGACTTGCTGGCAAAAATATTGCTTCACTTTTGTAGGGGGAACTAATGAGCAACTTTGGATTATAACCAAAAGTAATGTAGGTGAATGCACTTGATTGGCAGGAGTGGGTAGGGATTTAAGACATTCCTCTGTGTTCTTTCATTTCATTTTGCAATCTTTTTCTTTCCTTCCATTTGATGAGGTGAATAGCAGCCTTTTTGGTTTCACTCCAATCTTGTTCTCTATTCTGGCTACTTCACCCATTTTCTGAAAGATGGAATAATGGAGAGTATAGAAACTCAAAGGGGCAGAATTTCACAGAAACCTAGAAGTTGTTTCTATTGAATAATGGGGAAAAATTTCCATGGGAAAATGTTTTCAGAGTTCTAATTTGGGATGTTAGGAAAAAGTCTTCCCTCATTACTTTGTCTGATTTGTGTATAGTTTCTATGTAGTTGGTTGTTTTCATCATTAGAATGTGTATTCCTTGAGAGCAGGAATTGTTTTTGCCTTTTTTGTTTTTGTTTTTGTTTTTATAGAGTCTAGCATAAGTTAAGTGCTTAATAAATGACTATTGATGAATTGACTTCAACTCCATTGGCTTCTCGGTCCCTGAGACTTTGGAAGTAGGCTCTTCCTACTTTCTTCTGCTACTGTCCACATAGTTGGATGGTAGAATCCTCTCTATGCTGATGTGGAATCTGGGACTTACATATATTCTAAAAGCTTTATAAAACTTAAAGTGCTATATAAATGATAGCTACTGATGTTATTTGTATGACAGGGACTGACTTCCCATCATGATAATTGTTTTAAAATTCTATTTTTCTCCCAATGGAGCATTTTATTTGCGTGAGTATTTAGACCTTTAGAAAAAGAACAACAGAATTTTTCCTCCTGTGTGTTTTTATCTTGCTCCCCAGGCACTCCATGATGAAGGAACCCAAACTGACAGGGTGGTAGCACATTATTCTTCCATTTTTCCCCAGATCTTTCAGTTGAATATCAAATTAAAGGCTGATTACATCACACTTGCTTAGTCTGCCTGAGAAGTTTATAACAATTTTTCTTGCTCTATGATCATCAATGACTTCAAATTTGCCAATGAGATCATGCTTCATCATCACAGTTAAGAACCAAGCAATTATTTTAAGAGCATGACCTAGTAAAACCTGACATTTTCCTTACTTCTCTGAATCAGTGAAGCTTTTGAGAGCATCTTCCAGGACATTCGTGTACATCATGGTGGTGATGTTGCAACATGACAGAAAGAGGACTGGATGGGTGAGAATGGAAAGATATGAGCTGTTTTAAAATTCGTAAATCAGTATGAATGCCCTAGGAATAAATGAAGAATTTATTCTTCTCTGAATAGGTTTAGTGGTCACTGAGATAACTGAGAAGATCTGGAGGAAAAACTCTTGGTAGGTGGTTCCAGATTATAAAAATCCATATGTCTGGAACTCCAACTCCTTCCTGAGCTCTCATGCCATGACATTAGAATAAGATGACTTTTGAATCAGTCTGGCATAAGTCATGTAGATTCTTGTCATTCTTATAGTTTTGTTCCAAAAGGCAGGAGATGATAGCAGAGGGAACTGAAATTCTCTGTTGCCCAGATGTGTTAATTTCATGCTGGAATGTGGTACCTGTCTAAGTACATAAGAATTAGAGTATTAAGGAAACACAGATGTATGATACAATTCCAGACTCCTTCCACACTGAAACATTTTGTTTTTGTTTTGTCCTGTCCCTTTTTTTCTCTCTCTCTCTCTTATTTCAACTAAATGGATATATATATATATATATATATATATATATATATATATACATATATATATATATATACATACAGTTACACATATCTTTAAATTGCTATAAACATGAGAATCATGTTTGGATAATTTTTACAACTGGAATACTAAATTCAAAATATGCTGTTTTAATACACTGCAGTGTTTAATTTACTTTCAGAATTGTTAGCATGTGGAAACCATTTGCAAAAAGAAAAAATCCTGACTCTTCTATGCTTTATTTACTGAAGCAGAAAAATAAGCAAAAACCTATAAACTGGGTAAATCTAAAACATCCCAAGCTCATAATAGAGAGCACTAACAATTGGGGGAGTCAGGAAAGATATTTGCTAAGATGTGACACCTGAATTGTTCTTTTAAAGAATTTCTGTGAGGTAGGCATGAAAAAAGGAAAGAGTTCCAGGTTTGGAGAATGGACTAGGGAAAGGACTGGAGCCTGGGTAATAGCATATCAGTAACAGGAAATTGGCCAGTTTTGATCACAAAGTTCATATGATCATATGATCTTATGATTAAAACTGACAAATTTACTTAGAATTTATCTAGTCTAATCCCTTCAATTTACAGATGAGAAAGTTAAGACCCAGGAAAGTTAAGTAGCTTACCCAAGTAGGTAGCAAGCATCAGAAGCAAGATGTGAATTCATGTTCTCCAACTCTAGAGACAGAGTGCATGATAGAGAATAATGTGACCTTTCATAAACATGTTAGAAAAATATTATAAAGGACTTTAAATGTAAGATAATGGAGCATGACTTTTTCCCCTGAGAATCTACTGACATTTCTTTTTTTAAAATTTTTAAAATTTTTTTAAAATTTATTTTTATTAAAGATATTATTTGAGTTTTACAATTTCCCCACCAATCTTACTTCCCTACCCCCCACCATGAAAAGCAATTTGTCAGTCTTTACTTTGTTTCCATGTTGTACCTTGATCCAAATTGGGTGTGATGAGAGGGAAATCATATCCTTAAAGAAGAAAAGAGAAGTCTAAGAGGTAACAAGATCAGACAATAAGATATCTGTTTTTTTCTAAATTAAAGGGAATAGTCCTTGAACTTTGTTCAAACTCCACATCTCCTTATCTGGATACAGATGGCACACTCCTTTGCAGACAGCCCCAAATTGTTCCCAATTGTTGCACTGATGGAATGAGCAAGTCCTTCAAGGTTGAACATCACTCCCATGTTGCTGTTAGGGTGTACAGTGTTTTTCTGGTTCTGCTCATCTCACTCAGCATCAGTTCATGCAAATCCCTCCAGGCTTCCCTGAATTCCCATCCCTCCTGGTTTCTGATAGAACAATAGTGTTCCATGACATGCATATACCACAGTTTGCTAAGCCATTCCCCAATTGAAGGACATTTACTGGATTTCCAATTCTTTGCCACCACAAACAGGGCTGCTATAAATATTTTTGTACAAGTAATGTTTTTACCCTTTTTCATCATCTCTTCAGGGTATAGACCCAGTAGTGGTATTGCTGGGTGAAAGGGTATGCCCATTTTTATTGCCCTTTGGGCATAGTTCCAAATAGCTCTCCAGAAGGGTTGGATGAGTTCACAGCTCCACCAACAGTGTAATAGTGTCCCAGATTTCCTACAACCCTTCCAACAATGATCATTATCCTTCCTGGTCATATTGACCAATCTGAGAGGTGTGAGATGTTACCCCAGAGAAGCTTTAATTTGCATTTCTCTAATAATTAATGATTTAGAGCATTTTTTTCATATGGCTATAGATTGCTTTGATCTCCTCATCTGTAAATTGCCTTTGCATATCTTTCGACCATTTGTCAATTGGGGAATGGCTTTTTGCTTTAAAAATATGACTCAGTTCTCTGTATATTTTAGAAATGAGTCCTTTGTCAGAATCATTAGTTGTAAAGATTGTTTCCCAATTTACTACATTTTTTTTGATCTTGGTTACATTGTTTTTATCTGTGCAAAAGCTTTTTAATTTAATGTAATTGAAATCATCTAATTGGTTTTTGGTGATGTTCTCCAACTCTTCCTTAGTCATAAACTGTTCCCCTTTCCATAGATCTGACAGGT
Organism: Macrotis lagotis; assembly: GCF_037893015.1. Taxonomy (NCBI): domain Eukaryota; kingdom Metazoa; phylum Chordata; class Mammalia; order Peramelemorphia; family Peramelidae; genus Macrotis; species Macrotis lagotis. Next base: position 191,929,480 of record NC_133664.1, on the reverse strand, counting down.
AGACTAGTCCTTGATCTTCTAATTTGCTTATAGTATTGTTTTTTATGTCTATGTCCTGTAACCATTTGGATCTTATCTTGGTAAAGGGTGTGAGGTGTTGGTCTAATCTAAGTTTCTTCCATACTAACTTCCAATTTTCCCAGCAGTTTTTATTAAAGAGTGAGTTTTTATCCCAATGGCCAGACTCTTTGGGTTTATCAAACAGCAGATTACTATAATCATCTCCTGCTTTTACACCTAGTCTATTGCACTGGTCCACCATTCTATTTCTTAGCCAATACCAAACAGCTTTGATGACTGATGCTTTACAATATAATTTTAGATCAGGTACAGCTAAGCCACCTTCTTTTGCACTTTTTTCATTTGGCTCCTGGCAATTCTTGACTTTTCATTTCTCCATATGAATTTACTTACAATTTTTTTTTCTAACTCATTAAAGTAATTTTTTGGAATTTACTGGCATTTCTTAAGTGAGTGAATGACATGGTCACAATTGTACTTTTTCTCAATGACTTGCATGAAGTCAGATATTACATAAGTTATCATTCTTTGAGATACTACAAAACCGTGGGAGCATAGCTAAGATGATTAATGATAGGATACAAAGAAATCTTGGGAAGTGTCACAGCCCAGAGGTCAGTAATAGGACCCATGCTCAAGACCCCTTATTAAGCATACAATAGGGAGCAGGATATTTAACGTCTATAGATCTCAGTTTCCTTATTTGTAAAATAAGAGGGTTGGAGTGAATTATTTCTAAGATCTCTTCAAACTCTAGATCTACTGTCTGTTTTGAGAGGTGAGATGAAATTTAAGAGGAATAAATGTTAAATATTACATTTGGGTTCAAAAAATTAATTCTGTAAGTATAAGTTAAAAGTATTGGACTTCATAAGCAGATCTGAGAAAAGGTCTGCTAGCTCAATAAGCCCCCACAATATGATATGACAGCTAAAAAAAAGTAATGCAAAACTAGGCTACATTAACTACATTTCAAGAAGAATAATGATAAGCTGGAGAATATTTAATGATGAAAGATTTTGAGATTATGCTATATAAGAAATGATTAAAGAAAATGTAAAAGAGATGATTTATTTGAAAGGTTGTTGTGTAAGAAATTTGTTCTACTTTGCATTATAGGGCAGTACCAGGAGCCTTGGATGGAAGATTTACAGAGATAGATGTGTCAAACCAATATAGGGGAAAACTTTGCAACAATTAGAATTGTCCATAAGTAAAATGGGAGGCAGTATTTTCCTTCTCATTAAAGGTTTTCTTATTAGTAATGCAGTAGAGGTATGCTCAGGTTTCACTTGTTTTCAGAGTCCTTTGGGGTTGCTTCTGGTGGTGAGATTGTGTGATTCTATATTCCCTACAAACCTGGGTCAAAAGCCAACTTAAATGTGTTACAATGAAAATAATCTTACTATTTTGTTTTCTACCTATACGTATAACAGATCTTTTCAACTTTTTTACCTGCCAATTATATGCAAAAGACTCTGCTGGGCTCCTGGGATACAAAAACAAAATGAAAAACATGGATTTTTCTTAAGGAACATATATTTTATAGGACAGAAACATAGGTCTATGATTTAAAAAGTACATGCATAAATGTATGTGTGTAAATATATACACATAAGCATATGTGTAAACATACACGTATATTGATGTATCTATATTTTTTTTGGGGGGGGAAGAGGTCACTAATAGCTCAGGGGTTCAAGTTTGAGATAATTTAGGTTACAAGAAGAGACAACATATGAGTTGAGCTTTGAAAGCACCTAAAGAGTCTAAGATATGAAGGTAGGGAGAAAATTCATTCTAGGCATGAGAATCGGCCTATATAAGGCCATTTATATCTTTTCATCTTGCATAATTTATTTTTCTGTGTTCTCTCCTTGTTCATCTATTTCCTTTTTTTTTTTGGTTCTGTGGGTATTTTTATTTTATTTTTCTGTTTATGTTATGAAAGTTTTTCAACCTTTATCCATATACATATTTATAAGTTACATGATTTTCTTCTACCCTCCCATTCCACTCAGTGGCAAAAAAATCTAGTGAATCTTGTACATTTACATCTATCTATCTATCTATCTATCTATCTATCTATCTATCTATCTATCTATCTATCTATTCATTCATGTATTCATTTAATTATTCATTTATTCATTTAGGTTTTTGCAAGGCAATAGGATTAAGTAACTTGCCCAAAGTCACACAGCTATGTAATTATTAACTGTCTGAGGTCACATTTGAACTCATATTCTCCTGATTCTAGAGCTAGTGCTCTATCCACTGCACCACCTAGCTTCCCCTGCATGTATATTTGTGCTTCACGTGCTTCATATTAGCCATTTTTTGTATGAGGACTAAGGGAAAAGAAAGAAAACCATGGGATAGGAATGAAAAACATAAGAGAAATTTTTAAAAAAATGAACACAGTATTCATTCAGATTCTGTAGTTGGTTTTCTTCAACTGGATGTGGATGTCCTTGCCCATAATGGGTCTGCTAGGGTTGTCCTAGCTCTCTGAACTGCTGAGGGGAGCTGTATTTATTAAGTTTCATCAACTCATAGTGTTATTGTTAATGTGTACAATGTTTTCTTGGTTTTACTCATTCAACTTCAGTTTGTGTAAGTCATTTCATGCTTCTCTAGAGTCTGACCATTTATGGTTTCTTATAGAATAAGAGTCCTCCATAACATTCATATACTATAACTTGTTCAACCATTCCCCTATTGATGGACATTCCTTCAATAACCAGTTCTTTGACACTACAAAAAAGAACTGTTATAAATATTTTGAAATATGTGGGACTTTTCCCATTTTTTATGATTTCTTCTAGATATAGGTCTAGTGTTGGTATTACTGACTCTAAGGGTATAATAAGTTTTATTGCTCTTTGGGCATATTTTATTGTTCCTTGGGCATAGTTTCATATTACTTTCCAGAATGGTTGGATTAATTGACAATCCCACCACAGTGCATTAATGTCTCAATTCTTTCATAGCCTCTCCAATATTGATTGTTTCCCCCTTTTTGTCATTCTGATCAATTTGATAGGTGTGAGGTGATAACTTTTAGTTTTTTTAATTTGCATTTCTCTAATGATTTGGAGCAATTTTTCATATGATTTTATATAGCTTTAATTTCTTTTAAAACCTGTTCATAAATTAAAAAAAAATCAAGCCATTCCCCAATTGACAAATGGTCAAAGGATATGCAAAGACAATTTACAGATGAGGAAATCAAAGTGATCCATGGTCATATGAAAAAATTGCTCTAAATCACTACTTATTAGAGAAATGCAAGTTAAAGCATCTTTGAGGTACCATCTCACACCTCTCAGACTGGCCAATATGGCCAGAAATGTTGGAAGGGATGAGGGAAATCTGGAACACTAATACATTGTTGTTGGAGCTGTGAATTCATCCAACCTTTCTGGAAAGCAATTTGGAATTAACCCCAAAGGACAACAAAAATATGCATACCTTTTGATCCAGCATTGCCACTACTGGGTCTATACCCTGAAGAGATTATGAAAAAGGGTAAAAACATTACTTGTTCAAAAATATTCATAGCAGCCCTGTTTGTGGTGGCAAAGAATTGGAAATTGAGTGTATGTCCATCAATTGGGGAATGGCTTAGCAAACTATGGTACATGTATGTCATGGAACACTATTGTTCTATTAGAAACCAGGAGGGATGGGAATTCAGGGAAGCCTGGAGGGATTTGCATGAACTGATGCTGAGTGAGATGAGCAGAACCAGAAAAAACACTGTACACCCTAACAGCAACATGGGGGGTGATGATCAATCTTGATGGTCTTGCTTATTCCATCAGTGCAACAATTAGGGACAATTTGGGGCTATCTGTGATGGAGAATACCATCTGTATCCAGAGAAAGAATTGTGGAATTTGAACATAGACCAAAAAAAAAACCCTTTTTATCTTATGTAATTTTGCTATCTTTTATAATTTTTTTTTCATTAAGGATATGATTTCTCTCTCATCACATTTAACTTATCTCAATGTATACCATGGAAACAATATAAAGATGAACAGACTGCCTTCTATGGAGGGGAGAGAAGCAAGATTAGGGCAAAAATTGTAAAATTCAAAATAAATTAATTAATCAAAAAAATAAATAAAAAACCAAAAAACCTGTCCATTCGTTTCCTTTGACCATTTATCAATTGGGGAATGACTTATAACCCTATAAATTTGATTCAATTCTCTATATATTTTAGAAATGAGACTTTTATCAGAAATTTGTTTCCCAGTTTTCTGCTTTCCTTCTAATCTTGTCAGCATTGGCTTTATTAGTGCAAATACCTTTTTTTTTATTTAATGCAGTCAAAATCATCTATTTTAACAATTTCTAATGTACACTATTCCTTGCTTGGTCATAAATTTCTTCCCTTTCATAGATCTGATAAAGTATCTTTTGATATATTAATTGGTCTGTGGTATCACCCTTTATGTCTAAACCCTGTATCTACTTTGACCTTAATTTTGAATAGGGTGTGAGATATGGGTCTATGCCTAGTTTGTGCCTTACAATTTTCCAGTTTTCCCATCAATTTTTTTAATAGTGACTTCTTATCTAAGAACAGGCTGACCTCCTAAAGGAAGGTGAGCAACTGAACTGAGGAGAGGTGTTTTTTTTTTAAATTTTATTTATTTAAGGCAATGAGGTTAAAGTGACTTGCCCAAGGTTACACACCTAGGCAACTATTAAGTGCCTGAAGTCAGATTTTGAACTCTGATCCTCCTGACTCCAGGGTGGGTGCCCTATACACTGCACCACTTAGCTACACCCAAATTGTCATTATATTAACTTGACTTATCCATGAGCAATTGAAATTTTTTCCGGTTGTTTGGATCTGCTTTTATTTGTGAAAAGTGTTTTGTAATTGTATTCATTTAATTTCTGGCTTTACTCTTGGGAGGTAGATTCCCAATTCTGTTTTGTGTCTGCAGTTACATAAATGGAATTTTTCTTTATATCTTTTGCCCTTGGGCTTTGTTGTTCATATATAGAAATGCTGATGATTTTTTTTTTTTTTGCCTGGGCACTAAGTTTTATTGGATGGGGGTTCAGCCTGCTTGCTGTCTGGGCTTCCCTGCCCGGGTCAAAATGCCCCTCCAGCCTGGGGCCCTTGGTGGCCTCGGCTGCTGGCTGCAGGGAGGCCATTCTTGCTGCCTCCTTCTTCTTCTGCTTCTGCTGTTTGAGACACTTGCAGTCCTGCTTCTCCAGCTCCTGGAGCAACTTCTGGAAGTGGGAGCTTCTCGAGTCCACATCAGAGCCGAACTTCTCCTGTGCCTGGGCCTGTAGCCAAGCCCTTTGGGCCTTTTCTGCCTGTGTCTTCTCCCAGAGTTCCCGTTGTTGCTGCCCCCAGGCCATGATCATTTCTGGCATCTGGACCGTTTTGGCAGCAATGAGCTGCGCCCTCTCCCGGTGCTCCCCGTTCCTGGAATGCTGATGGTTTATGTGAGTTTATTATATATCCTGCTACTTTTCTGAATTTGTTAATTGTTTCAAATAATATTTTTAGATGATTTTCTAGGGTTCTCTAAATATGCCATAATATCATTTGCAAGAGTTAAAACTTTGCTTCCTTATTGCCAATTCTAATTTCTTCAATTTCTTTTTCTTCTCTTATTGCTAAAGCTAACATTTCTTTTTTTGTTTCTATATTGTTGTGTTTCTTCATTTTTTTAGTTTTTTGAATTTTACAATTTTTCCCCCCATCTCGTTTCCCCTCCCCCCACCCCCACAGAAGGCAGTTTGTTAGTCTTCACAATGTTTCCATGGTATACATTGATCAAAACTGAATGTGTTGAGAGAGAAATCATACCCTTGGGGAAAAAGTAAAATATAAGAGATAGAAAAATTACATAATAAGATATGTTGCTGTTAGGGTGTACAATGTTCTTTTGGTTCTGCTCATCCCACTCAGCATCAGTTTCTGTGAATCCCTCTCGGCTTCTCTGAATTCCCATCCTGGATTCTAATTTGTTCCATGACAAACATTCCACAATTTATTCACCCATTTCCTAATTGATGGACAGTCACTCAGTTTCCAATTCTTTGCCACCACAGACAGGGCCACTATGAATATTTTTGTACAAGAGATTTTTTTGGAAGATTTTATTTATTTTGAATTTTACAACTTTCCACCTAATCTTGCTTCCTCCCCCCACCCCCCACAAAAGGCAGTTTGTTAGTATTTAAATTGTTTCCATGGTATACATTGATCTAAATTGAATGTGATGAGAGAGAAATCATATCCTTAATGAAAATAAAATAAATTATAAAAGATAGCAAAATTACATAAGATAACATTTTTTGAAAAATTAAAGGTAATAGGGGAGGCTAGGTGGCACAGTGGATAAAGCACCGCCCTGGAGTCAGGAGTACCTGGGTTCAAATCCGGTCTCAGACACTTAATCATTACCTAGCTGTGTGGCCTTGGGCAAGCCACTTAACCCCATTTGCCTTGCAAAAACCTAAAAAAAAAATTAAAGGCAATAGTCTTTGGTCTTTGTTCAAACTTCATAATTCTTTCTCAGGATACAAATGGCATTCTCCATTGCAGACACCCCAAAATTGTGCTTGATTGTTGCCCTATTGGTATGAGCAAGTTCATTAAGGTTGATCATCACCCCTATGTTACTGTTAGAGTGTACAATGTTTTTCTGGTTCTGCTCATCTCACTCAGTATCAATTCACGCAAATCCTTCCAGGCTTCCCTGAATTCCCATTCCCCCTGTTTTCTAATAGAACAATAGTGTTCCATGACATACATATACCATAGTTTGTTAAGCCATTCCCCAAATGATGGACATACACTCAATTTCCAATTCTTTGCCACCACAAACAGAGCTGCTATGAATATTTTTGTGCAAGTGATGTTTTTTACCCTTTTTTTCATGATCTTTTCAGGGTATAGACCTAATAGTGGTAATGCTGGATCAAGGGGTATGTACATTTTTGTTGTCCTTTGGGCTTAATTCCAAATTGCTTTCCAGAAAGGTTGGATGAGTTCACAGCTCCACAGCAATGTATTAGTGTCTGAGATTTCCCACATTCCTTCCAACATTGATCATAGTCTTTTCTGGTCATATTGGCCAGTCTGAGAAGTGTGAGGTGCTACCTCAGAAATGTAAATCTAACATTTCTAATACTATGTTGGTGATAATGGTGATAATGGGAATCCTTGTTATCTTTCAGTCTTATTGGAAATGCTTCTAGTTTATTCCCATTGCATAGTTGATGGCTTTAGATACTGCTTATTATTTTAATATTTATTAATACTTCTTATACTCTCTAGTGTTTTTTAATAGAAATGGATATTATATTTTGTCAAAGGCTTTTCAGCATCTATTGAGATAATCATATAACTTCTGTTGGTTTGTTATTGATATTATCAATTATGTTGAATATTTTCCTAATATTGAACCCTCCCTGCCTACCTGTTATAAATCCTACCTTATCTTGGTGCAATATCCTGGTAATAACTTACTGTAATCTCTTTGATAAAATTTTATTTAAGATTTTTGCATCAATGTTCATTAGGGAGATTGGTCTATAACTTTTTTTGTTTTGATGCTTTCTGGTTTACATATCAACACCATATTGATGTCACAAAAGGAATTTTTCTGAATTCCTTCTTCTATTTTAAAAAATAGTTTATATAGAATTGGGATTAGTTTTTCCTTAAATGTTTAGTAGAATTTACTCTTAAATCCATCTGGACCTGGAGACTTTTTCTTAGCGAAATTAATGATGGTTTCTCTAATTTCTTTTTCTGAAATAGTGTTATTTTAGTTCTTTATTTCCTCTTCTGTTAATCTGGCTGGCGGCATTTTTATAAATATTCAAACATTTCATTCAGGCTATCAATTTTATTAGCAAACAGTTGGGAAGAAAAGCTCTGTATTATCTCTTTAATTTTTTCCTCATTGGTGGTGAATTCACCCTTTTCCTTTTTTTCATTCAGGTAATTTGGTATTCTTTCTATTTTTAAAAATCAGATTAACCAAAGGTTTATCTATTTTATTTTTTTCCATAAACCAACTCTTAGTTTTGTTTATTAGATAAAAGGTTTTCTTGCTTTCAATTTTATTAATCTCTCCTTTGATTTTTCAGAATTTATAAATTGGTATTTAATTGGAGATCTTTAATTTGTTCTTTTTCTAGTTTTTTTTTAAGTTGCATACCCAATTCATTGATCTCCTCTTCCTCTATTTTATTCACCTAAACATTTAGAAATATGAAATTTCCAGTAAAACCTGCTTTGGCTGCATCTCATAAATTTGGTATGTCTCATTGTTATCATTTTGTTGGAGGAAATGATTGATTATTTCTATGATTTGTTTTTTGATCCACTCAGTCCTTTAAGTTATTTAGTTTCCAATTAATTTTTGGTTTATCTTGCCATGGCCCTTAATTACATGTAATTTTTATTGCACTATGATCTAAAAAGTATGCATTTATTATTTTTGCCTTGCTGTGTTTGACAGTAAGGTTTTTTTTATATACCATAGTACATGATCAGTTTTGGTATAGGTGCCATATACTCCAAAGAAAAAGGTAGATTCTTTTCTATCCCCATGAAGTTTTCTCCAGAGTTCTATCACACATAAGTGTTCTAAGATTTTATTCACCTCCTTAACTTTCTTCTTGTTTATTTTGTGATTAGATTTGTCTAGTTCTAAGAGAGAGAGAGAGAGAGAGAGAGAGAGAGAGAGAGAGAGTTTGAATTTGGACAGTCTATCTCTAGGTGCATATATTTTTAATAATGATATAACTTCATTGCTTCTGGTGCCTTTTAAGAAGATGTAGTTTCTTTCCTCACCTCTTTTAATGAGATCTATTTTTGCTTTTGCTTTGTCTGAGATCAGGATCACTATCCCTGATTTTTTTGATTCCCCCTGCAGCATAATATATTGCTCTGATCTTTTACCTTTACCCTGTGTGTATCTTCCTGCTTCAAATATAATTCTTGTATACAATATATTGTAGAACTCAGATTTTTAATTCATTCTGCTATCCATTTCTGTTTTATGGGAGAGTTCATCCCATTAACATTTACAGTTAATATTATTAATTCTGTATTTCCCTCTTTATATCTTTCACTGTTTGTACTATTCTCTTTCCTTCCCTCTTATTCCTCCTCATCAATGTTTTGCTCCCTTTCCCCTTTAACTTTTCTTTTCAATTTCAATTTTAAGTTTACTTTCACTTATATCTATCTTTACCTTCCCTTTTATAAATCCCTTCTTCCTTTTCTTTGCCTTCCTCCCCACCCTCCCACTTCCCTGTAGGATAGAATAGATTTTTTTTAGGTTTTTGCAAGGCAAATGGGGTTAAGTGGCTTGCCCAAGGCCACACAGCTAGGTAATTATTAAGTGTCTGAGACCAGATTTGACCCAGCTACTCCTAACTCCAGGGCTGGTGCTTTATCCACTGCACCACCTAGATGCCCTAGAATAGATTTTTAAACCCAATTGGGACCATATGCTAGTCCCTCTCTGGGTCAAATCTATTGAGTAGGATTTACTCAGTGTTCAAACCCTCCCATCTTTCCCTCTACTATAATAGGTCTTTGTTTCTCTCCACCTGATGCTATTTATCTACTAATGTCTAGAAGGCACTAGCCTTCTCCTAGTATAATCCTTTTTATGTTTTTTTAAATTTTTTTTACAAGGAAAATGGGGTTAAGTGGCTTGCCCAAAGCCACACAGCTAGGTAATTATTAAGTGTCTGAGACCAGATTTGAACCCAAGTACTCCTGACTCCAGGGCTGATGCTTTATCCACTGTGCCACCTAGGTGCCCCCTGTTCTTTATTGTTTGAACTGTCTTATATTACCATCCTCTTTGTCAAAATATACTCCTTTTATCTGACCTGATAGAAGTACTATTTTTTTTTAGGTTTTTGCAAGGCAAATAGGGTTAAGTGGCTTGCCCAAGGCCACACAGCTAGGTAATTATTAAGTGTCTGAGACCGGATTTGAACCCAGGTACTCCTGACTCCTGGGCTGGTACTTTATCCACTGTGCTACCTAGCCACCCCTAGAAGTACTATTTTTAAAGGTTGATTGACTGATAAGCATCCTTGCCTATTTGTTACTAAGTACCCTCCCCTCATTAGAAATATACTTCTCAAGAATCATGAGTCACATTCACTTTATACCTTACCCACTTTTCAAGTACTTTCCATGGGCACACAATCCTCAAGAGCCAAAGCATCCTGCAAAGCCAATCATTTCATGAACCATTTATAGCACCCCCTTCCCCCGACAGCATACTCCCTCCAATTGTAGCTGAAATTTCAGTCAAAGCAAAATTTCTTCATGATGTTTTCATTTCCATTTCCTTTAAGTATACTCTCTCCATCCATCTCTATAGTACCCCAATCATAGACCTATAGTCTTCCCCAACCAAAGTATTGGATACACCTTCTCTCAATGTCCCTTTGGCAACTCACCCAATCATACTAAAATTCTCATTAAATAAAGTATGGATTAATATAAGATCACTTCCTAATCTCTTTATGTCCAACCTTTTAAAGTATGCTCTTATCCCCTGCCCCATTATACTACAAACTTCTAGATATCCAGTAAAATTATTTCTGATTTAATTATGGATAGAACTTCTAAGTTCTCTAAGTATGGGGAGAGGACTGCCTCATCAGAGAAAGTGCTAAACTCAATTCACAAGGCAGACTTAAAGTAGCTCAGAGGAAACATGAGATACATAAGTTTAGAGTAAATATCCCAGATGTTCACCTGGACTATTTGTGCACAAACTGTGGTAGAGAATTCTGAGCTCCCATTGGTCTGATCAGTCACATTTGAACACACTGCAATTTGTCTCAAACATAGTGATGTCATTTTGATCTTCTTTGATAATGAAGTACAAAGTATCCATATCCTCTAAGTACAATTTCTCCAACTATATTCCATCTTTTAACTATCCTAAGAGAAATACAATTCTCATAGTTTACAAATGTTATCTTCCATTGTAATGTTGGATACAACCTACAATTTAATGTTTATGACAAACATTTGTTTTTCTACCCCTTTCTGTTTACCTTTTTATGTATCTCTTTAGTCTTGTATTTGATGATCGAATTCTCTGTTCAGTTCTGGTCTTTTTATCAGGAAAATTTGGATGCCTTCTATTTCATTAAACATCCATCTTTTCTCCTGACAGAATAAGCTGAATTTTGCAGGGTAGTAAATTATTGGTTATATCTAAGGTCCTTTGCCCTCTGAAATATCATATTCCAGGCTTTAATGTTGAACTGATAAGTTCTATGTAATTCTGATTGAGCTTCTTTTGTATTTAAATTGTTTCAAAATTTTTGGCTACTTGCCGTATTTTCTCCTTTATTTGACAATTCTGGAATTTGGCAATGATAGTCTTTGGAGTTTTTATCCAGAGGTCTCTTTGTGGAGGTGTTTTGTGTATTCTTTCAAGAATGAATTTGTCTTCTTGATCTGTATATTGGGACAGTTTTCCTTCATAATTTCTGGAAAAATATTTTCCAGGCTCTTTTTTTTTTTTGATCTAGGCTTTCTGGTAGATCAATAATTTGTAAATTTTCTCTCTTGGATCTATTTTCTAGATTGCTTGTTTTTTTTTTCAGCCTTTTGATTTTATTTGAAGGTAACTTGGTGTCTCCTAAGTTCCTTAGTTTTGACTCATCCAATTCTAATTTTTAGAGTTTTATTTTCTTCCTTTAGCTTTTGTGTTTCTTTTTCCTGTTGGTTAGTTTTACTTTTTGCTTGATTTACATTCCCTTTCCAGTTGATTGATTTGAGTTTTAGATGAGTTGCATTCACTTTCCAGTTGGTCAATTTTATTTTTTAAAGAGTTACATTCTTTTTTACAGTTGGTTATTTTTACTTTTTAAAGGTGTTGATTTATTTCATTAATTTTTCATAATTTTCCTGCATGGCTCTGATTTGTTTTTTCCATTTTTTTTCTTCCTGTCTTCTTTGGTTTTTAAATTCGTTCTCTTCTAGGACTCTTTTGAGACTTACCATGTATATCATTTGTCACTGCTTTCTTCTTCTGAGATGGCATTTTTTTATCATTGTTATCTGCATGGTAGCTTTCTATGGTTAGTTCTCCTTTAGTTTTTTTTATTTTTTTGCTCATTTTGATTATTAAGCTTTGCTCCTGGGATATCCTGACCTTTTTTGGTTGTACTGGGGTCTGGTCCCTGGCTTATCATTGGCCAAGTAATAGCCCAGGCAACCCAGGTGATGGCTATGCAGAGGTTTGTTTCCTCCTTCATGTCCAGGATCTGCTCATGCAGCGGTTTGTTTCCAACCTAGTCCTGTCTTTTGCCCCAGTGTTCCCAGGGTTCAGACTTTGACTGAGGTTGGGACCTTCCCTGTTGGCTTGCTATTTAGTTGCTGGGACTTGTGCTGTTGTCTAACTGCTGGGACCTGGACTACACTGTGGCTAGAACCTTCCCACTGGCTTTCTACTCTCCTGCCTAGCTGGGTTTTACTTTCTCTTTTCCCTCAAAGAGACAGACCTTCAATGAAGATCCTTCATGAAATCTGCAGTTGAAACTTGTTTAGAAGTTTTTTTTAGTAGAATCTGTGGTTTTAATGTCTGTTTAGAGATTTCATTTAAAGTTGTGTAGGGAAAAGCTCTGGGAGCATGCTTGCTTCACACATCATCTTGGCTCTTCCCTGAATGTCTTCTTTGTTCCTTTATTTACTAAGAAAGCTACCAGTGAAGCTTTTGGACTGTCAGCCTTTGTTCTTCCCTCTCACATCATGACTGACAACTCTGAAAGTAACCTAGGACATACCAAGTACCAGGATAATTTCTAGGGATTCAGACAGCTTTTCTTCTCCCTCTATACTATTTTGATTAATAATTTCATCAGTTCCCAATTGGTTCAATGTTCACCTCTATTCACTTGATTTCCAAATCTCTTAGTCTCCTGGTCTCTCTTCTGATTCTCAAAACTGAATGTTTTTTAGCCATCTTAAACCCACCACATCCAAAACAGAACTTATCTTTTCCTCTTAAAGCTCTCCAGAAAACCCTGTCTTTCAAACTTCCTTTTAATATTGAAGGCACCACCATTTTCCTAGTCTCCTAGGATCTTAAATTTGGCATTATCTTCAACTTTTTTCTTGAATTCACTCTACATCCAATCTGTTGTCAGATTTTTAAAAAAAATTATTTTATTTAAGGCAACGGGGTTAAGTGACTTGCCCAAGATCACACAGGTAGGCATTTATTAAGTATCTGAGTCTGGATTTGAATTCAGATCTTCCTGACTCCAGGGTCAGTGCTCTATACATTTTGCCACCTAGCTGCCCCTTTGGTGCTAGATTTTGTTATTCATAACTTCTCTCTCACTCATACACTTCTTTTCATTCATACTGCCACCACCCTGGTGCATGTTCTAATCACTGATTGCCAGTATTATTGCAATGGTCTTTTTCCTGCCTTACATGTCTCTTTACCCAGTTGTCAGAATGATTTTTCTAAAGCATTAGTCTCCCTGTATTATCCCCTACTCAGTAAATTCCATGATCAAATAGAAAATGTTCTGTTTTTCATTTAAAACCCTTCACAACCTTGTAACATCCTCTTTCTAATCTTCTATCTTTTCCCATACATGAACTTTACTTAGCCTTCTTACTGTTTTTGCATACTCCATCTCCAAACTCCCTTTCCAGTGACTGTTCTTCATATCTGTAAAGATCTTCTTTCTTACCTCCACTTACTGGTTTCCTTCAAGAATCAGTTCAAATCCCAGTTTTTGCAAGTATTTTCCAGTTTTCTTCTTTTACGCCAACCTATTTTTACTTCTAGAGTCTTCCTTCCTTCTGAGATTAACTTCCATTGATAAATTCTCTCTTTCTCTCTCTCTCTCACTCTCTCTCTCTCTCTCTCTCTCTCTCTCTCTATATATATATATATATATATATATGTATAATATAGCAATTAATAAATTCTCATTAGAAGACTGACTCATTTCATTTGTATAGGTATCTCCAAAATGAAGAATCTCTCCATACTTAATAAAGTCAGCACTTTCCCTATAACTTAGAGTTTCATAGAGTTGCTTCCAGTATCCCACGTTCATCTAGGCAGTGTATGTCCAAGAGATAGAAACTGAATCCAGGACTTCCTGACTTTTAAGTCTAGCTCTTGACCTACTCAGTCACATTGGTTCTCATGCAGAAAAGCATAGACAATGTTCTTGGTTAATGGAAATTTTGGGGGGGGGGTGAAGGCAAAATGGAATAAAAGATTTGAAACAGATTGCAAGAAAATAAAATTGGAACCATGCCTTTATAGTTCTGATCTGTTTGGAGTTTGCAGATTGTTGCAGATGAAATTACTTTTTTTTAACCTCAGAGATTTTTGGACCAACTCTCCAAAAAAGAGTGCAAGATGGAAAGTTAGGTGATATAAAAGATTTGAAGAAAAAGGTCCAAAGCAGTCAGTGTGTCTATGGTTCCCTTTGTAATTCATGAGACAGCCAAGGAATTTTGCAAAGCTTTTTTTTTTTTTTTTTTTTTGGTAGTAGATTTAATATCAACAGCAGTTGGCTTGGTATTTTCTATGTGGAATGGTTGTTCCACCTACATAAATAATTGGAAAATAGGAACAATATTGGTGTTGCCATGGGCATTAAAGCTCTGACATCTTGATTAAGTTGCCATGAAGCCTAAAGTTTGAAGCATTTCCTCTGTTGGGAGCAGTACAATTTAAAACAAAATGAAGATATGTGGTATAAAGCATTGTTCAATTATTACAAATCAGTTTCTGTTAGTCCATTCTGGCTGAAAAATGGGGTGTCAACCTCTAACTGACATAAGAAATCAGAGGGCAAGGACCCTTTAGAGTAGGAAATTTAAGTTTTCAAGCTCAGATGCAGAATTCAGGGACAGGAACTTACAATTCTATTTTACACATATTGTTGTTGTTTAGTCATTTTTCAGTGTGGTCCAACTCTTGTTTTTGGTGGTTTCTTGGTGACGATACTGGAGTAGTTTCTCCAGCTCATTTTATGTTAAGAGGTTTGTTTTTGGGGAAAGATCAGGAGACTTAGAACTGTGCCTGTCTTCTCTCTGCCATCTTGGCTGGAAGTCCTCCATCTCATTTTATAGAAGAGGAAACTGAATCAGAGTGTTAAGTGATTTGCCCAGTGTCACACAGCTAGTTAATGTCTGAGGCTAGATTTGAATTTAGGAAGATGAATCTTCTTGGCTCCAGGTCTGGTATTCTATCCGTTGCATCACCCAGGTACCTAGGACATTACATATTGGTACAGATATTTAGTAACACATTTATTGCTTCACAAATCTGAATTAGAAGTTAAAAAATAGTAGCACTCATTACATCTCTTTCACTCCTCACAAAGGTAGGTGCTCCAGGTATTATGACCATTTTAATAGAAGATGAAGAAGACCCCCCATGCTCACATAACTAGTAAGTTTTGTAGGTTGGATTTGAATGCAATTCTAGCATTCCTTTCATGAAATCATTCTCCTCATGTAAACTATATACAGGTTGGGTTGGAACTACTGTTAACCAAATAAAGTGTTGTCTTTTTATTTCTGTTCTTCCTGTCCTGGCTTTAAATTTGCCCTTTGTCCTTTTAAGACAATGAATGATCAATATCTGATTCAGAAATGATTACTACATCAATAACAAATTATTTTCTGGTTTTTAAAATATGATTCATTTCATTGTTTCATAGTATTATTTGGGGTTTACAATGTTTAGTGCCTTCTACTTCTGATGAAATATTCATTACAAGGCATGGAGGGTTCTGGGTAGTTTTGTTTGAGAGTTCTGTTTCATTTCTTAATCCCAAACATATTTCCCAACATATTTTAATCTTTGCCTTTGCATTGAAATTACTGAGTACAAAGGATGTGCTGCCTGGGAAGATACTGTCAAATTCTTTGTAGGATTTTTCTACCTCTGCATTGTCTGAAACAGATGTTGGCACATAAACTGCAATTTTCATGGTATTCTTTTTTTTTACTCTTATCATGAGCCTCACAATATGAAATTATCATATAGCCCATTAAATGATATTTCTTGTTGCTTTCATCTGCTTCTCCAAGAAAGACTTGTAAGCCATAGTTCTATTTAACTGAAACTCTCTTGTTTTCATGTTTCATTTGTTGTGAGAATCTCAAAATTGTTGATTCAGTTTTGCCAGGAATATGCCATTCAATAATCATTGGGTAAGGATACAACATTTTAAATTTCAACTGTTAAATTACAATTTATAGTTACTTTGAAACACCAAATTTTAGTTTTTTTCTGTCTCTTTTTCCACCACTGGCACATTACAAGAAGGAGTCTTCTCAGTACTGAAAATCATTTTATAGCTTTTTCATGAGTTACCATCCCCCCCCCCCAATCATTATTAAGATTTGTTATATAATTTCTGAAGCCACCTTTTTTATCCCATTCTTTCTCTCTTGGCAGAAGAAAGACTACATAACCTTTTACTTCATTAAGAATATAAAGGGATAAAACTTGAAACTAAGGACTCTAACTAAACTTTCAAGAGACAGAACCCACAAAGGGACCCAATGAGGCAGTTCTACTACTCAAGGTAACCTGGAAAAGAGCAGAAAGGCTCTGCTCCCTGGGGTCGGAGGGGTGGCCCACCAGAGGGGTGGCCCGCCAGAGTGAAAGAACTTCAACCTCCCAGAGGCAGCCACAGGGCGCCAGGAGCCCCAGCTCACAGCAGCAGGGGAGTCTCCTGAGTTGCACCCTGAGGAGCATCGGGCACAAAGTGGGGGAACAATGGGGGGACCTCTGCCAGAGCGAGCACGTGGAGCCCAGCCCTCAGGGCACACAGAGAGCAGCTTGGTCTTTCAGCAGCGCAGATCGGGAAACAGAAGCTGGTAGAGCCAGTAAGCAGGAGCCCCCAGGGCATGAGTCCATTGATCCTAGGGAGGGGAGTGAAGAGAGAGAGACTGCTGAGCTCTGTCCTCTGCCCCTGGAACAGGACTCTGGGGCTCTGACCACATTCAGATCCTGATCGCAGTCTAGGCCCCCCCCATAGAACAACAGGGCCCCCCCACCTTGGCCTGTGTCAGAGGGGGGTGCTTATGGTCATACACAGACAAGGAGGGAGGACAGAGCCTCACACACTGAGACCCTTGTGGGAGTGTCCCAAAAGCTCAGGAAGCACCCCAAAACCAGGCCCAGGCTGGGAAAATGAGCAAGCAGAGAAATAAGAGGAAGACCATTGAGAATTATTTTGCATATGAGCCCAAGAAGGGTCAAACCACTCAGTCTGAAGATGAGGAAGCACAAGCTCCTGCATCTAAAGACTCCAAGAAAAACAGAAATTGGGCTCAGGTTATGACAGAACTCAAAAAAGACTTTGAAAAATCAAATGAGGGAGTTCAAAGAAAAACTGGGAAAAGAAATGAGAGAGATGCAGGAAAAACATGAAAATGAAGTCAGCAGCTTAGTCAAGGAAATCCAAAAAAAATGATGAAGAAAATAGCATGCTAAAAACCAGCTTAGGTCAAATGGGTAAAACAGTTCAAAAAATTATTGAGGAGAAGAATGCCTTAAAAAGCAAAAGTGGCCAGATGGAAAAAGAGATAAGAAAACTCTCTGAGGAGAACAAATCCTTCAGACAAAGAATAGAATTCAGGGAGATTGATGAATTTACCAGAAATCAGGAATCAATACTTCAAAATCAAAAAAATGAAAAATTAGAAGAAAATGTGAAATATCTCATTGAAAAAACAACTGATATGGAAAACAGACTTAGGAAAGATAATTTAAAAATTATTGGAATACCTGAAAGTCATGATCAGGAAAAGAGCCTTGACATCATTTTCAAAGAATTACTACAGGAAAATTGCCCTGATATTCTAGAAGCAGAGGGAAAAATAGAAATGGAGAGAATTCACTGATCCCCACCACCCAAGAAAGAGATCCCAAAAAACCAACCCCTAGGAATATTATAGCCAAGTTCCAGAACTCCCAAGTCAAAGAGAAAATATTACAAGCAGCCAGAAGGACACAGTTCAAATATCATGGAGCTGCAATCAGGATCACACAGGACTTAGCAGCAACTACATTGGAAGCTCTTAGGGCTTGGAATACAATATACCGGAAGGCAAAAGACCTTAGAATTCAGCCAAGAATGAACTACCCAGCAAGGCTGAATGTCCTCTTCCAGGGAAAAAGATGGATTTTCAATGAACCAGGGGAATTTCAAAGGTTCCTTTTGGAATAGCCAGAGCTGAACAGAAGGTTTGATCTTCAGATACAGGACTCAGGTGAAGCATGGAGATGGGAGGAGAGGGGGGAAATATGAGGGACTTAATGATGATGAACTGCATGTATTTCCGCATAGAAAAATGACACTGATAATACTCATATAAACCTTCTTAGTTAATAGAGCAGGTAGAGGGAGCTTTTATAGTTGAAGCACAGGAGAAAGCTGAATTCGAAGATAAAATATGGTGTAAAAATGGAGTCAATAGAAAAAAAGGGAAATGTAATGGGAGAAAGAAAAAGGAGAGGGGGAATAGGCCAAGATATTTCATATAATAAGTTTTTCCTTTATTACAATGTGCTATTGCAATGATATGGAAGAGGGGAGGCAAGGGGGAATGAGGGAACTTTTGCTCTCATCAGAGATGGCTAGGAGAGGAAACAGCATATATACTCAATGGGGTATAGACATCTGGAGTAAGAATGAGGGGGGAGCAGGGGGAAGGGGTGAGGATGTGAATAAAGGAGGAGAGGATGGACCATGGGGGAGAGTGGTCAGATATAATGCATTTTCTTTTTTTTTACTTCTTGGAAGCGGCTGGGATTGGAAGGCCTGTCCAGGACCATGGGGCCAGGGGGATTCTGGGCCTAAGGGGTGGTATGGGGGCTCAGGGCTTCTTGGCCCCAGGACCAGGGATCTGTCTGCTGCGCCACTCAGCAACCCTACAACAGAGTCAAAGTGAAAGGAGAGAGAAAATATAGTACATGGTACTGGGGAAATAAGAAAGGAGGGAGTTGCGATCAGCAATGGCAACAGTGGAAAAATATGGAAGCAACTTTTGCGATGGACTTACCATAAAGAATGCGATCCACCTATGACAATTGTTGGTGTTGGAACAAAGACTGAAGCACATTTTTTATTATTAATATTTGAGGGAGGGTGCAGGGCAAATGGGGCTGGGTGGCCTGCTTGGGGCTGAATAGCAGGGTGATCTATGGGTGTCTGAGGCCGGATTTGGACCTGGGTGCTCCTGGCTCAAGGGGCAATGCTCTGTCTGCCACCCAGCCACCCCTACTATGATTACTATTTTATTTTATTTTGGGTCTTTTTTTCCCTTCTTTTTGTTTTTTTGCAGGGCAGTGGAGATCAGGTGGCTTGCATGTCACATGGCTGGGTGATAATTGGGTCTATGGGGCTGGATGTGGGCTCGGGTGCTCGTGGCTCCAGGGCTGGTGCTTTGTCCATTGTGCCACCTGGCCATACCTACAATTTTTACTATTATTTTTTTTAATTTTAATTTTTTTCTCTCCCCTTTACTTTATCGCCAAAGCAAGTCTACATTCATGGGGGGAGGGGTATTTTGGTTACTCTTAAACAAGAATATTTTATTAATGTAAAAAAAATTTGTACAAAATGAGAATTAAAAAATAAAAGAAAAGAAAACAAAAAATAAAATAAAAGAAAAAAGAAAAAAGAAAGAATATAAAGGCTCTTTTTATGAGTTTTTAATTCTTTCTGCTTCTAGAATTCAAAACCTCTTAGTATTCTCCATTCTTTTCTTTGCTTGAGTTTCTGAAGAGGTGAATCTTTTTCATTTTGAGGCTACTTATGTCCTTCAGCCTATTTCCTTGTCTCATCTAGGAGTCTGTTTCTTCAATTATTCTTCATCTCTCTGTCTGTCTGTTTCTTTATCTTTGTCTATCTGCCTGCCTATCTATGTGTTTTTGTCTGTCTGTTTATGTGTCTGTCTCTTCCTTCTCCCATACCATTTTTTTAATCTTCTTATCTGGTAGCTTGGGCCCTGCTGTTTATATTTATAGCCAGAATTCTTCTAGTCTTAAAAAATACTTTAATTGACCATTTTGATAATGTGCCCTCAGAAATAACCGTGGAACAATGGAAGAAACTCCACAATGTTTCAGAAGAGCAGAAAAGAATGTAAAGAAGAAATAAATGAACAAAGACAAAATTGGTATTCTTAAGAAATCTGTCAGACTAAGAAAACATAGAGAATTTAGAAGAAATGGGAAAGAAATTCTCCAAAACTATAAATTCCTAACCCTCCCAACAGATTTGAATTGTATTAATGAAATCAGAAGTAAAATTAATTAAAGAAAAATCAAAAGACAAAAAACTCCCCTTTCTCCCTCTCTGACCCGCTCTCCCTCCCTCTCTCTCTCTGTTGGAATGGTTCCCCTTCTATCTTTCTTTTTCCTGTCAAGTGAGTGAGTGTAGCCATCTGTGATTGTCTGTATAGTCCAAACAGGATGGAAAACAGCTGGGTCTTTAAGGTGAGACTGAAGTAGTAGCTCTTTTTATAAGTCTTTCCTCCATTTTCTTTATCTGCTTTGTCCTGAGAGTGAAGATCACAATTCATGATGCTTGTAGTGGATGGACATCTACAGGATGTCTTCCTTAACTTCTCTGAACTCAATTCCATTGTTTTCCTTCAATTAATCATTTCCTATTTATCCTTCATTATAGTCTCCCCCATTAGATTATCAACGTTTTTGAGGGCAGAAACCATCTTAGGTCTCTTTTTGTATCCTTAGCACTTGGTACGGTGCCTGCGCATAGAAATAATAAATGTTTAATGATTGATTTGAAAATGTTTTATAAATAAAAATATTGTCTTATTTAGTCCTCACAACTCTTGGAGTTTCCATTTTATAGATGAGGAAACTGAGGCAAACAAAGATTAAGTAACTTGCCCAGAATCATACCTCAAGTAAGTGAGGTCCTAAGGTCAATGCCATCCTACATCAGTTCATACAAGTCTTCTAAGGAGCTCCTGTCTTTGAATTGGTAGCTCTTGGATGACTTCTTGTTTCACCTAGATGGACATGGTATAGACTCTGCATATGTAGACCACTCTCTCTTCCTGCTAACCTTGACTTGAATAGCTTTGCTATCAATAGCAGATGACTATATTCAACAGATTGTTCCTTCCATTCAAAAACTTTCCAGGCAGAAGTAGAAAAGTTGTCCTGGAAGGAGACACTTAAGTCAGATTAGCAGTCTCTCATTCGGTATGTTTTTGTAACCTAGCAAACTTTGCCATAAAATTGTGTGATGCTGGGGTGGCAAGATTATTTTTAGTTCCCATAATGCCTCTGGTTCTCATCCAATGTCCAAAAATATTCACGTGAAATCGGTGAAGCTGATATCCTTTTTAGTTTCTTAGTTTATCATGCAACAAAAGTCCCTGGTCTCTCTATTTTTTGAAAGGCAAACATAAGTTTCATATTGATTTGATGCATAATAATTTAACTATATTGTTTATTTAAAGACATATTTGGAAAGCTTAGATAGTCCATATAGACTGGGTTGCTTTCTGAACCCAAGGTCAGAATTTCTTGTGTGTGTATGACTTGTATGTGTAGGACTTAAAATATTTTCTGGATTTGGAATCTAAAGATGGCCCCTTAGGTATTGAGTTCAAGGAATGATGACAAACTTATTGTGGAAATCTCATTTCCCATCCCCCCTTTTTTCTTACATAAGGGTTGTGACATTTAAATATTTCCTTAATGTTATTGGCTTAACTGGCTTTGTGAAAGAGCCATATGGTTTATACAATCACAAAAATAATCTTGAAACAATGACATATGCAAGCTTAATTTTAAAAGCCTGTGAAAATAGTGGGAAGCAGATGGAGAGTTGCCATGGAAATGACTCATGCCTTGAGGAAGAAAAACATTACTTTAGGACCACTGTTATTTCTAATGGAATCATCAGATTTTCAAAATCACACCCTCCTCCCTTCTTTTGACACAGCTATTATACTTAGACAACTTTAATTCCATATTTATATAGTTTTGTTCATTAAAGTTTACAAATTAGAGGTTTAAAATTTTACATCTGTTTTCAAAATATTGCCACTTTTAACTAATACTTTTTCTTCAATGGGGGAGGAATGGTATGAGAAAGTAATCATATTTACTTATAACAGAAGCAATCACTTCTATTATTTGCTTATTCCTCTTTCATACAATTGGATAGATATATTCAGTGACAGATACTATTTTTTCATAATATAAAAAAAGTCTAGATACTTATGTTTTGAAACTCAAAACATAGTGTATTTTGAGACTGTGGGTCTTAACATTAAGTTTACATTTTAGTGGTTAAATCCCTTAGGTCTTAAGTTTCATAATATAACTAGAACTAAAAATAACTAAATCTAGATTTAGTAAACTGCCAGAGTTTACTCTTTATTATTATTTATCAATAGGTCATTTCAAAACAATTATTGTCAAGTAATTGCAAGGTTCATTTTACATGGATAAGTATTTTTTTTTAATTTTTTTTTTTAGTTTTGACAAGGCAGTGGGGTTAAGTGACTTGCCCAAGGTCACACAGATAGGTAATTATGTGTCTGAAACAGGATTTGAACTCAGGTCTTCCTGACTCCAGGGCCAGTGTTCTATCCATTGTGCCACCTAGCTGCCCCCATGGATAATTATTTACAATCGAATTATTTATTAATCAGCATGCCCTTTTGTAAAATTCTAATTTTCTTCCTTCTTAAAGTGATTGTATTTTAAAAATTATGTAATGATATAGAGCAATCAGAAGTGAGAGAAGGATTAGAGTTGGAATTAGAAGTCATCTAGTTGTTCAGCAAACCAGGCAGAGTAATTTAAGATCTTATGAAGGTAAATTCATTCGGCATTTGGCCTTGAAAGGTCCCAATCTTAGGACTTAGGCCAAGATCTGACAATGGATCAATCACAGAAATTCATTTTCTCTTAGACTCATATTATTTTCACCCAGTATTATCCCTGGGAAATTTCAGAATATATCTTGTATCTATATTTCACAGATTTCAGGAAAACTGGTTCAGTCATGTTCACTTGTAGTCAACATGTGATCTTATTCAGGATTAAGTTGGCAAAGATCCTGAAGTTTATGTTATAATGGCAAAGATACTGGAGTGGTTTCCCATTTCCTTCTCCAGCTCATTTTACAGATGAGGAAATTGAGATAAATGGAGTTTAATTACTTTCCCGGGATCACACTAGTAGTATCTGAGGCAGAATATGAACTTAGACCTTCATGACTCTGTTCACTGTACTACCTAACTGCCCAATATAAATGAAAATAGTAAATATATTTACTGGGTGCATGATAGTATTAAGCACAGTGCCACATCAGAGTTCCTTTAATAAAAACCCTTATTTTATCTCAGAGAAAATTTAGAAAATGCATAAAAGATTCACAGTAGTCCATAAACAATGGACAAAAATCTCCTCCCTCTCCAGTGAGTCCTGTCTTCTCTAGAATCCCATCTTCCTTTAGACTCATGGGTACCATTTTGTTTGGAATCTCTACAAAAGAGAAACAAACTTGGGATTGCTAGGGAGAACTATCCTAACATGAAATTGTGAGTTCCACTTTAGCTTCAAAGATCCAACTGTTTTTTCAAATTAGTGTCCAAGATTATGGTACTAGCTGGACTTCTCTGGGAGGAAATTTCCTTGAGGATGCTAGAGATTCAACCTTGTTTTCCATTGCATTGAGATGGTTCAAATTATCCCTGGTAAAAAAGATGGCAATGTGTTTTTCCATTCTGTGACTTAGACTCCTTTTGCTGTTCCAACTTGGGGGTTATATACATAATTCTCTTCTCTCTCCAGGAAGCTGGGTCTGTCCAGGAAATCCCTCCACCTTTATCAAGGAGGCATGAGTTTAGAAATCATCACTACTTGTTCATATATTTATTTTCTTTTTTTTCCACAATAGTCATCTGTCAGATTGATTGGTTATTGTCACAGTATTTCAGCTGTGGGTCTAGGAACTTAGAGTCCTCAAATTTTCCTCTTGGGTCATGGGGTATATAGTCATCTGGCTGCTAATAAGCTTTTTAAAAATTTTTTAATTTTTTTTATTTTTGGGATTAAGTGGCTTGCCCAAGGCCACACAGCTAGGTAATTATTAAGTGTCTGAGGCTGGATTTGAACTCAGGTATTCCTGACTCCAGGGCTAGTGTTCTCTATCCACTGTGCCACTTAGCCTCCCCCAATAAGTTTTGATTCATGTTTTAAATACATGATATTGTGTATGTTATTGTATTTCTTTGTTTTCTTGTATTATGATTTTTAGGAATCCATTGTATAAAAAATAATGTTAAGAAAGTAATGCAATTGTATACTGGAAAATTTAACTCCTTTTTTATATGAATACTATGAAATTATTGTTATTAGAAATTATTGTTATGATGTTAGAACCAAATATTTAATTGATTATATTTTAAAGAGTATTATTGGTTATAATTTGTTATAATTGGTTATAATTTAAATAATAATTACTTTGTGGAAAAGGAAAAAAGAGAGAGACCTTGTAATATTTCCTTATTTTTGAACTTGCCAGATTTCTTGAGACTGTGATTTGATTTTGCTTTGAGTTTTGAATTCAGGTTTAAATGTCTGATATATTATTAAGTCAGTAATTCACCTTTTGAAGGAAATGCTATAAGATGCTCAAAGGAAGTATGATACAAGAATTGTTACAGGTAGATGTCTGTGTCTCGAAAAAGTTAAGGGAGACCTGGGCATAGCTCAGTTTCCCCCCATTATGTCACTTTCTTTTTGAACAGGGTAGGCTTCCTCCTGATTAATCCTGAGCCTCTCTGTGCTATCCAGTGTGAATAAAGTGGATATTTGTAACATGATTTGACTGTTCCAAAAGGTTAACTACAATTCTGAGCTGAAATCAAGCAGAACCAAGGATGCTTTATTTTATTATACCTGTTAAGTCATTCTGTACCCTCAGGCTTAGGCCTGGAGAACCAGTCTTTTTTAGTTTTTTTTTTTTTTTTTGCAAGGGTTAAGTGGCTTGCCCAGGGCCACACAGCTAGGTAATTATTAAGTGTCTGAGACCAGATTTTAACCCAGGTACTCCTGACTCCAGAGGCAGTGCTCTACCCACTGCACCACCTAGCCACCCCACCCCTTTCCTTTTTGACTAATAATTTGGTTTTCTTTGAAACCATTCTTGGAATATAATTGACTCAGGAAACCAAAGGCTGAGGCTGTTGACCTCACTTCTTGAGTACTTGAGAACAAGACAGCCATGGGGAATTCTAGGAGAACTTGGGTGCGTGAGCTGGGGGAACATATAGAACTCAGAGTCAGAGGACCACCAAATTCAGCTTGTCCTCAATGCATATTTTTGGTGAATAATCTGCATTGGTTAAGCAAATCTTGGCTAACTGTTGAAAGACCTATGCGTACTTCATTTCATTCTGATTTTTTAAACTATCAAGTTCAGAACAGAGGGCATCTCAATAAAGAAATGAATAAAGGCCAGAGCATTGATCATGCAATCTTTTTAAGGAAATGTAACAGTTTGCAAGTTCAAATATGTTCTCCCTAGACCCCTCAGATATGCTGCAGACTAGTAGATAGCAAGTTCCCAAATCTTTTAGTTAGTCTATCAATCAGTTCTTGTCATTCGGGGAGAAATAGAGATAAAATTCAGTTTTTAGTTGGAAATTGTCTGTTGGTGGACTCAACAACAATACAAATTCAGTATATAAGAAAGTATACAGAAGTTCAGACAGGATTTACCAGTAAGCATGTGCAAAGTCAGCTGCCAACTTAGTCTTTTTTTTTTAACTTTAATATTTGTTTATTCTCATTTTGTACAAATAATGTTTTTTATACATTAATAAAATATTCTTGTTTAAGAGTAAACAAAATACCCCCTCTCCCAAAAAAATATAGACTTGCTTGAGCAATAAAGGAAAGGGAGAGAAAAAAATTAAAATTAAAATTAAAAAATAATAGTAATAATTGTAGGTATGGCCGGGTGGCACAATCCCTGGAGCCAGGAGCACCAGAGCCCATATCCTGCCCTGTACACCCAACAATCACCCAGCTGTGTGACATGCAAGCCACCCCAACCCCACTGCTCTGCAAAAACCCAAAAAAAAAGGTAAAAAAAAAAAGACCCAAAATAAAATAAAATAGTAATAATAGTAGGGGCAGTTGGGTGGCAGACAGAGCACTGGTCCTTGAGCCCGGAGCACCCAGGTCCAAATCTGGCTTCAGACACCCAATGGTCACCCTGCTATGTGACCCCAGGCAGGCCACCCAGCCCCATTTGCCCTGCACCCCCCAAAATAATAATAATAATAATAATAATAATAATAATAAATATGCTTCAGTCTGTGTTCCAACACCATCAACTCTGTCGTGGGTGGATCACATTCTTTATGATAAGTCCATCGCAAAAGTTACTTCCATATTTTTCCACTGTTGCCATTGCTGATCTCAACTCCTTCCTTTCGTATTTCTCCACTACCATGTACTATATTTTCTCTCTCCTTTCACTCTGATTCTGCTGTAGGGTAGCTGAGTGGCACAGCAGACAGATCCCTGGTCCTGGGGCCAAGAAGCCCTGAGCCCCCATACCACCCCTTAGGCCCAGAATCCCCCTGGCCCCATGGTCCTGGGAAGGCCTTCCAATCCCAGCCCCTTGCAAGAAGTAAAAAAGAAAATGTGTTATATCTGACCACTCTCCTCCTTTATTCACATCCCCACCCCTTCCCCCTGCTCCCCCCTTCCTTCTTACTCCAGATGTCTATATCCCATTGAGTATATATATGCTGTTTCCTCTCCTAGTCACCTCTGATGAGAGCAAAGGTTCTCTCATTCCCCCTTGCCTCCCTCGTTCCATATCATTGCAATAGCTCATTGTAATAAAAAAAATCTTATTATGTGAAATATCTTGGACTATTCCCCCTCTCCTTTTTCTTTCTCCCATTCCATTTCCCTTTTTTTCTATTGATTCCATTTTTACACCATATTTTATCTTCGAATTCAGCTTTCTCCTGTGCTTTAACTATAAAAGCTCCCTCTACCTGCTCTATTAACTAAGAAGGTTTATATGAGTATTATCAGTGTCATTTTTCTATGCAGGAATACATGCAATTCATCATCATTAAGTCCCTCATATTTTCCCCCTCTCCTCCCATCTCCATGCTTCACCTGAGTCCTGTATCTGAAGATCAAACCTTCTGTTCAGCTCTGGCCATTCCAAAAGGAACCTTTGAAATTTCCCTGGTTCATTGAAAGTCCATCTTTTTCCCTGGAAGAGGACATTCAGCCTTGCTGGGTAGTTCATTCTTGGCTGCATTCTAATGTCTTTTGCCTTCCAGTATATTGTATTCCAAGCCCTAAGAGCTTCCGATGTAGCTGCTGCTAAGTCCTGTGTGATCCTGACTGCAGCTCCACGATATTTGAACTGTGTCCTTCTGGCTGCTTGTAATATTTTCTCTTTGACTTGGGAGTTTTGGAACTTGGCTATAATATTCCTAGGGGTTGGTTTTTTTGGGATCTCTTTCTCAGGGGGATTGGTGGATTCACTCCATTTTCTATTTTGCCCTCTGCTTCTAGAATATCAGGGCTGTTCCCCCCAGGTTATGCCTGGTGCTCCCCCATGTGTAGCTCAGGAAACTCCCCTGCTGCTGTGAATTGGCTCCCAGCACACTGGGGCTGCCTCCAAGAGGATCAAGTTCTTTCCTTCTGGCGGGCCACCCCTCTGGTGGGCCTCCCCTCTGACCCAGGGGAGCAGAGCCTTTCTGCTCTTTTCCAGGTTACCTTGAGTAGGAGAACTGGCTCACTGGGTCACTCTATGGGTTCTGTCTCTCGAAAATTTAGAGTCCTTAGTTTATAAGTTTTATGAGAGAGCACCTAAGAGATGTTCTTCTCTTGTCGCCATCTTGACTCTGCCTCCCCAATTTAGTCTTAAAGCAGAAGATCAACTGGTAAAATAACAGGGAATATAATTCCCCACCATCTACAAAAAAAAATAACCAAAAAATAGCCTCATAATTAGGTTGCAGTTGGATTTGCCTTTAAACTCCCTTTCCCATAGCCTTTGACAGGATGGCCTTGCATAACCCTGAGGGATGGATTACCAGTTATAGTTCAATATATATTAGGTATTTGATTTTCCATAATATTAGGCAAGTTAGGAAGAGAACCTATAATTCTTAACTCCCAGAATTTGCTCCCTTTAAAGGAACACATCATAAGGCTCCCTTTGTATGATAAAAGGGAAAGGAATTCTCATTTTTCTCTCCGAAGCACTCAGGAAATCATTCAGAAACAATTAGTAGAAAATATTTCAAGCCAAACTGTTAATTAAAATAAGCAAAAAGCATGGTCAGAAAATCATGAGATTATAGACAAGAATGATTCTCTATTCACTATGTTAAAAAAATCCATTTTAAGGGATTATATATTAAGAGAAATCTGAACTCTAATGATAAATTGTCCCAAAATTATTCAAAGCTTGAAATGGGTGGTGGAGGGGTATGATTGCTCTAGTTGCTTTTTTATGCTCTTTTGCTTCAATTCATTGCTTTACATGTACATTGTTACTATCCTTGGTTCTCGAAGAAGACCAAAATGACAATGCTATGTGGGGGTCAAGGTATTATCTGACAGACTGCTTATACCAATAAATATCAGAAAGCTCTAACACAGTCCAGATACAAATAGTCCATATGAACATTTAGAATGGGGATGTCTCTAAATTTGTGTATCTCGTGCTTGAGCTACTACAATTCTGCTTTACTCAGAATACAGTGCCTTCTTTGATGTGAACACACTATGAACCAGTGTCTCCCATGACTCACAATTGATTCCAAAGTTCTTCTGAAAGACCTTGAGAGCATCCTTGTGTCACTTCTTCTGACCTCTATGAGTGCTTGCTTTGTGTGAGTTCTCCATAAATTAGTCTTTTAGTTAAACATACATTTGACATTCAAACAACATGGTCAATCCACTGGACTTGTGCTCTCTGCACTCAAGAAGGAACCTTAGTTTCTAGTATCTTATCTTGTCTTATCTGGTGCCTTATTTTATTATCATGACCTTTGAAATCTTCCTAAGACAATTCAAATGGAAGTGGTTTAGTTTCCTGGCATGGTGGTGGTAAACTATTCCCAGATTTACCAGCATATAACAAAGAACTCAACAACAATGACTCTGTAGACCTGCAGGTTGGTAGGCAGCCTAATGTCTCTTCTCTCCCATACTTTCCTTTAGAGTTTTCCAAACACTGTGCTAACTCTGGAAAAATACCTTATTTTTTCTACAATTTTATCTTTGAAAAGTATACTGCCAAAGTAATGTACTTATCTGCAGTATTCAAAATTTCTTCATTTGCTGTAATTGAAGGTTCCCCATATGGATGAAGTGGTTGGAACTTTTTG
The DNA here is from genome assembly GCF_037893015.1 of Macrotis lagotis. Classification (NCBI taxonomy): domain Eukaryota; kingdom Metazoa; phylum Chordata; class Mammalia; order Peramelemorphia; family Peramelidae; genus Macrotis; species Macrotis lagotis. The sequence goes on along the minus strand of NC_133664.1, from coordinate 191,899,986 downwards.
GTGTTTTTTTTTTTTTTTTTTTTTTTTAGGTTTTCACAAGGCAAATGGGGATTAAGTGGCTTGCCCAAGGCCACACAGTTAGGTAATTATTAAGTGTCTGAGGCCGGATTTGAACTCAGGTACTCCTGACTCTAGAGCAGCCCCTAGTTTTTTTTTTTTTGTTTCCTTTTTTACTTTTTGGTGTTTTCTTGGTGTTCATTGTTAGAACAAAGTTAGCAAAAGCAGCAGAGAATTAATTTACACTTTTTTGCATTTCAGGCTCAGAGTCATATCTGTACAAAAAAGTCACCTACCAACTCTTCCTCCACTTTAGTCTCATTTTGTAGCCTTTTTCAAGCTAAATAATTTACAATCAGTGAGGTAAAAATTTACCATTAGATAAGAAGAGCTCTTCTTACTAGAAGATTCTTCTCTTAAGTCTTTTGTCCTTTTTCTTAATAATGACCCTTTAATTGTGAAATTCATTAACATTTTCTCATTCTTCTGGATCTTTCTGTTGTATTGATTTTATTAACCACTTCTACCTTCTGCTTAAGGACATCATTCCTACATTGCTCAGTCACCCATCTTCCCTTAAGGTTCATTCAATCTCTATCACCCATTCAAGATTCTATAGAGTACTGTTGTGCTTGAATTTTTTATCAGCAAAATTGGTGCTTGGCTTACAGTCTTTCTGTTTTCTGCAATTCTTTTTTTCTTACTTTCATATACATATTGTTAATCTCTCAAACACTGGCTTAATAGATCCTTAACTTATTCATATCCATGACCCATTCTTCCCCCTCAGTTATGCACAGAGATGGTCACATTCTTTTTTTTTTTTTTGATGGTCACATTCTTGATCTTGCCATTACCCTCCTGTGTTCCACTTCCATGTTCATTTACTTTGAAATACCCTTATTTGATCATAATATACATCTCTCCCTCTGTCTTACAACCCCAAACCCTGTTCTTTATTATCACTATGACCTCCATTTCTTTCCTAATTCTAGACCATCACTCTTGCACTATCTATACTCCCTTTACCTTCTTGACTCTTTTGTGAACCAGTTCGGTTTTATGTTATTCTCTTCTCTTGAGTCTTTTGTCCTCTTTTTTCAAAGGTTAATAACCACTTAATTGTGAAATCCAGTAGCATTTTCTCCAATCTTTATTCTTCTGTTGTATTAATTCTACTGACCACTCCTACCTTCTGCTTAGGTTCTTTTCTTCCTTGGTTCAAGTGACCATTCTCTGTTCTGCTTTTCACACTTGATAGGCTAATATTTCTTGTTTTATACTTCTCTTATTTACTTTTTTCTCCTCTGTCCTAAATAGGAGTATCCTCAAAGGCCCTCATATTTCTCCTTCTATTCTCTTCCTTGATAATTTCATAGTGTTACACACATAGACACACTCATACATGTATATGCAGATGATTTTCTAAATTGTCCATTCAGTAAGACTCTGAGTATGAGAACCACATTTTAAATTTCCTACTGGATTTTTCCACCTGAAATTAACCTATCTAAAATGGAATTTATCTATTCCTCACTTTCTCACATTTCTTTCATTTCCATAGTCCTATTCACTCAAACAACCAGCTTCAATTCTTTCTTTTCATAAGTTTTACCTTTGCTAGTTGTACAGTTATGGCAATGTTGTTTCTACAATATTTCTTATATCAGCTTCTATCTCTCAATTCAAACAGTCATTATCTTGAGTCAGAGTTTCATTTGGATTGTAATAACTGATTTATCTCTTTCTGGCCTCTCCTCTCCAATCTCTGCCTCAAACAGCTGCCAATATAATCTTAGCAAATGGGCTTGACCTGTCACTTTCCTGATCATAATCCTTTAATGACTTCCTATTTCCTTTGGAATTAAATATAAACTCATGAGCTTAGCATTTAAGATTTTTTTTTTGTAATAGGGAACTGACCAATAAAGTCAGTTCTTATGAGCCTGTGTAGAGAGTAACAGTGTGCTTGACTGAGGCAGTTTCCTCTATATGGAAGAGATTGGGAAGACTAATTCTTGGACAGCTGTGATGATGTGGAATTTGGAGCATGTGTAGATATTATGTCTACATTGACCACCCTGGTCCTTACCACTTAAAGGACCAGTCATAAATGTGTGTGTATATATATATATATGTATATATATATATATATACATGTATATATATTATATAATAACTCCTTTTTATCTGCTAACCATATGGTGAGTGGCATCTTCTATGATTAGATATAGTTGTGGAAAGGGACCTGGGGCATTTTCAAAAATACATTAATCAGTCTTGGACTCTCTTGGTTAGGCTTCTTTCTGATTTTTATTTTTTCCTGGCCAAAAGGCACCTGGTGAGTGACAATATTGTAAGAGAAGAGGTCTTGGACTATCTCCCCACCACTGAAGGTTGACATGTGACCTTGTAAAAATGTGTCCCCATTCTTTTTCTGTCTTGATATTTGTTTTTTTATTTAAGGTGAAATAAGTTGTAGGTCATAATTTAATGTGTTTTGAAAGGTTAGGAGTATGAGGCATTCAGGAGTCTGGGACTCTGGGAGTCTATGAGTCAAGTTTATACTGGTTTTTGTAGCCAGTCCAATATCAATACACCAGGCATCAAGGGTGACCTTTGGGACTCAGTCCTGAATAGTTGGGATAAGCACTCATCTAGTAGTGATGCCAGATTTGGACATGAAATTGGTAGGAGGAATTCTATACAAAACTACATTAAGCCTGAGTTCACTCTCCACAAAGATTAAAGTGATATAAGAAAGAATGTGTCCTGAATTAAATGGGAGAAATGTTTGTTCTTCTTGGTTTACCATATCCTTGAAGTAAATATGCATTTGTTAAAAACTAATTGATGTTTCTCAGTTCAGGGATTGTCATGGATAATTGGGAAGGTCAGCAGAAAAATTCTGCCACCCCAGAGTGAGAGTGAAAACCAGTTCAGCAAAGACCTCAGCACAGACCTGGCCCCAGGGGACCAGGAATAGGCTTCAGGAACCATTTGGTAGTTGCTTCCAGAGTGCTCAGTCCTTGGAAGGAAAGGGAGTCAGGAAGACTGCAGAGCACTCTTTGCTATTCCTGAGGCAGGACTCTGTTGTTTTGCTAATACTCAGTTCCAGGTCGCAGTCTGGGGCCCCAGTCTCAGCAAAAGGAGCAAAAGCACAACAGAACTCTCACTTCCTTCAGCAGAGCAGGGATCCTCTTCATCATTTCAGGCAAAAAGGAGTGCTTGTGGTCATCCGCAGACCAGAAGAGCAGTCATAGCCTCTCATAAGACCTTGAAGGAATTGAGAAATTGTCAGTTTCTGGGTGGGGTGTCCCTGAAAACAGCTGCAAAAACCCTCAAAAGCTTGGGAGTGTGCCCCCCACCCTGGAAGTACAGCCCCACCTTAAAAAAGAGGGTTAAAATCAAGTCCTAGACTGGGTAAATGGGCAAACAGCAGCAGAAAAAAATATCCGACCATAGACAATTACTTTTGTCCTATGGAGAATCAAAATACTCAGAAGATAATGAAGTCAAAGCGTCTGCATCCAAAGCCTCCAAGAAACATATGAATTGGTCTCAGGCTATGGCAGAGCTCAAAAAAGATTTTGAAAATCAAGTAAGGGAGGTAGAGGGAAAATTGGGAAGAGAAATGAGAATGATGTGGGAAAATTATGAAAATCAAGTCAGCAGCTTGGTGAAGGAGATACAAAAATAGTGAACAAAATAACACCTTAAAAGTCAGTTTGAATTAAATGGAAAAAGCAGTCCAAAAGACCAATGAGGAGAAGAAAGTCTTAAAAAATTGACCAAATTTTGGGGAATTGACCAAAAGAAAAAGGAGATACAAAAGCAGAAGAAAATAATTCCTTAAAATGTACAGTGGAGTTAAAGGAAGCTGATGACTTTGTGAGAAATTATGAAACAGGGGAAAAAAACTGTAAAACTCAAAATAAATAAAATCTTTCTTAAAGAAAAAAAGAAAAAGCTAAAAAAAGAAATTATGAAACAGAACCAGAAGAATGAAAACTAGAAGAAAATATGAAATATCTTATTGGAAAAATAACTGATCAGGAAAACAGATCCAGGAGAGATAATTTAAAAATCCTTGGATATGACAATCAGGAAAACCCTGTTCCTCTTTCTGGAAGACATCACATATAATGTCTCTCTGGTGGATCTTATTTCTATTTTATTTTATTTTTTTAGGGTTTTTTTTGCAAGGCAAATGGGGTTAAGTGGCTTGCCCAAGGCCACACAGCTAGGTAATTATTAAGTGTCTGAGGCCAGATTTGAACTCAGGTACTCCTGACTCCAGGGTCAGTGCTTTATCCACTGGGCTACCTAGCTGCCCCTGTGAATCTTATTTCTGAAGATATATAGTGTACATAACTAACAGGGCTAGTGAAGAGATAAGACTGGGCTATTACTTGTTGAATGTAGTTCCCTTTTATGCTGATCTTTCTCTTTGAGCCTGTTTAGATGGAGAAGACTTTGGGCCAAGAGCTAGTGGGGCTGCACATCTTTGCCTCTTCTCTTATCTATTATAGCTATTTTCTTTACTCTTTCAATAAATTTTCATCTTTCCTTTTTGCCTTGCTCCATCTTTCTTCTATTTCTTCTTATAGTGCTTATAGGTGCACATTTTCTCCTAGGGTAGGTATTCTTCACTTTTTCTATCATGTACTTCTTTGACAGTCTGGTAAAACTTATGGATTCTTTTAAAGAACAGTATTTTTTTAAATGCATAAATTAACATGATAAGTTTACAAAAACCCCCAATTCTATTGAATACAGATATCAAAATATTTTTTAAAAATGAATTTATGGAAGTCAGGTTGAAGACCACTGTTCTAGTTGAATATGATTCTCTGTAGAGGCTGAATGATCTCTCTCTTTAGAACCAAATGCAGTATGATGTCTCTGAGACAGTGTTTCTCAGTTTGAGTATATGGTTTTTTTTAGGTTTTTGCAAGACAAATGGGGTTTTAAGTGGCTTGCCCAAGGCCACACAGCTAGGTAATTATTAAGTGTTTGAGACTGGATTTGAACCCAGGTACTCCTGAATCCAGGGCCGGTGCTCTATCCACTGCGCCACCTAGCCACCCCTTGAGTGTATATATATATATATATATATATATATATATATATATATATATATATTTTTTTTTTTTTTTTTTTTTTTTTTTTTAGGTTTTTGCAAGGCAAATGGGGTTAAGTGGCTTGCCCAAGGCTACACAGCTAGGTAATTATTAAGTGTCTGGTGCTTTATCCACTATGCCACCTAGCTGCCCTCAGTATATGTTTTTAAAAGGTCAGATCAAGTATGTGAATTTTATTAAGGAATTATCAACTTGGGGATTCTCAGTGCTACTTTCTAAACAAAGATCATACTAGAACTGATGACAAGCGAAGTCATACCTTGTCCCAGAAAATTTATATCTTATTCATTCCCCATATTTACCTTACTTGTCTTCTGTGCTCATTTGAATTTGGCCTTAAAAGTTTTCTTTTTCTTTGTGAAATAGTAATACTTAAACACATTAAATAAATCTGAGTAAAAGGCTATTTGGAAAACAAAGCACTTCTAGGGCATAACTAAACTAGAGGAGGTCTTTTGGAAACTTCTCTAATTTGTTTTTTCATAAAACCACAGCTTTAAGTAGCTCATTGATTATTCATTAGTCTATTTTCCAACAGCTGAAGTCTAATTTGAATGATTTAGGACCAACTGGCTAGTAGAATGTGAGCTCCTTGCAAGCAGGTCCTCTGTCTTTTATTTTGATCTTTTTGTTTCTGGCACTTATGATGATTCTTCTGTACCAGCAGAAACTTAATAATTGCTTGTTGAATCAAGATTCACAGTGTCTGAGGCAGAATCTGAACTCAGATCTTTGTGACTTCAACTACAGCATCTCATCTACTCAGCTGCTTAGCTATTCTTCAGAACATAGTCAGGTGGTCATTTTGACAGATGACATGAAGTTACAAAAAAGATTTTCTCTTCTTAGTTCTCCAGTTCTACCCCATAAAGACTTTCATTTAAGTCTTACAACTGAGTGTAGCCTGAGTCACAGGAAGAATTGTAAAGTTATGATAGTTCTACCATGTCAAAATGAATTTGTCTCAGCCAAGACTTATTGAATCAGAGATCATTTTAAGATAAAAGCAGACTTTTCTCAGTTCAGGAAGGCTATCTCCAGGATCTTTTACTTTGCACTAACTTTCAGTCTGAGGATAAGCATTATGCATTATTGAGGTAGAAAGGGAAACTTTGGGGGGAAAGCTTATATATAGGAATATGTACTTATATGATAGTTAGCTTTTGGACTTTTCCCCTCCACCTCGTGCTGAGTACATTGCTTAGCTCATATCCCATGGGGCCTGAAATGAGATAATAGAGCTAGATGCTTTACCTTCTTAATGAAAATATTTCCCTGGGTTCTTAAGTCTAGTACTGAACAAGAATAGAACATTGTGTTTAATAGAGCAAGATAATATAGGTCATGGTAGGATAAACTTCATATGTTTAATTGAATCTTTTAATAAGTGGCATTACTTAATGATTTTTAAATAGAAGGCAAAATGTATTCATTAGTAATGGAAGGAAGAATTGCTTCATAAACTTTTTGATCCACAATTTATACATTAAAATGTCTGTGTGCAGCTTACCCATATGATTATAATTTGGAAGTTACCAAAAGGCAGACAATATTTTAGTACATCATATGGAGGTATGTTGTCTCCAAGGGGTGTCTTTACTGTTTCATCTGAAAGAAGCATGCAAACATTATTTTCCCTTGAAGTAAAATAAGCTATTTGGGAGACTATATTAAGACCAAAATTTCTTTATAAATTTGACAAAGATTAAGAAATATTTCCATTTCCAAAGAACAAAGAAGATTATTATGAAACTAACTCTCTATTACACGTAATTTATTTTGTGTGTATAACAGTGAAATGCTAACCTATTATATTTGTCTATAACCCCTTCTGAACTTCTTTCTATTTTCGAATGCTTTTTAAATTTTTTTCTTTTTGAATGTTTTACTGACACTTTTTCCTTTCTTCTTTTCTTTGTTTTTTGTTTCACCATGACTCTCACTATAACTTGTATAGCAGACCTTTTGCAGCAAATAGGTTTCCTAGTTAGCTATTTCCCTTTTAATTCTAACTTCATTGATTTATTTGTATTAAACTTTTTGTCAATTTTTTATAATCAAAAATGTCCACTTTATCTTCTGTGATCTTTTCTCTTCCCTCTTTGACCCAAAACTTATCTCTGATCCGTAATTGTGAAAACTATCACCTTCCCTGATCATTTAAATTAGTTTATTAGTTTATTAATTATTTATTAGATCATTTAATTAGTTAATTAGATATGACCTAGGTCATGCATACATTTGAGACTGTTATGATATATGGTATAAGATGTTAGACTAAACTGAATTTCTTTGTAATCTTTGACTTCTTTGACTTCTTTTTAACAATTTTATGATCCTTACTTTCCAATATATTTCATGTTGCTCATCTATTTCCATCTTTTCATTAACTAAGTAAATTATCTCTCTCTGTCATATATATACATATATATATATATATATATTCATTTAACCCTTCTACATTATGCAATATCCACATTCCTTATCAAAGTTTTGCTATATTGTGGGTCAATATAAGAAATTAAATGGGAATTTTTTGGGGAGTTTTGGGAAAACCACAGACAACATGCAAAGATCAGCAGATGACATAGAAAAAGTTCAGAAACTCAAAATGCATGAATTATGTGCATCTATCTATCTGTCTATCTATCTATCTATCTATCTATCTATCTATCTATCTATCTATCTATCTATCTATTTTGTCTTTTAGTACCCTGATAGTTCAGGCTTCTTTGGCACAAAGGAAGTGTCAAAAAATTTTATATGGATTTTTCCAGATCACAAAGGCACTGCAACCTTAACCCCAATGATGTAGAAGGAATAACTCTCTTTTATGTTTATGTGTATGCATATATATATATATATATATATACAATTGATATATATAAATATATATATTTATGAATATCATTATCAATATGGAGGGCCTTATTGAATTCTTCATAGGATTTTTTTATCTTCATCAATCAATGTTGCTGCACCAGAAACAGTTATTTTCTTTCTTTCTTTTTTTAGTTTTGTGCTAGGCAAATGGGGTTAAGTGGCCACTCAGCAAGGTAATTATTAAATGTCTGAGGTTGGATTTGAACTCAGGTACTCCTGACTCCAGGGCCGGTGCTCTATTCACTGTGCCACCTAGCCACCCCCGCAACAGTTATTTTCATTGTGATGTTTCTAGAAATCCTGCTCATGTGCATTGTAATGAAATCTTCAAATGCTCTATGAAATAATGTATCTTGTTGACTTTGAATGTATGACCAAAAACAACTCTTCCTATTCCTTTCTTTGCTTCTCCAAGGAGAACCTGTAGCCATACTTTCTTTTATTTGCCACTTCCTTCTTCTAGTTTCATTTATTATGAAAATGTCAAGATTTATAAGATTCACTTGCTTTAGTAGTATATCCACTTATTAACCATTGGACGAGAGTCATATTTAAAGCACCAAGAATTAGGTTAAAGTTTAGAGATAAATCTTATATGAATATTAGCACTCATTTTCCCTTTTTAAGTTGCTTCACTATGGAAATGGAATGAACCTGCATAGGAATTAAAATGATTTTGTATTGTCCTTTGCTTCCTGGGTTATCATGGTCAAAAAATTTATCACTAGATAGCTTTCCTATGAGTGAAGAGTTTCTCCATACTTAGCTGTTAGTCCTCATATACCAGACTTGGTTCAACATTATAGAACCTACCAGGGTTTGAGTTCTACTGTTAGAACCTTTGAGAGCCCAGTGCCACTAATATGTCTTGATGAGGTGTTGAAGTTATATTTTTGAATTATACTTTTGGAATCATATAATCATCCCTTTAAAAATCCAGGGTCTGGATTACTTATAGAGTTTAAAAAGTTTATAGCTACCAACTTACCTCTAGAAGTGACTTCCACAAGTCAGTGAGTCAATAAATATTAAACACCTCCTATGTTGTACATACTGTGTTAAGTGATGGAGAAGTGAAGAAAGGCAAAATACAATTTTTATTTTCTAGGAACTCACAGTCTAATGGGGGAAGCAACATGTAAAAAAACCATGTACACTAAACAGAGTAACTTGGAGATAACACGCATATGGCATTCTGACTCCTAATATTGGGGGAATCTTCAACAAGTTTGGTTCCAGCTCATCAATCCTTTCCCTATCCCTAACTTCATCTCTTTCCAAACCTCTTTAAAGTCTTAGACCAATCTCCCCTCCCATTTTGATGGAACTGCTTCATATTTTCAAGCCTGGCCTAAGTCAAGAGCTGACTCTCAAAGACATCTAAGAGAAAGGAATGATCATTTTCCCCAAACAGGTTCTGGAATCTATAGGAAATATAGGAAAGAGTATAGGGAAAAGTGTATAGAAATAGAGTGATATAGGTATAGGAAAGAGTGTCTTAGAAGCTTTGAGTAGCACTGAAAAAGTAACTGAAAGGGTATATCCCTTTGAATGACACTGAAATAATGGGATTATTCAATCAGGATTAAAAGTAAAATTTCATTTCTGTTGCCCAAGTAATAGCTATAACTGAAAGAAATAACTCTTTGAAATTCTTGAAGAATAATGGATGTAGACAAAAAATAAGAACAACATCTGATTATGATTCTTTAGGGAAGGCTTAGTAGAAAAAAAGATTTTTCTTCTTTAACACAAATTCACTAGTACTGTGAATGAGTGAATAAAAAAATGCTTATTAAGGACTTACTATTGTTCCAAGCACTCTGATAAGAACTGGGGATATTCAGTTTTAAAAATGAGACATCTTTGATCCAGATGCTCACATTCTATTTGGAGGATACAACATTCCATGAAGTTCAGTTGCAAGGCAAGGGGAAAGACCTGGAAGTCTTAAAGGTATGTAAGGATGAATGGAAAGGCCAGAGGGTCCTTATATCTTTTAACCAAGTTTTTTTTTTTTTTGTTTTGTTTTTTTTGCAAGGCAATGGGGTTGTGACTGTCCCTAAGTCATAGTAGATACTGGAAAATATCAAGTGTCTGAGGCTGGATTTGATCTCAGGGCCTCGTGGCTCCAGGGCATGTACTCTATCCACTGCATCACTTAGCTGCCTCTTCCTTGTATTCTTTATATAAATAGGTCAGATACAGTGCCAGAGAACTGCAGAGTCTAGGACAGGAAAGAAGTCGAAGTCCAGAAGACCTTAGGATGTAGTGAAGATCAACTTGAATTTCACATCCTACTGAAGTTTAGTTACAAGCATTAACAAGTTAGCATGAATTTGCTTATAAGATTAGCTAGCTAGTCACCAATTAGGTCTTTGAGAGAATAAGGCACAGAACTGGTAAATTTTGTTTAGGAAAGAGGTTCCAGAAAAATATAGACCATGAGGTAATACTAATAAAGGGGAAAACTGGACTGGTTCCCATAAGAGGAGATTCTAGTCAGGAAATAGATGAGGAATTTGGGAAACAGATCACAAACCTGTCATAGAGGTATGATATAGTAGCGATGAGAGACTTCAATTACTCAGTCATATTCTGGAGCTCTGTCTGCCAAAAAGCAGAGCAGCTAATAACCTCCTTTTTAAAATGAGAATTCCATCCTTCAAAAGGTAGAGCATCAAACAAGGGAAAATTTTCTTCTGGCTTTGATTCTCACCTACACAGATGAATGAGTTTCTGGGATGGAAATTAAAGAACCTTTGGGGGAAATGACTATTCTCTTCTATAGTTTATGATACAGAAAGGAAATCTGATCCAAATCTAAAATACATAATAGATATTGAAAAGCAGATTTCAAAGGGTTCAGAGTAAAGATATATAGGATAAAATGGGCAAAATGTTTTGGAGGAAGTCATCTCAGGAGAGATGAGAGATGATCAATAATGACAATCTGAAGGAACAAAGGGGAAAAAATTCAGTTAAGAGGAAAAATACAGTTTGTTTGAAGAGGCTGATACAGAGGCATCAGAAATTTGCCAATCAACTTAGATTTTAAAAAGAAATGTATGGAAGAGAAAATCAAGACCAGGGAATAGGAGGTGTTTGTAAAATCTTGACACAGGTCTATAAAAATAGTGTTAGAAAAGCTGAGACTCAGGAAGAGTTGAGGTTGGAATGGCAAACTAACGACTACAAAAAAGGTTTTAAAATATATGGAGAATGGCTAGGCAGCATAACTTCCAGGTGATAAGAGATAGAGTGCCAGACCTACAGTCAGTAAACCTGAATTAAAATTTGGCCTTAGACACTTAACTGTGGGACTCTGGCCAAGTCATTTAACTTTGCCTCAGTTTCTCATCTGTAAAAGAGGGACAACTGGGTGGTGCAGTGGATAGAGCACTGACCTGGGAGTCAGGAGGATGGGAGTTTGAATCCAGCCTCAGACACTTGCTACTTACTAGCTGTATAACCTTTGACAAGTCACTTAACCCTGATTGCCTTGCATCCAAGGCCATCTCCAATGGTCCTGATTTTCATATCTGGTCACTGGGAGGAAAAAGTGAGACTGGTGACTTAGCTCGGGACCCCTTCATTCATTTCTTTTTTTTTTAGGGTTTTTTTTGCAAGGCAAATGGGGTTAAGTGGCTTGCCCAAGGCCACACAGTTAGGTAATTATTAAGTGTCTGAGACCAGATTTGAACCCAGGTATTCCTGACTCCAGGGCCAGTACTCTATCTACTGCACCACCTAGCTGCCCCCAGGACTCCCTCATTCAAATCCTTTTCATGGGCTTGTCATGACATCACCTCCCTGATGTTATGGTCTTCTTCGAGAATGAAGGACAAACATACAATACAATATATACATCTGTAAAATGAGTTGGTCTTAGCCAAGAAAACTCCAAAATGGGCCAAAGAGTTGGACACGATTGAAATGACTAATCAAGAACAAAAATTCCAGTATACTTCATCCTTATCTGACCTCATGTGGAGTGCTAAGCTCTAGACACCACAGTTTATGAAAAACATTGGCAAGTTGAGATTGACCAACAAGGATGATGAAAGGGCCCTGAATCTATGACACATGAGAAGCAATAAGAAGAACTGGAACTGTTGAGCCTGTAGACAAGAATACACAGAGATGATATGATAGCAATTTTCAGGTATCATAAGGGTTGATATATGGAGAAGGGATTAAATGTGCTCTGTCTGGCTCCAGAAAGTAGAATTTAGAGAATGTCTGGATACTGCAAAAAAAAAGATATTTGAGTTTGATAGTAAGAAAAGGTTCCTGACCATTCAAGCTTTTTCAAAATAGAATGGGTGAAGCTTTCTAGAAGGGCTAAATAAGCACCTGTTGAATATATCATTGTATAGATTCATTTTATCTATAAGTTAGAGATGGGCCCTTAGTTCTTTTTAAAAATTTTTTTTAAAAAATATTGTTATCATGTGTTTTCCTAGTTTTGTTCACTTCACTTTGCATCATTTCATAATGAGTTTTCTCAGTTTTCTCTGGAATTGTGCAATTCATAACTTCTTGTGGAACAATAGTATTCCCTTACATTTATATGCCATGATTTATTTAGTTACCTAATAGGTAGGTATTCTTTTAATTTTCGATTTTAAGCTGCTATGAAAAGATCTGCTACAAATATTTTTGTTTATGAGTCCTTTTAATAAAGCTCCTTTAACTCTCAAACTCTGTGATTTCATTAGTCTTGGAGACTAATCATTCCTCATTCCAACTAGGTCCCATAACTTATGTTTTGAGGTCTTCTCATTATTCTTTCATTCTTCTCTATCCCTTCTCAATTATAGTACATAGAATTGGATCCAACAATCCTAGTTTCCCCTGGCTTCCTAACAATCCCAGCTAAAATACCACCTTTTACAAGAAATCTTTCCTGATTCCCCTTAATTTATCCTGTATGTGTTTTGTTTGTATATTTGTTTTGCATATTATCTTGCCCCATTAGACTGTGGGCTCTTTGAGAGCTGGGGCTATCTTTTGACTTTCTTTGTATCTTTAGGACTTAGTGCAGTGCCTAAAATGTAGCAAATGGTTAATAAATACCTACAGACTTCTGCTTCTGTTACAAAATACTCCCTTCACTGCACAAGGATTTAATATGCTATACAGATTATCTAGTCAGTATTTTTTCTATGCTTGTCTTTTTTTTTTTTTTTTTTTTTAGGTTTTTGCAAGGCAAATGGGGTTAAAGTAGCTTGCCCAAGGCCACACAGCTAGGTAATTATTAAGTGTCTGAGATCGGATTTGAACCCAGGTATTCCTGACTCCAAGGCTGGTACTTTATTCACTACGCCACCTAGCTGCCCCTATGCTTATCTTTCAACTGCATTAGGAAGGTTAGAAAATCTTTTGAATGCCTTTTAGAAATAATATTGAATACTACAGATTAAATACATTTCCTGTTGAAGCAAGTGGTTAATTATGAAAAGATAGTTGATTGCTTAAAGCAATAACTTATCCCCCAACCTCATCTTTTTTGGTGATACAAACGGACAAAAGTAATGGGAGCTAGCACTAAGTCTCTCAAAAGCCAGTCAAAAAAAAAAAACAATTAGCTGAACAGCTGGAGATAGATTTTTCCCCTTGAATATAACTGGCATACTGTTTTTAACTTTTGATAATTACAATAATGAAGCCACTCAGGAGTAATATTTCTTAGGATCTAATATTTTCCCAAACTCCTTTCCTTCCCCCACCACATGGTCATCCTCACACTCATACTACAGATGATTGTGATCCTATGTCCTAAGTGCAACATTGTCTATGAGTGTAATTGCATTCTATGTATGACATTGCAGGTGACAACAATCTTAAATGAGTCTCACTTGTCATATATACTTTGAGACTAGATTTGACATCATATGATCTAATTTGGGGATTGGCAGCCTTTCAGGGACATTATGTCAGATCTTCATTCATTCACTCCTTTGATGGGGTAGGACATTCTTTTTTTCTGAGTTTCATGGAATGACCATGCTTCTTTGATTATGTGGGAGCCCATAGCTACCCAAAGATCATTCTAGCAGAAACCACTGAAATATGAGGCAATTTCATAAAGAGAACTTGATTGAAATCTGTAGTCTTCCTGTAAGAAACCTTCCCTGAGTCTCAGGTTCCAGGAAACAACAAAAGTGTTCAATTCCATTTCATTTGTTATTTTTGCAAGAAAAAATATTTATGACCAATCTAAAAAAGTTATTCAAAAAGATTCAATAACTAAGGGTGGTGGTGGTGGTGATTATTGGAATCTAAATAATTTTTTCATATTTTTGAAAAACTTTGGGCAAAGTTTAAGACTTATTCTCCTTTACCAACTCTTTCTCACCCCCTAATAAAATTAGTCACATGGAACTAGAGACAATATTTTGAAATCAACAGAGTCCAAAGTTAATGAAGGAAAAAAGTTAGGATAAGTAGGTCATTCTCTTGAAGAAGAAATACGTTTGAATTAGTTTTAGTTAATGTGAAAAATGGAAGGATTTTTATCTATCACTCAAAAATTAGAACAATGACTAACAGTTGATCAATTCTTTGGGCCATTAGGGTAGAGAAAACTCTTCTGATCTGCATAGGTGGAAGAAATATCTTTGCTCTAAGTAATTAAATAAATAATACTTGAAGCTTCTGGACAGCAAGGATTCTTCCTTCCTTCCTTCCTTCCTTCCTTCCTTCCTTCCTTCCTTCCTTCCTTCCTTCCTTCCTTCCTTCCTTTCTTTTCTTTCTTCCTTTCTTTCTTTCTTTCTTTCTTTCTTTCTTTCTTTCTTTCTTTCTTTCTTTCTTTCATTTATCATTCATTCATTCCAATTGCATACAAAGATAGTTTTCAATATTCATCCTTTTGCAAACTTTTGAGTTTCACATTTTTTGTCACCCTCCCTTTCTTCTCCTAGCTCCATGGCAGTTAATAATCTGATATATCTTGTACATGAACAATTGAATATGGACAATATTTCCATATTAGTCAGGTTGTAAAAGAATTAGAACTGGGGGGAAAACCATAAGAAAGAGAGAAAGAAAAAAACACAAAGAAAATTTTAAAAAGTGAACAAGTATACTTTGTTCTGCATTCAGAATCTATAGTTTTTTTCTCTGATTTTGGATGGCATTTTCTTTTCTCAGGATTGTCCTTTAACAGGTCTCTCAGGATTGTCATTAGCAACGAGGACTATTTCACTGTTGTCTTTAAATCCTCATCACCTAACACCAGACCTGGTAAATCATAGGTATTACTAGATGCTTGTGCATTAATTAACTGAATAGTTACCATATACTATGTTTATTTTCTTTAATTTAGACTCCTGGTTTCAATTCACAGATTCATAGAATTTCAGAGTTGAAAGGAACTTCAGAGACCATTTAGTCCAACCCATATCTGAAAAAGATTCCCTCCTATGTCATCATAGTCAATTAGTGCTCATTCATTCTATGCTTAAAGATATGAAGTGAGAAAAAACAACATTTTTTCATACCTTTCTTTTTGGGGGGATGGGGAAAGGAGTGTGGCTAGACCTGTAATTTTATTTGGTATAGGGAGCCCCCTGGTGAAAAAACTCCTTTTATCAATCCAAATCAGATTATATTGCAATTTACAATCTTAGAATTTTTGGATGGAGACAGAGAAGTTCTGTGACTTGCCTTTGATCAAACAACCAGTTTGCATATGAGGACAGCAATGTTTTTCTGACTTGGATAATGACTTTGAGTTTAGATATATCATGCTTCTTAAAGCTTTAATACTTAGAATTTTTTTCTTTGTATAAAACCTAAATTAGTCTCTATGTACCTTTTATCCATTGCTTCTGGTCCTGTTCTCTGGGCCCCCTAAAATTAGTCTAGTCTTCCTTTCATATGCCAGTCCCTCAAATATTTGAATTCCCATCTTTCCAACCCTTCCCCTAAGTTTTTTATTTTCCAGGTTAAACATTCTCCATTCCTCCAACTGAGCTTCATATGGCATGAATTCAAGGCTGTTCACTATCATGGATGTCCTTCTCTGGCCTCTTTCCAGATGATTATAGGGCAGACACAGTGCACAGAGAGCTAGGTCTGGAGTCAGGGACACAAGTTCAAGTCCAACCTCAGACACTTTAGTTTTGTGACCCTGGGCAAGTCATTTAACCTTCATTTGCTTCAGTTTCCTCATCTCAGGATTGCTGTGAGGATGAAATGAGAAAATAATTGGAAAGCGTTTAATACATTGCCTTAAATATTCAGAAGGGGATATAAACAAGCAAGGAAGCCTTGCATACATACAGAGAAAATTTGATTGTATCAAAAGTTCTTCAATTCAACCTAAGGTTGTATCCATTTTCTTGGCTGCTATATTGCATATACAAGTCAATTCAAAGATCAACAGTATAGAATATTCATCAGCTCTAACTATGCTAACTCTCAGTATACCATTTGTAGAGTAAATATTTTCAACCTTATGGAAGCTAAAGCTACAGTATTAGATGATACAACTTCATGGGCCAGCAGATGGCACACTTCACTTTGGACTGGCTGCAAAGAAAGCTTTCATATTGAAACTTTCCTAGGACTCAGTCCTGGGGAAACTGTTAGAATCTTCATTTCCATTTTTTCTTCTAATTTTGAATTACTAATTTATCATGCTCAAGTAATTAAGCCACCCTATAGTTATTTTTCCTATTATAGAATAAATGGGTTCATGTGCAAAGCTATTTCTGTAGATATTTTGTTCAATTATTTACTAGCACATGTGGAATTGCTAGGGATCTATGTGGATGACAAATGGCCATTTTATAAATGTTACTTTATTATATCATTATCTTTTCCTCTCTTATCCACAAATTCGGAATCTTAATCTGATAAACCCAGCTGGAAGGACACAATAGAGAGAGAACAATGCTTCATACATCTTAAGAATCACTAAAGTTTTAATAGCTTTTAATAGTTTTAATCTCTTCAGAGGAGGTAAGTGAGGTCTAGAAGATGTGATTTAAAGAAAAGCTTTGTGAAAGAGAAGACATTTGAATCCTGAAAGTCTTTAACAGATAAAGATGGGAGAGAGGCATTCCTTTTTTTTTTATTTTGAAAGATTTTATTTATTTTGGGTTTTATAAATTTACCTCTATTCTTGCTTCCCCCGCCAAAAGGCAGTCTGTTAGTCTTTACATTGTTTCCATGGTATGCATTGATCTAAGTTGAGTGTGATGAGAGAGGAATCACATTTTTTTTAAATATTTATTTTACTTTTGTACAAATGATTTTTTATACAGTATTAAAATATTCTTGTTTAAGAGTAAACATATACCCCCTCCCCCCAAAAATACAGACCCTCATGAGCAATAAAGTAAAGGAAAGAGGAAAAAATTAAAATTTAATAATAATAATAATAATAATAATAATAATAATAATAATCATAATGGCAGCTAAGTGGCATTGGACGGAGTACTGGCCCTGGAGTCAGGAGCACCTGAGCCCAAATCTGGCCCCAGACAACCAACAATCACCCAGCTGTGCGACCCTAGGCAAGCCACCCCAACCTCACTACCCTGCAAAAATAAAAAAAAAACCAGAATAAGATATAATAATAATAATAGTAGGGGTGGCCAGGTGGCACAGTGGACAGAATACCGGCCCCAGAGTCAGGAGCACTTAGGTCCAAATCCAGCCTCAGACACCCAACAATCACCCATGCTGTGCGACCCCGGGCAAGCCACCCAACCCCATCCACCTGTAACCCCCCCCCCAAATAACAATAATAATAATAATAAAAAATGCACTTCAGTCTGTGTTCCAACACTACCAGCTCTGTCGCGGGTGGATCACATTCTTTAGGATAAGTCCATCACAAAAGGTACAGGAATCATATCCTTAAAGAAGAAAAATAAAATATAAGAGATAGCAAAATTACACAATAACAGTTTTTTCCCCCCTAGAGTGAAGGTAATAGACTTTGGTCTTTGTTCAAACTCCACAATTCTTTCTCTGGATACAGATGGTATTCTCCATTGCAGACAGCCCAAAATTGTCCCTGATTGTTGCACTGATGGGATGAACAGGTCCATCAAGGATGACATTCACCCCCATGTTGCTTTTAGGGTACACAACATTCTCCTGGTTCCCCTCATCCTGCTCAGCACCAGTTCATTTAAATCCCTCCATGTTTCCCTGACTTCCCATCCCTCCTGGTTTCTTTTTTCCTTTTTTTTGGTTAATATGACTTGATTTACACATTACTAAAATATTCTTGTTTAAGAGTAAACATAATACCCCCTCCCCCACAAAAATATAGAACCTCACGAGAAATAAAGTAAAAGAAAGAAAAAAATGTGTTTCAGTCTGTGTTCTGATACCCATCAGCTCTGTCTTGGGTGGATCACATTCTTTATCAGGAGAGGGCATTCTTAGTGTGTAAAGGATGGTAAAAACAAAGGTTCAGAGGACTTGATCATGCATGGGAGAGGAAATGTATTGAAGGTATTTCTCATCTCAACAAGTTTGGTGAGAAATGGATTGAGTGAAAGACATAACTCTGGCAAGTTTAGTATAGAAGGTTTTGGTCATGGGAGGACTTTGGGGTCAATTAGTTTAAGACAACCTTAATTCAATTCCTTGTATAAATAAAAACAGGTTCATAATTTAGCATTGATAATATTCCTTTCAACAGGTACTTTCCCTTGTGAATGTAGAAAATAATAACTGCATCATGTTTGGGAGAACGAGCTCTTATCTTGGCAGCCAGGGAACGTGCAACAGGCTTATGCCTCAGTTGGATGAAATCAATTCCATCAATTGTGTTCATGTTTACAAGGTTAGCTAATAACCTGTCTTACAATCCAATATTCATGAATATGTGAAGTTCCTTCTCAAAATGAAACCAAGGTGTGAAACCTTAGAAATCCTCAAATTGACAGAGGAATATTATCATCCTTTTGCCCAAGACTTTCTAGTATCCTTGCTTACATATCCTCTGCCTGCTTTCCAACTGAGGTCTAGAGAAGATATTTGTAACTTTTGTTTGTTAAATTTGCTCTTTTACTTTATGAGATCATAAAGCCAGGGCTAGAAGGGACCAAAGAAGCCTTTTAATTATACCCTCTCATTTTATGGAAAAGAAAGTTATTGACTTGCTGAAGGTCATATAAATATTAACCACCAGAAGAAAGGATTTGAAATAAAGCTTATTTGCTCTAAAGTCAGTGCTGCTTCTACAAATTGAATATAGATAAGGGCACTGCACAGATGTTTCAGTTAGGAACTTTACATTTATAACATGTATTTTTTTATAAATGACTTTTTTTCTTAATTACATGTAAAGATAGTTTTCACAAGTTTTTTTATTTTTGTTTTTTGTTTTGCAAGGCAGCAGGGTTAAACGACTTGCCCAAGTATTAAGCTAAGTATTAAGTGTCTGAGGCT
This sequence comes from Macrotis lagotis, assembly GCF_037893015.1. Taxonomy (NCBI): domain Eukaryota; kingdom Metazoa; phylum Chordata; class Mammalia; order Peramelemorphia; family Peramelidae; genus Macrotis; species Macrotis lagotis. The sequence goes on along the minus strand of NC_133664.1, from coordinate 191,880,541 downwards.
GAATTTGTACTCAGGTCCTCCTGACTCCAGAGTTGGTGCTCTATCTAATGCACCACCTAGCTGCCCCCTCAACAATTTTTTTTAAATTAGATTTTGAGTTCCAACTTTTTTCCCCTCCCCTGTCACCTCCCCCTAAAGGAAAGTAATCTGCTGTAGGTTATACACATGAAATCATATTAAACTTATTTCCACATTTGTCATGTGAAAGAAGAAACAGAACAAAAGGAAAAATCATGGAAAAAAAATTCCAAAATGAAAATATATGCTTCGATTTGCATTCAGATTCTGTAATTCTTTCTCTGAATGTAGGTGGCATTTTCATCATGTGCCTTTCAGAATTGTCTTGGATCATTGTATTGCTGAGAAAAGCTAAGTCTATCATAAATGCTCATTGCTTAATGTTGATTTTACTGTGTACAATGTTCTCGTGATTCTCTTCATTTCACTTAACAATAGTTCATATAAGTCTCCTTTCCAGGTTTTTCTGAAATCCACCTGCCCGTTATTTCTTATAGCACTATAGTATTTTATTACATTCATATATCACTACTAATAACACATATATTTTAAAGCCACATACATGTTTCCCCCCCATATGAGAAGATTCTACTGCAGTGTAGCATATGTTCTGGAGCTACTCTCCAAACTTCCCAGAACAATGGCAAGTTGGGGGGCTCAAGAACTTGGGTGTCTGCACCATCTTCCCAGGGTATCAAGGTTAACCCTGCGGAACTGGGAAGGGGGGAGTCTCTTTCTGATGCTATCTTGTTGATGATGCTTTAGTATATGAGTCCCCATTTCTCTCCCAATGATTATCAATTAATATAAACTAGTTAGCCATAATTTGATTAACTTTTAAAAGGGGAGTATTTATTAAAGTGATATAGAAAAAAGAGTTTGCATAAAACATCCACTAAAACTCTGTGACACACTTTTCCACAAGGATATATGGAGTCCTTGGCTTAAGCTTAGAGAGTACATGTGAGGAAAGGATAAGTGCAGGTCCTGAAAATGCTTTTTTAAATATAGTCCACAAGATGTTCTCCTTAAGTAAAGAGCAGCTTTTTTTTTTGGCTGTGTTACTTGTAAAATTATTGAAACTGCCTTTCTCCAGTGGGTCTGGTTTGTTCCTGGGTCCCTGTCATTATTGTCCTAGGGATGCTGCTAGAATACCACTAAGAAGGCTATGTATCCTCTGATGTTCACTAGAAGGTCTTCATCTGCTCAGGTGTTAGGAGTGGTAAGGATGTGACTAAGGCTGAGGTTGAGGGCAGGATTCTACTTTTTTACCCTTGAAGTGACTCCTTCAAGACTTGACTTGAAGTCTTTTGGATGCTTAAATCTCCAAGTTCCTGAACTGAATCTTTATTTTACAGATTATTCATAGGGCATGATCAAGTTTTCTCAACTAATAAAAACATATGTCTTGTGAAATCTCTCTTCAGTCCTTCCAATGACTTTCAAAGACAACTGACTGAACATCAACCTTCCCCTAATTAATCTAAAGTTTATAGTTGATTGACTGATTCAATAGAAACTGACTTTCTCATTGAGTTCACCTTTTTGAGTGATTAGTTACATTTACCTGGCACAGTTTTCAGGGCCTAGCTTCTTGTCACTTTACAGAGGATGGAGTAATTGAATGACTTAATTAAACCTACCCCCCCATTACAATAGAATAGAATAGAAATGTTTGTGTTAGTTTGTCCATATACACATTAAAAGCATGTGTATATATATATATATATATATATATATATATATTATATGTAGGTATACATGCATGTGCATGTGTGTGTTAAACATAGCTTTTATAATATATTTCGCCTTTTAGCCAATCAATATCAAATAACCTTTTGTGTTCTTTTTTTTTAGGTTTTTTTGCAAGGCAAATGGGGTTAAGTGGCTTGTCCAAGGCCACACAGCTAGGTAATTATTAAGTGTCTGAGACCAGACTTGAACCCAGGTACTCCTGACTCCAGGGCCGGCACTTTATCCACTGAGCCACCTAGCTGCCCCTTGTGTTCTTTTTCCTATTTGTTACCTTCTTGACACATTTAGCAAAACTTTCTTTCAATTTATAAAACTATAATTCCCAAATAATTATGGCTATGAAGATAATGACCATCTACATGTATAGGTGGATCTATAAGTTCTGAGTGCTAAGATACGGTATCCTTTCAGACTTCATACCAAGGTCTTGGGTAAGATAAAGGCCAATTCTTTGCCTGCCCACATCTGCCTTAACTAATCAATGTTTTAGGATCCCCAAACTTTGGATGTTGAAGCAAAGGAACTGGTTAGACATCATCAGAATGTTTCCCCCTTCTGTATATAAAGGAAGATCCTAAGTCCCCTGTTAGAGCTATTGTTTCTCTCCCCAGATGAAAACTCCTAGGAATATTATAATCAAATCCCACATTTTCTGGGTAAAAGAAAGAATTCAGATTCTAAGGATCCACAGTCAGGATAACATGTGATTTAGCAATCATCATTATAAACCAAAATTGGGAGGTACTATATTCTCATATTTTAATTTGGGTTCAAACTTGCTTATTATATGTTGTTGGTAATTGATCAAGAACTGGAAGGGACTACACAGACCATCTATTCCAATTTTTTCATTTTCCCAGTGAAGAAACTGAGTCATTTGGGATGCCATAACCTGTAGTAAGCCTCAGAAGTGGGATCTGGACCCAAGGTTTCTGACTTTAGAGTTAGTGGTCTTGCCATTGTAGCTTTAATTTTTGTTGGTATCTGTTGTCCATTCCCTTTATATTATAGAAAGCGTTTTCTATATTGTTTTTTGGTTACTTCATTTTATATCAGTTCATACATAAGCCCATGCTTCCTCTATATTTTTTGTCAGCAGCATTTCTTAAAGCATAGCAATCTTCACTTACATTGATGTACCATAATTATAAATTGATAGCCATCTGCTTTGTTTTTGGTTTTTTCCTACCAGAAAAAGTCCTGCTATAAATATCCAAGTATATATGGAACTGCTCTATCTTTGGCATATATGCTCTCAGTAGGGTGACTACACAAAGAATATGGACATTTAGTCACCCAACAGAATTCCAAAACAACTTTACACAATGCAATTTACAGCCCAGGAGCAGATTGTTAACATATTACCTTTCTAAAGCCCCCTCCATGATGGATAATTTCTATTTTTTATCATCTTTGTCAATTTGTTGATTGTGAGGTAAGAACATCAGAATTGTTTTTATTTGCATTTCTTTCATTATTATTGATTTGAAGAAATTTTTCTCATAGTAGTTAATGGTTTGCCATTCTTTTGAGAAGTATTTGTTCATACCCTAATACTATTTATCCCTTGGAAAATGTTTTTGGGCTTATATATTTATAGAATTAAAAGTTTTATTTCAAATATTGTTAAATATTTCTTCTCTTTTCCATCTTCACTTGAAAATACCACTTCCTCTTCTCTACTTTATCTGAAGGTCTTGTGTTTCCTCTCCTGTCCTAGACTAGGCTTCTGATTACTTCATTGAATTTTACTTCTATATTCTCTTTTTAATCTATCTATCCATCTATCTCTCTAACTAATCTAATTTATTGGTCTGTCTACTTATCTATTTATCTATTATCTCTCTCTTTCTCTTTCTCTCTATCTAACCATCTTTCAATTTATTTTTTAAACTTTTACCAGTCTAGTCTAAATAAGTGAGGTTAAATAGTGGCATATTTGCTGATTTTTTTTTTAAAGTCACTTGGGGATAACTTTTTTGAATTTTTTTCCCTTTCCTCTTTCATCTCTGATTTCTCAGGCCCCTTGTCCATGTAGTACTGTCATGGAGATGAGAGATTTAAACATACACTATCCCAGAGATTAACAGTTGATGACATGTTTTGAACTTCACTTTCTGGGACTGTATTTTTGAGGCTTCTGGGAGAAGGGATCCAGAGACTGGAATGAACAGCCGTTATTGTTTCCCACCATAAGGAAGGGAAGTGGACAATGTTGATGAGGGTATCTGATGTCTGGGTGCTGACTTGCCTTTCTCTGCCTCCTCGACCTGATGAACTTCAGTTTCAGACGATGGGAATTGTCTGCTGAGGAATGACTTTCGCCTTCTCCACTTTCCTCACTGGCAGAAAACTGATAGACTATGCTTGGGGAAACTCTGGAACAGCTGGAGAGAACTTGGCATTTCCCTTCTCTTGCCTGTTAAAGAGGAATTAGATCAAAGCTCATATTTCTGTTAATCTGGTGGACTATTTCTTCTCCCTTTGGGAGAGGACTGAGCTCAACAGTAGAAGTTGAGTCTGTCTTGGCAGCCGGCAGCAGGACCTGTTGGCTTCTTCCTATCCATCTATTTCTCTCTCCCTATCTCTCCCTCTCCCTCCCCTTCTCTTCCTCCCCCTTTCTTCCCTTCTTTTCCTGAATCTCCCTTTTCCTTCCCTCTCTCCCTTTCCCCCTCTCTCATACATATATTATGTAATGCCAATGCATATCTATCTATCTATCTATCTATCTATCTATCTATCTATCTATCTATCTATCTACCTATCTATCTCTTATCATCCATCCATCTCTGTCTATAGTCTGTCTCTGTCTCTGTCACACACACACACACACACACACACACACACACACACACACCCCTTCCAAAATCCTTGTCTGACATGATTAATGGTGGTGCAAGTATATATTGAGGGAATGGTTTGGATATTTACAGAGAGAAAGGAGACACATTCTCATGTGTCTGAGACATGAGGAGAGGAAGATCAAACACATTGCATTTGGAAGTCCCCAAAGCATATCATATGAATACATATCAAATTTTAATCATACATGACTAAGCAAGCAGAGGTTTTGTTAAACAGAAAAGACTAATTAGGTTAAGAATAATAGCATAATAGCACAATGCACATATACACACATATATACATACATTATATAATATAGAGATATATACACATATAAATATATATAAATATATAATTTATGTGTGTGTTAATAATATAGATACACAATTATAGAGATTGTATAGTGTCATGGATAGAGAGCTGGCTTTGGCACCAGGATACTCTGAGTATTAACTTTAAGTCACAGAATGACTTAAAGTTTCACTTTTGAGAAAATCACATTATTTTCAATGTTGTGCCTTTGTTCTCAGCTACTGATTTGCAGAAGACATCATCTGGATGTCTTCATCCCAAGAATCCGGAAAGGTTAACTGATCACAAAGTAAAGTCCTTCACTGAAAGACTCCATCTCCGAATCAGGAAAAAACTGTTGGACAGGAGAAGTTAGACCTCTCCCATTCTTGCCCTGACATGATAAACCTTAGTTCATTAATCTTTTTCCACATTATAGCAATGTTTTTACATATATAATTTTTAATTGAGGTTTGCTTTATGTTCCACAAAGCTGAATATTTTATGTTATTGTTGTAATGTTCTTTAACATATTTACTCTTATTCTTTGTTCTTTTAAAAATAAGTTATTGATTTCTTCTGTTTTAAATATCATACTTTCCCCTATGTTTCCCTTCAGAGTGGTTTACACAGAGCCATCTTTTGTAACAAAAAGTATTTTATTCTTTTATTTTTTTTTAGTTTTTATGCAAGGCAATGGGGTTAAGTAGCTTGTCCAAGGCCACACAACTAGGTAATTATTAAGTGTCTGAGGCCAGATTTGATCTCAGGTACTCCTGACTCCAGGGCTGATGCTCTATCCACTGCGCCACCTGGCAATAAAGTATTTTTGAAAGGAAAAAAAGAGGAGAAAAATCAAAACAATTGGTTCAATTTATGGAAAAAGTCTGAAGACATGTTACCCCTGTGGACCTTACCACCTCCACAAAGAGGTGCAGCTGTCAGTGTCCTCTCATATTTCTTTTTTATGTCATGTTGGATATTTTATAATTTGCTACCTTAATTTCTGATTTTTTGTGTGGTTATCTTTTTCATTTGCACTATTTTGGCCATTATGCTTATTGTTTTCTTGATTCTACTTTCTTCACTGTGCATTGGTTCATGTAATAAATATAATAGTTCATCTTAATTTAGCACTTACTTTTGCCTCACTTTGCAATTATCTCATTTGATCTTCACAACAAATTGGGAAAGTGTTACTATTATGCCAATTTTACAGATGGGAATACTGAGGGAAACAGGCTTAAATGATTTGGTTTGGACAGAAATCCTCTTAACTTCAGGCTCCTCAGTCTATCCATTGTGCTTTTTTATATTCATCACATATATCATTTCTTACTGTATAGTAATATTCCATTATATTGATGTACCACATACTGTTTAGCCATTCCCCAAGAGATTTTATTTATATTGTTTCCAATTCTTTGCTGTTGTCAACAGTACTGCTATGTATTGGTGTATATGGGCACTATTCATTATTCTTTGATTTACTTATTCATTATATCAAAGCTTAGACTTTATGGAGATGTTTACCTTATTCTGCCTGCATTAATTACTATTTTTATTGTGCTTTGATCTATAAGGTATGTTTAATATTTCTGTTTCTACATTTATTCAGATTTTTTTCTTTATCCTAGGATATATACTGCTATTCTAAAGGTGTAACATGATGTGGAGAAATATTTCCTTTAATATTCTCATTCCTAAGAGGTTATAATGCTTAAAAATTAATTTCTGATGGGTTGTTCAATTTAATATTTTTGCTTTTAATTTATCTTTCTATTAGAGTTGTCAGGCTGTGAGGAAAGGATCATCTAAGGCATAATTACTCTGTCATTATCTATGTCTTGTGATTTTTATTAACTTCTTCCTTTAGGAACTTAGATACTGTGTTTTGAGGTTTAATGATGATATTGTTTTATTGGTAATGGTACCTTTCAGCAGAATGTAGCATTCCTATTTCTTTCTCTTGTTTGGTTAACTTTGTTGCAGAATTGTCACAAGATCAGTCTCAGTGAGGAACTATTCTGTGTGGAGAGTAGGGGGAGGAGGAGGAGGAGGAGACTTTTTTTTCCCTCCTGAATTGAATTCAGTAACAAGCACTTAATATATGCAAGTCACTGCTTATTCCTCTTCTAAAGAATATAATTACATGATTTATGTGTGATGAATACAAAAAAAATGGCAGCCCAATGGACAGAGTGTGGGGCCTGAAGTTAGGAGGATCAGTGTCCAAATTATACCCTACTCTAAAGAATGTAAACTTCTCAAGGAATTTATGTTCTTACTGGGGAGACATGTGTATATAGCAGGAGACTCTTTTTATTGTTTTTTTCCCCTGTAAGCTTTATAAGTACCATACATCAAAACCAGACACCTGACCCCTTTTCTGAATACTTCATCCAAATTCTCTCAGATTCACACATCATTTGCAGAAGACCTAAATTTATTTCCTTATGCTTTTAGTTCATTCATCTTGTCTTATGAAATTTAAGCATGGGTGAGGTGATAAATGTTTAACAACAGGATCTCTATTAAAAAAATATATATATATAAAATCTGACACTGTAAAAATTAATTGTTAATTTTTTGCTAATTAAAATAATTAAAATTAATTTAAAAATACTCTACTACACTTAAAAATTAATCCCAGTTATTAACATTTTTCTCCATCGCTTTCTTAAGTTAAGATTAAGCAATTGAGCAATCTCTGAATTGAAGCATTTGCTGATGATCAAAGCACAAATGCTGACACTGGAAACTTAATAACTGGCTATTCTGGCTAGAGTTGGGTCTAACATACCCCTGTTTCAAGGTGAGGAACCTATAAGCAGAAACTAAAGTAGTTTTCATAAAAATCTTTTTCTAATTTCCCACGGGATAAAAGAACAACAAAACAATCTGATCCTTGTATTGCTCACACTTCTGGGCAGATAGCAAACACCAATTAAATAGTACAGCTGTGCAAACATGCCATGAAGTTCAGATTATGAACACATTTTCATTGTCTTTCTTCCCTATATGGAGTATCATTATTTCTTTCACATGCTTTTTTTGAAATGTGTTTACATGAGATGAGACATTCTTTAGCTAGTTAATATGAATCTAAACTGCAATGAAAATGAATGTTCTTTGGGGAAATGAAAGTTTGTGGGAGAAAGATTTATTTAAAGTAATATCAATCTGGTCAGTTTTGGATGGGAAAGATTTACAGCTGGAAATCCTTTGTGAATTCTTGAGCCTCACTTAGCAGGGGCTGTGCAAACTTATTCCTTATTGTGGTCATTGGTTCTTGGATGGACCATCTCATCTGAGTGCTGAGGACTGATTGCTTGACCAATTATGCAGATGCTTTTTTTCCCTCTTTATAAAAGAAATTCTGATTCTGAACTGAACAGAAAACTCTAGATCAAATAAAGATATCATTTAAAAGTTCTTAGCACAGTGCCTAGCATATACTAGGTGATTAACTACGTCTTGTTTCTACCTTTCCTTTAATTGTTTTCCTGACCTGAGCAAATGATTTGAACTGAGTTAAAATCTTGTTTCAGAGACATACGAGCTGTATGACCTTGGGCAAGTCACTTAACTCTGATTGCCTCACATCCAGGGCCATCTCCAGTCATCTTGATCCATATCTGGCTACTGGACCCAGGTGACTGTGGAGGAGAAAGTGAGGCTGGTGACTTAGCACAGTCCCCCCCCCGCCCCCCAGTCCAATTCATGTGCTTCTCTTGGCATCAGCCCCCTGATATCATAGTCTTCTTTGAGAATGAAGGATGAACATTACCATCTTTGTATGAAGTAGCCATCATGTAGAATTATAGTCATCACAGTTGGCACAGACCTTAAAGAGCATCTAGTACTATTTTTTTACTGCATAGATTAGGAAAAGAAAGCTCATGGAAGTGAAATGACCCTGGTCAAATTCACAAATAGAGTAAGTAATAGAATTCAGGATTCCTGACATTTCATCTGAGACTCTTTTCCTCTACAATTAATTTTTTACATGAAATAATAAACCACTACCCAATAGAATAGGGCACTGGAAAATGCAAGGTGACCCAGAGTGCGAGTGCTAGAGTCAGGAAGACTCATCTTTCTGAGTTCAAATGCAGACCCAGGTCTAGGTGACCCTGGGCAAGTTACTTAACTCTGTTTACCTCAGTTTTCTCATTTGTAAAATGAGCAGGAGGAGGAAATGGCAAATCACTCCAGTATCTCTGCCAAGAAAATCCTTAATGGAATCACAAAGAGTCAGACACAATTACCCAACAAAATAACAACACCACTGTAGAATTGGACATGAGTCAATAAGAAGAAAAAACACTTCTTAACTCATCATCAAAAGGCAGTCTGAGGGAGGCTGATCTTTTCCTGGAAATAATTTGAGAAAGTAGCAAGTTGTTATGTGGTACATTGCCCAGTGTGTTTGTGTGTGTGTGTGTGTGTGTGTGTGTGTGTGTATGAAACACACACACACACACAAACTTTTTTCTTTTTGGTTATTGGGACACTTCTACTTCAGACTTATTAAAAAACAGAACATCTTTGTAGTTGATTATGGTGACTCAAGAAAGTCAAATATCCTAGGTGACTTCCCTTATGTGTCTACTTGTATTTTCTTGTGTTGTTGCTGTGTCCTTGATGACACCTTCTAAGTTCTACTCTAGTTCTCATATTTTTGCCCAAGTTAGGTATCTAAATCAATGAGACTGAGTTTTTAAAACTTGTACAGCCCAGTCCTTTAGGAATAGTGTCATAAGTGCTAAAGTTTAGAATGAACTAATCTTCACAAAGAAAGCCAACAAACAGAATTTTAAAAAAAATTATCCAAGGACACATAGCTAGGCAATTATTAAGTATCTGAGGTTGTATTTGAACTCAGGTCCTCCTGACTCCAAGGCCGGTGCTCTATCCTAGCTGCCCTTTGTTTTTTAATAACATTGGGGAAAGAAGAGGATCAGTGATTGAATTGAACCATAGCATAGCATGTCTAGGACTGAGGACAGGCATAACTACTCAACTTGTACTTTGCTTCTGCATTCTTTGCAAAGGAGAATGATCTTTTAAAAAAAATTTTTTTTTAGGTTTTTGCAAGGCAGTGGGGTTAAGTGGCTTGCCCAAGGCCACACAGCTAGGTAATTATTAAGTGTCTGAGGTCAGATTTGAACTTAGGTACTCCTGACTCAGGACTGGTGTTCTACCCACTGTGCCACCTAGTTGCCCCAAGAATGATCTTTGAATTGAATTCTGTTCAGTCATTTTTCAGTCATGTCCAATTCTTCATGACCCTATTTTGGATTTTCTTGCCAAAGATATTAAAGTAGTTTGTCAATTACTTTTCCAGCTTATTTGCAGATGAGGAAACTGAGACAAATAGGGATACTAGTCTCAGAGCTAGTAAGTGTTGGAGGCCAGGTTTAATCTCAGAAAGATGAGTCTTCCTGACTCATCAAGCTTGGTATCCTGTGAACTGCTCTTCCTGACTGCACCTGTTGAATTTGTTAGGAAAGAACAGAGTATCTTATAGGGAGGTGACATTCAAAATGTGTTGAATGAGAATAAGAGAATGCCTACTTGCCCTTAATGAGTCAGCATCCTAAACTCAAAGGCACATTACAGGAATAGTGGAAGAATGCTAGTCAGGACTGGGGATCCACTCTCACTAGCCTTTGAAAGAGAGTAGAAAATAGGACAAATGTCTCAAATTTTCAAAAAAGTGTCATGAAGTTTAAAGCTTAAGACCAGTGAGCTTGATTTTGACTTATGGAAAAATTAAGAATGTATTATTTTCTTATTTAATTTTTAGTTTATGGGATAAAACTAACATTTCCATAACAGTATAATTAAATAAAATAATTGCACATAAAACTGCAGATCTTTTAGGTACAACTTGCTAGTCCTTTAAATATATAATGAAAATTTCATGTAAATTTCTTTTTTTCTTCCCCCCTCCTCCTCATGGCTACCATTTGACACAAATATATATATGTATATAGAATAATTCTATACATATTTCTGTTTATCAGTTCTTTTTCTGGATGCAGATAGTGTCTTCCTTCATATGTACTTTGCAGTTAATTTGGTTATTTATAACAGTGTTATAAACATGAAAATATATAAATATAATTGTTATAATATTATTAAAAGGATGTTTATGAAATAGCTAGAAAAGGAAGTTGTAATCTTTTCTTCACACCAAGGGAGCATGATTTCATTAAGAATGGGCTATCCCTTAGGGTTTTTGTGAAGATCAGTTGAGATGATATTTGTAAAACATTTAATATTGCCTGAGACATAGTGAGCACTATATAAATGTTTTCCTCTTTTGCTTCCCTTCAGGTAGAGAGAGATTGGACTTTAGACTCAGAGAACAGAACCAGGAGCAATGGGTGGGAAGTTATGAAGAAATACATTTAGGTTTGATATTCTGAAAATCTTTCTAACAATTAGAGTTGTCCAAAGGTGGAATGTCTTAGAGGTGGATTGTGGATTCCTCTTACTTGGAGGTCTTCAAACAGAGACTGGGTGATTATACTTGTGAGGTATACTATCATGAATATTACTTTACTAGATGGGTTGGACTAGGTGGACTCTGATTTTTTTTTTAGTTTTTTTAAGGCAATGGGGTTAAGTGACTTGCCCAAGGTCACACAGCTAGGTAATTATTAAGTGTCTAAGGTCAAATTCAAACTCAAGTCCTCTTGACTCCAGGGCTGGTGCCCTATCCACTTCACCACCTAGCTGCCCCTCTGACATCTTTTCTTAAAGATATCTTAAACTTAAATATTTCTTAATTAAAATGATTCTGTGATTGTTAGTCCAGTGGAATCAGGATATTTCTTTCATTGATCTAAGTTTTGAGGATGGCCAGGAATGCTGTGTGAGAAGAATGGATGGAATGAGGACTGGATCACAGTATATTAAGCAGAATACTGTATAAAGAAGATGAAATCAGATTTTGAAGGTCTTTTTTTCTTTTTTTGAAAGTCTTTAAAAGTTAAAGAGAATAGTTTTTATTTGTTCTACAGATGATAGGTTGGAGCTCATTAAGCAGGGAGAGAGTTGAGGTGGGGAAACTAAAACTAGAAGAACAATAGTCTAGGTCAGAAGTGTAAAGACCAGAAATAAGGTGGTGGTGATGTGATATTGGATTGGATGGAAGAGGTAGAAACAATAAGATTTGGCAACTGATCTGATATGCAATATATATGTGAAAGTGAATAGTTGAAAACAACGCCAAAGTTATAAAGGAGAGAATTGAATAATGGTACTGCCTTAGAAAGAAATAAGCAATTTTGGAAAAGGGGTGGGTGTGGGGGGGGGGAGGAGGAAAGATGTTGAGCTCAGTTTTAGACATGGTGAGTTTGAGATGAATCTAGGATATGCAGGTTGAAATGTCCAAAAGGCTGCTGGTGATGTGGGAACTCAATACACAGAAGGGCTTAGGAATGAGTATCTGAGAGTCAGAGAAACAATCAAGCCCAGGGTATGGACAAACACAAAATTTGAAAATATAATGAGAGAAGAGATGAGTGCCAGGACTCCCTGAGAAAAACCAGGGTTAGGAGATTCAAGAGTGAGAGCAGTGTCAGGAAAGTTCCAAGGTAGCCTGCTTGTAAGAACTTTTGCAACTTTTAAATCACCCCTTAATGGGTTGATAGCTCCAAAGACTATTCTTTTGTTTGTCTCAACACAAACCACATTTTACATCTTTTTACTTTTTAAAAACTAATCTCTTTATTTCTCAAATTTGTTTTACTCACCTTTTCTTCCTGATTTTGCTTTCTCTGATACCTTCATGTCTTTATTCTTGAATCACATTTTTCTTCAGAATGAGTCCTCCTTCAACCTGAGTCTACTCTTTTGGCTCAAATTCTCCAAATTTCTCTTCCTCAAATTCAATTTCTGACAATCATAGAAGTCCAAACTCCTCAAAATCACTTTCACAAAGACTTTCTCTTTTTCTTTGTCTTCTCTCCTGCAACCTCTTTCATAGGCGTCAAAAGTAGAATATGTAACTGGAGATATGTCACTAGTTTTTCTTCAAATTCTCCTCAAATTTCCTCAAGTTTTTTTTCAACCTTAAATTCAATTTTTGGTTTTCTCCAAAAGTCTAACATCCTTCTTCTTATGCAACTTAATTTTTTCTTTCTCTTGTATCCCCCCCCCACTACTTTCTCCCTCAGTCAAAAGTCACAAATAGAAAGGTCAAAGGAATCCATTTAAAACTACTTTCAAGTATAACTTCACACCCAACAGACTGACAGACAACACTAAGCAATAAATCCCAATTCATTTTTGTTATGCCTCAAAAAATAAGTGAACCTTGAAATATTTCTGTGTATGTGTGTATTTATTTAAAGTATGACTTTGGATTTTATCATGAGTCATTTTCATGGGGATTATGCTTTTATATTAAAAATTGTTTTGAACAAAGCCATATTTATTTATCTCAACTCAAATGCAGCTGCTAATGACTTGCTGTTGCATTTTGCCTGTGGCACTCTTTTCCTTATCTAGTAGTCTTCAGCAACATGTTGGATTTCACTTACTGGGTATTACTTGCTCATTGTGAAGTTTTTATAATGGGCACATTCCCCATATTCATCAGACAGATTTTCTGGGAAGAAGTCCAACTTCAAATCAAATAAACGCATCTTGAGTGACACTGGATATCTTGTAACTTAATAGGCTTTGAGAAAATCATTAACAATTTCTTGGTAATTTTCTGCCTTAAAGAGTCCCAAAAAGTTTTTGTTCACTTTAAAAGATGAATTACATGCAGTTTTTTCAACTTCACTCAACTGTTGTTAAAAACGTTTATCTTTTATCACTTTCCTCTGAGGACATATAAACATCACCTCTGGTTTTAACCTCATTGATTCTTGGAAATTTATTTTTCAGATCAAGAAATCCTACACCATTTTAATCCATTGCCTTGACAAAAATTTTCATTAAAACAAGTTTAATGTGCAAGATGCTAGATACATTTTTTCAGCACTAACCAATGATCGGCTTACCACATTTTTCTTTCCTTGAAAGCTAGTGATTTTTAATATTCTTTCCCTGTCCCTTGTCTCTGCTTATCCCATTAAAAAATAAGGAAGCAACATTTGGTCTATTAAAGTTGTAATCCCAGTAGAAGAGCCATCAATTTCAGATTCCCACAGATGTGCCAAGAATATTTTAAATATTTAATATGTAAGAGAAGTTTCATCTTTTGAGCATATTTTAGTATTCACTTTCAGGATATTCCTTCTGTTTGATATATCTGCATATATATAATTTTTGTTTTATATATATGTGCATATAATAGAATTTTTTGGTTTAGAAATATAATTGAAATGTTCAGCTTAATTTTATAGCTTGCATTAATATAATATTTTTAAGGTTTGCAAAAGTCTTTACAGATGTTATCTTATTTTGTCCTTACAATGATGCTAGGAGATTGGTGGCATTATTACCTCCATATTTACATTTGAAGAAACTGTGACAGGCAGAGTTTAAGAGACTTGTCCATAGTCACACAGTTAATAAGTGTCTGAGTCTGATTTTGAATTCTGGTGTTCCATGTAGATGACTCTTTTGCATATTAAGACTGTGAATACATTCATTTAGGTCTTCTTGAATTATTAAATTAGAATCTGAGCATGGAAAGGTTCAAATAGAGATCATCACTTTGCTTGTTGCCTACCTTGTCATACTGACCCAAATCATTATCGTCTGAATCACGTTTATCTTCTTCATCCAAATTCCAAACTTTTATTAGTCTTAGGACAAGTACCTTTTTATCACTGTGTAAAAACAGATCTTATAGCTGATGGTAGATTTGGATATTTTACAGTATGCTTAGACCTGGAGGTAATTCCTGATGTATTTAAATAAAATGAAAGTATTTTCAATGGTGTTTTTGTTTTCTCCAAATCACACAGACCACAAACAGCATGTGACAAGTTCCATGTATCCAAACAATTAGTAATCTCACAGTTTTATCAATCTCAGCTTTAAGCTTGTCATCTTTTTAACAATCAAAATGGACCTTATATGCTTTCTTAACTGGAGTAATAGTTTCATTTTTGAAATTTTGAAATTAGCCAACTAGGTAGTTAACATTCATTAAGTGCCTATTAAGTCTGTGTTAAGCTTTGAAACTACAAAAGAAAGGCAAAAGATAGTCCATGTTCTTAAGGAATTCATTGACTATGAAGGGAGACAGTCTGCAAATAAATATCTAGGTATAGACAAGTTATAGATTGAATAAATCGGAGATAATCAATGGGGGAAAGCACTAGAATTAATTGTTATTGAGAAAAGCTTCCTGTCCAAGGTGAGATTTTACCTGGGACTTGAAGGTAACCATGGAAACCAAGAGGTAGAGAGCCAAAGTGGGGAGTTCCATGATGGATGATAGTAAAAATTCCTGAAGTTGGGAGATGGAATATCTTGTTTGAGGAACAGCCAGGAGAAAAGATATAAGGCTTGAGAAGACTAAAATGGTGGATAATAGCATGATTATCAAGGTTTTGAAATGCCAAACAAAGGATTTTTTATTTTTATCTTGGAGGTCATAAGAAAGCCACAGTAAATCTGAATTTGTTAAATAGAAGGTTACACCTGTGCTTTAGGAAGAACATTTTGACATCTGAGCTCTCTTCTAGAGTAAGCAGATGCTTGTGGCAGAGAGACCAACCAGTAGGCTATCACTATGGTCTAGGTGTGAGGTAATGGCAGCCTGTACCAGAAGGTTAGTAGGGTTCGGGAAAAAGGGAGACTATGCAAGAAGTAAACTAGGAAGGTAAAATTGTCAGATGTTGGCAATAAATTAGATATGGGGTGGTGGTGAATGAGAAAGTAAGGAGTTGAGGATGACAGATAGGTTGTGAACCTGGCTGAGTCGATCATTGGCATTCTTCTTTTTTTAAATTTATTTTATTAAAGATATTATTTGAGTTTTACAATTTCCCCCCCAATCTTGCTTCCTTCCCCCCCCCCCACGGAAAGCACTCTGTCAGTCTTTATTTTGTTTCCATGTTGTACCTTGATCCAAATTGGGTATGATGAGAGAGAAATCATATCCTTAAAGAAGAGAAGAGAAGTCTAAGAGGTAAGAAGATCAGACAATAAGCTGTTTTTTCCCCTAAATTAAAGGGAATAGTCCTTGAAATTTGTTCAAACTCCACATCTCCTTATCTGGATACAGATGGCACTCTCCTTTGCAGACAGCCCAAAATTGTTCCCAATCGTTGCACTGATGGAATGAGCAAGTCCTTCAAGGTTGAACATCACTCCCATGTTGCTGTTAGGGTGTACAGTGTTTTTCTGGTTCTGCTCATCTCACTCAGCATCAGTTCATGCAAATCCCTCCAGGCTTCCCTGAAATCCAGTCCCTCCTGGTTTCTAATAGAACGATAGTGTTCCATGACATCCATATACCACAGTTTGCTAAGCCATTCCCCAATTGAAGGACATTTACTTGATTTCCAATTCTTTGCCACCACAAACGGGGCTGCTAGAAATATTTTTTGTATAAGTAATGTTTTTATCCTTTTTCATCATCTCTTCAGGGTATAGACCAGTAGTGGTATGGCTGGGTGAAAGGGTTTGCACATTTTTGTTGCCCTTTGGGCATAGTTCCAAATAGCTCTCCAGAAGGGTTGGATGAGTTCACAGCTCCACCAACAGTGTAATAGTGTCCCAGATCTCCCACAACCCTTCCAACAATGATCATTATCCTTCCTGGTCATATTGGCCAATCTGAGAGGTGTGAGGTGGTACCTCAGAGAAGCCTTAATTTGCATTTCTCTAATAATTAATGATTTAGAGCATTTTTTCATATGGCTATGGATTGCTTTGATCTCCTGATCTATAAATTGCTTTTGCATATCCTTTGACCATTTGTCAATTGGGGAATGGCTTTTTGTTTTTAAAAATATGACTCAATTCTCTGTATATTTTAGAAATGAGTTCTTTGTCAGAATCATTAGTTGTAAAGATTGTTTCCCAATTTATTATATTTCTTTTGATCTTGGTTACATTGTTTTTATCTGTGCAAAAGCTTTTTAATTTAATGTAATCAAAATCATCTAATTGGTTTTTGGTGATGTTCTCCAACTCTTCCTTAGTCATAAACTGTTCCCCTTTCCATAGATCTGACAGGTAAACTAGTCCTTGATCTAATTTGCTTACAGTATTGTTTTTTATGTCTAAGTCCTGTAACCATTTGGATCTTATCTTGGTAAAGGGTGTGAGGTGTTGGTCTAATCTAAGTTTCTTCCATACTTCCAATTATCCCAGCAGTTTTTATCAAAGAGGGAGTTTTTATCCCAATGGCTGGTCTCTTTGGGTTTATCAAACAGCAGATTACTATAATCATCTCCTGCTTTTACACCTAGTCTATTGCACTGGTCCACCACTCTATTTCTTAGCCAATACCAAACAGTTTTGATGACTGATGCTTTATAATATAATTGTAGATTAGGTAGGGCTAAGCCCCCTTCTTTTGCATTTTTTTTTCATTAAGCTCCTGGCAATTCTTGACTTTTTATTTCTCCATATGAATTTATTTACAATTTTTCTAACTCATTAAAGTAATTTTTTGGAATTTTGATTGGTAGGGCACTAAACAGATAGTTTAGTTTTGGTAGAATCGTCATTTTTATTATATTAGCTCTCCCTATCCATGAGCAGTTGATATTTGCCCAGCCATTTAAATCTGATTTAATTTGTGTGAGAAGTGTTTTATAATTGTTTTCAAAAAGATTCTGAGTTTGTCTTGGCAAATAGACTCCCAAAGTATTTTATATTGTCTGAGGTTACATTGAATGGCATTTCTCTTTCTAGCTCTTCCTGCTGTATCTTGCTAGACATATATAGAAAAGTTGAGGATTTATGAGGGTTTATTTTGTAACTTCCAACTTTGCTAAAATTGCCAATTTTTTCCCAGTAGTTTTTTGGATGATTTCTTGGGATTCTCTAGGTAGACCATCATGTCGTCTGCAAAGAGTGAGAGTTTTGTCTCTTCCTTCCCAATTCTAATTCTTTCAATTTTTTTTCTTCTCTAATTGCTGATGCTAACATTTCTAATACAATATTGAATAGTAGTGGTGATAATGGGCACCCTTGTTTCACCCCTGATCTTATTGGGAATGCCTCTAGCCTCTCCCCATTGAATATAATGCTTGTTGATGGTTTCAGATAGATACTATTAATTATTTTAAGGAACAGTTTCCTTTTCTAGCTCTAGACATTATCTTCTCTAGCTAGATGAGCAATTGAGGCAAACAAGATTAAGTGATTTGCCCAGAGCCATGCAGCTAGGCTGGATTTGTCTGAACTTATGAAGATGAGTCTTCCTGATTCCAAGTCTAGTGCTGTATTCACTAACTCATCTAGCTGCCCAATTCTCATTTTACAGATGAACAAATTGAGGTAGATAGAGATTAAATAATTTGACTCCAGTCACACAGCCAGGTCCAGTACTCTATCCAGGGCAGTCTGCAACAAGTCTTGGTGACTATATTAAAATTTAATATTACTTATCAACATATGATCAAAATAAAAAGTAGGTATGAATAAAAAATGACAAAATGGTTAATTTCATTGCTCCTTTAATATTTCCTTAATCAAACTTGATCAAATTTAAGGCAGTTGACCATGAATATTGCTATATCCCACTGATCTTTAAAGAAACTGGTTTCCCAGGGAGAAGAGAAAGACATGGTTTGGAGGGATTGCCCATACCCCCAAATTACCTAGCTAGAAACCCATTTCCATACTTATACAGCTAACAGAATTTCCTATTCAGCCAAATTTGACAGAGTGCTACCTGCTGGCCTTACATTTATCCTTTGTTCAATCTCCTACTCTCTGTTGTAACAGATTGGTTCTACTATCATTCATCTTTCTCTAATTTTAGCCTTTCCTTATCTTATACCCTACAGTTTTACAAACATGCTCATCCTCCTTATCCTCACTAGATCCTACTATTCCCATTAGCCATCCTCCTATGTCTCTTGTCACCATTCTTAACTAATATTTTTGAAAAAGCTTTCTATATTTGATGTCTCCTTGTCCTTTCCTGCAGATTTTTTAAAACTCTGAACCATCTGGCTTTTAACCTTACCCCTCACTTGAATCTACTTTTTTCCCAAAGTTATGAGAGATTTCTTAATTGACAACTTTGATGACCTTTTCTAATCCTAATTCTTGAATTCTCTGCAGCATTTATGCTGTTGACTATATTTTTTTCTCTCTGGGTATTATAACAGAGCTCTCTATTATTCTTGACTATTCTTTCTCAGTCTTCTTTTTTGCTTTATCTTCATCCTATAATATTCATTTTGCTCTATGTATACCACAAAACTCTTTATTCTCTTTATACTCTCTAGGTTGATGATTTCATCAATTCCCATGGGTCCAAACATCATTTTTAGACCCATGATTACACTCTCCCCCCCCCTACATTTTTTATTTAGCTGTTTTTCAATTATTTCCAAATCTTTTAAAAATCCTCTTTGGAATTTTCTTGACAAAGAAATTGGGAGATTTTGAAAGCAAATTCTCCAGCACATTTTACAGATTAGGAAAATAAGGGCAAAAAAGGTTAAGTGAGTTGTTCAGGGTCACAGCTAGTAGGTATCTGAGGTCATATTTCAGGTCTTTTGACTCCAGATCTGATGCTCTATCTGCATTACCTAGTTGCCTTTTAGGTAAACATAAAGTCTTATATTCTAATGAAAAAATTAGCTTCAAAAATAGAGAATGGGAAGGCATGGGTAAGACAGTAGTTTGTTTTTGAAAATGGAGGGATTTAGTGGCTTGTAAGTGCAATGTAAATCATCAATGTGCAGAATAGCACAAAATAGTAATAGCTTAAGTTAAGAGAGGAATAATATAGTCTTGTTATATTCAACTATGCTCACCACTTCTGGAAAATCATGTTCAGTTTGGGGGCATTACATTTTATTTTATTTTAAAAAATTTATTTACTTAATTAATTTTTCATATTATATACACATGCATATTTTTAAGTTACAAAATTTCCTTCCACCCCTCTCTTTCCACCCCACCTTCCTCTCAGTGGTGAACAGTCAGGTTAGCATTGTACATGCATAATTTTGATAAACATGTTTAGTTAGGTTAGTCATATTTGGTATGAAGAATTAGGATTAAAAGAAGATATATATATATAAAAGAGATAATTTCTTTTTAGATTTTTCAAGGCAATGGGGTTAAGTGGCTTGCTCAAGGCCACACGGCTAGGTAATTATTAAGTGTCTGAGGCTGGATTTGAACTCAGGTACTCCTGACTCCAGGGCCAGTGCTCTATCCACTGTGCCACCTAGCCACCCAAGAGATAATTTTTATAAAGTGTTCATCAGATTCTGAAGGGTTGTTTTTCATTTCGTTTTGTTTTTGTTCCTCTGGATGGGGATAATATTGTCCACATGGTTGTCCTAGTTCTCTGAAATGCTGAGAGGAGCTGCTTCCATCAAGGTAGATCATCTCACAATGTTGTTAATGTTGGTTCTGCTCCATTTGCTCAGCATTCCATGCTTCTGTGGAGTCTGACCATTTATGTTTTTTTTTTTTTTTTATAAAACAATAGTATTTCAGTCTTTATGAACCATAACTTGTTTAGCCATTCATTGCCCAATTGACGACAGGGGCATTACATTTTAGCAAAGCATTTGATAAGCTTATGTAGGTGAAGATGAGCAGGAAGGTAAGAGAACTTAAAGTTATATCATAGAAAGACCTGTTGAAGGACAGCTAGGTAGCGCAGTGGACAGAGCACTGGCCCTGAAGTCAGGAGGACCTGAGTTCAAAATATGGCCTCAGACACTTAATAATTACCTAACTGTGTGACCTTGGACAAGCTACTTAACCCCATTGCCTTGCAAAAAACCCCAAGCATAAATAAACAAAGAAAGTCCTGTTGAAAGAATGGGTGATACTTAGCTTGGAGAAGAGATGAATTAGGTTAAAGTTCAAATTTTTTATAGATCTCACTTATAGAAGAGTAGGGCAATGAGGATTGAATAATGGGCTTGAAGTCAGAAAGATTCATCTTTCTAGGTTTAAACCTGGCCTCAGAGGTTTACTAGCTGTGTGACCCTGGGCAAGTCACTTAACCCTGTTTGCCTCAGTTTCCTCATCTGAAAATGAGCTAGAGCTAGAGTTTTCTTTGTCAGAAAAACCTCACGTGGGATTATAAAAGTCAGTCATGATTGAAATGACTTAACAATAATATGTAGAAGAGAGATTATTCTTTTTGGCTACAAGGAGATGGAAACTAGGGCAGTAGATGGAGATTCCAGGGGGGTAGAGGTAGACTCATCACAGGAGACTTTGTCTTTTTTTTTTTTAAAGGTTTTTGCAAAGCAAATGGGTTTAAGGTGGCTTGCCCAAGGCCACACAGCTAGGTAATTATTAAGTGTCTGAGGTCAGATTTGAACTCAGGTCCTCCTGACTCCAGGGCCAGTGCTCTATCCACTATGCCACCTAGTTACCCCAAAGTGATTCCTTTTCCAGGATCTTTTAGAGGGGATTTTTGTTTAGATATCTAAACAATTGAACTAGATCATCTTTGAATTTCCTTTCAACTTGGAGATTCTTTGGTTTTGTTATCATATCTATGCATTAAAGAAGATTAATCTAGCAGTGAGTATACAGTTTAGAAGAAGAAAAAAGAAACTGGCTTGAGGATATTAGAGCATTTAAGGATATTGCCTCGTCTGAGCATGCATCAACTGCTGCTGGAAGTCTTTCCATTTCTTCTAAGTTGTTTACGTAATTATTTGTCTCACAAATTTTTCTGGAGTCCCAATGGAGCAAAAATTTCTGAAGTAAGACCAATATAATGGAAACAGATTTAATAGAACTTGAAGATTAATAGCTGTGTGATGAGCCAGGGAAGTGAAGGAATCAAGTGTGACTCTAAGCATTTGAGCAGGCATAGTTGGAAGAATGGTTATTCTATTAGCAGAAATATGAAAATCAAGAGGAGATGGTTTTGGGGGAAAGATGAATTGAGCTTTTTGTCTTCTTGAATTTGCAGTATAAGAACAATCATGTTGATATATTATGTAAAGCAGTTAGAAATATTGTTTATAGAAGTCAAAAGAGAGGTTGCTGGAGATGAAGACATGAAAGTGAGAAAATACAAAGAAAAAAGTATTGAGGTTTATTGTATGATATGCTTATATTTTTTATTTTAATTTTTCAATTGAAATTTTATTTTATTTTTCCAATTACATGCTATGGTAGTTTTTCAACAGTCATCCATTTGCAAATTCATGAGTTACATACTTTTCTACCACCCCTCCCTTCCTTAAGGTGGTGAACAGTCTGGTAAAAGTTGTATATGTATATGTATATGTATATGTATATGTATATGTATATGTATATGTATATGTATATGTATATGTATATGTATATGTATATGTATATATATTTATGTTTAGCATATTTACATATTAGCCATTTTGTGTAAGAGGAATTAGAGGAATTAGAATTAAGGGGAAAGAAATAAGAGAAGCTTAAAAAAATGAACATAGTATGCATTCAGATTTTGTGTTTTTTTTTCCCTCAGGATGTAGATGGCATTGTCCATTGCAGGTCTCTCAGGGTTGTCCTTGATCTCAGGAGTTGCATCCATTATAGCTGACCATCTCACAGTGTTGTTGTTAAGGTTCTCACTCAGCATCAGTTCATATAATTCTTTTTTTTTTAGATTTTTCAAGGCAATAGGGTTAAGTGACTTGCCCAAGGCCACACAGCTAGGTAATTATTAAGTGTCTGAGGTCAGATTTGAACCCAGATACTCCTGTCTCCAAGGCCAGTGCTCTATCCACTGCGACACCTAGCTGCCCCAGTTCATATAATTCTTTCCATGCTTCTCTAAAACCTGACCACTCATGATTTCTTTTAGAACAATACAACTCCATAACATTCATATATGATAATTTGTCCAGTCATTCCCCAATTGGTGGGCATTCCCTCAATCTCCAATTCTTTTCTCACTACAAAAAGACTGATATCTTTGTATTTAGA
Source organism: Macrotis lagotis (assembly GCF_037893015.1). Classification (NCBI taxonomy): domain Eukaryota; kingdom Metazoa; phylum Chordata; class Mammalia; order Peramelemorphia; family Peramelidae; genus Macrotis; species Macrotis lagotis. The sequence continues at coordinate 191,857,573 of NC_133664.1, read as the reverse complement.
GGACAGGAAAGAGAATGCAGAAGGAACCTTAGTTACCCTTTTTACAAAATAAAGGATTTGAACTAGATGATTTTATAATGTCATAATAGGATGTTGTAATCCTTTGATACAGCCAATGATACATGGTTTATGATGAGCACAAGAAAAAACCTTTGGATTGCACAATTTTTAAATTGTTAGGGACTTTTGAAAGAGAAGTTTCAGTAGAATATTGAGGAAAGAAGACTAAACTGCAAGGATTTGAGAAAAGAATGTTTAGGAAGCAGAGAAATTGGGTGGAGATTGTTCTTTCAATAAGTATGAACAGAAGGCAAAAGTTAAAGTAATAGTTTGAAGGATTAAGACGGTTGAGGGAAGATTTTCAAAGATATAAGAACACCTGAATACCTGCTCATGCTTAAAGCTAGAAGGGAATGAATCTGTGGAGAGAAAGGGACTGGAGATATATGACAGAGAAGGGATGCTGATGGAACATGATCTTAAGGAATGAGGTGAGAAGGAATGAAATCAAGGGAAGGTTTTAAATTTAACCATAATTAACTTTGAACATGAGGAGTATCTCTTCCATGAGAGTGTGGTCAAGTGAGAAGGTCAGTAAAGATTAAAAAAAAACTTTTAAGGAGGAATAAAAGTTGAGGCAGTTCATGTTGTATGGCCTGGCTCTACTTAAGAATTTATTGCTATAGATGAATTTATTCATCTTCTGAAACTGAAGGAGATGGGGATGAAGTTGAGAACCACAAGGAGAGTTAGAATGTTTAGAAATAGGTGTGACTGGATTCAGAAAGAAGAAATGGATGCTCAACTTTAAGGACTCAGTTTAATTTACAGCATATGAATGCACAATATTTTAGGGTTATAATTGCATTTTTCTTGTTTGATTGTTTTTACTGCTTTATTCTTGTTCCTTTCTTCTCATCAGCAGGCTGCTAAATAGTGATGAATTTTTTGAACATAGAAACCATCTATTAAATTGTAGAGGAGTTGTGATTCACATCAGTGGAAGGTTCTCTCATCCTTATCCTCCTTAGCAATGTAATATTAGTGTATATTAGTACCATAGGATTTAGAATAGAAAGAAACTTATAAATAATATAGTTCAATCCTTTCATTTTTCAAATAATCAAACTGATATTCATAGAGGGTTTTTTTTGTTTAGCCTCAAAGCCTAAATCACAAGTCTTTGAATTACCAAAGCATTCTTTTCTTTTTTTAAAAAATAATTTACTTTATAAAATAGTATTTTTTCCTAATAATATACAAAGCCAATTAAAAAAATTTGTTTATTTATTTTGAATTTTGTAAATTCCCCCCCCCCCCCAATCTTGCTTCCCTCCCCTCATCCCCTGCAGAAGGTATTGTTTCCATGGTATACACTGATCTAAGTTGAATGTGATGAGAGAGAAATCATATCCTTAAGGAAAAAAAATAAAGTATAAGAGATAGCAAAATTATATAAGATAATGGGTTTTTAAAAAATTAAAGGTAATAATCTTTGGTTTTTGTTTAAACTCCACAATTCTTTCTCTGGTATTCTCCATCACAGATACCTTAAAATTGTGCCTGATTGTTGCACTGATGGAATGAGCAAGTCTATTAAAGTTGATCATCACCCCCATGTTGCTGTTAGGGTGTACAATGTTCTTCTGGTTCGGCTCATTTAGCTCAGCATCAGTTCATGCAAATCCTTCCAGGCTTCCCTGAATTCCCATCCCTCCTGATTTCTAATAGAACAACAGTGTTCCATAATGTATATTTACCACAATTTGTCCAGCCATCCCCTTATTGATGGACATTCATTCAATTTCCAATTCTTTGCTACCACAAACAGGGCTGCTATGAATATTTTTGAACAAGTGATGTTTTTACTCTTTTTTTCATCATTTCTCTTTAGGGTATAGACCCAGTAATGGTATTGCTGGATCAAAGGGTATGCACATTTTTGTTGCCCATTGGTCATAATTCCAAATTGCTCTCCAGAAAGGTTGGATGAGTTCTCAGCTCCACCAACAATGTGTTAGTGTCCCAGATTTTCCAAATTCCTTCCAACATTGATCATTGTCCTTTCTGGTCATATTGGCCAGTCTGAGAGGTGTGAAGTAGTACCTCAGAGATGCTTTAATTTGCATTTCTCTAATAAGTAGTGATTTAAAGCATTTTTTTCATGTGGCTATGGATCAGTAGGGCCAATTTTTAACATTCATTCAAAAAAAATCTTTTGAGTTTCAAATTTTTCCTTCCTAATTCTACTCCCCCTTCCTAAAATGATAAGCAATTTGATATAAGTTATATATATGTAGTCATGTAAAACATATTTCTATATTAATCTGTTGGTCTGATCCATATCTGGCCACTGGACCCAGATGACTCTGGAGGACAAAGTGAACTTGGTGCCTTTGTATAGCAACCCTTCATTTAAATCCAATATAATTGTATGTCTTCCCTGATGTCATGGTCTTCTTCAAGAATAAAGAATAAACATCAACATGATAACTTTTAAATATGGTTTATGCTGCCACCATATATTCCAGCATCTAATGATTGTTGAGGTGACAAAAATGGAATTATTATTGCTTTATACCTGAAAACTATGCCTCTAAGTGTTGCTCAAGAGTACATTACTTTTCTTTGACTACCATATTACCCTATTGAGTCATTTTGAACTTATAGGCTACTAAACCGCCATAGGTTTTTTCTTTTAGGTATTTTTGTTTATTTATTTTAAAATTTTGTTTATTAATTTTTTCAACTGCATGCAATGGTAGTTTCATTAATCATTTTTGCAAGCTTTTGAGTTTTGCATTTTTCTCCCCTTTTTCCCCCCTTCCTCTGACAGAAAGCAATTTAATATAAGCTATACTTTTATAACTATGTTAAACATAGATCCATATTAATCATGTTGTGAAAGAAGTTGATTTTTTTTAGACCAGAGGGATATGGCTTTACATTTATGTTTATTGGATATTGATTCTGTCTTTCAGTAAGTGTTAACTGTAGGCAGAGTGAATAGACCTGTACTATGGCTAGACCTGTACTTAGTAGATTGAATTAAAATCCAGCCACAAATACTTGCTATAACTGTGTGACCCTGGACAAGTTATTTAACCTCTTTGACTTCTTTAGTTTCCTCAATTGTAAAATAGGAATCATCATAGCATCTACTCTAAGATTTTTTGTGATTATCAAATGATTTTATTTGTATTTATTTTTATTTGCAAAAGTGCTTAACACAGTGTTTAGTATATAGTAAATACTACATAAATTCTTCTTACCCTTTCTTTCTCTTCCCTTTCACTCCTAGTTTGGTGTCATCTGCAAACATGATAAGCACCTTGTCTATATATTTAATCAAATCATTGATTAAAATATTAAACAATACAAATCAAGAATGGATTCTTGTAGACTTCCTTTCAGATTGACCTCAAACCACAGAAACTATACTTTGAGAAGGATCTTTCAACAGATAGTTAGCACATTTATATTGTTCTCTCCTTTCAAGGCAGACTGAACATTTGAACATTTAACTTTGTGACCTCATCATATCTTTTGAAAACAGGTTTTTTTCCTAATTAAATTTTCCCATGTGGTAATAAAAATACATTTGATAACACACATTGAATAGGAAACAAGAAAATGTTCATATGTGGAGATGCTGTAAGTAGGAACAAAAGGCAAGAAGGCAGTTAATTGAAAGACAACAGTCCTACAAATTGACCTTGGTATAAAATTAATCCTATCTGAATTCCAGTGAATTTTATTCATGGTAGACTTGTTTTGAACCTGATATAAATCCAGAGAACAAATTCAGATATATAAAAGTTCTTTTAAAAAAGTTTTATTGATGCCTTTTATTTTTTTACTTGCATTAATTTATTTTTTAGGTTTTTGCAAGGCAGATGGGGTTAAGTGGCTTGCCCAAGGCCACATAGCTAGGTAATTATTAAGTGTCTGAGACCAGATTTGAACCCAGGTACTCCTGACTCCAAGGCCGGTGCTTTATCCATTATGCCACCTAGCCACCCCTTACTTGCATTAATTTTTGAATATTCCTTTCCTTCTCCCCAGTAAGTATTTCACTGTAAGAAATATTAAGAAGGAAATTCCTTCTCAATAAATTAACAAAATGAGCCATTACACTGATTTTTGTGACCAACATAGGCAACATTCTACACTTATAGTTTCTAATCCCTTCAAATGAAATAAAGTGCTTATCTTATTTCTTTTCCAGATTCAAGCATAGTGATAATAATTAAACACCATGAAGATGTGTTTTGTTGTTTTTCCTATTTACATTGTTGTGATCAATGAGTATATAATTTTACTGATTCTGTTGACTCATTTTCATCACTTCGTAAATCTTTCTTCACCATGTGTTTTTTTTTGGGGGGGTGATATTTCAATAAAACTTAAGTGTCACAGGAGACTTCTTCTTGTGACATTGTCACACTACTGAAAGCTTTTCAAAATATTTTTAAAAAGTCAGAATTAAGTTGTGGCTGTGCTTTGGGAATAACACATTTTGACTGAGAAAATTAGTAAGCGAAGCTAAAATCCATTTGAATGGATTGCTTACGTCACATCTGACTCTCAAATTTATAATTAAATCTGGAAAGACAGGTTTATTTTTCTAGTGAAGACAAGCAAACCAAATGCATTTGAATCAACTACTAAAAGGGTCTGGATTTTTTCATGGTTGATGCAAATCTTATGTCTGTCAAAAACACATATGGAAATGCAATGCAGATAAAAGCCTGGATTTAGTTTACCACAGGTCAAGCCATATTCCTGTATATAGTAATTCCTAATTTATCTGGCCTCATTGGAGGAATGAAGTGAATTTTCCAGAAAGCTTAAGTTGTAAGTATTCTTTTCGGCATCAGACTTTTTTTTTTGTGAAAGTCATTATAAAATGAAATGTACACTTCCCTTCAGTATGGGAAGTAGAATGAATGTGATATAGGGTCAAGAGGTCTGGGTTCCAAAGGGAATACCATATATATATACCCTTTGACTCAGAAAACTATTATTAGATCTGTATCCAAAAAAAAAGAATTAAAAAACCTATATATACAAAAATATTTATGAAAGTTGTTTTCTTTTGGTGAAGAATTGAAAATTGAGGGGATGCCCATTAATTGTAGAATGACTGAACAAATTGTGGTATGTGATTGTGATGGAATATTATTGTGCTTTAATAAATGATGAGCAGGATGTTTTCAGAAAAACTTGGAAAATCTTATAGAAGGTGATGCAAAGTGACATATTCTGTGGACAAAGTAAAAGCAATATTGTAAAATGATCAGCTGTAATTGATTTAGCTTTTCTCTGCCTTACTATGATCCAAGATAGCTTTCAAGGATTTATAATGAAAAATGTTATTCATCCCCAGAGAAAGAGCTGATGGTATCTGAATATAGAGTGAAGCATGCTTTTTGAAGTATTTTTACTTTTCTTGAATTTTTTAAAATCTGTTTTCTTTCACAACATGACTAATATGGAAATATATTTTGCATGACTACACATGCATAACTTATATCAGATTGCTTGCCTTCTCAGTGAGGGGCGTGGGAAGAAAGGAATGGAAATAATTTGAAATTCAGTGTTTTCAAAATGAAAGTTAAATATCGTTTTTACATGTGTTTGGGAAAAAATAAAATCCTAAATGAGAAAAAAAGAGGTCTGGGATCAAATCCTCTGTGGGATCTGTGGGATACCTCCTCTCTTACCCCCTTTCAACCCCCTCTAAGCCTCAATTTTCTTACCTGAAAATGGAATCATTTTTGACTACTTTGCCTCTATCTTGTAAGAAAAGTCATTTGTAAATCTTAAAGTGATATATATATATATAAATGTGAACAATTATTTCTTTTCAGAGTAATTAAAATGGTTTTTATTAAGGAGTCTCAATAAATGGCACATCCCTCTCAAGGTAAGGGAGGGACTGTGAGCAATTATTAATACAATTGGGTCATTTCTTAAAAAACAGAGCCCCTGCATTTAATTTAAATTTCTCTTGATGCTTCAGGTAAGTCAGTAGATTAACATTTATCAAGTTTTTATTATGTGCCAGATAAAGAGAAATGTAAAGACAGTCCCTACACTAAAGGAACTAAAGGAACTAAAGGAACTAAAAATCTGATGAGTAAGAAGACAATGTAAATAATCAGATAAATTCAAGACATGTACAAAGTATATAGAAAACAGTTGAAGGAGGGCAGGCACTAGATGAGGGATAGGAAAGGACCCATATAATAAGTGGGAGTTCAACTAAGTCCTCAAGGAAGCTTGGGATTCTAAGAGACTGTGGTGAGGAGGGAGAACATTCAGGTATGGGGGTTGAGGAAGCAGCCTTTGTAAAGTATTTGTGATTGGAAATGGAGTGTAGAGTAGTATAAGGAATAGCAGGTATAGTTGGATTGTAAGTACATGGAGGGGAGTAAAATGGAAGAAGACTGGAAAGAAAGGAAGAGGCCAAATCATGAAAATCATTAAATGCCAAACAAAAAGACACATGGAACCACTTGAGTTTACAAGTATTTGTGATGGCAGTTGAGATAGGGACAAGGTCAAACCCATATTTTAGAACAATCATGTTGACAGCTGAGTTGGGGATGGACTAGTGTGGAGGGAAATTTGAGACAGGAAAATTAATTAGAAGATCATTTCAGTAGTCTAGGTGAAAAATGACAAAGGTGTGAATGGAAAGAAGATATGAGAGATATTGTAAAGATGGAATTGTCATTTGACAATAGTTTGGCTATGTGAGGTGAGTGAGAGTGAAGAGTCTAGGATGATACTGACATTGAAAACTTCTGTAATTTGGAGAATATTGGTGTCCTTGACTGTCCAAGAAAAATTAGGAACAAGGGAGAATTGGGACAAAGATAATGAGTTCTGTTTTAGACACATTGAGTTTGAGATGCCCAATGGACATCTAGTTCAAGAAATCCAAAAAACAGTTGAAGACTATTTCTGAGGAAAAATGGATTAGATATATATTGGATATATAGGCTAGGAATCATCTATATAGATATAAAAACAATTGAATTGAGAGTAAGACAGATCACCAAGTAATACAGCTTGAGGATAGAGCTAACAAGACAATAAGTATGATCTGGATAAAGAACTAGAAAAGAATGAGGAGGGGCAGCTAGATGGTGCATTGGATAGAGCACCGGCCCTAGAGTCAGCAGGACCTGAGTTCAACTATGACCTCAGACACTTGATAGCTGTGTGATCTTGGGCAACTCACTTAACCCCATTGCCTTGCAAAAAAAAAAAGATAAAACAACAAACTAAAAAAAAAAATAAAATGAAAGAATGAGGAATGCTTTGAAAAACAACAGGAGATGATATATGTGTGTATATATATATATATATGTATGTATATATACATATACATATATATGGAGAGAGAGAGAGAAAGAGTGAGAGAAAGGGAGAGGGAGAGAGAGTTTGAGAGAATCAGAAAAACCAAGGAAGGAAGGTCAATATTAGGAAAACAAAGTATTTTTTTGTCCCATAATATAGCGATTTCTTAAGTGGCAATTGAGCTGGTAGTTTGTTTTTCTTGGCCTTTGTAAACAAAGCAGATCATGACACTAAATAAATGATGGTGTTACTCGGACATTATGTCGATTATATGAGGAGAATATTTTGCAAAGACATCCTTCTCATTGCCTTTGATAGAATCTTCATCACCTGTGATCCAATCTAGTAAGATACAGGACTTCTGGTGATGTCCTGGTGTTGCAGAAGTCTTTCAGAATATGGGTCACTCCCATATTAGTGAGGCATTGTGGTATTTCAGCAATGTTGGACAAAACAGTTGGTGTTTTTGGTGACAACTTTGCAACAACATGGTATTGTCCCTATGTTTAAAGACCCCAAATTGCAATATTTTAAAATGCTTATTTCTACTTTTAATAGTTTTTCTGTTTATTTGCTTCTCTTTTTGGGCTCTTCTAATATACTGTGGTTTCAAAAACCAAATAATGAAGCTGACTACAATTATCAAAGGCTAATTTAATAGGTTAAGTTAAATGAAAAGACTCAGTAAGACAAATAAGAGTCTCTGCTTTAAGTACAATGCACAATCCCTATTACACATATTTAATGAATCTCTTTCTTGTCAGAGCTTTTTCCCTCTTGAACTAGTGAAGTATCACTTCTATAAATCATGTATAATATATCTTTCATTAAAATATGGACTTCATCTTTCTTTTTTGACTTTGTATTTTAATGGTATTTTAATGCATTCAGATTTTTATAGGAACCTGATCACACAATTCGGGTCATCATTGAGACTTAGTCAATAATTAATCAACAACCAATTAAAATTTTCTTTTTGCCAATTACTGCCCTATGAACTTGGACTACAAAAATCAAAGTGAAAATCAAGGCCCTCAAATAGCTTATATTCTATTCAGGGATGGAATATGTATAAAGTCACAGAAATTATCTATGCAAACAATAAGAACTATTGTTGTTCTTAGAAGAGTTTAGGGTCCTGTAGGCACCCTTTCCAACTCCACTAAGGAACCCTTCTCAGTTCTGAATCCTTTACATGGATACTAGGTTCAATCCTGAAGGAGTCTGACTTTTCTGTTTTTTGAAATAAACAAGCATTTATTTAAATTTTTTCCCTCCTCTATGTGGTGATATATTGTATAATAAATGAAAATTTCCTATAAACACTAATTCCTATTTTTGAGTATATAGAGTGTTAAGGGAGAACTAGTTAGTACCTTTAGCATGAGGAGTTGTTGAGTCCTTTTCAGAGCTGCACATCCGTCCGGTTGGTTACTCAATTCTCTTCTGTATCTCCAAGAAACTTCTGTGTCTTCACAGATGTGCTAAATCAGGATGAGGATAACCAACAGGCCTCAGACCCATTGAAGAGGGAAGGAAATATCTTGTCCCAAGCATGTGAAGACTTTCCCTCTTGCCCCATGGGCAGATGAGAACAATTTGTTCCAAAGGCCACGAAGGGAGTTATGGCGCACTAAGAACTTGGTCAGACATTGAAGATGCCAAGATCATTACTTGCAATCAAGACCATTTTCACTTGTCCTGAATTTTTGTCTTGCCCCTGGACTTCAATGACTGTGGAAAAGAGAGTGAGGCTGATGACTTTGTGCCATTCTGCTTCACTTAAATCCAATTCACTAACAAGTCAAGACATTACCCCATGATGTCATTGGTCCTTTTTCAAAATAAAGGACAAACAACAATTATTTATTCAAACTCTTTTGTGAAGACATCAAGTCACTTTAGAATATGTTTCTAATATTGATGAATGAGAATTTTTATTCTCAAAATAGAAAAACTAAAATAGGGTAGAAAGACAATTTCCACAACAAATGAATAGAGAAACAAGGAAAGTATCTATATTTAATGAATTTGAATTCTGCGCTCCAACCATTAGCTCATTGTGTCTCCAAATCACATTCTTTTAATGTTCTTTATTTTGAACTAAAATCAAATTTAAGTTCAGATCCTCTGGAAAAACTTCAATACTGATCTCATTTTGTGACATCTAGCTTTTCTCCCTCTTGGAGCTCAACATATTTCATTTAATTTGAGGTTTAAATTGAGTTGAAAATTCATTTTCTTGAGATAAAGTAAGACTTTATTTCAATTTTCATTGATCTTCTTTAACTTCTCTCTAGGGTCAATACTTGCAATATTAACTTTATTCCAAAAGACAGTGAATATTCAGATAGTATGGCATAGGATGTGAATTTTAACATATCAATAGCAATTATAATTTTTATAACAATATTAATTTAAAAAGTGTGATTTCAAATTGAATTTCAAAACAAAATGTATTCTGTTCTTTTAGTTGAGAAATATCAAGAGATGTAATGCATTTTATTTAATTTTTCAAATCTTTTTAATGAGTAGAGGGCAAATTTGCTTTGAAAAAATTTAGTGGCAGCTAATATTTATGTAGCACTTTCATGTTTTCAAAGCATGTTCCTCACAATATTCCTGAGATAATGAAAAAAATCACAATCACCATTTTTACAGATGAGTAAAATGAACTTCAAAGAAATTAATTGATCTTATGTTCCCATAGAGGCTAATAGAGGAAGAGCTGGCCTTGAAATCAAGAAGTCTGGGTTCAAGTTTCCCTTCTGACAATTCTGGCTTAATGACTGGTGCAAGTTGATTGCGTTCAGCATTCTAGACAATTCTCTAAGTGAATAAGTTGCAGAGAAATTGCCAGCTTGTGTTTGTACTGGGAGTTTCTTCACCTTATTATTCTCAATATTACTGAAATGAGGGCCAATCTCTGTCCCTGTGGTTACATAGCTAGGCACTTGATTCTGTCTGGAGCTTTTTTCACTGCTCCACACTACTACAATGTGGTGTATACTTTTGATGTTATAAATTTATGGGAACCTACTTATCATCCTCAAGTTCTCACAATTCATGAAGTAAATGGCAAAAGTGTTTAATACACTTACTATTCTATTGTGTGGTTCAACAGTTGATCTTTTATCATTATTCTAAGTATCTGAAGATTATTAAATTTATTTGTGAAAAAAGGTATACATATAACTAATGAAAGGAGCTAGGAGCAACTCAAATTTTATAATAGAACCTAATCTATGAAAAATAGAATGAAAAATTAATGTTCGATTGACAAAAACTGAATGGTTAATAATTCCCTAACTTGCTTCAATGAATATTTCATTCTTTAAAAAGTGGAGGAACCATTAAAGAAATTCTAAGCCGAATCTGGGTCTTCTTAATAGGGAGGGACTATTGTCTCAGTGCAAATAAGAGGAACCTTGAAAGGAGGTGACTACTTCATCATAGAATCTGTGATAGAGGAATGGAAAACTGAGAATAGTTGATGATGAATTAATAATCAACTTTCCCACATTTCTGTTTATTAAAAATTGACATAAACCAAACCTGTGACCAAACATATTCTGTTTTCATGACATTGTAAAACTATTAATGGAAGAAATTATTATTTAGAACACTCTCTTCCCCTGCCATGATGTTGTTCTCAGGGTCGACTCTGATCTCAGCCTTTTCTTCCACAACTTTCCTCTTGAAATTCACTTTTGGTTAAATATCTACAAATAAAATATATAGAGGTTATCTGTCTTAGTAGAATGAATGTCACATTATTTTCTTGAACACTCAATCTTTCTAACCATACAGTTTTTCTTCAATGTGATTTTTGCAACTTTAAGATGTGTAATCATTCTAACATCCCTAGAGTTTCATCCTAATGGCAAAAATGTAGCAGTCCTCCATAACATCACGACTCTTATGGTGCTGCCATTGTTAGGAGAAGGCAGTTGTTAAAAGTGCTTTCATCTGGGGCACCAGAAATCTAAGATAGCATGTTTATCAAATTTTCAGATGACCCAAAAGTGAGAGGAAATTTAATCCCTGAAATGGCAGAGCTGGTACTCAAAATAATGCTGACTGAGACTATAGATAGAGCACCAGCTGTGGAGTCAGAAGGACCGGAGTTCAAATATGATTTCAAGTACTTTTCACTTATTTGATGTGTAACCTTGGGCAAGTCACTTAACCCCATTGCCTCACAAAAAACTAAAAAAAACCCCAAAATAATCCTGACTAGTTAGAACATTTTTCTGTCATTCTTTTTTAGTTGAAACTGAGTTTTTTATGAAGTCATTTTGAGGCTTTTCTTACAAAGATGCTGGAGTGGTTGACTATTTCCTTCTCCAGTTCATTTTACAGATGAGGAAACTGAGGCAAATGAACTGAAATAATTTGCCCAGGGTCACATAGCTTGTGTCTGAGACTATATTTGAACACATGAAAATGAATTCAAGAAAGTTAAGCCAATCTTAAGTATCATTAAGAGAGGCGACAGTAGAATGGGTGAAACCACAATCTTAGCTCCTGAGATTGATGCCATCTGTATTGACTAAGTTGATTTATACAATCACAGGTTACATGCCACTTAAAAGTTTTTTATTTATTACTGTGTATGCTGTTTACCCTTTTTAGATTATAATATATGAGGGCTTAATATGAGGGAAAAGCAATAATGTGTTAGATTCCATTTATATCATTCAATTTTAATGAAAACTGTTTTGTAATAAATTTGTACTGATAGAATTGTAATGACTTTGGGCCATTTGTTATTCATATTAGTTTCTACAAGTTATAGAATGAATGTTCTAAATGTACAATAAACTCTACATAAGCTTGGCCTTTATAATGCAATGATGTGAAATTTTGAGAAAAAAATGGCTGTGTGCATTGATGTAATTTTATATAATGAAGTAGAAAAAAGTGTAAAATAAAGTTAGAAAAAAGAAACTTTCCAAGGACAAGATGAAGAAAGAGGCATGATTAGACTGTAGTTTGAAAACAAGATTTGAAAGTTTTACTGGATATCAAATTTAGTATGTATCAATAGACACCAACAAAAAAATTGAGATGATCTTAACATACATAAGAAAGACACAGTTTCCAGGAATAAGGATTTGAGAATTCTGCTGTTCTTTTTTTTTCTGGCCAGGCCCCATTTAGAGCATTTTGTTCAGCTTTTGAGTATCATAGCTTAGCAAGGACATTTATAAGCTGGAGAGTGTCCAGAGGAGGTCAACCAGGATGGTAAAAAGACATCAATCTATGCTATTGGAGGAGTCCTTGATGCAATTAGGAATGTTTATGCTGGAAAAAAGAAGTTTTGATGGCTGCTTTTAAATATTTGAAGGACTGTCATGTGGAAGAAGGATTAGTTTAGTTCTTTATAGTTCTAGTAGGAAGACACAGAAGCAAGAGTGGAAACTGTAAAATTAAATTTTGGTTTAATGTCAGGAAAGACTTTAGTATAGATTAGAGCTTCTCAATTAGACTATTCAAAAGATGCCTTCTTGGGAGGTGATGGGGTCTCCTCATTGAAGGTCTGCAAGCAGCAGTTGCCAACTGTTGGACTGAATAACCTCTAAGATGTCTTCTAGTTCTGCCGTTCAATGGTCTGTATTATTAAAACCAATTCATTTTATCATGGGATAGTTGACAAAGCCCTGAATCAGGAATTAGAGGACTTGGTTTCAGATTCCCACTTTTATCACTTACTATCTGTGTGACTTTGGATAAATCTCTTCCTTTACTGTAGGTCTTGGATTCTTCCTATTTAATCTATAATGTAACCTCTCGGGTTGCTTCCAGATCTAACTCTTATGACCCCAGGGAACAGATGCATAGGTAGATTCCTTTCTATCAACCCTCATTCCTTCAGAGATTGCCCTACTCCTCTGCATTTTAAAACTGCTTCCTAGACTTGTCCACTGAGTTCTGTGACTTGAGGGCTAGGTAAGAATGAGACAAAATGGTCCAATTTTGCATCATAAAAATATCAAATTGACAGGGGAAGACTCTCAAAGTTTTTAGCCACAACAGAAAGAAATTGTTATTTATACTTTTTACATAGCAAACTGTAAACAAACTGAGACCTGAGAAAGACATTAATTTAGAAAGACCAAGATCACCCACTCTATCCTGGGCCATTCTTAGTCATCTTGACTTTTGTCTTGCCACTGGACTTCACTGACTCTGGGAGAAAGACAACTGTGTACATCTCTGCCCCACTTAAATCTAGTTCACACACAAGTCAAGACATTACTCTCATGGAGTCATTGGGTCCTGAGCATCTTGGATTCTTGTATTGTGCTTGTTAGTTGAGGCTTTCTTTGAAATGACCCCTGGCAGCTACTCATTATTTGAGCAAAACCTCAATATGTGTGCACATGCATTGACTCTTTTAGCTTGCCAGGGAGATGGTGATTATTATTCCAAGAGAGTTCTTTGTGTGTCCAGGTAACAGAGGATTGGGAGGAATGAGATTTAAGACTGTAAGGGACTTTAGAGATAATATAATTCTATATTTTCACTTTACAAATGGAACAACTGGGGGGGGAGCAACAAGGGGCTTATCAATGTAGGGGTGAGTAGAGGAGATTCCTTCTGGTTAGAGTGGCTGCTGAGGTCCCTTCCATCCTGAAATTCTTTGACTCTTGTGATTTCTGCTTTGAAAATAAAAACTTGAAGTGATTCTTTTCATATTCCTACCACAAATAAAAAGTTATTCCATTCTAAAAACTAAATCACTCAGTGAAGTATAGTAATTAAATGAGAATAAGATTAACAGGTGATTATGTCTAAATTCCTTTGCCACAGTGCTCATTTTAAAACTGTTTATAGTTTTATGCCAAATGATATCTCCTAGTAAAAACAGAAAAAATCCAAACCAAACAAAAACAGTTCCCAGCAGCCTGCATATTGACTTGGAAAACCGCAAATTAACTTTTATCTATTGTATTGTATTTTTGTTTCTTTTTAAAACATTTCCCAATTATATTTTAATCTGGTTCAGTCTGCACTCTAGAGTTTTGGCTAAGACCTCAGAATTGATATTTTTGCCATACCTTAATAATGTTTTCCATGTCTTCCTTCCTTCTGCTACCTACATTCTCCCCTCAAAAAGAGAGTGTCACTTGGCCCTGTTATGCTTTCATATTAATTATATCTCTACTCCTTTTCCCAGACAAATTCCATTTCTTTACATTTTACTCAGTTTTTAATCCCTTGCTCTGGCCTCTGTTCCTATCATTCAACTGAAATTTCATTCTCCAAAGTTACCAATAATCTCAGTTGCTAAATCCAAAGGTCTTTTCTCAGACCTTTCTCTTGATCTTTCTGAAGTGTTTGGCATTGTTGACTATTCCCTCTCCTAAATATTTTCTTTTCTCTGATTTTTCATTACCCTACTTGATTCTAGTTCTTCCACCTCTTTGGTCATTCTCTTCTTGGAAAAATCAAATAAATCCCATCCTTTTTTTGTGTAGTGTAGCCCAAGGTTTGACCCTGAAGCCTTTTCTCCCTACTCTCTTCTTATCTATCTATCTATCTATCTATCTATCTATCTATCTATCTATCTATCTATCACCTCATCAGCTTTCAAGAATTCTATTGTCATGGGGCAGCTAGGTGGTGCAGTGGATAAAGCACCAGCCCTGGAGTCAGGAGTACCTGGGTTCAAATCCGGTCTCAAGTCACTTAATAATTACCTAGCTGTGTGGCCTTGGGCAAGCCACTTAACCCCATTTACCTTGCAAAAACCTAAAAAAAACCCCATTATATTGTCATTTCTATGGGCATGACCACCAAATCTCTAATTCTAGCTCACTAAATATCTTTCGGATATATCTATCTGGATGTCCTAGAGGCAATATGTTCAAACAGAAGTGACTATTTTCCCTTTAAGAAAAAAATTATTTATTTAACTTTTACATTCTTTTTTTAGAATTTTGAATTCTGAATTTTCATTCTCCCTTCAGCTCCTCCTCTGCCCATTGAGAAGGCAGCAGTATAAGGTAAATTATACACATGATGTAATACAAAATATATTTCCATAATAGTTGTGTTACAAGAAAAACCAAGAAAAATAAAGTAAAAAATGCTTCAATCTGCACTCAGAGTTCATCAGTTTTCTGTCTGAAGATGGATAGCATATTTCATCATGGGTCCTTTGGAATTAACTTGGGTCACTGTATTGATTAAAGTAGCCAAGTCTTTCACAGTTGATCATCATTATAATAGTGCTATTACTGTACACAATGTTCATCTGTTTCTCCTCACTTTATACACATCAGTTAATTTGAGTTTTCCTATGTTTCCTATGTTTTTTTACTCATTCTTTCTTGAAACACAATACTAGTCCATGACAGTCATATACCACAACTTGTTCAGCCATTTCCCAGTTGATGGATTTCTTCTCAATTTAATTCTTTGCCATCAAAAAAAGAGCTGATATAATATTTTTTGTACATATAGGTCATCTTTTTTTCTTTTATTTCATTGGAATATAGAGCTGGTATAGGCATTGCTGGGTAGAAGAATTTCAGTTCCTTAATGGTAGGAACTATTTCGTTTTTATCTTTATATCCCTAGGACAACATTCTCCTCCTCCTCCTTGTCATCATCATCATCATCATCATCATCATCATCATCATCATCATCATCATCAATAACTAGAATATATTTAGTGTTTTAATGTTTGTAAGACCATTTTCCATGTATTATTGTTTCCTAGCTTATAGGTATTGGCTCATGGTAGAGTCTTATTAGATGTTGTGTTGACTTGGACTGAATTTGATGAGTTTAATTTCATTAAAGTGTTGTGATTAATTCCCAACATTTAAATTTGGGGTTTGGGTACTGAATTTTTTTCTTTCTTATTTATTTATTCTTTCATTATTTTTCTCCCATGAAAAGCTGGGACAATTAACTTTTTTCATGTAGTTTTAATTTATGACTTCTTGAAATATAGCTCTAAGTCCATTGGAACTCAAGTGGAGGTACCTGACTATGTCTTTAAATTCAAATCACTCAAGCTTTTACTGATCGACCAATAATAGGACTCAACCCAAACTTCATTTCCTCATTGTTTGGATTTTGATGGTTCAGAGTGAACATAAATAGCAATTGTTTCTGTTCTGGCTAGAAACTTTAAGGGTCTTCCCCTCCAAGATGAATTCCTTTGTGAAGGCAAGCTAGGTCTTCTTTTGCCTCACTTCAAACCTAGCCTTTAATCATCGAATGGATGTTGTCTCAGACAACCCAAGACCTGGCAAAGGCTTCAGCTTAAAAAGACTAACAGCAACCACTGCACCAGGTCCATGGTCAGTGGTCCTGACCTATGTCTCGCCCCTGGACCTAGATGCCCCTGAGGAGAGAGTGAGATTTGAATTCAATGAATTTGTAAGACATTACCCTCCTGATGTCACTGATCCCCTTCAAGAATGAAAGAAGAGGAGTAGCTAGGTGCACCAGCCCTGGAGTCAGGAGGACCTGAGTTCAGATGTGACATCAGACACTTAATAATTACCTAACTAGGTGATCAAGTCACTTAACCCCATTGCCTTGCAAAAACCAAAAAAAAAAAAAAAAAAAAAGAATGAAGGAAGAATAACAATGGGCCAATAAACTCTACTCTCAATATAAAAGCTGTTTCTAAAATGCTTCTAAACATAATAGTAGACAACTTATTTTGTAGAAATGATCATACTATGTATCTTTAAGTATTTCCATATTTTCCTTTTTAAAAAGCATTTATTTTTATGCTTAATAACTGTTAGTACACATAAACATTTAAACATAAAAATGAGATTGTTATTGTATATGGCAAACATCTTATCATTTAGATTTTTAAAAAAATTTTCCTTTTAACTTTAGCAAGTTAGGTAAATAAATTATGTTTTTTTTAAAGATTTTATTTATTTTGAGTTCTACAATTTTTCCCCTAATCTTACTCCCTCCCCTCATCCCCACAGAAGGCAATTTGCCAGTCTTTACATTGTTTCCATGGTATACATTGATCCAAATTGAATGTGATGAGAGAGAAATCATATCCTTAAGGAAGAAACATAAAGTATAAGAGATAGCAAGATCAGACAATAAGATATCAGTTTTTTCCCTAAATTAAAGTTAACATTCCTTGGTCTTTGTTCAAACTCCACAGTTCTGTATCTGGATACAGATGGTTTTCTCCATCACAGACAGCCCCAAATTGTCCCTGATTGTTGAACTAATGGAATGAGCAAGTCCATCAAGGTTGATCATCATTCCCATGTTGCTGTTAGGGTGTACAGTGTTTTTCTGGTTCTGCTCATCTCACTCAGCATCAGTTTATGCAAATTCCCCCAGGCTTCACTGAATTCCCATCCCTCCTGGTTTCTAATAGAACAATAGTATTTCATGATATACCACAGTTTGCTAAGTCATTCCCCAATCGAAGGACATTACTTGATTTCTAATTCTTTGCCACCACAAACAGGGCTGCAATGAATATTATTGAACAAGTGATGTTTTTACTCCTTTTCATCATGTCTTCAGGGTATAGATCCAGTAGTGGTATTGTTGGATCAAAAGGTATGCACATTTTTGTTGCCCTTTGGGCAAAGTTCCAAATTTCTCCCCAGAAAGGTTGGATGATCTCACAGCTCCACCAACAATGTAGTAGTGTCCCAGATTTCCCACAACTCTTCCAGCAATGATCATTATCCTTTCTGGTCATATTGACCAATCTGAGAGGTGTGAGGTGGTACCTCAGAGAAACTTTAATTTGCATTTCTCTAATAAGGAATGATTCAGAGCAATTTTTCATATGACTATGGATTGCTTTGATCTCCTCATCTGTAAATTGCTTTTGCATATTCCTTGACCATTTGTCAATTGGGGAATGGCTTTTTAAAAAAATATTGACTCAGTTCTCTGTATATTTTAGAAATGAGTCCTTTGTCAGAAACATTAGTTGTAAAGTTTGTTTCCCAGTTTACTACATTTCTTTTGTTCTTGGCTACAGTGGTTTTGTCTGTGCAAAACATTTTTAATTTAATGTAATCGAAATCATCTAATTGTTTTTTGGTGATATTCTCCAACTCTTCCTTAGTCATTAAATTATCTTTTCTACATGTTATTCTGAATTTTTTCCTCCATATGTTTTCTATGCTTATCATTATCACTATTATTATACATTATTTATATGCATTTTCATAGATAATACACACAGTGTTATGATTTTAATTTCTTTATTCTATATTCATGTTTCTATATCCCTCTAGAAAACATTAAAAAGTTTTTTGATGACATTTTCTTTTTACTTCAGAGATTTTTCTCATCCCTCTCCAGATTAAATTCTATCTTCTGTCATGGAAGAATTTTCAAGGAAAAATTTCTTATGTAGAAATTTTGTTTGATAATGCATTCAGCATTGTCTCCATGTTTTTACTGTGAAGGTAAAAGTTTCTTTTTTGTTATCTCTTCTCCGGAACCTACATTCTGTTTTCCCCACTACTCAGGTTTCAACATCCTTTTGGTGATCTTTTTGTTTGCTTTGCTGAAGCAACTGTTTATGTTGTTCTCTTGTTTTACAAGTAATGCTTCCAGTGATATTTTTATTTGAAGTTTTTCCCTTCTAATAACATCCTCAAAATGCAATGTGATCTATAGTCCTTTTAGTGGTTCAAAGAATATGAATATTTAAAAAGTTCTTATATTTTAATATAATTCCATACTTTCAAAAAATTATACTAATTCACAGCTCTGCAAAAGAGGATTATAGTTCTTGTTTCTTCATAGTCATACTAGTATTGAATCTAATAATCTAAAATGAATTCTGCCAATTCAATGGGTACAAATTCTGACTTTAATTTGCATTTCTCAGATTATCATAGAACACACAGAACAAGTATCAAGTAAACCTACTTATTCAATAGCAAGTCATAGGGAAGTTATATGTTATGTGTATATATAATATGTATAATTTTTATATATAGAAAAATTATGTCAATGAGAATATACTAGTCAATACACAGTGTGAATGAGTTCTCCAAATGGGAACCAAGAGCTGGAGAGTCTTATATCTCAGAGTCATTCCTGAAGTCTCTAGGGTAGTAAGGTGGGAGAAGAGCATGGTTGACATGCCAGCTCCACTTGATGTTGTCATCATCTCATAGTCTTTATCTTTAGAGAGCTCTTGTTGCATTTTTTTTCTCTTTTGAAGTTGAAAACCAGAAGATCAGAAAGACCTGGGTTCAAATCCAGTCTCAAGCAGTTAGTAGCTGAGTGATCATGGGCAAGTCACTTAACTTCTGATTGACTCAGTTTCTTTATCTTTAAAATGGGTTTAATTAATTAATTAATTAACCCAGGGTTGTTGGGAGGATAGAATGTTAACATTTGTAAAGTTCTTTTGCAAACTTTAAAAATGCTGTATGGATATTATCTATTATGATTATGATGATTATTATTAAATCTGGATATTTTATAGCAGTTATTAGTCATTTGCCTTTCTGATCTCCCCAGCTGTTAGTGCCCTTTTTACCCCCATTACCTTCTATTAATATTGTATAGATGTTTATATATTACTCTGGATCACTCTCCCAGAGTCAGGGAGAGTCTGTTTCCTCCTCAGGGTTCTAAATTACTCATGTCAATTTTGGGGTAGTCTTGTCTATGCTGGCACTGGTTTAATATACACCAGTTGTGTTCCTTCCAGTTCCATTTAGTCTTTTCACATCAATTAGCTTTTACTAAGGGATATTTGCTTTGAACATATAGCACGAATTAATGTATCAACGTTTCCCCACTCCATTCCTTCCCAATATCTAGGGGTCGAATTTTCTCCTATACCATTTCAATCTCTGGGCAGATGAAACTCAATTTAGCTATAATCTTATCTAAATAGCATCAGTCCCACTAAGTTCATGTTCAAATGTAGCATCTTTGTTGAGTGAGTTCTCATCTCAGCTACCATTGGACTGGGATCCCAAAGGTCACTTACTAGCACCGTTCCTTGTTTTTCTAGTCATTGCTATCGAACTAGCTCAAAATACACTCTTCAATGCCCTTGTGATGGTTCAAATTCACAGGACTTTAATTTATTTTTAATTTAAATTTCCTTCATTTAAAAGGGAAAATGCAGATGCAAAGGACCAAAGGACTATATGATTTTGGAGAAAATTCATAGATTTTTCCTTTGCCTCATCATTTCTCATTGGACATAGTGAATGATGAACCTCTGAATGAGGCAAAAAGAAAATGACAGCTTTTTCAAATGGGTAGAGTGTATATTTTGGATATTAGTTTTTGGTCAGGTATATTTTAAGGATATTGTTCCTAATCTCCTCCCTTTTTATTCTGAATGTATTGTTTTTGGCTGTGAAATTTATTTATTACTAAATAATAAAATTTTAAAAAGGTATCTTCATAATTTATTCTATTTGTTCATTAGTTAAAGATATTGCACTTCAGTATTTTTAATAATCAAATTTTAAAAATGTATCCTCATAATTTATTCTATTTGTTCATTAGTTAAATATATATATATGTGTGTGTGTGTGTGTGTGTGTGTTATTTAGAATGCCTTAACCCCAATCAAACTCTTTCATTTTGTCAGATAATAATAAAATCAAATTTGTTTTACTGTATCAATCCCATTTAAACTTTAGTATATAGTCACAGAACACAGCATGTTTCTTATATTCACTCTATAAATTTAACAACTCTGAGGAATACTCTTCTCCCTCTTTACTTGACTCCTTTTATCCCATTCTTTAATTTAGCCTTCTCATCCTTATTTTTTCATCTTTCCCCATGAATTTATACCATTCTTTTCTTAATTAAATCAGCACTAGTATATATTTCCCTATGGTGATTATGTAAGGTTATTGCTAAAAGTTCTTACCTTGACAATACAGTTCAGTTTTTGTGCCCTCTATGTATTAAAAATCAATCTCAAAAATGACCTTGATGTCCACAAATATTTTAAACTCATGAATTCTTAAATGAAAGTATTTTATCTTTGAAAAATATGCTTAGTTTTGTTGGTTAGATTACAGAGTGAAGTTCTATATATCTTTTAACTTCCAATATTTCCTGTTCTAGCTTCTATCTTTTCTCACTTTTATGGAAAAATTTAGTGCAATTTGAATTTCTAGTTTTTGGTATATAAACTTTTACTTTTGAGTCTTCATAAGGAGTCACCTTGCCATTTGTAGTCTTTTTTTGTTTTGTTTTAGGTTTTTGCAAGGCAATTGGGGTTAAATGGCTTGCCCAAGGCCACACAGCTAGGTAATTATTAAGTGTCTGAGACTGGATTTGAACCCAGGTACTCCTGACTCCAAGGCGGGTACTTTATACACTATGCCACCTAACTGCCCCAACCATTTGTAGTCTTTTTTAAAAATTTATTTTTATTAAAGATATTATTTGAGTTTTACATTTTCTCCCAATCTTGCTTCCCTCTCCCCCCACCCAGAAAGCACTCTATCAGTCTTTACGTTGTTTCCATGTTGTACCTTGATCCAAATTGGGTGTGATGAGAGAGAATCCATATCCTTAAAGAGAAGTCTAAGAGGTAACAAGATCAGACAATAAGCTGTTTTTTTTCCCTAAATTAAAGGGAATAGTCCTTGAAATTTGTTCAAACTCCAAAGCTCTTTATCTGGATGCAGATGGTACTCTCCTTTGCAGACAGCCCAAAATTGTTCCCAATTGTTGCACTGATGGAATGAGCAAGTCCTTCAAGGTTGAACATCACTCCCATGTTGCTGTTAGGGTGTACAGTGTTTTTCTGGTTCTGCTCATCTCACTCAGCATCAGTTCATGCAAATGCCTCCAGGTTTCCCTGAAATCCTGTTCCTCCTGGTTTCTAATAGAACAATAGTGTTCCATGACATACATATACCACAGTTTGCTAAGCCATTCCCCAATTGAAGGACATTTACTTGATTTCCAATTCTTTGCCACGACAAACAGGGCTGCTATAAATATTTTTGTACAAGTAATGTTTTTACCCTTTTTCATCATCTCTTCAGGGTATAGACCCAGTAGTGGTATTGCTGGGTCAAAGGTATGCACATATTTGTTGCCCTTTGGGCATAGTTCCAAATAGCTCTCCAGAAGGGTTGGATGAGTTCACAGCTCCACCAACAGTGTAATAGCGTCCCAGATTTCCCACATCCCTTCCAACAATGATCATTATCCTTCCTAGTTACAATGGCCAATCAGAAAGGTGTGAGGTGGTACCTCAGAGAAGCTTTAATTTGCATTTCTCTAATAAGTAATGATTTAGAACATTTTTTCATGTGGATATGGATTACTTTGATCTCCTGATCTGTAAATTGCCTTTGCATATTCTTTGACCATTTGTCAATTGGGGAATTGCTTTTTGTTTTAAAAATATGTCTCAGTTTTCTGTATATTTTAGAAATGAGTCCTTTGTCAGAATCATTAGTTGTAAAGATTGTTTCCCAATTTACTACATTTCTTTTGATCTTGGTTACAGTGGTTTTATCTGTGCAAAAGCTTTTTAATTTAATGTAATCGAAATCATCTAATTGTTTTTTGGTGATATTCTCCAACTCTTCCTTAGTCATAAACTGTTCCCCTTTCCATAGATCTGACAGGTAGACTAGTCCTTGATCTTCTAATTTGCTTATAGTATTGTGTTTTATGTCTATGTCCTGTAACTATTTGGATCTTATCTTGGTAAAGGGTGTGAGGTGTTGGTCTAGTCTAAGTTTCTTCCATACTAACTTCCAATTTTCCCAGCAATTTTTATCAAAGAGGGAGTTTCTATCCCAATGGCCAGACTCTTTGGGTTTATCAAACAGCAGATTACTATAATCATCTCCTGCTTTTACACCTAGTCTATTGCACTGGTCCACCACTCTATTTCTTAGCCAATACCAAACAGTTTTGATGACTGATGCTTTATAATATAATTTTAGATCGGGTAGGGCTAAGCCCCCTTCTTTTGCATTTTTTTTCATTAAGCTCCTGGCAATTCTTGACTTTTTATTTCTCCATATGAATTTATTTACAATTTTTCTAACTCGTTAAAGTAATTTTTTGGAATTTTGATTGGTAGGGCACTAAACAGATAGTTTAGTTTTGGTAGAATCGTCATTTTTATTATATTAGCTCTACCTATCCATGAGCTGTTGATAGTTGCCCAGTTATTTAAATCTAATTTAATTTGTGTGAGAAGTGTTTTATAATTGTTTTCAAAAAGGTTCTGAGTCTGTCTTGGCAAATAGACTCCCAAATATTTTACACTGTCTGAGGTTACTTTGAATGGCATTTCTCTTTCTAGATCTTCCTGCTGTTTCTTGCTAGACATATATAGAAAAGTTGAAGATTTAAGAGGGTTTATTTTATAACCTGCAACTTTGCTAAAATTGCTAATTTTTTCCAGTAGTTTTTTAGATGAGTTCTTGGAATTCTCTAGGTAGATCATCATGTCATCTGCAAAGAGTGAGAGTTTTGTCTCTTCCTTCCCAATTCTCATTCCTTTAATTTCTTTTTCTTCTCTAATTGCTGAAGCTAACATTTCTAATACAATATTGAATAGTAGTGGTGATAATGGGCACCCTTGTTTCACCCCTGATCTTACTGGGAATGCCTCTAGCCTCTCCCCATTGAATATAATGCTTGTTGATGGTTTCAGATAGATACTGCTAATTATTTTAAGGAATAGTCCATTTATTCCTACACTCTGTAGTGTTTTTAATAGGAATGGATGCTGTATTTTGTCAAAAGCTTTTTCAGCATCTATTGATATGATCATATGATTTCTGATAGGTTTGTTGTTGATATAATTGAGTATACTAACAGTTTTCCTAATATTGAACCAACCCTGCATTCCTGGAATAAATCCTACTTGATCGTAATGCATTATCCTAGTGATTACTTGTTGTAATCGTTTTGCTAAGATTTTATTTAAGATTTTTGCATCTATATTCATCAGGGAGATAGGTCTATAATTTTCTTTCTCTGTTTTAACTCTTCCTGGTTTAGGTAACAGTACCATATTGGTTTCATAGAAAGAGTTAGGCAGAGATCCATCTTTCCCTATTTTTCCAAAGAGTTTATATAGGATTGGAACCAATTGTTCCTTAAATGTTTGGTAGAATTCACTTGTGAATCCATCAGGCCCTGGAGATTTTTCTTTAGGGAGTTCAGTAATGGATTGCTGAATTTCTTTTTCTGAGATAGGGTTGTTTAGGTATTTAATCTCTTCTTCATTTAACCTTGGCAACTTATATTATTGTAAATATTCATCCATTTCACTTAGATTATCATATTTATTGGCATAGAGTTGGGCAAAATAATTTCAAATTATTACTTTAATTCCCTCCTCATTGGTGGTGAGTTCACCTTTTTCATTTATGATATTAGCTATTTGGTTTTCTTCTTTCTTTTTTTTAAATCAAATTGACCAGAGGTTTATCAATTTTATTGTTTTTTTCATAATACCGACTTTTGGTTTTATTTATTAATTCAATAGTTTTTTTTGCTTTCAATTTTATTAATTTCTCCTTTAATTTTTAGAATTTCTAATTTGGTACTTAATTGGGGATTTTTGATTTGTTCTTTCTCTAATTTTTTTAGTTGAATGTTTAGTTCATTGATTTCCTCTTTCTCCAATTTATTCATATAAGCATTTAGAGCTATAATATATGCCCTGAGAGTTGCTTTGAATGAATCCCATAGGTTTTGGTATGTTGTTTCATTATTATCATTATCTATGATAAAATGGTTAATTCTTTCTATAATTTGTTTTTTGGTCCACTCATTTTTTAAAATGAGGTTATTCAGTTTCCAATTTGTTCTGGGTTTTTATCTCCTTGGCCCAGTTTTGCATATGACTTTTATTGGATTGTGATCTGAGAAAGATGTATTCACTATTTCTGCCTTTCTGCAGTTGATCATTAGGTTATTATGTCCTAGTACATGGTCAAATTTTGTATACGTTCCATGTACTGCAGAGAAAAAGGTATATTGCTTTCTATCCCCATTCAGTTTCCTCCATAAATCTACCATATCTAATTTTTCTAACAATCTATTTACCTCCCTAATTTCTTTCTTGTTTGTTTTATGATTCGATTTATCTTGATCTGATAGCAGGAGGCTGAGGTCTCCCACTAGTAGAGTTTTGCTATCTATGTCTTCCTGTAATTCTTTCAGCTTCTCCTCTAAGAATTTGGATGCTGTCCCACTGGGTGCATATATATTCAATATTGAAATGATTTTATTGTCTATTGGTACCTTTTAGGAGGATATAGTTTCCTTTCTTATCTCTTTCAACACTATCTATTTTTGCTGCTGCATTGTCTGAGATTAGGTTTGCTACCCCTGGTTTTTTTTACTTCAGCTGAAGGAAAATAGATTTTGCTCCAGCCTTTTACCTTTACTCTATATGTATCTCTCTGCTTCAAATGAGTTTCTTGTAAGCAGCATATTGTAGGATTCTGGTTTTTAATTCACTCTGCTATTTGCTTACCTTTTAAGGGAGAGTTCATCCCATTCACATTTAAAGTAATGATTGCTAATTCTTTATTGCCCTCCGTGCTATCTTTCCTTTGTTTGTAATTTTTCCCCCCTTTCCTCCCTTTTTTCCATATTCCCAAGTTTTTGTTTCTGAAAACCACCCCCTTCAGTGTGTTTGCCCTCTTATATCACACCCTCCCCTTTCTTTCCCCTTTCCCTTTTTCCCTTTTCCCTTCCCTTCCTTTTATTATCTTTCCTTATTTCCCTCACTCCCCTTCTCTTTCTCCATCCCCCCCTCCCCTTTTCCCCTTTTAATACTTGAAAGGTTCGATGTTTTATAAGTTAACTGAGTATGTGTAGGTTGACTTTAAGCCAAGTCTGATGAGAAGAAGATTCAGGTGTTTCTCCTCTGCTCCCTTCTTCCCCACTATTACCATAGGTTTTTTTGTACCTCTTAGTGTAATGTGATTTATCCTATTCAATCCCCTCCCTCCTCCCATCTCTTTCCTGTCCCCCTTTATAGGGAGGTAGTGTTTTTTTTTTAGATCATTCTATCTAAGTCATAGAAAATTCTGAGTGTCTGACCCTTCTAGTTCTATATATTCTATCGAATAGAGTCTAAATTCCTGAGAGCTATTAGAGTCTTTCTCCCAAATGGGGTTAAAGCCAGTTACATCCCATTAGATAGTAGTCTCATGGATAGGTCATGAATGTCCATCATTTCTGGCAAGGTGTATTCTCTCTGTTAGAGTTACATTTATTGCATTTTTTTCTTTTAATGCCCCCCCACTTTTTTTTCCTTTTCATTTGTCTCTTGAACCTCCTGTTTGATGTCCAAATTTTCTGTTTAGCTCTGTTCTTGTCATCAGAAATTTTTGGAATTCTTCCATTTTGTTAAATGTCCATCTTTTTCCCTGGAAGAGTAGGCTCAGCTTTGCAGGAAAGTAGATTCTTGGCTGCATTCCAAGCTCCCATGGTCTTCGAAATATCTTGTTCCAGGCCCTTTGATCCCTTAATGTTGATGCAGCCAGGTCCTGTGAGATCCTTACTGTGGCTCCTTGATATTTAAATTGTTTCTTTCTGGCTGCTTGCAGGATTTTCTCTTTTATCTGATAGTTCTGCAGTTTGGCCACAACATTCCTTGGTGTTTTCATTTTAGGATCTTTTTCTGGTGGGGATCGAGGTACTCTTTCAATAACTACTTTGCCCTCTGATTCCATGATATCAGGGCAGTTTTCTGCCACTAGATCCTGTAATATTAAGTTCAGGCTTTTTTTCTCTTCAATGTTTTCAGGAAGTCTTTCAGGTTGCCCCTCCTCAATCTATTCTCAAGGTCAGTGGTTTTGTTGATGAGGTATTTTACATTTGCTTCTATTTTTTCTATTTTTTGATTTTGTTTAACTGACTTGCTGTCTTGTAGAGTCATTAGTTTCTGTAGACTCCATTATTTTTTTTTGGGGGGAGGAGTTTTCTTCGTTAACCTTTTGCAACTTCTTTTCCAATTAGTCAATTCTACTTTTGAAAGAGCTTTCCATTTGACCAACTGTGGTTTTGAGAGAATTAATTTCTTTTTGCATTTGCTCATTTGAGGATCTGAGAGAATTGTTCTCATTTTGTAATTGTCCAATTGATGATCTGAGAGATTTATTCTCCTTTTGTGTTTGTCCAATTGTACTTTCTAAGGTTTTGTTTTCTTGTTGCAAGGTATTAATTGTGTCTCCCAAATTTTTAAGCTCCTTCCTTATTTCTTCGAGGAAGTCTTTCTGTGCTGGCGACCAGATTATATTCTCCTCAGAGGTTCCAGGTCTCTCTGAGTTGGGGTCTTTCCCTTCCAGGAATTTTTTTATGGATCCACCTTTCCGCTGAACCTTCTTCATTATGCTAAGACCTTGAGTTGGGGGGGGGGGCTGGTTCACCAGGGCTTGGGCTCGCCAAAGCCTTTACTGAGTGCAGTTTCTCTGGCTGGCCAGTGGGAGATGCTGGTTGCCCTCTCTGGGGTGTCTGTGACCTGGGTTGAGAGGTCTTCTCCCTTTGCCCAAGGGAGGAGTTGGAACTATTGAATTCTTTTGCCTTCAATCAATGGTGGGTTTTACCTTGGCCTGAGGTCATTCCTCAGCTGGGCTGGTTCTTTTGCTCACACACCTGGGCCTGAGGCAGAAGTAGTTTGCAACTGTTTGTTTGGGAGGAGGCCTCAGTGCAATGGAGGAATGGACTCAGAGTGTCTCAGACCTGAGTAGCCCAGGGATGGTGTCCGCAGCTCTCCTGCACCAGACCTCTCCCCTCAGCCCCTTCCCCAAACTCCAGTGGGACAGCACCAACACCAGCGCCTCTGCTTCCCCGTGGACCCAAGCCCCTTTCATCCAGCCCCACTGCTGATCCAGCAGGTCCTGCTCTCCAGCCCTCAGACTCCCGGTTCCAATTCAGCTGTTACTTTGGCTGATCTGGGTCTGATACTCACCCGCCCGAATTCTACCAAAGCTTCAGTGGGAGACAAATCCTGAGGTAGATGCTCTTTCTCCTGGCTTTTCTCTCTGGGTTCCATGAGTTAGACTTCCTCTAAGAGGTTTGTTTCATGTGGGAGATGGGGAAGAGATCAGGAGACTCTAGAACGGTGCTTGTCTTCTCTCCACCTTCTTTGCTGGAAGTCCATTTGTAGTCTTAAAACTTTACCATAATGATTCTGGAGTGTTGAGTTGGAGGATTACTTATCTCAAAGGCTTTATACTTTAGGAGCTCACAAGTATCAGTGGGTTCTCTAGTGGAACAAATCTACTTGTAGGAAATTTCCATACTTGGAAACACTTTCTTTATTCACATTGACACCTTTACTCTTGTTGCTACTGTCCAATCTCTTCCTTTCAATTATACTTCTGTGTTCTCAGCACAACTAGATACTACTCTTCATAGACTATTATAACCTTACCCAGGGCCCATATATATGTGTTCATCACCAGTATGGACCACCAATGTCAAAGGAATATTTTGATGCTTTTTAATAGCTTTGATAGTACTTAATTGTGGAAAATGTAAAATTCTTTCCCCCTTTAGAGCCATAACTATCTGTTTTTAAATTTGAATATTGTATGCTTTGTCACAGATGACTTTTGTCATGTGTTTCCATAAATTTTTTATTTTGCAAGGCAATGGGGTTAAGTGGCTTGCCCAAGGCCACACAGCTAGGTAATTATTAAGTGTCTGAGACTGGATTTGACCTCAGGTACTCCTGACTCCAGGCCCAGTGCTCTATCCACTGAGCCACCTAGCCACCCTCCATAAATCTTCTATGGGAATTTTTATTGTCAATTTCTGGAGGGAATTATAAATTCTTTACAATTGGGGAATGATTCATCTAATACATTGGAGGTTGTCCTCTATAATTCTTGACATCACATGTACATTAGTAGAACACATAGGTTGTCTATTAGAATGCAAGCTCTTCAGGACAGAAACTTTTTAAACTTGCTTTTTAAAAATTATTTCTACTACTTAATGTAGTATCTACAACTTAGTGATGAATAATATTTTTCAATTGGTTAAAGTTTTTCCACATCTAGATTAGTGGAAATCAGAACTCCAATTATTACAAAGCCAGCAGGCCTCTCTGCCTTGGGGTGCTGATATCTGAGGGGTATACTTCTCCCTTGGGTGTTTGCTTGGGTCAGATGAGGTCAGTGGACTACTGGGAGAGGAATCATAGCCTTCTGGAAGTCAGTGCCCTGAGGGTGGGGGTGGGGTAGAAGCTCTCTGGTCCAGCTTAGGTCACTAACCACTGAAGACCCTGACATGGTTACACCATTTTCTTTTCACTATGATTATACCCAAATGGAATATACTTCCTCTTTGACATATGGTGTCAGTTCAAATGATTTTGCCTGAAGTTATGGCTCTGAGTAAAAGTGTCTCTTGTACAGAGGAGTTAGTTTTGATTTAAGGAGGGGTTGCATTGTCCCTGACAGAAATTTACCCTTTCAATCTCATCAGTATGATTTCTTAAGGACCATAGTTTTGAACCAAGGAGTGTGGTCCTTTTCATGAACAGAAAGTCACCTTTCAATCTGATCAACCTTAAATATTAGGGTCTATTCTTTTATAAGAGCTATTGTTCCAACTGACACCAGGGGGAGCAAAAAGCTACCCCCATTCCAGATGACTAGTGATGACTGATCACATACTTTGAATTTGGAAGGATCTTAATGATCACTTCGTACAATTCTCGTATTTCATAGATGAGAACCTCTATTCCATAGAGGTTCTGTGAGGTTAATGATGTCCTTGCCCACAATCACATGGCAAGCAAATAGCAGTGTTCATTTCTGAAGCCAGCACTCTTTATTCTACACTGGGAAGACTTTGAACTGGCCAAGAAGTCCTTCTGAGCATGGGAGATTTCATAGACTGAGCGTTCTTACAATGTAGATAACTGGCTACTTTTGTGTGTGGTCAGCCCTTTGGGACCACTGTCTGTCACTTTAACTCAAATGTATTTGTGATATGGGCAACTTAGGGGTGTGGTGGATAGAGCCTTGGGCCTAGAGTCAGGAAGACTTGTGTTCAAATTTAGACGCAGTTACTAGCTGTATGACCACTCTGTTAGCCTCAATTTCTTCATCTATAAAGTGTGCTAGAGAAGGAAATGGCAAATCACTCCAGAATCTTTGCTAAGAAAACCCCAAATTGGGTCATGAAGAGTCTGACACAACTGAAATGACTGATCAGCAACAACAAATCCATGATATCATCTATTTAAAAGTTCCTTCCTATAATGCAGACTGCAATTTGCCTATAATTGTTTTCATGTGTGACTTTATTCTCTTATAAATTCTCCCTGGGGGGACAACTTAATAATAATGATGTTTGTCCTTTGTTTTTGAAAAAGACCATGACATCAGGGAAGTGATGCCATGATAAACAAAGTGAATTGAATGTGAGTGAGGTGCTGTGCTAAGTCACCAGTCTCACTTTTTCCTCCAGAGCCATCTGGGTGCAGTGCCCAGATATGAATCAGGACAACTGAAGATAGACCTGGATGTGAGGCAATCAGGGTTAAGTGACTTGTCCAAAGTTACACAGCTAGTAAGTGGCAAGTGTCTGAGGGTAGAATTGAATTCAGGTCCCCAGGGGGACAACCTAATATGCTTCAGGTCTCCCTCTCTTGACATGATGAGGGTATCAGTGGAACATACTGGATGTCCCCCTCTCTATTTTTGCACCCACTAAATAACCAGTTCATCTTCTCTTCCCATCATAGATAGTTTCCATGATATCTTATACTCAGATTCTTCTTTGAAGGATCTATATCTAGGACAGATTGTACAGATGGATGCTGAGTTAGAACAAAAGTAAAATAGTAGATCCAGCTGAATTTTCTGTAGGGAGTTATGGTACTCATACCAATCTTAAGCCTCACAAAGAATCAAAGCCTCACCTTTTTAATACCAACATTCTCCTGGTGTCACTCAGTGGCATTGGCACATGGAACACAACAATCACCATAACTAGTAGCTTAAATTTTTGGATATGAGAGAATGATTGGTGTGCTGCTCTATTTGCTTGTCCTTTATCTTTAAATTAATAAACTTGTAAATGGTTCATGTAACTGTTTATTGGTTTGAAAGGAATTCCAGAAGGTTTCTAATTGGTATCAGCTTATCTAATCTACCATCCAAAACTAGAACTCAGTTTCACTCTCTCAGAAACTATAAATATTTTAACTGATCCCTCTATAGATAGAAGACATTAGGATTTGAGGGAAATGAGCATGTCTTGGGACTTTAGTCTTTAGGATTTTGCTAGAATTAAAAACCCTGAACAAAATGCTGTGTTTGTTGATTTAAGGTTTCATAGTAACATAAATCTTGCAGTATAGTTCTCCCAAAGAAAGATAATTTAAGTTAGTGATTAATTTAGACATGTTGGTTTAGAGCCAAAGCAGTTTAAAAAAAACTGTTTGTGGTTGAGGATACAGCATTAAAAAAAGATAAACTTTAGTGACCTATTTCTTTCCAGTTTCAATGGTACATTATTTCTTTAGTTCTTTAGTAAATGATCCCAATTTTTAATTGCTTTGGAAGAGCATTGATATTTATTTTTATGTTTCACTTATTTTTAAACTATTCTAGCAGTGCTCAAATATATGTGTGTATGTGTGTATTTTAAATGCATGCATGGCAACTGGCATAAATTGTTTCTTCCTCAATCCATTTAAGCTTATCACAGCCTATGTCCTGGCCAGAGCTTCACACATTCTTCCCACTTTCAGAGTCTTATTTGCCAAGTACAACATTGTCTGGATGGTGGGAAAATTCATCAGGAGAATTCAAGTTCAACTGAGACTTCTTTCTCCATGGATTTTCTGGGAGCCGAAAACAACACACTGATAAATCATGAGACCCGACAGCCCATTTCCCACTTTTAAAAACCACAAAAGTAGAAGAATAATTTCCTGGCTCCTTGTCAATGAGGGTTTTGCATCACATCCATTTGGAACTATCAGTTAGTAATGTGAACTAACATGTGTAGGCTGTTTTATGCCTACATAGAGAATCGCTAAATGTAGACAAAACATAAGATGATGCTTGAATAGTTGTAACCCTGATACTTGTCTTAAAAAGCAGGTACTATTTCATCTTCATCTTGTCCAGCAATTAGCACACTCACCCCAGGAAGACAAGAGGTATAGGAAAAACATTTCAAAAGTACAGAGGAAGAAGTAGGATTAAGGCAAACATTTATATAATCAGAAAAAATGACCCAGGAAAGACAGGAAATCTGGTGATGCTCTGTTTACCTAGTGCAATGTTAAACTAGCTTGTGAGAGATACAAACCAGAACCCTCTGAATAAATCATTGTGAAGGTAAGAAGAGACTAATAGCAAATATTGTCCTTTTAATGCTATCTCACCAATATGGCACATCATATTACACAGGACAGATAAATTTCCTTTGAAGAATACCTAGACTATGATTTTTTTCTTCAATAGCAAATGATAGGACATAATGGACTTATACTCCGAGGAATCCATTTATGAGGTTACTCTACATGTATCACAATTCTTTTACACCTACTTCCCCTGTATGACTTTTGTTCACATCATGCAATAAACACTCCAAAGGAGATCCATTTCCAAGAGCTGAAAATTGATAGTTGACAAAAACAGGTATACAAATAAAAAGCACAGAATTTGACAGTTGGGAGGGTCCTAGCTCAACAGTTATTTAGTACAGCTTATATATGAAAAACAATCTGCAACGAGCATATCTGATGAATGGTTAGTGAGCCTTCTCTTGAAAACCTCTGAGGTTTTCAAAACCTATCCTAGGCAGCCCATTCTGCTTTTGTATGGTTTCAATATTAAGGAAATTTTTCCTTACATCAATACTAAATTTGCAACTTTGAAATTTCTACCTGTTGTTCCTAGTTCTACCCTTTCAGGTCAAATAATACCCATCTAATTCTTTCTTTACATCTTTCACAAAATATTCTTGAAAGTATCAATCATGTCCTCCCTCCTCCCCCAAGTCTTTTTTTCCTCCCAGTTCTTGCTTTTTTTTTTTTAGGCTTTTGCAAGGCAAATGGGGTTAAGTGACTTGCCCAAGGCCACACAGCTAGGTAATTATTAAGCGTCTAAGGGTCAGATTTGAACTCAGGTACTCCTGACTCCAGGGCTGGTGCTCTATCCACTGTGCCACCTTCCCACCACCTAGCTGCCCCCTCCTAGTTCTTTCAAATCATATTCACATGTCATTGATTTGAGGCCCTTCACAGTCCTAATAATCCTTCCTATTCTCCAGTTTAATGTGATTCCAAAAAGTGAACCCAATGTTCCAGATGTGTTCTGTCCAGGGCAGAGGACAAGGGTTCTATCAATTCCTCATTCCCAGAAGCTAAGTCTCTCTTTATAGCCCAAGAAGGAATGCATTAATTTATTTGATTGCTGAATCACAGTGCTGACTCATAATGAGTTTGTAGTCCACAAAAAATCCCTTTATCTTTTTACAGACTAATTGCTATCTGTCCACATTTTTCCCCTACCCTAAACTTGATAAGTGTATTTTTGATTGAAAATATTAATCCTCATTTTCATCCTTCCTGTGTTCCATTTTAGTAGTTTTAGTCAAATGCTAACCTGTCAGGATCTTTTGAATTCACCTCTGAGCATGTTGTTACCAGCAGGTTTGATGAAAATGCCAATTATGCCTTTACATAATTGTTAAAAATACTTAATGGATATAGATTCCTTCCTTGGAGACCCCCTACCACATTTATGGGATCCTATAAACTCCCTAAGTTTGAACATTCAACTAGTTCTACATCCTTCTAACTGTATTATTGTGTAGGTCATATTTCTTCTACAATTTCTTCACAAGAATAGCCAGATATAGTTTATATATTATTTTGTTAAAATATAGGTAAACTGTATACAGCATTCATTTATCTACTAGGTTAGTAATGGTAGGAAACAAGGGTAGTTTGGTATGATCTGATCTTGTTTGGATCACACTGCTCTTTAAAATCTTTGTAGTCTTTGCTTCCCTTTCCAAATGTTCTCTAACCATTTCTTAATGATCTATTCAAGAGTTTTCCCAGGAATCAGAGTCAAACATATTGGGCTACAGTTTACAAACTCTATTATCTTCCCTATAAAGAAAAATTGTACAACTTTTTGTGGAATAAACTTGTGGTACCTTTCTTGTTTTTTATGAGGTTATTAATACTACTCATCATGGCTCAAAAATTATATTCACTAGCTCTTTTAGTCCCTAAGGATGTAGTTCATCTAGGCCAAATATTTCAAATTTATCAGAGGAAATTTATCTTTCTATCTTCTTATTTATGTGGAGATTAACTCCACATTAGCTATTTTTGTTCTGTTCTTTCCAGGGAAAAGGTCATTCTCTTCAGCAGCAAAAACAGAAACAAAATGTGAATTGTTAGGTGACACAGCAGAGAAGATGCCAGACCTAACTAGAGCCAGGAAGTTTTGAGTTCAAATTCAGTCTTTGAGCTGGATGATTCTAAGCAAATCACTTCAACTTTGCTTCAGTTTCTTCATCTGTGAAATGGGGATGATGATGATGATAATAATAATAATAATAATAATAATAATAATAATAATAATGCCTACCTCCCAGATCACATGTGAGGATCAAATGAAATAGTAGTTGTTAAATTTAGCATAGTGCCTGGCTCATAATAAGCATGATCCAAATGTTAGTTATCATCCTCCTCCTCCTCCACCTCCTCATCATCCCATCTGTCCAAAGGAGAGCATCTATTACTTCTTTGATCTTCATTTCCCCCCCTCAATTTAGCTAAAAACCTTGTCTATCCACCTTTTTCAAATCTATGGCACAATGGGAAGAGCACTAGTCCTGAAATCAGGAGGACCTGAGTTCAAACCCCGCCTTAGATGCTTACTAGCTGTGTGATCTTTGCAAGTCACTTAACCCTGACTGCCTCGCATCCAGGACCATCTCCAGTCATCCTAATTCATATCTGGCTATTGGACCTAGATGACTCCAGAAGAGAAAGTGAGACTGGTGACTTAGCACAACATACCTCTCACCCAAATCCAGTTGCTATGCTTGTCAATTCCTTGATCTCATGGTCTTCCTTGAGAAGAAAGACAAACATCCCTTGTTCTCAGTTTTTTTGCCAGCTTTGCTTCATTCTGAGATATAGTACTCATACCATTTTATAAGACTATGTTACGTTCTTTTTTCCCATTTTTCTGTTACCTGCCCTGTACTTAAAAAAGTCTATCAATTGGTGGATTTGTTGAACATTCAATAGGTCTCTTTAGACAGCTCTCATTTTTTTCCTCTCTCATTGGAATTATTTCTCTTTATTTCTTAAAAATATTATTCTTCAGTTTTTGTCCTTCCTGGGTTAATTTCCCTGGTAGAATATTAGTCCATGAGATTCTACCTATCTATCATCTGGGCTTTTGGAAACATATTTTCCAAAAAATCTCCTCTATCACAGACTCTGGAGTAATAATTATCTCTCCTACCTCTTATTCCCATCTTACAGGGTTCCCATAATTTCCATGTCAACAGCTAGTTCTTTCCTGTTAGTAGGAATGAGATTCAAGAATTTCCTAGCTTACTGCATATGAGGTAGGAAGAGAGAGGAGAGAGAGAGAGAGAGAGAGAGAGAGAGAGAGAGAGACACACACACACAGATAGAGACATACACACAGAGAAAAAAGAGAAACAGACAGAAAGACAGAGACAGGTAGATATAGATATAGATAGAGGGATAGAGACATAGGGAGACACAAAAAGAGACACAGAGATAGAAAAACTATGGAAGAAAAGAAAAGCAGAGATAGATAGATGGAGAGAGAGAGAGAGAGAGAGAGAGAGAGAGAGAGAGAGAGAGAGAGAGAGAGAGAGAGAGAGAGAGAGAATTATATCAAGTCCTCCTCTATTTCTTTGGAGGACAGAGAAGACTATATTTCCCAAACTCCTCTATTTCTCTTTTCTGTCCATATGGTCCATAATATATTTCAATGATGAAATAACTTTTGTTTTTCCCTCCATTGACTTGCATTTAAATTGTCTCTATCCTGTTTCCTCCCCTAGTTTCTTGATTTCTTCATAGTAGTATACCTTTTTAATTTTACTCTGCATCCTTGTTGTATTCTTTTCTTTTCTATTCTATTTGGTTTCTTTTGAATAAGTCATTCCATAAAAAAACCATGTAGTCTAGTCAGGGGTTTCATTCCACCTAGTCTTTTTTTTTTTAAATTGTATTTATTTACAGCATTGGGGTTAAGAGTAACTTGCCTAAGGTCACACAGCTAGGCAATTATTAAGTGTCTGAGACTGGATTTGAACTCGGGTTCTCATGACTCCAGGGCCACTACTCTATCCAATGCACCACCTAGCTGCCCCCATTCTACTTAATCTTTTTTTTTTTTAAGATTTTTTTCAAGGCAATGGGGTTAAGTGGCTTGCCCAAGGCCACACAGCTAGGTAATTAATTACTAAGTGTCTGAGTTCGGATTTGAACCCAGGTCCTCCTGACTCCACGGCCGGTACTCTATCCACTGTGCCACCTAGCCTCCCCCATTCTACTTAATGATGCCTATGGTGTCAAATTTTCACTCTTGCATTAGGTCCTCTAGGACCTATTGACATCTGATCCCAGGGGGGTTTGCCATTGGCTTCTTTTATTTTTGGAGGGCTATTGTTCCCTGTGGGCTTCTGCCATACTTCTTCCTTTGTTGTAGCTACATTCTATGGTGGCTAATTTGGTGGATATACATAGATAATTTTCTCCTTTCCCCTCCCTTTTCTTTTTAGCTTTAAAATCTATCCTCATACAATATATTCTAATCAGTCTTTGTTAGGAGTATTCCATCTCTATAAGCAAATCTTTATGGTACAAAATAAAAAAAATCTCACTTTCAAACATTGCCTTCTTAACTAGTTATTCACTTTTCAAATCAATTTTTCTTTCCCAAATTTTTCACCTCAAAGAACTTCAGTGAGTAAGCACTACCTTTGCTCTATGTTCTTCAATTTTTTTTTAAGTTTTTGCAAGGCAAATGGGGTTAAGTGGCTTGCCCAAGGCCACACAGCTAGGTAATTATTAAGTGTCTGAGACCAGATTTGAACCCAGGTACTCCTGACTCCAAGGCCATTGCTTTATCCACTACACCACTTAGCCGCCCCTAAAACTAATAGTCTTCTAAGATTCCTTCTGGAATATTCATTTATGCCCACATTAATCAACAGATATGGGTTTTGATTCATTCTGAGAGGTTCCTTTATTTGTTTTTGCAAGACAATGGGGTTAAGTGACTTACCCAAAGTCACACAGCTAATAAATATCAATTGTCTGATGCCAGATTTGAACTCAGGTCTTCCTAAGTCAAGGGCCAGTGCTCTATCCACTGAACCATCTAGTTGCCCCTAAAAGATCTCTTAATAGATATTAACAAGTTAGCTGATAACTGTACTCTTCCCCCATATCCTCCTGTACTTTTGAACACAGATTCACCAATTGCTTCATTCTTTCAATGATAAATATTGGATGTTTAATCCTGGATCTCAATCTTCATTACCCACTAATCCTGGGGCTCCTGTCTTTGCTTTGGAGGGTAGAATTGAAGAACTCCTCCCAACTACTACTCTCCTTACACTTTCCATCCTACGCATCACTAATTGTCTCTCCTGCCCCTTTTCATCTTCCTTTTATGTGAAGTCTTCCCCCTTTAGATTGTAAGCTCCTTGAGGGCAGAGTCTCTTGCTTTTTTTCTTCTTTTAGCCTGGTGCTTAAGACATTTGAGTTACTTAATAAATGTTTGTTGACTGGCTGGTCAATGACCTTCTTTAAAATAAAACAGTATACAACATAAACATGTAATTTCCTGTATGGTGGTTAATTTGGAAGGGGTCTGTGACTAACAATGGAAACTTTAGGCCAAAGGCATGGACATTTTAGTCACTTTATTTGCATAATTCCAAATGATTTCCTTTAGGATATTCTTTTTTAGAGTTCTTCATTAGTTATATGTTGTAACCTGTCCTCATCCAACATGAACTCTTGCCAAATCTCTATGTGTGATATTCATTTTAATTCTTCCAAAGCAGTTGTATTGCATGTCTCCTTGAAATCTAAGAAATCTGGTAGAATCTTAATATTAAAAAGATGGGCCTTTGCTTTCATGGGAGCTATGAATCAGTAAAAGAGCTTTGTTATTCATGCTAAAGATGAAGATGGTGACTATAATTATAGATTTTTCCTTTCTGCCAAGGCATCAGGTATGCTTTCTTGCCAAAGGAAGAATACCAGACTGCCTAGATTAATGGTATATTGCAATGATTCAAATCCTGTCATTTGAGAAACTAATAACATTAAAGATCCTCTGGTTGGAAAAACCTTCGACCTTTAAATTTGTTACATATGAAAACTCAAGTTAATGAAAATACATACTTTAAATAAGAAATAATGCTGTTAAGAATTAAATGACTTTGGTGGACAGACTGATGGGGGACAGATGAAACAAAAAAAGAAAAATAATCAAAGAATCCTAGAAAGAGAACTGCAATGAATCTCAGAAAGCTACTCACAGAAATTTAGAAAAAAGACATTTACAGAGAAGGTGGGAATCAGCTTTGAAATCTAACTTTTTCTTGAACTCTGCCTCTGATCCAATAAGTAGATTGTAAGTTCCTTGAGGGCAGTGACTTATAGTTTTCTTCTCCATCCCAAACTCTATTTTGATAATACTAACAATTAACATTTATATTATGCTTACTGTGTTTCAAACACTATGCTAAGCCTTTACAGTTTTTAGTTTATCTCAAGGAGTTTAATTTCTATTGGGAGAAACCATGTATATACATTAACACAAATATGAACCATATACAAAGACAAACATACTAGATTCGATGGTGATGACCATTTTGTGAGGGAACTTGCAGCTTGGGGTTGGCCTCATGTAGGATTTGGCACTTGACTTGAACTTTGAAGAAACTGTACCAAACAATGATGAGGAGGGATTGCATTCCAGGCAGAGGGGACAGCCTGGGCAAAGACATGGAGATGAGAGATGGAATGTTGGTATGTGGACAGTTTGACTTTCCCTTTCCTTCCTTTCCACAATTCTCATGACCTTTGTCTCCAGTCTAGCCAGTCTTGTACAGGAGAGATCATACCTTAGATAGCTTCCTCACCAAATGAATTTGCCTTTTGTCTCCAAAATTCCCATGATGTAAAATACTTAAAGTAATGTGAATTTAAAAATTCCCAATAATGGTAATAATTATAATGAAAGCCACATTTCTCAGAGTGTTTCACATTAACTGTCCCACAACTATGAAGCAGCAACTGCTTAAGGGAAAAAAAATAACACAAAACACCCTCCACACATTTTGAATATTGCGTGACTGTCTTCATTTCACCATTTATGAGTTCATGACAATTTCAAATTGTATTTTTGTGAAGACATATTTGATCTACTGCAGGTTTTCCGATTGCTAAACTCAGGAAATAGAACCTGAACAGCTCTAGACATATTTTTCCGGCAAAAGTGCTTGCTGTCCCTGCTTTCTTTCTGGGTAAAAGACACCTGCCAGGAGGAGTGAGATCTAGGGAAGTAATCTTTGATTCAGTCCAGCAAAGTCTGTCTCTCTGGCATGCCTTTCCATGGCATGAAAATAGGGGAAAGTTAGGTTTGCTCTCTATTTCTACATGATAAATATTAATTTTAGACATGAAAAATAACAGGAACCACATTTTAAAACATTATGGTTATATTATCACAGTATTATTTATAGTTTGAAAAGAATGATCACTGGAACTAAACTTTTTTTTCTTATGTTAAGTTTCTTATTGCAGAAACATGCCTTTTTTTTTCTATTTATTCCTTGCCTTATTGTACTTGGTTGCTGCAGCTGGGATGAGGAGCAGAAACCCTGAATCACTAAGGAAAAGGACTGTTCTTGTCATCTCTATGTCAATATCAAATAGGAAGTAGGTTTTCCTCCCTCATTGTGGTTTTGGCTTCTACATATTCAAGTTGAGATGTTTCTTCCTGTCAAATATAGTACCAGAAACTGATGTTTTTCTAGTATTTGATTTAAAAAGATGAAAAAGATGTTCTTCCCTTAGCCAAATCCCAGAAAAATAATTAGATCTTCTACTCAAATTACAATGGCATATTATAATTTAAATGACATTGAACTGTAAGCCTAAATACCCAGTAAATTTTGTTATTTAGCTACTTTCAAAGCAATTTAAATGAGACATTATATAAGAAGGCAAAATGTTTCCAGCATTTCTAGTATTAATTTTCATTCTTATTCTTCTTAAAGGGATAAATATTTTAGTTCACATAATATGAGTGATCCCTTTCCCCTGTCCATACAGCATACTGAAGTATGCTGAAGCAATAGTATTTGTATATAATTGAACCTGTCATGGGCAAATACACCTGTTTTAGGAACTTTGCTGTTGTTTCAGCCAAACTGAATAAAAGGAGACTGAGTTTCTTTAAAGCTATTTTTGAATATAGAGTTAGAATTGGATTCCCCCTCCTTTTCTTCCACTTCTGATTTTGTAATTAGCTTTCTTTATTATGTTAACCTAGAGGAAATTAGGTCTTGTTGTTATGTTTTCTGGTCTAAAGCATATGCCCACAGTAGGTTAATTATATCTTGCTCTTTTTCCATTTGTGAAAGGGAAACAACAACAATAAAAAGTACGAATTATTTTCCCAAAGAATAACTCTTAGGAAGATTCAAATGATGTAGATGTCATGGACTCATAAGGGAAAAAAAAAACATAAACAGAAGAAAGAAATTCAGAACATCAAAAAATAGAGTTTAAAAGTGGTTGACTATTTCAAAAGGCCTGTGATTTCAATACATGTCTCTCCTCATTCTGGCAAAAAAATCTTCATTAGCTGCTATGTCAAAAATGTGCTGTCACCTGGTAGTCAGGCTTCTAACCATGAAACTTTAAGGGACTCAGTTGGACTGGTATTCTAAGGGTTTCCCCTTTTCTGGCAAGGCAAGGGGGTTAAGTGACTTATCTAAAGTCTCACAGCTAAGCAATTCCTGAGGCTGAATTTGAACTCAGTTTTTCCTGACTCCAGGGCCAGTGCTCTATTTACTATGCCACCTAGCTGCCCCCCTTCCATAAGATTTTGCAAATAAATTCTTTTGCTTTTGTCTTCATAGCTTTCTGCTTAGCAAATGGTATGAGTATTTCCTGACTAGGGTGAATTTTATAATATTTTGGTCTCCTCATTATGGGAAATAATTTCCATAAGTTAAAAGTTAGCATTAAATTTATTATAATCATTGTCTATGTCCTTTCCTTCACTCATTTTTAGCTGCAATAATTTGATTAAATAGGTCAGGTTTGAGTTGCTTTAATTGTACCTCATATCTTTTCCCATTTTTAATCTTTCTTTTTGCCTTGTATTAATATTGATTTTTTGCTCTGTCAGTGGTCTGACTGTAAGGTGTTTTGAAGATGACTTCTGTATCAATAGTGAATTATAATAATGAGTCATTTCTTATTAAAATTGATTTCATCTATCTAATCCTAGAACCTCCCTCAAAAACCATTTTAAAACTCCTCTAATTTTAGAGATAAGGAAACTGAGACTTAGAGAGTGTAAATGACTTGCCCAAAGTAGGGACTGGCAGAATTTGAATTCAGATCTATTTGACTCCAAAGCCAATTATTTGACAATTGCCAACTCTGATAACTTCTGATTCTTTTTTCTGAGAAAATATCCATGATTGATGTTTTTATGTAGTCAGCTAGGTGGTATGTGTGAAGTTAGAAGTATCATCTTTCCCTGTTCAAACTTGATCTTAGATACTCACTACCTGTGTGTGATACTGGGCAAGTCATTTAACCCTGTTTTCCTCAGTTTCCTTATCTGTAAAATGAGCTGGAGAAGGAAATGATAAACTACTCAGATATCTCTGTCAAGAATATCCCAAATGGAGTCATGAAGTCAGACACAACTAAAAATGACTAAACAGCAACAAAGTTTATAAGCCTTTGATGTCTTCCATTTCTTATTCTTGAACTCTATTTTCCAGCATATTTTCACTGTCCTTTACCATCAATTGATCCCAATCAATAAACATTTATTTAGTGTTTACTGTGTACCAGACACTCTGCTAAACCCTGTCCACCAATGTTGAAATGACCCTCAATCAATTTTGATTTTATTTAGAAGGTATTATTGAATTCTTTGTAAAAATTTTCTATCTCTTAATCCTCTACTACAAAGACATGCAGTCAGAAAAGCTGCAATTATTTCCATTTTATTCTTTTTCAGATATTTATTATGAGTCCTGAAATATAAAACAATTAGATATCCAATGATATTATTTTTCTTATTGTCTTTGAATACATGAAAAAAAACTATGACTACTATTTTACTCTTCAGGAAGATTATATTTCATTTAGCTATAAGTTACCTTTTTTCTCTTATAGTTTATATATCAAGATTAATACAAATAATTTTCTTAAGAAGTATATTCACTCATTGATCACTGGTCAAGATTCTTAAACTTGGAACACTAATAAGTTAATATTTATAGATGGTTTAAAAACTATGGGCTTCTTAGAATCTTTAGTCCTTTCCCCCAATCATTTTGCCACCATCTTTGCATAAAAAGAAAGGAGCAGTTTAAGTCTTAACCAAAATATTCAACACCTAGAATTGAATTTAGCATATTGATGATGGAGAGCCTTATTCACTTAGATTGGTTCTTAGAAAGCAGACATAGTTCATTGTCATACTCAGCATGATAAAAACTTCCAGAGCTTATGTACCCCTGGCATAACTGTAGGTTATTCCCATTACCATGTTAAAGCATAAAGTAGAAATTCATTAGTCTTTCAGATTTGGCAACGAATTTTTAAAGCCTTGTAATATAAAGTTTCAGCCATCTTAATTTTTTGACTTGGCTAACTGAATTTTTTCCTGAATTTGTTGTAATAAAGGACTAAATTTACTGTTCACAAAACAATAAGGATTGAATTCTTGATTTTATTAGTACAATAAGCACCTTGGATGAGGGAATATCCTCTACCAATATAGATTGGTACCTTCTTGGCAATTTATAGTTCTTAGAAAATTGCTGAGAGCATTGAACAGTTAAGTGATATGCCAGGGTCACATAGAATATGTAACAGAGAAGGGACTTGAACCTATTTTTTTCCTAATTTTTACATAGTTTTTTTTTTATCACTACATCAT
The DNA here is from genome assembly GCF_037893015.1 of Macrotis lagotis. Taxonomy (NCBI): domain Eukaryota; kingdom Metazoa; phylum Chordata; class Mammalia; order Peramelemorphia; family Peramelidae; genus Macrotis; species Macrotis lagotis. The sequence goes on along the minus strand of NC_133664.1, from coordinate 191,813,984 downwards.
CAATATCAAATATAAGGATCTCTGTAATTGCATATTTGCTTAAAAAAACTCAAAATAACATTATTTATGTTGTAGTGTATTTTTTATTTAATAAAATGTTTCCCAGTAAGATTTTAATCTTATATATTGCTTGTCTCCATAGATTGCAAGTTTTTACAACTGCACTACAAGACAAAACTACATTTTTATAGACTAGGAAAAATTCATTTATTTAAAGACTGTTTTTATACCCGAGAAATTAGTAGATGCCTGAACCTGTTTTTCTAAATCTTTTATGTTGTTTCTATTTTATTCTATTAGTTTGTTTTCTATGTGGTCTTGATTTATTTGATAGATTGAAAATCACAAAACCATGGAAATTAGATATTGTTTAATTTTTTTCTTTTGGTCTCAATATTCAAAAGTCTTGTTTGGGCCTGAAAATCTGGGTAGTACCAGTATCACTTTTATCTTTTTCTGTTTCAATAATAAACTCTGTGATTTTATTTAAACTTATTTTTCCTTTGTGTATTCTTTATTGGTAGTCAGGTCTTCCACATATTTCTTTTTTTAAAAAATTAATTAATTAGTTATTTCATCTATATGCACATGGATATTTTTAAATTACAAAATTTCCTTCCACCCTCCCTTCCCACCCCCTCCTCAGCAGTGAACAGTCAGGTTAGCACTGTACATACATATTTTTGATAAAAAGATTTACAGATTAATCATTTTTGGTATGAGGAATTAGGATTAAGGGAAAGAGTTACATAAGAGATAATTTTTATAAAGTGTTCATCAGATTTTAAAGGGTTGCTTTGTTTTGTTTTGTTTTTCTTCCCCTGAATGGGGATAACATTGTCCATAGCTGGTCTAATGTGGTTGTCCTAGTTCTTTGAACCGCTGAGAGGAGCTGCATTCATCAGTAATCTATAATCACATAAGAGTTTGACTTAACTGTTCATACAAGAAAAACAAAGTGGATGAAATATGTCTGTTATCTAGACTGTTATGAAATCAGAATTCTAAATCCTATCTCTATTGTGCTTCTAGAAAGCTTACATTACTGCAAAGTCATTGCTTCTTTGAAAGACTGAGAAATTTTACTTCCCATGGGAAACTTCATTACTACTCAGTTTGTTGCAGTTATAATCTGTTAATGTGTTACTTGCTCCTGGAATGTTCCCATCACACCTAACTCTGTACTATCCTTATTCATCATTCAACTTTATACTTAACTTGATTTATCTTCCAATTCTACTACTTCTTCCTCAAATCTCTTCTACCTACCTCTATACTACTATGGCTACTATTGGTCCTTGACTTAGTTGAAATCTAAACTCAGTTGCTGTCAAGCCGTATGATCCTGGGCAAATCACTTAACCTTTGTTCACCTCAGTTTCCTCATCTGTAAAATGGATATAATACCAGCACCTACTACTATCCAGGATTTTTGAAACAATCAAATTACATAATAATAATAATAATAATAATAATAATAATAATGATAATAAAGCATTTAGCATGCTACCAGGCAAGTATTAAGTATTATATAAATACTAGTTGTTATTGTTATTCCATTCATTTATTCATCTTATCCATTCGGTCTTTAAGACCATACATAAATGCTTCTTTGGTCAGTTTGGTGAAGGACATCATTATGGAACTCTGATTGCCTTTTGTAGCTATAAGAATAAAGAACATTTTTTGAATATAAATAAGAACTCACAAAGTACTAGGGGCATATTTCAACAATTCTGGTGTCATTCCCCAAGTTGTACTGTCTCTGATTCTGGTAAGCCCAACTTGGTCGTTATGTCTCACTGACAGTTGGGTTCCATGGCTAGATAAGAGATCTATTGAATTTTTATCTGGAGAAGCAGTGAGACGCATGGTTGTCTAAAAGTGAAAGCAAGGCTTTATCAATGAATTCTGGCAAGAATCCTGACAGGTTAAGGTCCCTGTCTTAATTAAGCTGATTGATAAGAATTGTTTTAGCATCTGACAATTTTGTGGCTCCTTCCTAGCTTAGACTGTTACTGTGAATTTGTTCAGATTTATGTTGGTTTCTGTTGTTCTTGCATATTTGTGTCTTTTTATCTCTTGTCTATGGTAGGAAGGCTTCACAACTTCCATGCCTGATGTGATTTTAGATCCTTTTGTTTAGCTTCTGGGTATATTTACTCCTAAATGAAGGTCATAGAAGTTTTGAGATAAACTGCAGCACTGGAATCTGTTGATGTTATCTCAAAGTCTTGAACTTTGCTTCTTACTCAGGGCTCTCAATCTGTTTATTTTGTCTGAGGATTTTAGAACTTCTTGGTCCTGCTTGCTGGCTCTGTCTGTCTGCTATGCCTGCTGTGATTTGTGGAGTCCTAAGAATTGTTTCCCTCAATCATTAATTCCAAAACTATGAACTCCAGAGAATTCCAGACAGTATTCTTGAATTACTAGTATCAGTGGGCTTCTCTCTGGTGGGTCTCCTTTCACTGTGCCCCTTAACTCTAGAAAAATCTGGTATAGCAAATCTGTCTTTGAGTAGTAGAAAATTCTCAGACAGACCACTCTGGGTCCCTCAAAAATTTGCCTATGGATATTTTGAATCGTGTGTACTTTCTGGTGGGTAGGGCAAACTCCAAGATAACTTTGATTTCCCTGAAAAAAAAAAGAAGACAATGTCTTATTTCATGTACACTCATTATAGTTCTAAAAACTGTCAGTTTTAGGGAAGGTAGAAATTTTTAACCCTGAATAGGGGCTGGGAACCTTTAGTCCTCTGACCGTATTGTGGCATTGCCAAGGCAACTGGGGGTGGGATGGGGGGAGGTAGAGACTCGAAATTCAATAAATCTAGGAGTTTTTAAGGAGTAAATTAATTAAATATTTGACCAAATACAATCTCTCCCCTGGCCCTGGTGGTATTATAAATATCCAAATGACCCTTGGCAGGAAAAAGGTTCCCCACCCTCTGCCCTAGGATGACTCAAGAAAAGATCATTTGATATAGATATAAAGAAAAAAATGCCATTTAAAGCTGCAAGCCTTAGGTGCTATGGAGAAAAGCATTTAAACAGAATTTAGCTGTGTATGGGGAAAGAAAAATAATAACACCTTGAGCAATTAATTTAGTGCTGAGAATTTTCAAGAGCCAGCCCTGTAATAGATCTAAGAAAAAATTGCTATTTTATTGTTTTGTGGTTGCATGGTTGAATGAAGTGTGATGCTTACCCCCATCCCCAAATTACTCTTCAATGAGACTCTCTAATGGAACTGGGGTCAGTTAAAACTTTTCTTTTAGAAAGATTTTATTTATTTTGAGTTTCACAATTTTACCCCCATTCTTGCTTCCCTCCCCCCACCCCCACAGAAGGCATTCGGTTAGTCTTTACATTGTTTCCATGGTATACATTGATCTCAGTTGAATGTAATAAGAGAGAAATCATATCCTTAAGGAAGAAAAATAAAGTATGAGATAGCAAAATTGCATAATAAGATATTTTTTTTTTCTAATTTGAAGGTAATAGTCTTTGGTCTTTGTTCAAAGTTCACAATATTTCTCTGGATACAGATGGTATTCTCCATTGCAGATAGCCCCAAATTGTCCCTGATTGTTGTACTGATGGAATGAGCAAGTCTATCATGGTTGATCATCACCCCCATGTTGCTATTAGGGTATACAATGTTTTTCCTGGTTCTGCTAATCTCGCTTAGCATCAGTTCACACAAATCATTCCAGGCTTTCCCAAATTCCCATCCCTCCTGTTTTCTAATAGAACAATAATGTTCCATGACATACATATACCACAGTTTGCTAAGTGATTTCCCAATTGAAGGACATTCACTTAATTTCCAATTCTTTGCCACCACAAACAGGGAAGTCAGTTAAAACTTAATTTGAACAAAGATCTCTGAGAGAACAGATAGAACAATGGTGGAAAAGACTTACTTTTTGAATTTATACAGGAAGATATGAATGAAATGAATCAGGTATGCAGTTTTGAATATATAATCTTGCATATTGTAATGGGAATGAAATTGCATTCATATTGAATTTCATTGTGTTTCTCTAAATATATAATAGTTTATTCAACTGGAAAGTTAGAAATTCAAACATTTGCAATTAGCCACTTTTTCATACTTATGTTTTTTCTGACTGTAGCTTCCATGGAAAATTTTAAAGTATAGGATTTGTCAAATCCTGCTCTCACTTTATTTTCTATATGATAAAAATGTGTTTTTGACTACTAAGTTGCAGAAAAGAAAGTTTTTCTTTTAAAAATTCTTTGCATTCAAGGCAAATGAATAAAAATAATTGATTACTAATAGTTCTTTGAGTTAATCTTTCTCTCTTTTAGTGTATATTTATAACATTTCTAACTCCTATAGTGTATTTATAACATTTAATTTTTTTCCATACCATCTTTAAGGGTCTTTGAATCCTTAGAAAATAACTACAAGGGCAGCTAGGTGGTGCAGTGGATAAAGCACCGGCCCTGGAGTCAGGAGTACCTGGGTTCAAAGCCGGTCTCAGACACTTAATAATTACCTAGCCCTGTGGCCTTGGGCAAGCCACTTAACCCTGTTTGCCTTGCAAAAAAAAAAAAATTAAAAAAAAAATAACTACAGGGGAGTTTTTATTCATTAAGGACTGTGTGTATATGCATGAATGTGTATATCTCTGTGTGTGAAATAATATTTTATATAAAGCAGGAAAAGTTTAATTTATTCATTGTCTGAATAAGTACTCTTGTTGAACTGAATTGATGATGATGATGAACAATTGTTAGCATTTTATAGCATCTGTTATATACTGTGTTAAGTACTTTACAGATATTTTTTCACTTAATCCTCACAATAACTATGGGAATTAGGTGCAATTATTATCATCTGTATTTTATGATTCAAAAACTGAAGCAAAATCTGGTTGTGTGTGGCCCAGAGTCACACAACTAGTAATTTTATGGTGGAATTTGAAATTATCTTGACTCTTGGTGTAGTGCTCTATCTCCTCTTTACCATTAGATCATAGAGAAATAAAGCAAAGCATAGCTCTATCTACTTGTGAATACTAATGACCCTAAAGGAAATAAGAGAAAAAGAGATAAAATATTTTTGGGAACATTCATATTTGATCCAGTAATAAAGGAATTTGCTTGAGTCAAGAAATTTTGTAAGGAGTTATAGTACCAGAGAGCCAAAAAATAAACAAAAAACTTGTTGCTGTCTGAGAACTAGAATTCATATTTAAATAAGAAACACTATTTCTAGAAAATTTATTATTTAAAATAAAAAGTGTATTAATTTGCAAGAGGGGTAGAAACAGTAATGAAAAAGGAAACTAAAATTGTTTACTAGGAATGTGTGAAATATGTTCTGCAAGCAGAGAAATATGAGGGGGGGAATTAATAGAAGTACCATTCTCTTTCCTTCTTCCCTACCTCCATGGAATATTTCAAGCATGCAGAAAAAAAAAGCAATAGCTTGTCTTAGAGCCTGTTTGAATTACAAGACATTTGTAAGTTATTGTAGACTTATAAATGGAATGGGAGGATTAAAGTCAGGAACTGAGAAAAAAAGGAATTTTGAATTAACACAGTAGAGATTTGAAGCTTAGTGAAAATATAATAATTACTAAAGAGATGGTTCAGATATTGGAAGTTTAATCACTGTAGAAAAGTAGAGAGGCATTTTAAAGTGCAATTATATGAATAGCAGGCATTAACTATTTGAGATTTAAAAGTAGTAGATTAAAGTTTTGTTTCTCCAATAGCAAGAAAAATGAATGTGACTTTATACTTAATAAATTGTAGGAGCCTGAAATGATTTCTTGAATTTTTTGTGAAAAAAATTGAGATCGTGAATTTCATTGCTAAGATTGAATTGAACTGAATTGAAATCTGAAATGGCCCTATGATGGAAACCATATCTACTAAGGTCCTACCTTATCCTATATATTATTTATACTGTATAGCTTGTATATAGTGTGTGTATGTGTGTGTATATATATGATATATAATACACATATGCATACATATAAAGTGTATGTGTACACATGTACATATATTTTATAATATTCAAATATATAATTATATACATATAATAGAATATAAAAATATTTATTTTTATACTATGTAAGTTCCTTGAGGATAGGGACTATATTTTCCCCTCTATTTGCATCCCCAGTACTTAACACAGTGCTGGTAATTAGTAAACACTTAATATTTTTGAATTTGATTGAATAGTCTGGTCTAATTTTTCCCTTAAAAGGTAGGGATGCTGTTTATGAAAATTGATTGATTCATAGAGCTAAAAATTAGAGCCCCTCATTGCCTGGGACGTAAAAGGGCCATGCCATGAAAAGTTGATACCCTTCAGATTCAACAGTTGTTATCATTGCCAAGTGTCAACACACCCTTTTGATCAAACATATTTCTATATGTTTGATAGGGAGTCCTGAGTTGGGAAGAAACCTGTTGCCCCGATCTTCCCAGGAATCCATATCATTTTGGAACTGATTTAAATATTGAAACAGTATTGAATCCCTGCTGAAAATCTTTTCCTAGGAAGTAAACTATTTTAAGATGGTCTATGAGTTTCTCATTTCATTCTGATTCTGAACCATACTGGTCTGAGTCATGACTAACTCAATGACCTTGTATATTTTAATCAATGTTGAATACTGCTCTAAATATGGTAATTAGAAAATGAGTTCCTATTTCAAGTATTTTTGCTAATTATGAAAAAGGTGATATGGGATTCATAAATTTATATATCTATATATTAACTTTGACAAAATACTTAAATGTATCTGAGTCCCATTATTCTTTTCCTACTAAATAGTATGATGATAATTTCATAGCAATATACTTTTAGTAAAGAGTTGATTTGGTTCTAAAACTGATCCAGATCTCCTAACAAACTATTCTTTTAATATATTGGCATTGTTACTTTTTTTTAAGTTTTTGCAAGGCAAACGGAGTTAAGTGGCTTGCCCAAGGCCACACAGCTAGGTAATTATTAAGTGTCTGAGGCCGGATTTGAACTCAGGTACTCATGACTCCAGGACTGGTGAGCTTATCCACTGCGCCACTTAGCTGCCCTGCATTGTTACTTTTAAGAATATAAAATGCATGGTGTAAAAATATTGTGGTTTACAAGAGCTGGGAATATCTGCATTATAATCAACATACAAAATAGTTTGCCTATATTCTATTTAAACAGTGAATTTTGATAAGTGTTTCTTGAAAATATAAATCCTAATTTTTTTTTTTTTTAGTTTTTTGCAAGGCAATGGGGTTAAATGGCTTGCCCAAGGCCATATAGCTAGGTAATTATTAAGTGTCTGAGGCCTGATATGAACTCAGGTACTCTATCTACTGCACCACCTAGCCGCCCCTTAAATCCTATTATTTTTCATGTAATTATGCTAAAGCGGTGAATGCCTCTTGGTACTTATTTTAAATAAAGGTCATTGAACATTTAAAAAATTCCAAATATTGAAACTTACTTGTGAGGAAAAATTTCTTTAGACTCCAAATCTGGTTCACTTATTGTCTGTGATTTCACCTTGATACTGTTATATTGATAAATCAGCAATTGAAATACAATTGGACAATGCACATGGAGAATGAGAAATAACTAATCAATATTTAAACTCATTCTGGTTGATGTTAATTCTTTTTTTTTATTTTAGCAAGGCAATGGGGTTAAGTGGCTTGCCCAAGGCCACACAGCTAAGTAATTATTAAGTGTCTGAGGTCAGATTTGAACTCAGGTACTCCTGACCCCAGGGCCGGTGCTCTATCCGCTATGCCACCTAGCTGCCCCGATGTTAATTCTTGGTAAGGTCAGGGCAGTGAAAATATCTCCCAGACACATTTTCCCTTTCATTCTGCTTCTTTTCTTTGACTGAAAATGTTTTCTCCTTAAAGGTCATTAACTTGACTAATATAAGGATTTTTTAAAAAAAAAACAGATCTTCTAATTTTTTTCTTTAACTGGTTTTCTAATTGCTCCCAGTGAGAAGCTTTATCAATGCAGATTGATTTTTTTCAATTATAATCTTAGTTACTTGGAATCATTAATAGGTTAAGTGACTCACCCAAGGTCACACAACCAAGTAACGATCAAATGTAGGACTCAAATACATTTTTCCTGACTCCAAGAATACTCTCTTTGCACTCTACTATACTGTCTCTCACTGGGCAATTATGGTGTGCGAATCATCTATTAAAGAAAGAATATCACTTCTGGCCAAGAAGGTGGAGAGAAGCCAGCTCCTGTGCTAAGGTCTCCAGATCTTTCCTCATAAACAGTATGAAACAAACCTCTTAATGGAGGTTCTATACAAAACCCAGAAAGAAGCTAGAAGAACATTTATCTCAAAGTCTGCCTTCAGGGATGGGGGGGGTGAGTGCAGAGTGCCTGCAGCCAGTGGGGAAGGGGCAAGAGCTGGACTAATCTAAGCTCAGCCCCAGGGGCTTTCACTGTGGAACCACTTCACTCTGAGAAACAGCCAGAGTGGAGGCGTGGTTGTGGGACTGACTTACAAAAAGGGCTGGAGAGTAGGTTCCAGCCTCTATCACGCCCTACTGTCTCAGAGGAGATATTACATTCAGTGAGTAAAGCCTCCAACACCCCTTACTGGCCAGCTGAAGATATTGCACTCAGTGAGTAAAGCCTCTAGGGATCCCAATACCAAACCTCTGTGAACCAGCTCCTCCCCCAACACAAGATATTGGGAAAATGAAGGAAGGTCAGCAGAAAGGGGGGGCCATAGAAAAATTCTTAGAAGGAAAAGACCCTAATTCAGAGACACATAGAACCTCTGGGGGGGGGGCGGAGCCAAGATGGTGACACGAAAGGATCGAGTCTTAGGAGCTCTCTGATAAAAATTCATAAACTAAAGACTCTAACTAAACTTTTGAGAGACAGAACCCACAGAGGGACCCAGTGAGGCAGTTGTCCTACTCAAGGTAACCTGGAAAAAAGCAGAAAGGCTCTGCTCCCCAGGGTCGGAGGGGTGGCCCACCAGAAGGGTGGCCCGCCAGAGGGAAAGAACTTCAGCCTCCTGGAGGTAGCCCCAGGGTGCTAGGAGCCGTGGCTCACAGCAGCGGGGTGTCTCCTGAGCTGCACTCCGGGGAGCATCGGCACAAAGTTGGGGAACAGCGGGGGACCTCTGCCAGAGTGAGCACGTGGAGCCCAGCCCTCAGGGCACATAGCCAGCAGCTTGGTCTTTAGGCAGCCCAGACCAGGAAACAGAAGCAGGTGGAGCCAGTAAGCAGGAGCCTCCAGGGCATGAGCCCATTGAGCTGAGGGAAGGGAGTGAAGAGAGAGACTGCGGAGCTCTGTCCTCTGCTCCTGGAACAGGACTCTGGGGCTCTGACCACATTCATATCCTGATCTCAATCTAGGCCCCCCCATAGAACAACAGCACCCCCCTACCTCAGCCCTCAGCCCCGTGGCAGAGGGGGGCGCTTATGGTCATTCACAGACCAGGAGGGAAGACAGAACCTCACACACTGAGTCCCTTGTGGGAGTGTCCCAAAAGCTCAGGAAGCACCCCAAAAAAACAGGCTTAGGCTGGGAAAATGAGCAAGCAAAGAAACAAGAGGAAGACCATTGAGAAATATTTTGCAAATGAGCCCAAGAAGGATCAAAATACTCAGTCTGAAGATGAGCAAGCACAAACTCCTGCATCTAAAGACTCCAAGAAAACCAGAAATTGGGCTCAGGCTATGATAGAGCTCAAAAAAGACTTTGAAAATCAAATGAGGGAGTTGGAAGAAAAACTGGGAAAAGAAAGGAGAGAGATGCAGGAAAAACAGAAAAATGAAGTCAGCAGCTTAGTCAAGGAAATCCAAAAAAATGCTGAAGAAAATAGCATGCTGAAAACCAGCTTAGGTCAAATGGATAAAACAGTTCAAAAAAGTTATTGAGGAGAAGAATGCTTTAAAAAGCAAAATTGGCCAGATGGAAAAAAGAGATAAGAAAACTCTCTGAGGAGAACAAATCCTTCAGACAAAGAATAGAATTCAGGGAGACTGAGGAATTTACCAGAAATCAGGAATCAATACTTCAAAACCCCAAAAATGAAAAATTAGAAGAAAATGTGAAATATCTCATTGAAAAAACAACTGATATGGAAAACAGACTTAGGAAAGATAATTTAAAAATTATTGGAATACCTGAAAGTCATGATCAGGAAAAGAGCCTTGACATCATTTTCAAAGAATTACTACAGGAAAATTGCCCTGATATTCTAGAAGCAGAGGGCAAAATAGAAATGGAGAGAATCCACTGATCCCCCCGAGAAAGAGATCCCCAAAAAACCAACCCCCAACAATATTATAGCCAAGTTCCAGAACTCCCAAGTCAAAGAGAAAATATTACAAGCAGCCAGAAGGACACAGTTCAAATATCGTGGAGCTGCAGTCAGGATCACACAGGACTTAGCAGCAACTACATTGGAAGCTTGTAGGGCTTGGAATACAATATACTGGAAGGCAAAAGAGCTTAGAACGCAGCCAAGAATGAACTACCCAGCAAGGCTGAGTGTCCTCTTCCAGGGAAAAAGATGGATTTTCAATGAACCAGGGGAATTTCAAAGGTTCCTTTTGGAATGGCCAGAGCTGAACAGAAGGTTTGATCTTCAGATACAGGACTCAGGTGAAGCATGGAGATTGGAGGAGAGTGGGCAAATATGAGGGACTTAATGAGGATGAACTGCATGTATAGAAAAATGATACTGATAATATTCATATGAACCATCTCAGTTAATAGAGCAGGTAGAGGAAGCTTTTATAGTTGAAGCACAGGAGAAAGCTGAATTCGAAGATAAAATATGGTGTAAAAGTGGAGTCAATAGGAAAAAAAGGGAAATGGAATGGGAGTAAGAAAAAGGAGAGGGGGAATAGTCCAAGATATTCCACATAATAAGTTTTTTTTATTATAATGAACTATTACAATGATATGGAAGGGGGGAGGCAAGGGGGAATGAGGGAACCTTTGCTCTCATCAGAGATGGCTAGGAGAGGAAATAGCAAATATACTTAATGGGGGTATAGACATCTGGAGTAAGAAGGGGAGGGAGCAGGGGGAAGGGGTGGGGATGTGAATAAAGGAGGAGAGGATGGACCATGGGGGGGAGAGTGGTCAGATATAACACGTTTTCTTTTTGTACTTCTTGCAAGGGGCTGGGATTGGATGGTCTGCTTAGGACCAGAGGGCCAGGGGGATTCTGGGCCTAAGGGTTGGTATGGGGGCTCAGGGCTTCTTGGTCCCAGGACCAGGGATCTGTCTGCTGCGCCACTCAGCGACCCTATAGCAGAGTCAGAGTGAAAGGAGAGGGAAAATATAGTACATGGTAGTGGAGAAATAAGAAAGGAGGGAGTTTCGATCAGCAATGGCAACATTGGAAAAATATGGAAGTAATTTTTGTGATGGACTTATCATAAAGAATGTGATCCACCCCTGACAGAGTTGTTGGTGTTGGAACAAAGACTGAAGCACATTTTTTGTTATTATTATTATTTGGGGGGAGGGTGCAGGGCAAGTGGGGCTGGGTGGCCTGCCTGGGGCCACATAGCAGGGTGCTCTTTGGGTGTCTGGGGCCGGATTTGGACCCAGGTGCTCCTGGCTCAAGGGCCAATGCTCTGTCTGCCACCCAGCCACCCCTACTATTATTACTATTTTATTTTATTTTGGGTCTTTTTTTTTCTTCTTTTTGGTTTTTGCAGGGCAGTGGGGATCGGGTGGCTTATATGTCACATGGCTGGGTGATTATTGGGTTTACGAGGCTGGACATGGACTCAGGTGCTCATGGCTCCAGGGCTGGTGCTTTGTCCATTGTGCCACCTGGCCATACCTACAATTATTACTATTCTTTTTTTTATTTTAAATTTTTTTCTCTTGCCTTTACTTTTTTCGGCCAAGCAAGTCTATCTATATTCATGGGGGAGGGGTATTTGTTTACTTGTAAACAAGAATGTTTTATTAATGTAAAAAAACATTTGTACAAAATGAGAATAAAAATAAATTAAAAAACAAAAGAACCTCTGAGGAGAATATGATTTGGACTCCAGCACAGGAAGATTTTCTTGAAGAAATCAGGAAGGAATTTAAAAATCACTTGGAAAATTTGGGAAAAGAAACCCAAAAGAAGATTAACACTTTGCAACAAGAAAACAAATCCTTGGAAAATACAATTGGACAAAAGCCAAAAAAAATGATTCTGTCAAAACCTCACATGATCAAAGGGAAAAGTCATACAAAAATAGAATTGACCAATTGGAAAAGGAGTTGTAAAAGGTAAATGAAGAAAATTCTTCCTTAAAAAAAAGAATGGAGTCTATGGAAACCAATGATTTCATGGGACAAAGAGAATTTATTAGACAAAACCAAAAAATTGAAAAAATAGAAGAAAATGTTAAATACCTCATCAGCAAAACCACCAACCTCGAGAATAGATACTATAAGGATAACCTAAAAATTATTGGTCTTCCAGAAAAATTGAAGAAGAAAAAAAGCATGGACTCAACATTTCAGGATTTAGTGATGGAAAACTGCCCTGATGTCATGGAACCAGAAGGCAAAATAGCTATTGAAAAAATACATTGAACTCCTCTGGAAAGGGATCCCAAAATGAAAACATCAAGTAATATTGTAGCCAAATTCCAAAACTATCAGATAAAGCAGAAAATCCTGCTAGTAGCCAGAAAGAGACAATTTAAATACCAAGGAGCCACAGTAATGATTACACAGGACCTGGCAGCATCAACATTAAGGGATCGAAAGGCCTGGAATGCAATATTTTGAAAATCAAGGGAATTTGGAATGCAGTCAAGAATTCATTATCTGGCAAAACTGTGCCTTCTCTTCCAGGGCAAAAGATGGATAATTAATGGAATAGAGACTTCCATCTTTTCTTGATGAAAAGACTAGAGCTTGAGGTGGCTAGGCGGCACAGCACCAGCCCTGAAGTCAGGAGTACCTGGGTTAAAATCTGGTCTGTGTGGCCTTGGGCAAGCCACTTAACCCCATTTGCCTTGCAAAAACCTAAAAAAAGACCAGAGCTTAATAGAAGATTTGGACTTCAAATAGGAGACTCAAGAGACACATGAAAAGCTAAAAATTTTATAAAAGGCGGGGGAGGAAGCAGGGAAAAAATCTTTCTATCCAATAAGATGAAACTGGCAATATCCTCTACCTGGAAGAAAGACTTTAGCAACTCTTGAGAACTGTAACTCTATTAGAGAGAATTTAATTAGCCAGAAGAGATGGACACATATGACTTATTTGAGAAACTGTTTTCCAATAAGATATATCCTTACCTAGGAGAAAGACTCTTAATAGTTCTCAATAATTGTAATTCTAGTAGAGAGAACAGCCAGAAGTGATGAACACTCATGATCTTTCTGTGACTCAGATAGAATGATTTAAAAACAATACCTCCTTAAAAAGGGGGACATAAAGAGATGGGAGGATGGAGAAGACTGAATGGGGTAAATCTCATTACATTAAGAGGTGCAAAGGACTTATTGAAATAGAGGGGGCAGAAGGGAGGAGATGAGAATCTCCTGAATCTTACTCTCATAAGATTGGCTTAAAGTTAACATGCACACACTCAGTTAAGTTAAGAAACTTATCTTACCTTTAAAGTGTTAAAAGGGGAAAAGGGGAAGGGGAGGAAAGGGGGAGTCAATAGAAAGAAGGGATGGAAGAAGAGGCAAAGGGAAAGGGGATAAAGGGGAGGGAGGGTGGATATAGGAGGGCAAACACAATGAAGGTGGCAGCATTCAGAAACAAAATACTGGGGAATATCAATAAAGGGAAAAAAGGAGAAAATGCAGAGGGAAGATAGCATGGAGAGCAATAAAGAGTTAGTAATTATAACTTTGAATGTGAATGGGATGAACTCTCCCTTAAAATGTAAGCAAATAGCAGAGTGGATTAAAAACCAGAATCCTACAATATGCTACTTGCAAGAAACTCATCTGAAGCAGAGAAATACATATAGAGTAAAGTTAAAAAGTTAGAGCAAAATATATTTTGCTTCAACTGAAGTGAAAAAAGCAGGGGTAGCAATCCTTATCTCAGACAAAGCAGCAACAAAAATAAATATTATTTAAAGAGATAAGGAAGGAAACTATATCCTTTTAAAAGGTACCATAGACATTAAAGTAATTTCAATACTAAATATGTATGAACCCAATGGGACAGCACCCAAATTCTTAGAGGAGAAGTTGAAGGAGTTACAGGAAGACATAGACAGAAAAATTCTACTAGTTGGAGACCTCAACCTCCCACTCTCAGATTTAGATAAATCTAATCATAAAATAAACAAGAAGAATGTTAAAGAGGTAAATAGATTGTAAGAAAACTAGACATGATAGACTTATGGAAGAAATTGAATGGGGATTGAAAGGAATATACTTTTTCTTCTTCAGTACATGGCACTTACACAAAAATTGATCATGTACTAGGGTGTAAAAACCTAATAATGAATTGCAGAAAGGCATAAATAGTGAATACACCTGTCTCAGATCATAATGCAATAAAAACCACATGAAATATTGGGTCAGGGAGATATAGACCCAGAACTAATTGGAAGCTAAATAACCTCATTTTAAAGAATGAGTGGATCAAGAAACAAATTATAGAAAGAATTAATTATTTTATCCTAGATAATGACAATAATGAAACAACATACCAAAACCTATGGATACACTCAAGGCAGCTGTCAGGGGATATATTATATCTTCAAATGCTTATATAAATAAATTAGAGAAAGAGGAAATCAATGAACTAAATATGCAGCTAAAAATTAGAGAAAGAACAAATTAAACACTCCTAGTCAAATACCATAGAAATTCTAAAAATTAAAGGAGAAATTAATAAAATTGAAAGCAAAAAACTATTGAACTAATAAATAAAACCAAGAGTTGGTTTTATGAAAAGAACAATAAATCTCTGGTCAATTTGTGAAAAAAAAGAAAGAAGAAAACCAAATTGCTAATATCATAAATGATAAAGGTGAACTCACCACCTATGAGGAGAAAATTAAAGTAATAATTGAGAATTATTTTGCCCAACTCTATGCCAATACATTTGATAATCTAAATGTAATGGATGAATATTTACAAAAATATGAGTTGCCCAGGTTAAATGAAGAGGAAATTAAAAACCTAAATAACCCTATCTTAGAAAAAGAAATTCAACAAGCCATTATTGAACTCCATAAGGAAAAAAAAATCTCTGGACCAGATGAATTCACAAGTGAATTCTATCAAACATTTAAGGAACAACTGGTTCCAATTCTATATAAACTATTTGGAATAATAGGTGAAGAGGGAACTCTGCCTAACTCTTTCTATGACACCAATATGGTGCTCATACCTAAACCAGGAAGAGTTAAAACAGAGAAAGAAAATTATAGACCTATCTCTCTGATGAATATAGATGCAAAAATCTTAAATAAAATCTTAGCAAAATGACTACAACAAGTTATTACTAGGATAATATATTATGACCAAGTAGGATTTATCCCAGGAATGCAGGGTTGGTTCAATATTGGAAAAACTGTCAGTATAATCAATTATATCAATAACAAACCTGTCAGAAATCCTATGATTATATCAATAGATGCTCAAAAAGCTTTTGACAAAATACAGCACCTATTCCTACTAAAAGCACTAGAGAGTGTAGGAATAAATGAATTGTTCCTTAGAATAATAAACAGTATCTATCTGAAACCATTAATAAGCCTTATATGCTTGAGGAACTCTCAATAAGATCAGTGGTGAAGCAAGGATGTCCACTATCACCACTACTATTCAATATTATATTAGAAATATCAGCTTCATCACTAAGAGAAGAAAAAGAAATCAAAAGAATTAGAATAGAGAAGGAAGAGACACATCTCTCACTCTTTGCAGATGACGCGATGGTATACACCTAGAAAATCCCAAAAAATCATCTAAAAAAGCTATTAGAAATAATTAGCAATTTTACCAAAGTTGCAGGATATAAAATAAACCCTCACAAATCCTCAGCTTTTCTATTTATGACTAACAAGATGTAGCAGAAAGAACTAGAAAGAGAAAATCCCATTCAAAGTAGCTTCAGACAATATAGAATACCTGGGAGTCTACCTGTCAAGGCAGACTCAGAAACTTTTTGAAAACATTTACAAAACACTTCTCACACAAATAAAATCAGACTTAAATAACTGGACAAATATCAACTGCTCGTGGATAGGCCAAGCAAATATAATAAAAATGACAATTCTACCAAAATTATTTGTTTTGTGCCTTATGAATCAAAATTCCAAAAAATTACTTTAATGAGTTAGAAAAAATTGTAAGTAAATTCATATGGAAAAATAAAAAGTCGAGAATCTCCAGGAATTTAATGGAAAAAAGTGCAAAAGAAGGTGGCTTAACCTTATCTGATCTAAAATTATATTATAAAGCATCAGTCATCAAAATTATCTGGTATTGGCTAGCAAATAGAATGGTGGATCAGTGGAATAGACTAGGTGCAGTAGCAGGAAATGATTATACTAATCTGCTGTTTGATAAACCAAAGAGTCCAGCTATTGGGATAAAAACTCTCTTCAATAAAAATTGTTGGGAAAATTGATATTTAGTATGGAAGAAACTTGGATTAGACCAACACTTCACACCCTATACCAAGATAAGACCAAAATGGATACAGGATCTAGACAAAAAACAATATTATAAGCAAACTAAGAGAACAAGGAGTAGTTTACCTGTCAGATCTATGGAAAGGGAAGCACTTTATGACCAAGGAAGAGACTGAGAACACCATTCAAAATAAACTAGAACATTTTGATTATGTTAAATTAAAAAGTTTTTGTACAGATAAAACCACTGTAACCAAGATCAAAAGAAATGTAGTAAATTGGGAAACAACTTTTATGGTTAGTATTTCGGACAAAAGACTCATCTCTAAAATATACAGAGAACTGAGTCAAAGTTTTAAAAAAAAGACAAGTCATTCCCCAATTGACAAATAATCAAAGGATATGCAAAGGTAATTTACATTTGAGGAAATCAAAGCAATACATAGTCATATGAAAAGTTGCTCTAAATAACGAATTATTAGAGAAATACCAATTAAAACATCTCTGAAGTACCACTTCATACTTCTCAGACTGGCCAATATGACCAGAAAGGACAATGATCAATGTTGGAAGGGATGTGGGAAATCTGGGACACTAATATGTTGGTGGTGGAGCTGTGGACTCATCCAACCTTTCTGGAGAGCACTTTGGAATTATACCCAAAGGGCAACAAAAATGTGCATACCCTTTGATCCAGAAATACCACTACTCAGTCTACACCCTGAAGAGATTATGAAAAAGGGTAAAAACATCAACTGTACAAAAATGTTCATAGCAGCTCTGTTTGTGGTGGCAAAGAAATGGAAACTAAGGGAATGTCCATTGATTGGGGAATGGCTTCACAAACTGTGGTATATGCATGTCATGGAACACTATTGTTCTATTAGAAACCAGGAGGGATGGGAAGTCTGGGAAGCCCTAAAGGATTTGCATGAACTGATGCTGAGCAATCTGAGAAGAACCAGAAGAACGTTGTATACCCTAACAGCAACATGGGAGTGATGATCAACCTTAATGGACTTGCTCATACCAGGAAGGTAACAATCAGGCACAATTTTGGGATATCTGCAATGGAGAATACCATCTATATCCAGAGAAAGAATTGCAGAGTTTGAACAAAGACCAAAGACTATTACCTTTAATTTAAAAAAAAAAATGTTATCTTGTTATGTAATTCCGCTACATCACATACTATCTGTTTCTTCTTTAAGGATATGATTTCTCTCATCACATTCAGCTTAGATCAATGTATACTAAGGGAATGATGTAAAGACTAACCAAATGCTTTCTGTGAGGAGTGGCGGGGAGGGAGGCAGGATTGGGGGGGAAATTGTAAAACTCAAAATAAATAAAACCTTTATAAAAAAAAGAATATCGACATTTATCCAAGATCCAACAAAAGTGAAGGAGTTTTATACCAATTTAAGATTTTTAGTAATGGAACAATTTAATGTTCCTTCCCCCCTTCTTATAATAAAATCCTCTAACCATTGAAAGAGATACCATCTGTCTTTTGAGTTCAATGTGAGTATTTATTCTAAATCCAGGTGATGGAAGGGATATAAACATCCTGGCAAACTCTACTGTAATTTTTCTCATGAGATGAGTATACTATTTGGGGTATAGAATATGCCCTTTCTTTATATCAGATCACTTATTTCCTTCCTCCCTAGGTACCTCTCTCCTTTAATTTATTCTTAAGGCTAGTATTATATATTAGGATCAATTCCTAGACAATGGAAAAATGTTTGTAGACTGACTGAATATCTTTTATACCATAGCCATTTCTGGCATGTGATTTCATCCAAGGCCTTACTCCTATATCATTTTTTCTTTTCAGTTTTTTTTTTCAAGGCAATGGGGTTAAGTGGCTTGCCCAAGGCACAAAGCTAGGTAATTATTAAGTGTCTGAGGCTAGATTTGAACTCAGGTACTCCTGACTCCAGGACCACTGCTCTATCCACTGTGCCCCCTAGCTTCCCATTTACTCTATCTTGATTATTTTCAGTTGGCTTTCATAAGCAAAAGAAAGGTTGATTAAAACAAAAAAAAATAAAGATTCCGCTACTCTTTTGGAAAATATTTTAGAGGTATTATTCATTAAGTAAGTTCAATACTGCTAGAAGGTTTATACTCCTAAAGAGAAATATACCAAAATGTCTATAGAAGTTCTTTCTATGTAAGCAAAGGGGTATTATCAGCTGGGAATGGCTGAAATAAATTAATGGTAAATGAATATAATAGAATTTTTTCTGTTGCAAGAAGTGATGGAAGAGATAGTTTCAGAGAAATCTGGGAAGACTTCTGATATACAATAATGTGTTCATATAAGAAGAAAAAATTATACAGTAACAACTAAGTTGAAAAGAAAAAATAGCTATAAAAGACTGAAGAACTATGATTGATACAATAACCAGTCACAAATGCAGAAGAAACTGATAAAGTATGCTACTTCTCTTTGGTAGAATGGTAATGGACTCAAAGTACAGAATGAGACACATTCTTAAGCATAGCCAATGTGTAGTTTGTTTTGTACAAATTTTTATTTTTCTTTATTTGTTTTAATTTGAAGGTTTTCAGGAGGAGAGAACTAGTGATAATATTGAAAAATGAAAGAAAGGAGCATTAAAATGCACAGAAGAGAACAGAAGAAAGTTTGGAAGGAAATAGATGAGATAGCTCTAAATTTGTTGAATTTATTATATCCTTCAAACTGTACAATGATAGAGATTTGTTGCTTTATGACCTGCCTTTTCTACTTTGTATATTAAAATGTTCTTTTTTTTTGCTTTTTAAGTTCAAAATTTCATTTTTTAAAGAAAAGATTGACTTTTCCAAATTTTTCCCACTGGTATTACTTGAGCTGCCAAGGCTACAGTGATAGAAGCTTTTTTTTTAATTAAAGATTTCATTTATTTTGAGTTTTACAAAACATGAAATTTTAAAAAAGTGAACATAGTATACTTTGCTCTGTGTTCAGAATTCATTGTTTTTCCTCTGGATAGCATTGTCCAAAGCAAGTTGTCTTTGATCTCTGAACTTCTGAGAGAAGCTGCATTTATCATAGTTGATTATTCCACAATGTGGTTCTATTTTTTTAAATTTATTTTTATTAAAGATATTAATTGAGTTTTGCAATTTTCCCCCCAATCTTGCTCTCCCCGCCACAGAAAGCACTCTGTCAGTCTTTACTTTGTTTCCATGTTGTACCTTGATCCAAATTGGGTGTGATGAGAGAGAAATCATATCCTTAAAGAAGAGAAGAGAAGTCTAAGAGGTAAGAAGATCAGACAATAAGATATCTGTTTTTTCCCTAAATTAAAGGGAATAGTCCTTGCACTTTGTTCAAACTCCAAAGCTCCTTATCTGGATACAGATGGTACTCTCCTTTGCAGACAGCCCAAAAATTGTTCCCGATTGTTGCACTGATGGAATGAGCAAGTCCTTCAACGTTGAACATTACTCCCATGTTGCTGTTAGGGTATACAGTGTTTATCTGGTTCTGCTCATCTCACTCAGCATCAGTTCATGCAAATCCCTCCAGGCTTCCCTGAAATCCCATCCCTCCTGGTTTCTAATAGAACAATAGTGTTCCATGACATACATATACCACAGTTTGCTAAGCCATTCCCCAATTGAAGGACATTTACTGGATTTCCAATTCTTTGCCACGACAAACAGGGCTGCTATAAATATTTTTGTACAAGTAATGTTTTTACCCTTTTTCATCATCTCTTCAGGGTATAGACCCAGTAGTGGTAGGGTTTGCACATTTTTGTTGCCCTTTGGGCCTAGTTCCAAATAGCTCTCCAGAAGGGTTGGATGAGTTTACAGCTCCACCAACAGTGTAATGGTGTCCCAGATTTCCCACAACCCTTCCAACAATGATCATTATCCTTCCTGGTCATACTGGCCAATCTGAGAGGTGTGAGGTGGTACCTCAGAGAAGCTTTAATTTGCATTTCTCTAATAATTAATGATTTAGAGCACTTTTTCATATGGCTATGGATTACTTTGATCTCCTCATCTGTAAATTGCCTTTGCATATCCTTTGACCATTTGTCAACTGGGGAATGGCTTTTTGTTTTAAAAATATGACTCAGTTCTCTGTATATTTTAGAAATGAGTCCTTTGTCAGAATCATTAGTTGTAAAGATTGTTTCCCAATTTACTACATTTCTTTTGATCTTGGTTACAGTGGTTTTATCTGTGCAAAAGCTTTTTAATTTAATGTAATTGGAATCATCTAATTGGTTTCTGGTGATGTTCTCCAACTCTTCCTTAGTCATAAACTGTTCCCCTTTCCATAGATCTGACAGGTAGACTAGTCCTTGATCTTCTAATTTGCTTATAGTATTATTTTTTATGTCTAAGTCCTGTAACCATTTGGATATTATCTTGGTGAAGGGTGTGAGGTATTTGTCTAATCTAAGTTTCTTCCATACTAACTTCCAATTATCCCAGCAGTTTTTATCAAAGAGGGAGTTTTTATCCCAATGGCCGGACTCTTTGGGTTTATCAAACAGCAGATTAGTATAATCATCTCCTGCTTTTACACCTAGTCTATTCCACTGGTCCACCACTCTATTTCTTAGCCAATACCAAACAGTTTTGATGACTGATGCTTTATAATATAATTGTAGATCAGGTAGGGCTAAGCTCCCTTCTTTTGCACTTTTTTTTCCATTAAGCTCCTGGCAATTCTTGACTTTTTATTTCTCCATATGAATTTACTTATAATTTTTTCTAACTTGTTAAAGTAATTTTTTGGAATTTTGATTGGCAGGGCACCAAACAGATAGTTTATTTTTGGTAGAATTTTCATTTTTATTATATTAGCTCTACCTATCCATGAGCTGTTGATATTTGTCCAGTTATTTAAATCTGATTTAATTTGTGTGAGAAGTGTTTTATAATTGTTTTCAAAAAGATTCTGAGTATGTCTTGGCAAATAGACTCCCAAGTATTTTATATTGTCTGAGGTTACTTTGAATGGGATTTCTCTTTCTAGCTCTTCCTGCTGTTTCTTGCTAGACATATATAGAAAAGTTGAAGATTTATGAGGGTTTATTTTATAACCTGCAACTTTGCTAAAATTGCTAATTGTTTCCAGTAGTTTTTTTGGATGATTTCTTGGGATTCTCTAGGTAGATCATCATGTCATCTGCAAAGAGTGAGAGTTTTGTCTCTTCCTTCCCAATTCTAATTCCTTCAATTTCTTTTTCTTCTCTAATTGCTGATGCTAACATTTCTAATACAATATTGGCTATTAGTGGTGATAATGGGCACCCTCATTTCACCCCTGATCTTATTGGGAATGCCTCTAGCCTCTCCCCATTGAATATAATGCTTGCTGATGGTTTCAAATAGATACTGCTAATTATTTTAAGGGACAGTCCATTTAGTCCTACACTCTCTAGTGTTTTTAATAGGAATGGATGCTGTATTTTGTCAAAAGCTTTTTCAGCATCTATTGATATGATCATATGATTTCTGATAGGTTTGTTGTTGATATAATTGAGTATACTAACAGTTATCCTAATATTGAACCAACCCTGCATTCCTGGAATAAATCCTGTTTGATCATAATGTATTATCCTAGTGATGACTTGTAGTTGATTTGCTAAGATTTTATTTAGGATTTTTGCATCTATACTCATCAGGGAAATAGGTCTATAATTTTCTTTCTCTGTTTTAGCTCTTCCTGGTTTAGGTAACAGCACCATATTGGTTTCATAGAAAGAGTTAGGCAGAGTTCCATCTTTCCCTATTTTTCCAAAGAGTTTATACAGGATTGGAACCAATTGTTCCTTAAATGTTGGTAGAATTCTCTTGTGAATCCATCAGGCCCTGGAGATTTTTTTAGGGAGTTCAATAATGGCTTGTTGAATTTCTTTTTCTGAGATAGGGTTGTTTAGGTATTTAATCTATTCTTCATTTAACCTGGGCAACTTATATTTTTGTAAATATTCATCCATTTCACTTAGATTATCAAATTTATTGGCATAGAGTTGGGCAAAATAATTTCAAATTATTACTTTAATTCCCTCCTCATTGGTGGTGAGTTCACATTTTTCAGTTATGCTACTAGCAATTTGGTTTTCTTCTTTCTTTTTTTAAATCAAATTTTCCAGAGGTTTATCAATTTTATTGTTTTTTTCATAATATCAACTTTTGGTTTTATTTATTAATTCAATAGTTTTTTTTGCTTTTGATTTTATTAATTTCTCCTTTAAATTTTAGAATTTCTAATTTGGTATTTAATTGGGGATTTTTGATTTGTTCTTTCTCTAATTTTTTTAGTTGCATGTTTAGTTCATTGATTTCCTCTTTCTCCAATTTATTCATGTAAGCATTTAGAGCTATAATATATCCCCTGACAGTCACTTTGAATGAATCCCATAGGTTTTGGTATGTTGTTTCATTATTATCATTATGTATGATAAAATGGTTAATTGTTTCTATAATTTGTTTTTTGGTCCAATCATTTTTTAAAATGAGGTTATTCAGTTTTCAATTTGCTCTGGGTCTATATCTTCTTGGCCCAGTATTTTGCATATGACTTTTATTGCATTGTGATCTGAGAAAGATTTATTCACTATTTCTGCCTTTCTGCAGTTGATCATTAGGTTTTTATGTCCTAGTACATGGTCAATTTTTGTATAAGTTCCATGTACTGCAGAGAAAAAGGTATATTCCTTTCTATCCCCATTCAGTTTCCTCCATAAGTCTACCATATCTAATTTTTCTAACAATCTATTTATCTCCTTAACTTCTTTCTTGTTTATTGTATGATTCGATTTGTGATGGAAGCTTTTAAGAACAAAGGTGGGTCTTCCATCTCCATGGAAGTGTTTTTTGCAATTATACAGATTGATTTTATTCAATGTATAAATGCTGTTCTTATAAATATGCAATAAGTATTCAGGGTGGGCAGAAGTATATCCTTATAAAGAACACATACTATCATGGTGAGTAAAAGCTACTTGTAAGAATTTATTCCTAGGAATCTTATTGTCTTTCCTCAGTGGCAATGGTACTTACTTATTTTATAGCACCAATTTATCATGGTAATGACCACAGCTTACAATTTGATATCAAGTTAGTAGATGTTTTTAATTTAGTAGTGAAGAAATGTAGATATACATAGTTACAGGAGATCTTTTTAAGTCTTTGTTTTTAAAAGAACAGACCCTGAAGGAGACTTCATGTATAATCAGAAAAGCATCTCATTTCTATCTGCAGTAGTTTTGAAATCAGGATCATCAGAATTTTAGTTTTCTGGGATAGATTAACTTTTTATGAAGGAGAGAAGATGGAAGGAGTTATAGGAAAAGATTTAACGTGAAAGGTATTTTGGTAGCAACAGAGGAGCTTTGTGGGGCACAGTACAAAGAGACAAAAGATTGGGATGGAGATGTTCAATGCATAGGATTGACTTGATATGGAGTAGGGAGGGATAATAGAGAAAAGGAATCTCTGCTCAGGCATCCTATGTCCCTGAGTCAGAGATTTTGATGGAAAGGAAAGTTTGCTGTCATAGCGCAATGGATTGGTCCCCCCTTCCCAGGAGTCATGGTAAATGGCTCCCTGGAGCCATTTGGAGATGATTTTAATATAATTTCCTGATCAGGAGCCAGAGTAGAAGAGGATTTGGGGTAATACGGGAGAAGGCTTCCTAGCAGAGTAGATGTCAATAGATCTGTCTAAACTTTGGTCCTGTTCCTAGTCCAGGGGGTTTAGTGGAAAAGAAAAGAGACCAGAAACTTGGTGAGAAGAAGCCTGAGCCTTGACCTTTAATGATCATGGAAGACCATAGTATGACTGGTTTATTCACCTTCTTTTCATAAGTAAGGAAGCTCCATCTCATGGTTCCAACTCCAATATTGTATAGTCCTCCCCCCCCATTGGCTCAAATAATTGTGCAATGAACTATGTGGGAGGAGCCATTCACATTTTCTAGTGATGTAAGGGAAGAAGAGGCATTCTTCATCTGAGGCTGACTTGTAGCCCATCAATACAGGTCCTAGTTCTTTGTCTCAGCATTTCTTTTTTTTGGAGGGGGGACAGATTGGAGCAAATCATGATCTTGTAAGCTTTGAAAGGTCAAGATCGTGAACCTTGAAGAGAATCAGGAGTGGAATGCATGTTAGGTTTTTGTTGCCAGTCTAAAATCAAGGCTTTTGGGACTCAGCACAATGGTAGCTAAAACACACAGACTCTACCAATAATCATGCCAAATTTGTATGTTAACTTGGTAGGGCTAATATTTTGTATTAACTTTATTTTGTTTGAGCCTACATTTTAGTTTTCCAGAAACTGAAGTAGTATGCAGGAGAGAATGCCCCCCTCAGGTATTGGGTGGGGGACCAATGTTCATATTTCTATTCTTGCTATGTTTTCAAAATAAAAATCACTTTTCAAAAAGCAAATAAATGTTCATTGGCTAATGGAACTGAAGTGTCATTACATGAATACTAACAGTGGTAGAAATATAGAACAAGAGCTCAAGCCAGTGACCTTATAGACATTTAAGAGTTGTGTCTTCCTGAGCAAGTCATTTTACTTCCTTCTTCCTCAGTTTTCTCACCTGTAAAATGAGAACAATAGTAGCACCAACCTCTCAGAGTGATTGGAAGGATCAAAGTAGATAACATATGTAATGGTCTTTGGCAACAAGAAGGCACTATGTAAATGCTATAAGACATACAACCAGCTCTTTAAGAAAAAGAACATAGAACACACTTTTAAGTTGTACCTGCATTAGTATCAATTTTTCCATCACTGTCTTACTGCCTAGATATTAAAAAAAATAAAGTCCCATATTGCTGCCTTTGCTCATACTGTGTATATTTGTGTGTAAATGCTTATAACTGAAGATATACAAGTCAAATGGGTTGACTCCATTAATATCCTTGCAGCAGGAGCTGTGAGTTCATGCTTTGGCTACCTGTGTTCTAAATTTTTGAGTCTTACTCTTTCCAGAAACTTTGTGTGTTTAAAAGAAGATTATACCTCTGGTTTGAGGGGATGGTTTTGTAACAGTTATTTTTGTTATACCTACTTGGTAAATACTTTTCTAAAAGCTCTCATTTGGTAATCTATAGGGAGCATATAGAGTCTCAGTCCCTTTGGGTAATCCTTAGAACTTGAGAGAAGTCAACAACTCTTGAAGTCCCAGTTCACCGGTATGAATGAGAGGTGGGTCTTAGCCCTGGAGGTAATGATTATGCATTTATAATATTACAACTTGCATCATATTCATCTTTATTTGAATAATTGAAATTTAGAATTTTAAGTGTTCTTGGATATCATCTAGTTCCTCTCTGATGAGAACTGGAACAAAGTGCTATGTCTTGAAGCTGGAATTCAGAAGGACCAGTATCTCTCTTTTAGGTTCTCAGCAACTCTGATGACCCTCACTCAGTCAAAACATCAAATGATCATTTTAAAGTTGAAGAAACTGAGTCTCAGAGAGGCTGTGATTTTTTTTCATGGCTGTTATGCAGAATTTTAATATCTGAACTTGTACTAACAATCCAGTGTTCTTTCTACCACACTGTCTAGGATATTTAGACCTTTTTAATTTTTGTATTATTTAGTACATAACACTTTACGTGGAGGACATTAAATAAAAATTTGTTGGGTGAATGAATTTAATTTCGTTCCATGAATGAATGAACAACTTGACACTAACTAGGTTAACAGTAGTCAAGTTTTTAGGAGAGAAGATGATACATAATCAAGTTAGTGGAGCAGTAGAGTAGGAAAAGGTCTGAATTTTTGCATAGAAAAATAGAACCAGAAGACTGAAGGAACAGGAATTAATGCCCAAGATATAGCAACATGTCTGAGATCTTATATGCAAAATATGTTTATGGGAAAAGTTTGTTATTTTTGAGTACATTTATCAGTAAAGCAGAATGTCCTGTGGTTTAAAACATTTCCTTGCCCATCAGCAATTGAGGAAGGCTAAGTACATGTTTAAAAAGGAAATTAAGTTAAATAGCTTTTGGTATGTTTGAATGAGAACATACATCATTTTTGCAAAGCTCCACTGATATTCTTCAACCTGACATCAGTATCTGAACACATTTCCTCCTCTTTCCCATAATGAATGAACTTATGAACTGCTTAGGCAGTGTCTGGGTTCCAGACATTTTAATAGTCTTGGCTCTAATCTAACCTCCAGCCCAGAGGAATTCCTGTTAATTTTGTTTGTTTTCATTATTAAACTTTTCATTACTTTATGTCACTTATTTTTGGTGAAAGCAATGGGTAGTTTCCATTTAAAACACAGGAACTTTTGTGTTTGAGTATAGCTAATCTTGAAGTTACCCAACACCAAATGAGAACAAAAAGGTGAATTATGTGACATTTCAGCAAAAGAACTTAATAATTTGCAGTACTGTCTATCTTTATTTTCAGTCACTAAGACTTGGTTTGTAAAGAAAGATCATGAGTATTGCTTGCATTGAGAAGTGATTTTTACCTCCATTGTTGTCATACGATATTAAACCATAACTTTAATCTTTAATTTCTAGGAACATATGCTTCAAACATGTTAAGGAAAAGTTTATTTACTTTTTTAATGTGTGCAAATTATTGGTTACTCAAACATGTGTTGTATATATATAATATAAATATATATATGTGAGAGAGAGAGTGTGTGTGTGTGTGTGTGTGTGTGTGTGTGTGTGTGTGTGAGATAGAGAGAGAGAGAGTGAATGTGTGTGGAAGTGTGTGTGAGTGCATTGCCTATGCCTATGTATGTCCACATAAGTCTAAGATAAAGCTTACAGCAAGGCATGAATGGATGTCTGAAGAATTTTTTCTGCCCATACTTCTCCAAGCAAGGCTTTGATTTCTGTCATACAGAGAGGAAGAGATTGGGGTCTTGAGGCTGGTCTCTCTACTCTCCATGGAGAGGGCACACCAGGCTTAAATTATATATCTCTGTCCACCTAAATATTGTTAGTCTAGGGAAAGGAATTTTAAAGTTAAAGTTCTATTCTTCCTTGCCATTCCTTAACAGGGAAGTGAAACCCCAAGCTATAGACCCAAGACTTGACTTTTTTCTCACCAGATGTCAGTTACACAATGATACAGATCGTGTAACAAATAAAACAATCTACCCAAGCTAATTGCAAACACAAATCAGGGAAATTTTGTAGATCAAAATACTCCAGAAAATGCATAGTGAATGAGTTCTCTTATTGTTTATAAGGTACCTCACTTTTGTGTGTGTGTGTGTGAGAGAGAGAGAGAGAGAGAGACAGAGACAGAGACAGAGAGACAGAGAGACAGACAGAGAGAAAATCCCAGATCTCTTGCAAGGGAAAATTCCCCAAAGTGTAGTATAATAAGCTGGGGATAGGAATATGATGCAGATACTGGCTTCTCTTCATTTTAGTTCCTTTCTTTCCTTTTAGGGACTCCTCCCTGAAGAAAATTGGAACCAAGTGTTCTGTTTTGAATCTTGAAGCCAGAGGAAACAGGATTTCTCCTCTCAAATTCTTATCAAATCTGCCATCACTCAGGCACAAATGACTACTTAACAGGTGGTCATTCTCCATCAGTTAAAAAGATTCTAATAAAAAACGGACTTGAGTCCTAGGATAAACATTTCTAATCCATTAGGTACCTATTGATTTCATCTTATAGATACTTAATTTAAAATAAATAAATAATTAAAACCCCCAAAGCTCTGTAATATCAAAGCACCAAAATTTTTACATTAGAATATGCAAAAACTTTGATTCTACATTTGTAAATTTAAGTATGATAGTCTTGAACCATTTTTACCATTAATTTCTCTAGATCTAGTGAACACATTGACATACTTGTCCCTGTTATTTTACTACAAAACTATTTAAAATTTTTCACCAGGTAGATTTAACAAAGTTCAAACATCTCCTCTTCTTTAGGCATCAGAGTTTCAGGAATATATAGACTTTTGATGTTATGGATAACAATTTATTATATGACAGATAATGACAAGAGCATCAGTTAATAGAGAATTCTAGCTAGTAGACTCCAGATAACTGAGCATGTATCTTAGTGCCAATGAGTTCAAGGTAGTCTGTATTGAATTATATTCAGTATTTTTCTAATTGACTTCTTTGAAAGTTACATTTTAAGTATAGCATAACTTTTCAAAGTTCAAGGTCTTGCATTACAAATTGATTATATTTGGAAATCTAGGAAGATCTTAGGAAATTAGTTCAACAATATCTCAAAAACAATAATGTTTACAACGAGCTAATTTTGGTGATGAATAACAGCTAGGTGGTTAGGTGGTGCAGTGGATAGAACATAGAGTCAGGAAAATCTGAGTTCAAATTTGGCCTTGGACATTTCCCATCTGTGTGACTGGTCAAGTCACTTTAACCTCTGGGTGCTTCAGTTTCCTCATCTGTAAAATGGGGATAACAATTATTGCACCTATTTCCCAGGGTTGTTATAGAGATCAAATAAGATAATATTTGATACATAGTATGCATTCTATAAATGTTAGTTATTATTATTTATAAAAAAAGAAACTATAGTAGATTGGTACTTGATTTTGTCTCAAGGGCAAAGGTTCCCTATTCAACATAAAGGGATTATTAGACAAATGCAGAGACTCTTCAATTTATGCTCCTTACTCTTCCAGAGAACTCCAGACTAGGGACATTTCTTCCACTACATCCACTAAACTCCATAGTATCCACTCTCTCCTTCCTAGAATATACACAATGGGAAGATAATAGGATAATTAATTTGCATTTCTTTTTCCTCTGAGGAAGCTTTCTTTGACCTGGGGAATAGGAGCCAGAATTAGCTTCTATGAATGATACCATGGGAACATGTGACTTTACTTCTTTGGTCATTTTCCTTTAGCCAGTTGTAAATTAAACTGAACACAAGAGAAGTGTCCTCTGTGATAATAACTTCTTTCCAGTTAGTGGGAACATAGGTATAATTCAGCTTAAAATTTTTTTGACTACAGTCCATACTTTTTATCATATTTGTTTTTAATGGGATATTCCAGCAATGTGTTATCCTTTGCCTGTGGTTCTACCATGGACATTTAGTCTGGTCAAGCAACAACAGAAATTATACCAGGAAATATATTGACTTTCTTCCCTTCTCCCTACTTTTCACTCTACCTCCTCCATTTCCTTCTGTGAAGCAAGGTGCAGGGACAGAACATACATCACCTGAGCTAAAAGCTCTGACACAGACAGGGTTCTGCAGGAAGAATCAGGTGACATAAATAATAATGATAATAATAATAATAATAATAATAATAATAATAATAACAAATATTCAGCACTTTGTATTATAAAACACTTTATATTTGATCTTGTGAGGGAAGTGGTATAGATATTATAATCTATATTTTATAGATGGGGAACCTGAGGTCTACAGAGATCAAGTGTTTTGTGACATGGCCAAGAAGTATGAGAGAGGCAGGATTTACTCTTTTTTTTTTTTTTGCAAGGCAAATGGGGTTAAGTGGCTTGCCCAAGGCCACAAAGCTAGGTAATTATTAAGTGTCTGAGACCAGATTTGAACCCAGGTACTCCTGACTCCTGGGCTGATGCTTTATCCACTGTGTCGCCTAGCCGCCCCCGGGATCTACTCTTAGATCCCTTCTACAAATCTAGAATTCTTCCCTCTTTACACCTTTTATTTTTTCTAGCACCTACTCTGCCATTGGCTAAACATGTGGCCTCATTGGGCAGATCATATCATTCTTCGGGGTCCAAATCAGGAAGTAGTCTCTTTCTTCTACACTTGAGGTCTTCAGGCATAGTCTACACGTTAATTTGTCAGTAGTATGGTAAAGGAAATTCCTGTTCATGTATGGGTTGGAATTGTTAGCTCCTTGGGGGAAATATAATTGACAAGTATAGGAAAATTTGGGGCAAAACTGCAAAATTCAAAAGAGTTCTTTCATACTTCAGACTATTATGACACATCTTAGATGCTTTGCAGTAAGGAATAACTGGGAACTTCTTATTGTTCTTTTCTTAGACAAGGTTTACATTTTCATTAAAATTATAGTTAAATTTTAATATTAGACACTATAGGGAGGACTTTTTGTTTTCCATTAATTTTCTAACTTTGCTATTATATATGTCAGGAAAAAGTAAGATATTCGGATAGAAAATTTTGGTAAACTATTACCTGTATCTTCATCAGGAAGAAGTAATGAACACTAACAAAAAGAAGTTAGATCAAACTGAATAAAAAAGAAAAATCTATTTGGAAGTGCATTATTTCTCTACTATAAATTCCATATTAAGCTAACTGAAAAAAATTCCTGTCCATATCTTGTAGAATTGAATGTATATGTGTTGGTAGGGAGTGGGTAGGGAGTTAAATGGCATACAGTCCAGATTAGGTAGGACAGACTTTGCTTGAACATAATTTCTTATGTTAAGAACTTTTAAAAAAATAATTAGAACCATTTAGCATTGGAATGGACTGTCTCAAGAGGTAATGAGTGCTTTATTTCATCACTGTAGGCTACTGAACCTCTCAGGAATTCTGTAAAGGAACTTTTATACAATATGGGAAGTTGTTTTATATGCCTTCTCAGGTTTCTTCTCTCTCTCTCTCTCTCTCTCTCTCTCTCTCTCTCTCTCTCTCTCTCTCTCTCTCTCTCTCTCTCTCTCTCTCCCTAAAATGATTTGAAAGAAGCAATGTTAGAGTAGAAGGCAAGGAATGCCTGGTCAGTTATTTTTCCTGTTTCCACAAATCTACCTGATTGCTGGCCCTCAACCTTTCTCCATCTTTCTTTTTTTCCCTGACTGTCAAGTCAGTCTTGTTTTTATATTTTAAAAAATGTTATTTATTTAAGGCTGTGGGATTAAATGACTTGCCCAGGGTCAGATAGCTAGGCAATTATTAAGTATCTGAGATTGGATTTGAACTTAGGTCCTCCTAACTCCAGAGTCAGTGCTCTATCCACTGCACCACCTAGCTGTCCCTTGTTTGTGCTTTGATAATTTATATTTCTATGTTTTAGAGAACTATTAAATCATTGGCAAGAACACTTTCTCTGAGGTTGTAACTGCTCTATGACTTTGGTCATGCTCATGAGCAGTTCCTGTGGTTGATAAATTCATCAATAAGAAGAGCCTCTCCCAATTAGTTAGGCTGGGCTTAAGAGAACAAGCTTGTAGGCTATTATCAGATCCTTTCTGATTACGAACCAATGCAGAACATTTCAGATGATTTTTTTTAAAAAATAGATTTGTCAAAGATTGAATAAATTCATCTCAATGAAGTCAACATGCTTAGTTACAAATATCTCCTTTTCCTATCTTTTCCCCCCTTTATGCTGAGAATATCTAACTAATATGTTGCAATGCTACTCTGGCTCTCTTTTCAGGGAAGTAAAGCAATTAAGTCCACAACTAGGGACTGGATTTTTACTGGGTGAGAACTTTAGGGTCAGTTCATAAAACACAAATTTAAAATAGTGCTTGACTTTATTAGGGCACTAAACTGCTTACTCTAATTATCTGCCACATATATCCATCCCTTCTGAAGACAGAAGAAGTCATTTCAGTTTCACCTGGGAAAGATATAACAAGAGAAAATTTCCACTCAGAGATGTCTCATGTGTTTCTTCCCCTTACAACCCCCCTCCCCCCTCTCCCTTTGTGTGGTAGCATACAATGTGTTACATGAATAAGACCTTAGAATTAGAAGCAGGAGACCCAAGGTCCTAACTCTTGTCATATATTTCTTCTGAAATCTTTGGCAAATCACTTAATTTCTTTAAGACAGTTTTCTTAATGATTAGTTTGTAAATCAATATGACAGGAACCTTATACTAGCTCTCATTTTATCTTCCCCTTGAAAGTGGTGAGTTACTAAAGTAACTCTTTGTCTATTTTAAGGGAAAAATATTTTGATTGTGGATCAACTTCCATTAACTTATACTAAATTCTCCCTTACAAATTTTTTACAATTGAAACCTTTGACTTAAAAAACCATGAACTATTGTAAAACTTTCCTATTTTAGCTGAAGTGAATGCAAGTTATCTTTAGCATCAGATTTTCTTTTAATCTTTTAATTTTACTCTTAGAAAAATATTTTTTAAAAGCTCCCCCCAATCTTTAATAACTAGGAATGCTGAACCTGACAATCACTGTAAGAAAGTTCTGAAGAAAGTGTTAAATCATGTAAAGCTTTTTCCAAAATTCCCTTAAAAGCTAGTCATATGTAAAGCATTGACATCAGTCAGTGTTTGAGAGGTTTTATTGTTTACATTCACAGCTCTTGGTCAGCTTAATAGACTAAAGTTTAGAAGAAAAATTCCATTTGATCCCTAAAGTCAAGATAATATTATACATATTCTCTACTTCACAGGCCTGTTTGGAGGACAAAATGAGGTCAATCATTTAATGAACTATAAAAACATGAGCTATTTCCCCCTTTTCTATAGGTATGGAGATAGATGTGGTGGACTAGCTAGTGAACTAGCCTCCATTTAGGAAGAGATGTGGGGTGGGAAGGGGAGTCATTTCCTTGTTTAAAAGAAAATGCTTGTGTTACCCTGGGCAAGTCCCTAAACCTCAGAAAGGCAGTGATGCTGGTAGGGTTCAGATTAGGTGCTTTCATCTGTCTTGGTGGAGAGAAATCCCTGTACTGATGAGATCAGTGGTCTGGATAGGAAAAAATATTAAATAAGATTTAACATTTTTCTCCTAGAATCATACAATTACATCATCCCACAATGTTCT
Source organism: Macrotis lagotis (assembly GCF_037893015.1). Classification (NCBI taxonomy): domain Eukaryota; kingdom Metazoa; phylum Chordata; class Mammalia; order Peramelemorphia; family Peramelidae; genus Macrotis; species Macrotis lagotis. The sequence goes on along the minus strand of NC_133664.1, from coordinate 191,780,614 downwards.
TGATTTTGACTTGAGTGAGAAAGAAATGCATTTTTTTAATGCTAGAATTACTTTCTTTCCCTTGCAATTATAATCAATTTTCTTGTTTGTCTTCATTCATTCTGTAAGTAAAGCAGCTAAATCGAGAGGGTCTTTTGCTTTTAAACTAGTTTTAAAAATGTTTTAATATGAAAATAAATTCTCCATTCGGAAAACATAACCCTAGCTCTTATTTAATTTTCAGTTGACCAAAGGAGAGAGATATGTCAGGCAAAATAGGAACTGATCTTGACAGACCTAAATCCATGTCTTTTTGAAAGGTTAAAAAATTTGGGCAACTTTCCCAATACTTGTTTTAATTTCTTCATTTCTAGGTTGATGTAGCAGCCCAAATGCTCAAAGAAGGAAGTACTAAATATCTCATGAAAGAATTTGATTTCTAGCCCAGTTTTCAGGGATTTCAGATATACTGGATTAGATTCAAGTGTGCAATTCAAAAAATAGATACTTCTTCTAACAACCCTGAAATGTTGTGAGATTTAGTTATCACTTCTAATAAGGAAGGCGAGGAAGGAAGGAAAAAATAAGACCAAAAAAAAATCAAGACCTTTCAAATAGGATTGCCTTGACTTCCTCTTTCTTTCTTTGTTTTCCTTCCTTCCTTCTCTCCCTCCCTCCCTCCCTCCCTTCCTTTCTTTTTCCTTCCTTCCTTCCTTCCTTCCTTCCTTCCTTCCTTCCTTCCTTCCTTCCTTCCTTCCTTCCTTCCTTCCTTCCTTCCTTCCTTCCTTCCTCCCCCCCCTCTTCTTTTTCTCTCAGATAAAATTAGAGCAGTAGGGCACCTAAGAAATTATCTGGTTAGATGAGAAAGTAAGGTCCAGAAAGATGAATTATTGCAGCATAAAGTGACCTCAGAAACCAAGCTGATTGCTTTGCTTTTATATATGTCATAGAATTAAGAGTTGAAGGGACTTTGCAAATTCTCTATCTTTGATGAGAATACTGTGGACGAGGGATTATATGACCTGCCCAAACTTGTGAAAGTAGTGCTTAGCTTATTAGGGGCTCAAAATAGGCCTTATGACTGATTTTAGTTTTTTTCCTGCTATATCACAGTTGCCTGGAGAACCAACATTGCATTGCAGCAAAGGGTCACCTTAAGGTTGAGGAAACAGGAAGGCATTCTTATTGTGTGAAGAAGAAAAAAAAAGACAGGGAGAAAGGAAAATCATCCTTTAACTGACTTTTAACTCCACTATGCTATGTTTTGACCCTTACTGCTTAATAAACAGTGACTTAGAACATTAGATGAGCTAATCCTTTACTTCTTACCAGATAATTTAATTCATTAGTCCCTCTAAGACTTTTTGGTACTTTTATTCAATCAATTTGAAATAACTTTGCTGAGCTTTGGGGTTTTCTCCCCAAGCTTTATTTTTCTAACACCATTTGAAATAGAAAGACTCATGTACTCCAAAGTGGACTTTATTTCTATGCCTAAAAGTAAAAGAAAGAATTTTCCAGTGTTGTTTATTGTGTCTGTCTTTTATTAAACCTACTTTGCTTCCCAAATTAGTGAAGACATTTTATTTAGATGAATTAGACAAGAGATTCCTTGGCTAGCTTTACTCCTTTCTCTTTGGCTATTAATGGAACAAAAATGGGTTCCTAGATTGAGCAATCTATAAAAACTTTTTTTTCCAGAAGGAATATCATTTCTTTTTTAAATATTATTTTCTTTTTTAAAAAATACAAAGATAGTTTTCTGCATTCATCTTTTTGTAAGCTTTTGAATTCCACATTTTTTCTACCTTCCTCCATTCTGTTAGCAAATAATCTGATATATAGGTTATAATGTATAATCATGCTTAACACATTTCTGTATTATTCATGTTGTGAAACAAAATCAGAACCAAAGGGGAAAAATCCATGAGAAAAAAGAATATAAAAAGAATATAAAACATAAAACAAATTTTAAAAAGTGAAAATAGGTTTCTCGGTCTGCATTCAGACTTCATAGTGCTTTCTCTGGATGTGGATGGCATTTTCCATCACAAGTTTTTTAGAATTGTCCTTTATCACTGAATTGCTAATATAGCTGATCATGATACAATGTTGATGTTAATGTGTATGGTGTAGAGATATTTCTTTGTTGAACATTTTATAGATAATTTTTGCTTTACCATATGCATTGGTAGCTTAAGGTAAAATTTTACTCTAATACAACTTTGATCAAATTGAGACATCTTCAATAACTAAAAATTATGTATATACAGTATTAACTAGGGAGAATTTTCTGCTCTCTCTAAATATTTTAATTTAAATGGGAAGTACCTATTAATTCTTTCTAGATTTTGTTATTCAAGCAATGATTGGGTTCTTCAGTCTTTAATAATAAAAGTTTTGGCAAAAGAAACCCTCAGTTATAGTAATGGTCATATTTTAGTAGTAATTGTATATTAATTTCTATAGTATTTTGAACTCCCTCAAATCACTTTCAACTTGATAAACTCACTTTTCTACTCATACCATTGCTGGGATATAGAGTTAGTATTATTATGAAGTCAGGAGGGCCAGTCATTATTATGGATCATTTTATAGATCAGGATTCTAAGCCTAGAGAGAGCTATAAAATCATATAAATAGTGGAATTGGATTAGAATCCAGAACTTATGACTCTTAGTTTAGTGCTCCATCTTTTTACTTCCTCCTTCTTTATCACAATCTCCTTCTTTATCACAATAATTTCATTTAATCTAGTTTTTTAAGACTTGAAAAGGTTTTTTTGCCCCCTCAAACTCCTGTGAAATAGGTAGTATACACATCATTCCCAATTTTACAAATGAGAAAACTGAGGCTAAGAGTTATTCACATAGCTGGAGGGGATTTAGGATTGTTAGGTGTATCTGTCAGATCTGAAATCAAAAAGGGAAACTTTATTGAACTATTAAATTAGAGGTTGCATTAGCCATTGACAGATTGCTGACTAAAATTCAGTAAAAGGAATCAGGATTTACAAAAATTTGTGCACTCATTTTGTTAATCTTTCTATTTGGGTTGAGCAGGATGTTCTGTGATTAGCAAATGAAAAATTTAAATTTTAACAAATTTTATAAAATATTTACATTTCAAAACTGGAAGAAAACTCATAAAATCAAGAGATAATACTATTCATGAATAAATGTAGCAAAGGAATAAGCAAACAGGAAAAAAATGTACACAAAACTACACTTAACAGTTACCAATTATTATGTAAGAATTGCTTACTAAAACAACCAAACAGAAGAAAATTTTTATAATGTTTTTTTGTAAATTGTTATTTTTTTTGGGGGGGAGGGTGAACTTTAGTTAATTATTCCCCTTGTTCCCTATCTACTTTTGTCCCAAACTGTTCTTCACAGGGATATGTCTACATGAATTTATGTATTGTTTATAATAATAATCAGAAGGTCTAGCTCATACAAAATTTAAAGCTAGTGAACCTAGATTCTGATAAGATGCTATTTATATTTTGCTCCTCCTCCCCGCCCTTACATTCAGAGCTAGATGGATTCCTAAATTTTAAATGCTTAGAGCAATGTTTCTCTCTCTTATGAATGTAACTACTGAAAGGTCAGTAGGAGCCTCTGTAGGAAGAATTTGGCATTTCTGTTTAGGATATTTTTAAACTCTTAAATGAATGAAGAAAGTATGGTAGCTTTTGCTTTTTATATAACCATTGTTTGGCTTGTTAAAGAATGGTCCATAATTCTAGCAGATTCTCTAGGTATTTAACTGATCATGGTATTTTAAGAAATAAAGAAAACATTTCCTTCCTGGAAATTTCAGGTTACTTGAGGCTAGGTTTATAGAAATCTGAAAGACTGAGCAGGATGCCTCTTCTCTTTATTAACTCTTATTTATTGATAACTTGTGTGCTACATATCTTTTAAAAGTCAAACACACATGTATGTATACATACATAATATTTGCTTAAATTTAAGGGGCAAAAAAACCCCTAAGGAAAATCTAATTCAATATCAGAACCTGCTACCGATACTGTATAGTTGATTTTACTAGCTCTATTAAAGAGAAGTTGGGAATTATTTACACTTTATGAAGCACTTATGTGCTTGTACTATGTTAAGCAATGGAGATACAAAATATGACTTGGTGCAAAAGGGCAATTGTAAGGGACTTTCTTCTCATTGGTGAAGATGTTTACACAGTGCTTCCCCTGATTGCTGTAGAGTGCATTGGTGGAGGAAAGATCCAGTGTGACTGAATCACAGATCCCTGACGAATTGAAGCCAGGTGCAAAAAAGACTAATAATCTTTGTTTTAAGGACAAAGTAACAGCTTTGAGCAAAAGAAGTAGTGATATTTTATATAAGAGTTTATAATTATTGATAATTAATCAAGACAAATATACTTCAAAGATTGCCCACTTAACTGAACCTAATTTCTGATCATATATTTGTATGGGAACAAAACGAAATCCTAATAATTGTAGTTGGTTATTTGGTTCTTGTCCTTTATTATTGAAGAATATCAAAAGGACATCACTATGTTTGAGACAAATTAGCGTGCCCTACTATGGCTGATCAGACCAATACAAACTTGGAATGCTCTACCGCAGGTTGGGTACAAATAATTCATATGTACACCTGGGATGTTTAATCTTGCACATCTCTTGTTGCCTTTGAGCTACTTCAATTCTCTTTAGTTCATAGAGCATAGAACCCTCTCTGATGAGGGTTTCAGTGTCTCTCATGCTGCACAATTAAGTCCAAAATTCTTTAGAGAAATCCTCAGCATTGTAGTAAGTAAGTGCTGTCTGAAGAGAAGTAGGAAGTTGGAAACACAAAAATGTAGGTAGCTGGGGACAGAAAGAGGAGTTGGGTTGAAGAGACCTTGTTCCTGGAGCCGCATGAAATCTATATAGGTCTTAGAGTACTTATTCTGTCCCCAAATAATGGAGGCAATATGATGACGGAATCAAGAGATGTAATATGCCTTAAGGGGGTCATATAGCAAAGGAAACATGAGTCCCTTCTGAAAATAACCCCAAAGAATTGTCACTAAGCTTTCAATTGAAAAACAACCGGTGATTGGGAGCTTATTACCTCCTAAGGCGATATTTTCCACTTTGGCAAAGGACTAATTATTAGGAAACTTGTTCTTACATGAATATGAAATCAACCTTTTTGCTCACAATTCTTAATTCTTCTCTCTGGGGCCAAACAGAACAAATCTAATGTCTTCGATTTGAAGAAAATTAGCATATCCTCCTAAAGTATTTTTTTTTATTTCTACTTAACTTTGCCAAATCCTTCAAATAATCTTTATATGGCATGATCTCTAATGTGCTCTTAATTTTGATATCTGGGGTCAAGCATATAAGTGATTTCTTAATAAATGTTTACTGAGATTTGAAGACCCAAGTTGTCTTTAGTCAAAACTATCATGATCCCTGGTAGCCAACAATGACCTTATATCATACAAGGGCATGGCCTGAAGTGAGAAAGGGATATGTGATTGTGGTGATCCTACTGTTATGCAGGTCACAGAAATATCAGTATTATAGTATAAAGAGAATAGGATTTGCAATCTGAGGACCTAAAGTCAAGTTTTGGATTTTTCTGCTTTTTACCTGTGTGACTTTGGAAAAGGGAAGTAAAACCCTGTTGTCAGTTAATGCTTTTGCTTGGCATTTAAAACACAGATTCCCATTACCAGGAGTTCAAACGTGATGAATGGGTCTTCTAAAATTTTATTTGTGGGGTACTGCAGGATGTAATTGTGAAAAGGACATTAATAATGAAAGGATTTTGGCAGAGACAGAGTCTAAGACTTTGATAATTACTGTTTAGTGAAACAATTAAGATGACTAGGCTATCAATTAAGAGGAAGTGATCTTCCAGATATTACATTTCTCCCACTGTACTTTCCCACTACAGGAAGAGTGCTTGTTTTAAGAAGCAGTCTTGTCAATATGTTGGAAGTCTGTCTAGTTCACTTTTAATCACAAAACAGAAGTTAGTATTGAGGAAGTGGTTTCTGTGATGACAAAGAAAAATGACAAGGTATTATGAATTCTTAATTTGTAGTACAACTGATTGTAAATTGTTCCCACATTTGCTGATGTAATTTACAAATAGAAGATGATAGACAAGAACTTCAATCAAAGAATCAATCTACTCCTTAATTTGCTAGGGGAGAGAGAGAGAGAGAGAGAGAGAGAGAGAGAGAGAGAGAGAGAGAGAGAGAGAGAGAGAGTGAGTACGTGTGAGTACGTGTGTGTGTATTTATATCTTTTTTATGAAAACTTAAAGTCCTAAATGCTGTTCACTTGCATGAACATTGTTATACTATTAGGCAATTGTTCCTATATCTGTTTCTGAAAATAAGTCTATTTTCAGATATAGACTGAGTTGATGAAAAAATACTGAGCTAAATATCTGGTGAGATAAATCTCCCTTTGAAGAGTGCAGAAATGTTGCTTTACACAATGAATTCACCAGGCAAAACACAATGGTTCATTCCAGTTTGGTTGATATGTTAAAAATATAATAATGCATCCTATAACATAGTTAAGACTTGTAGGAGATGAACCACAACTACAGGTCTACAATGAAAGTGATTTCTTTGCTCAAAAGAAAATGATAGATAAAAATGAAATAAATTTCTCAGCAATTTAAGAAGCTGTGCTCTTTTATAGAAATTCATGAACTTCTGAGGGGAAAGCATGGTGAAGGACATTTGGATGAAAATCAGTTAAGGAAGAAATTGAAGCAAAATTTCTGTGGGCATGTATTAAAGACTTCTAAGAAAGGAGGAGGAACTGGTTGCTGGGATCTTGGGAGATCTTAGGAGAAAGTGGCCATTCCCTTTTAGAGTTTGTGAAAAATAAATGTCTCACATATCTAGGGCTACTATCATAACTTGTACTTGTATAAATACTGGAGGGTTGGGTACTTCAGAGCACAGCTTTCTATATGTTTGTTCTCAGGATTCTAGAGGTAAAACCAAGGAATTGAAATTGTCTTCTATAATGCTATTACTCTACCTACTTTCCTCTTCAATATCAATCATAAAGAATTAGTGAACCAATATTATTTGCTAGGGTCATTTAGTATCTCTCTGGTATTATATAACCAGTTGATATCTCCTCTATGTTATCAGAAACATCAATTAGCTTCTACAGAAGTATACTTTTGAAAAGTTATTTCAAGGACCAAAGTATAAAAACATCTTTCCAAACCAGGGCACATTCTCCCCTCTACAACTTCAGTCCCTGGGGAGAGTGGGCTCACTTTTGAAATAACTGCTTCTATTTATCCTCCCAACCAATTCACTTCCAGGTATGATCTAGTCACTGGTTGAGTCATTCCTTTGCTTACAGTACACAAGATCTTCCCCCCCCCCCCTATTTATTTATTTATATATTTTATTTTATTTTTTTAATTCTCATTTTGTACAAATGTTTTTTTTACATTAATAAAATATTCTTGTTTAAGAGTAAACAAAATACCCCTCCCCCCATGAATATAGACTTGCTTGGGTGACAAAGTAAAGGGGAGAGAAGAAAATTAAAATTAAAAAAAATAATAGTAATAATTGTAGGTATGGACGAAGCACAAGCCCTGGAGCCACGAGCACCTGAGCCCACATCCAGCCCCATAGACCCAACAATCACCTAGCCATGTGATATGCAAGCCATCCGATCCCTACTGCCCTTCAAAAACCAAAAAGAAGGGGAAAAAAAGACCAAAAATAAAATAAAATAGTAATCATAGTAAGGGTGGCTGGGTGGCAGATACAGCATTGGCCCCTGAGCCAGGAGCACCCGGGTCCAAATCCGGCCTCAGACACCCAAAGATCACCCTACTATGTGGCCCCAAGCAGGCCACCCAGCCCCATTTGCCCTGCACCCTCCCCCAAATAATAATAGTAAAAAATGTGCTTCAGTCTTTGTTCCAACACCAACAACTCTGTCATGGGTAGATCACATTCTTTATGGTAAGTCCATCGCAAAAGTTGCTTCCATATTTTTCCAATGTTGCCATTGCTGGTCGCAACTCCCTCCTTTCTTATTTCTCTACTACCATGTACTCTATTTTCTCTCTCCTTTCACTCTGACTCTGCTGTAGGGTCGCTGAGTGGCACAGCAGACAGATCCCTGGTCCTGGGGCCAAGAAGCCCTGAGCCCCCATACCAACCCTTAGGCCCAGAATCCCCCTGGCCCCATGGTCCTGGACAGGCCTTCCAATCCCAGCCCCTTGCAAGAAGTAAAAAAGAAAATGTGTTATATCTGACCACTCTCCCCCCAAGGTCCATCCTGTCCTCCTTTATTCACATCCCCACCCCTTCCCCCTGCTCCACCCCCTTCTTACTCCAGATGTCTATACCCCATTGAGTATATATGCTGTTTCCTCTCCTAGTTACCTCTGATGAGAGCAAAGGTTCCCTCATTCCCCCTTGCCTCCCCCCTTCCATATCATTGCAATAGCTCATTGTAATAAAAAAAGTCTTATTATATGAAATATCTTGGCCTATTCCCCCTCTCCTTTTTCTTTCTCCCATTACATTTCCCTTTTTTTCTATTGATTCCATTTTTACACCATATTTTATCTTCAAATTCAGCTTTCTCCTGTGCTTCAACTATAAAAAGCTCCCTCTACCTGCTCTATTAACTGAGAAGGTTCATAAGAGTTTTATCAGTGTCATTTTTCTATGCAGGAATACATGCAGTTCATCATCATTAAGTCCCTCATATTTCCCCCCTCTCCTCCAATCTCCATGCTTCACCTGAGTCCTGTATCTGAAGATCAAACCTTCTGTTCAGCTCTGGCCATTCCAAAAGGAACCTTTGAAATTCCCCTGGTTCATTGAAAGTCCATCTTTTTCCCTGGAAGAGGACATTCAGCCTTGCTGGGTAGTTCATTCTTGGCTGCATTCTAATGTCTTTTGCCTTCCAGTATATTGTATTCCAAGCCCTAAGAGCTTCCAATGTAGCTGCTGCTAAGTCCTGTGTGATCCTGACTGCAGCTCCACGATATTTGAACTGTGTCCTTCTGGCTGCTTGTAATATTTTCTCTTTGACTTGGGAGTTCTGGAACTTGGCTATAACATTCCTGGGGGTTGGTTTTTTGGGATCTCTTTCTCGGGGGGATTGGTGAATTCTCTCCATTTCTATTTTTCCCTCTGCTTCTAGAATATCAGGGTAATTTTCCTGTAGTAATTCTTTGAAAATAATGTCAAGGCTCTTTTCCTGATCATGACTTTCAGGTATTCCAATAATTTTTAAGTTATCTATCCTAAGTCTGTTTTCCATATAAGTTGTTTTTTCAATGAGATATTTCACATTTTCTTCTAATTTTTCATTTTTTTTTGATTTTGAAGTATTGATTCCTGATTTCTGGTAAATTCCTCAATCTCCCTGAATTCTATTCTTTGTCTGAAGGATTTGTTCTCCTCAGAGAGTTTTCTTATCTCTTTTTCCATCTGGCCAATTTTGCTTTTTAAAGCATTCTTCTCCTCAATAACTTTTTGAACTGTTTTATCCATTTGACCTAAGCTTGTTTTTAGCATGCTATTTTCTTCATCATTTTTTTGGATTTCCTTGACTAAGCTGCTGACTTCATTTTCCTGTTTTTCCTGCATCTCTCTCCTTTCTTTTCCCAGTTTTTCTTCCAACTCCCTCATTTGATTTTCAAAGTCTTTTTTGAGCTCTGTCATAGCCTGAGCCAAATTTCTGTTTTTCTTGGAGTCTTTAGATGCAGGAGCTTGTGCTTGCTCATCTTCAGACTGAGTATTTTGATCCTTCTTGGGCTCATTTGCAAAATATTTCTCAATGGTCTTCCTCTTGTTTCTTTGCTTGCTCATTTTCCCAGCCTGGGCCTGGTTTTGGGATGCTTCCTGAGCTTTTGGGACATTCCCACAAGGGTCTCAGTGTGTGAGGCTCTGTCCTCCCTCCTGGTCTGTGAATGACCATAAGCGCCCCCCTCTGCCACAGGGCTGAGGTGGGGGGGGGGGCCTGCTGTTCTATGGGGGGGCCTAGAGTGCAATCAGGATCCGAATGTGGTCAGAGCCCCAGAGTCCTGTTCCAGGAGCAGAGGACAGAGCTCCGCAGTCTCTCTCTCTTCACTCCCCTCCCTCAGCTCAATGGGCTCATGCCCTGGGGGCTCCTGCTTACCAGCTCCACCTGCTTCTGTTTCCGGCTCTGGGCTGCCAAAAGACCAACCTACTAGCTGTGTGCCCCAAGGGCTGGGCTCCACATGCTCACTCTGCCAGAGGTCCCCCACTGTTCCCCCACTTTGTGTCCTGTGTTCCCTGGGGTGCAGCTCGGGAAACTCCCCCGCTGCTGTGAGCCTTGGCTCGCAGCATCCTGGGGCTGCCTCCGGGAGGCTGAAGTTCTTTGGCTCTGGTGGGCCACCCCTCTGGCGGGCCGCCCCTCTGACCCCAGGGAGCAGAACCTTTCTGCTCTTTTCCAGGTTACCATGAGTGGGAGAACTGCCTCAATGGGTCCCTTTGTGGGTTCTGTCTCTCAAAAGTTTAGTTAGAATCCTTAGTTTCAAGTTTTATCACAGAGTGCCTAAGACTGGATCACTTCTTGTCGCCATCTTGGCTCTGCCCCTTCAGTACACAATATCTTTACTCCTAAATTAATTCATTATGGGACTGGGTCTTGTACGTTGTTCTTTAGAGTTGTGCTGGCTCTTCAACTGGTTCACATGTGGTGATTATGGCAATTTCCGTAGTTTTTTTTGAAATATATTAGATGCAAGTAATGTTCAAAGAACTAAGTAATCAGCAAACTTTTACTAAGGGTCTGCTATCTGTCAGCAATTGTGTCAGTTATTTAGGAGTATAAAGATAAAAAAGAAACATTTCCTGCTGCCAAGGAGCTTACATTCTACAGAAGGAAATAAAGGAACAAATATAAATATATGCATACTACAGCTTTTTGGAGACCCAGGTGAGAGCTGAATGGTATTTGGACACCAAAGGTGGATGAGTAGTTTTGAAAAGGACTCAATTATTCCCCACACCAAAGGTGCCAGTCCTACCTGAACACCAGTAAAAGGTTTATGTAGAAGATACCACTTAACCTGAACTTTGAAGATAGCTCAGGATTCTATGAGTTGGAAATGAGTAAGAAGTACAATCTACTCATAGGGCATAGCACATGCTAAGTCATGGAGGTGAAAGAAAGAATATTGTATGAGAAGAGCAGCAAAAATATTAATTTTGCTTGATTATAGAGAGCAGAAAGCAATGCAAAATTCTAGACAATACAAAGAAAATTCTGAAAGGTAAGGTGGAGTCAAGATATGAAAGGCTTAAAAAAAAAGATATGAAAGGCTTTAAATTCCAAATATTGTAGTTTACATTTGACCTTAGGCATAATAGGGAGGGAGATACTGCAGGTTATTGAGCAGGATAGATATGTGTTCAGGAATTCCTGTGATTTTGGAGTAACATTTTGGCAGCTGTGGACTGGAGTATGGACTGGAGAAAGAGTTGAGAAAGAAAGGTAAACAAGGTGATTATTGTAATAGTTTAGAAAAGAAGTGATGAGTATGTAAATTAGAGTGATATCTGTAGGAGCAGAGAAAGAGACAGATGTGAGAGATATTGCAGAGACCCTATAAGACTTTGCACTTGACTAGATATATGTGGTTTGGGTTAGAAATCAAAGATGACTCCTAGGTTTATATAGTAACATCAGAGAAATTTTTATTCCTACTCTATACTAATTCAAATGTTAGACAACATTTGGGTATCTTGCCCAATTCCATGTATCACATTTTGTAAAGAAATTGGCAAATCAAGTTTGTTCAAAAGAAAATGATTAATATGAGAAAATGAGGAATGATGTGATCTGAGATTTGATTGAAGGAATTGATTATATTTAGCCTGGAGGAGGAAGACTTATGAGGCAAATGTTTCAAGTGTGTGAAGGGCCATCATGTGGAAGAGGGAGAAACTAGGAGCAATGAAGGGAAAGTTTCAGAGAAGCAGATTTAGATGATGCAAGGAAAAACTTCTAAAAATTTAGATTTGCCCCAATGTGGAATTTTTTGGTTCAGGGATAGTGTATTTCCTAACCCTGGAGGTCTTTAAGCAGATTCTACCTTACTATTTGTTAAAGACAGGAAATTCCTAGTCAGGGATATTCTTTTTCAGGTACAAGTTGGTTAAGAGTACCACTAAGGACCCTCCCAATTTTGACATTTTGTGACTCTCTGATTCTAATATTCCATATACTCTTTTATTAGGTTTTTTTTTGCAAGGCAATGGGATTAAGTGGCTTGCCCAAGGCTACACAGCTAGGTAATTTTTAAGTGTCTGAGGTTGGATTTGAATTTAGGTACTCCTGACTCCAGGGCTGGTACTCTATCCACTGTGCCACCTAGCTGCCCCATCCCATATACTCTCAATAACCATAATGTAATAGGCATCAAAGTCAATGAAGCAAAAATAGCTTGTTCTAGGACTATACCAATTTTTCTATTGTTCTTGGGAAATGTGGATAGGCATGAGATAATCTATTGGATTCAAAGGACGTTTTTTTTAGATACTCATTAAAAGATCTGGCTCTTCTGTCCATCTCCCAGATTTAGTATTAAATTTTATTCCTTGGATATTAAGTCTGTCATTGCACCAGATATATGGAAAACAACCCTCTCACAAAACATATACCTTTGTGAAATAAAAAAGAATATATTGTTTTAGTCTGAAAAGATCCAAATGCACACAGTCCCCTCATATGAAGACACCTTATTTTGGGACTGGGGGTCTAGTGTTATCCCAAATATTTATTATGAAATTACCCAATCATTTTCACTGCAGTGAGATAATGATTTCTCAGGTTTTTCTTTATGTATTTGAATACTTTCTCTGAGGTTTTTTAATAATATTCTTATCAGTTTTCCATTTTTCAGGAATCCCAGGGAAATAAGAAAAGATATTATATCTGTGCCTTCCACTCCCATATGCATCTATGAACATTACATTAGTTGAAGAACAGAGAGAAGGAAAATGGAAAGGGTGTATGAATGATACCAAGCCTGACTTTGCAAATTTATTGTCCAACATAGATAAAGGTGATGGGTGAGGTAGGCTACTTTTATGTCATTAACTGGTTTTGGTGAGATATTCCTTATTTGTATCTCCTCAGATCAATATTTACAGAAAGATGCCATTGTTTGTCCATGGCTTGAATTTCCTAATTCAGTACCCAATCTTTTCAAGCAAATTATATATATATATATATATATATATATATAATGTATATTATATATATAATGTATATATTTATATATACACACACATATATTTATATATACATATGTATATATTTATACACACATATATTTTTATATACACATATATGTATACATTTATATATACATATATACACACATGTATACATATATATGTATATATGTATATAAATAGTTAAACATCCAATTAGTTCATTTGTTGAATTCTTCATAAATCTGTATGTCTTGGGTCCATGAAATGGCAAGCACTTGCCAGTAGGGATATTGAAAAATGTCTTTACTGTAAACAACAACTATACAATATTGGTTAGAGTATGAAGAAAGGCCTAATTTACAATATCCCAATATCTGTATGATGTTCACAGAAAAGTATGACAGTCCCCTAAAGTTCTGGCTAAGTGATATAGTCAGTCCTTCAATTATTTAATTATATAATATAATTCTTATCTCCAAATGTAAAAATAAACATATTTTGTGGACAAGGCTTATATGTGAGCATGCCATTTATTTATACAGCCATTCATTAAATAAATATTCATGGTAGCATTTGGTGAAAATTACAAGATTCAAAGAGATTGTTTTGCATACTTGAACAATTATTTATATGGCCATAATTTTCTTTTCTTTTAGGTTTGAGGTTTTCTTCAGAATAGACAACTCCAGGGGCAGCTAGGTGTCTCAGTGGATAGAGCACCGGCCCTGGAGTCAGGAGTACCTTAGTTCAAATCTGGCCTCAGACACTTAATAATTACCTAGCTGTGTGGCCTTAGGCAAGCCACTTAACCCCATTGCCTTTCAAAAAAAAAAACAACTAAAGAAAAACAACAGAATAGACAGCTCCAGTCTTCATACTCAGTCACATAGTCTTTTCTCTTCTAAGGAGGAAAAATCCTTAATAGAATGATTTTCCCTGATACTTCTACTGTTCTGAGAAATATACATTCATCTACATCCCATACTTTCCCTTGCACATATGCAAAAGTGGATTTCATCTTAAATTCACCAAATATTGTTATAAGAAAAGGTATATTCGACTGTCATCTGCTGTGTGGCAGAAGACTTGGGGCAAGGATGGAGTATGGCTCAATCATTGTTAAAGGTTAATGTTGCTATCATTACATTCCTTTTCCTAGTTCCCATAACCAGCCAGCAATGATGGATAAAAATATGAGCTATTTCTTTGTGTTGGCAAAATTGCAATTCAAAAAAGACATAGTTTCCTAAGTTATTTTTAAACTATACTGTTTATAGTCCTCTGAATTTGGTTAACTGAAAAAAAGCACCTTTTTTTAAAAATAAAAGGAAAATTGTTCAAGACTGATTATATGAATATGGTGCAGGGTTCTGCTCCTAAGAAAGAGGTTTTCCTATGAGACCTTTGGAACTCAAGGGGGAATTTAGGAGTCTTTGGGATTATTTTTATATATAAATATACTCATATTTATATACATAAACATAAATATGAGCATATATGTGTACATATATTAATTTATTTTTTCTTAGAGTTCAATCTGTTTTTAAATATTGATAGAAATTGTTTCACTCATTTGTTATTTATCAGAAGGAAAGAAATAAGGTTTAATATATACTAGGTTTAATATAATAGTTATATAATATAATAGTTAAGGTTTAATATATACTAGGCATTGTGCTAAGTTCTTTACAAAGATTATCACATTTAATCCTTGCAACAATCCTGTGAGGTAGGAGCAATTATTATTATCTCCATTTTACAGTTGTGGAAACTAAGGCACATAAAGGTTAAGTTACTTGCTCAGGGTCACACTGCTGATAAGTGTCTGAGGCTGGATTTTAACTTAGTTTTTTCTGCTTCCAGGTTCAGTACCCTATCCACTGTGACATGTGATTTTCTCTAATGACTTTGAATTGCACTTTCAAATAATTAAATCTGTTGTACAGTTGCCTCCTGACTGGCAAATTGCCAGGCAATCATTATTGATCTCTTTGAGGATCAGTTGAGATAAAAATCACAGCTGCTATTTTTCTCTTTTCCCTTTCCCACCTCTCCCTTCATTGCCTCTATCTTTTTCCTATGATCAGTTCTTTCCCTTATTTCTCACCTGATCGTTGAGAACTAGACGAGTCTGCAAATGTGGGGCAAGTAAACTTTTTTTTTTTAGGTTTTTGCAAGGCAAATGGGGTTAAGTGGCTTGCCCAAGGCCACACAGCTAGGTAATTATTAAGTGTCTGAGACCGGATTTGAACCCAGGGACTCCTGACTCCAAGGCCGGTGCTTTATCCACTACGCCACCTAGCCGCCCCCAAATAAACTTTTGATTAAAAAATCTCAAGCCTGAATTTTGAGAGATTTTCCAATTGTTCAAGAAGAAAGCTTCTGAGGGACTATATTTTCTTTTGTATTTTCTTGGCTTAGATTGCTTTTTCTTTCTATTTTATACTGATTTGTTGATGCCTTTGGATTTTATATAAAAGTTGTATCTAGCGATCTCACCAAGTCTCCAACCTCCTTGCTCACAAAGAAAAATACTTAAAAATAACTGACACAGTGATTATGTCTAACAGGGTCGGAAGTATTTACTACCCATAATCAGTTGTTTTTCTACCAAAAGGACTGAGGTAGGCTTCCTTATTTATCCTCCAAGGATGATTGGTCATTTCAAGTTTTCAGAATTTGTGTTTTAACATACTTTTTATTTAAATAAATGCAGAATTTAGCTTATATTAGTTCCTTCTTTAGAACTTTCTTTACAGGAATTTCCTTATTCAGAGTGACTAGTTCCCCAGTAATAACTGAGTTCTAGAAATGACTTCTATAGTGTTAAATAATGTCTATTTGAATCAAGTTTCACAATTTGATGCTGTAATTCTCTTTATTTACTTGTGTTTCCCAATAAGGCATAATACATTTCAGCTGAGATAACATCTTTATAGTCCTTTACTGCCTTTGCTAAATAGAGTTCTATCAATCAATCACAAGTATTTCTGAAATGCTGACTGTGCCAGGTACTTTGTGAGGTGCTGGGTTTACAAATACAGAGTCATCTAAATTTGCTAGACCCTCTGGAAGAGAAATGTCTTTGTTCCTTTTTATTTGGCTGAGATAGGGAGTTGTTAACACCTGATGTCATAAAGATGAGTTCCCATGAAAGCCAGCTCACAGAGGAGAATCGAGAGGATCCTATGCTTAGCTTGTCTGGGGAAATTAGATATTGACTTCTGGTAAGTCAAATGGTTTCATGCTTTCACTATAAATCTCTCCCATCACTTAATCATACTAGTAGTATTGTTTGATAAATTGGTGAAATCTGAGTAGAAGGTTCAGAGTTAGAGCTTGGACAAACACTGATGTTAAAAGTGAATATACTGGGGTGGCTAGGTGGCGTAGTGGATAAAGCACCGGCCTTGGAGTCAGGAGTCCCTGGGTTCAAATCCGGTCTCAGACACTTAATAATTACCTAGCTGTGTGGCCTTGGGCAAGCCACTTAACCCCATTTGCCTTGCAAAAACCTAACCCCCCCAAAAGAGTGAATATACCACATAGGAATGGAAGGAGGAGTCACAGAGCCATGCAGTATCAGGTGCCCATGGTGGTTAAATATATACATACACATACACACACACACACACACACACACACATATATATATATTTATATATATAAATATATATATATATATATATTACATATATATAAATTTTCCCCTAGAGTTGGAGATGAAGGAATACTTCATAATACCAGATACTTTTATAGCAATCCTGTGAGGAAGGCATATAATATCCAGTAACTTATGGTCAACTACAGGAAGTTGAACAAAGTCATCAGACTTATGTCTCATAGCTGCTTCTGATATTATGTAGATCAAAAAAACTTTTGTCTAAAGAGAGTAACTGGTATGAATCTATCAAACTTGTCAATGCTTTTTTCTCTATTTCTGTGACTGAAACTAGTAAGGAATAGTTATCTTTCATTTTGGAAGGCATTCAATATATCTTTTTGTCCCTTTTAGTGGCTACCTGCACACACCTTCATACTATGTAACACGGGGGCAGAGACCTGAAAGAAGCTTCCCTTCCTAAGATCATTGTTGAAAACCATTGCATTGATGCCTTATTGTTGACTGGACCAGATGAGACTCCAATGGCAGTTACTCTATATCAGATGAGGGATCATATGACAGACAAGGGATAGGAAACCAAACTTAAGGAAATTTAGGGTACAGACCACTCAGTCAAGTTTTGGAGAATACAGTGTAGATGGAGAAAAACCACTGGATTCCAGCCATCTTCCTTCCCCAAGATCTATGAAGAAATGCCAGAGACTTGTTGAACACTTAGAGATTTTTAGGAAAACCACATTACTCACTGTATATCCTGATGGTTACCGTTTATCAAGTTATCAAGTCAGTGACTTTTAAATGGGTATCATAATAGACTCCAACTCTGGAAAATGTAAAGTATTTGTTTTGCTCAACTGTTCACAATCATCTAAGTTTATTTAGCTTATTAAGTGAAATTTATTTAAAATGCTAACTGCTAAGAGAGTCATACTATTTAGCAAACTGAATCAATAAATATAAATCAATAAATAGATAAAAAATATTAAATATCCTAGGTAGCCAATAAATCACTGGCAGACAGGGTAAACTGTAATTAATATAATTATTCTATTCTTAATTGATTCCTCTTCCCAATATCATTTCTGCTCCAGCTGAGAAGCAATTGGAAATTGATGACAATATTATCAGGTCAGGGTGATAGTGGTAAGTTGCAGGAGATGATACTTTGCAACTTAGAACAAATGATATCAATGAATAAAGAAGAGGATGGTAACTCCATGCTAATTACTCGTAGACACTATATGAAGTGTTAGGGATATAAAAAGAGTTTCTTGGCTCTTTTTTTTGCAAAGGCCTCTTTTTATATCCCTAACACTTCACATAATGCTTAGCACAAAAGACTTGCCTCAAGGGACTCAATCTAATGAGGGAAGAAATGAGCAAACAATTATATACATACAAGTCACATATAGAATAAATAGAAAATGATTAAAAATGAGAATTAAGAGGTTTGAAAAGGTGTAATGTGGTATTTTAGTTGTCTTTTTTTAGACCTAATTTTATTTATTTATTTTGAAGGCAATGGGATGAAATGACTTGCCCAAGGTCACACAGTTTAGACAATTATTAAGTGTCTGAGATCGGATTTGAACTCAGGTACTCCCAACTCCAGGGTCAGTGCTCTACCCACTGCACCACCTAATTGCCCCCATATTTTAGTTGATTCTTTTTTTTTTTTTAGGTTTTTTTCTTTGCAAGGCAAATGGGGTTAAGTGGCTTGCCCAAGGCCGCACAGCTAGGTAATTATTAAATGTCTGAGACCAGATTTGAACCCAGGTACTCCTGACTCCAAGGCTGATGTTTTATCCACTACGCCACTTAGCCACCCCTTTTAGTTGATTCTTAAAAAAAAGTCAGAGAGGCAATAGACAGAGATGGGGGAGGGAGAGAATTCTAGTCCTGGGGGACAGCCAGAAGAATTGCTCAGAGCCAAGAGATGGAGTCGCTTGTTCATGGGACTGCCAGTAGATCATTGTTATTGAATTGAAGAGTACAAATCTCAGAGTAAGGGTTTGAGTACTGGAAAGGCAGGAGGGAATTAGGTTCTGAAAGTTTTTGAATTACAAATAGGATTTTGTATTTGATCCCGAAGGCAATAAGAATTCATTGGAGTTCATTGATGTGGTCAGAATGTGCTTCAGAAAAATCACTGGTGGCAGAATGTAGGATGGATTGGACCACCATTTCTTTTTGTTTGTTTGTTTTTTCTTTTCTGAGACGCAATGGGGTTAAGGGACTCTGCCCAAGGCCACACAGCTAGTAAGTATTAAGTGTTGGAGGCTGGATTTGAAATCTGGTCCTCCAGACATCAGGGCCTGCTCTCTGCCATCTAGCTTCCCATCACCACTTTTTCCTTTTCCAATCAATCTTTTATTTTATTCTTTTTATTATATAAATATTTTATTAGGTTTCCAATTACATACAGTGGTAGTTTCTACCAATCTTTTTTTGCAATGTTTTGAGCTGTACAGTTTTTCTTCCTCCCTTCCCTCCTCCTTCTCCCCCCCCCCAACAGAAGGCAATCTGATATAGGTTTTACATTTGCATCCATGATAAACATAGATCAAAATTGAACATGTTGTGAGAGAGGAATCAGATACAAAAGGAGAAAGAAAACATTAGAGTTAACAAAATTGCAAAATACGTAAGACAGCATTAAAAAATTGAGGATAATAAGTTTTGGTCTTCTCTTAAACTCCACAATTCCTTCTCTGGATACAGATGGTATTCTCCATCACAATCACCTAAAATTGTCTTTGATTATTGCACTGATGGAATGAGCAAGATTATCAAGGTTGATCCTCACTCCATGTTGTTGTTAAGGTGTATAATGTTCTTCTGGTTTTGGTCATTTCACTCAGCATCAATTCATGCCTATCTTTCCAGGCTTTTCTGAAATCCTGTCCCTCATGATTTCTTATTGAACAATAGTGTTCCATTACATACATATACCACATTTGTTCAATCATTCCCCAATTGATGAGCAAGTCCTCAATTTCCAATTCTTTGCCACTACAGAGTTGCTATGAATATTTTTGTACATGTGGGATTTTTGCCTTTTTTCATGATCTCTTCAGGATATAGACCCAGTAGTGGTATTGTTGAGTCAAAGGGCATGCATATTTTTGTTCCCTCTGGGTGTAATTCCAAATTGCTCTCTTGAAAGTTTGGATCAGTTTACACCTCTACCAACAATGCATTAGTGTCCCAGATTTCATACATTCCCTCCAAAATTGAAAATTGTCCTTTCTGGTCATATTGGTCAATCTGAGAGTTATGAGGGGGTGTCTCAGAGATGCTTCAATTTGCATTTCTCTAATCAATAATGATTTAGAGAAATTTTTCATATATCTGTAGATAGCTTTGATTTCCTCATCCAAGAATTGTCTTTGCGTATCATTTGATCCTTTGTCAATTGGGTATTGACTTTTTTTTTTATAAATTTGACTCAGTTCTCTATATATTTTAGAAATGAGTTTATCAGAAGCATTAGTTGTAAAAATTGTTTCTCAATTTACTACATTCCTTTTGATCTTGGTTATGGTGGTTTTGTTTGTGCAAAACCTTTTTAGTTTAATGTCATCAAAATTGTCCAGTTTGTTTTTTGTAATGTCTTCTATCTCTTTTTTGGTCATAAACTGCTTCCCTTTCCATTGATCTGACAAGCAAACTATTCTTTGTTCTCCTAATTTGATTATATTATTGTCTTTTATGTCTAAATTCCGTGTCCACTTTGACCTTATCTTGGTATATAGGGTGTGAGTTGTTGGTCTAATCCTAATTTCTGCAAACTATTTTTCAGTTTTCCCAGTAGTTTTTATTGAAGAGTGAGTTCTTATCCCAGAAACTGGACTTTTTGAATTTATCAAACAGTAGATTACCATAGTCATTTCCTGCTGTCTCTTTTATACCTAATCTATCCCATTGATCCATCACTCTATTTCTTAGCCAGTACCAGAGTTTTGATAACTAATCCTTTTTTTTGCAAGGCAATAGGGGATTAAGTGACTTGTCCAAGGTCACACAGCTAGATAATTATTAAGTGTCTGAGGTTTTATTTGAACTCAGATACTCCTGACTCCAGGACTGGTGCTCTCTCTACTGTACCACCTAGCTGTCCCCTTAACTAAAGTTTTATAATATAATTTTAGATCTGGTATGGCTAGGGTACCTTCTTTTGCATTTTTTAAATTTATTCTCTTGATATTCTTGACCTTTTGTACCTCCAAATGAATTTTTTTTCTAGCTCACTATAAAGTAATTTTTTGGAAGTTTGATTGATATGGCACTAAAAAGTAATTTAGGTAAAACTGTCATTTTTATTTTATTAGCTTAGCCTATTCATAAGCAATTGATATTTGCCCAGTTATTTAGATCTTATTATATTTGTGTGATAAATGTTTTATAGTTGTTTCATAAAGTTTCTGAGTCTGACTTGGCAGGTGGACTCTCAAGTATTTTATGTTCTCTGAAGTTATTTTAAATGGGATTTGTCTTTCTGTCTCTTGCTGCTGTATCTTGTTAGTAATATATAGAAATGCTGAGGATTTATGTGGGTTTATTTTTTTATTCTGTGACTGCTAAAGTTACTAATTATTTCCAGTAGTTTTCAGATGATTTTCTAGGGTTTTCCAGGCATACCATCATTTCATCTGCACAGAGTGAGAGTTTTGTTTCTTCATTACCATTTCTATTTGCTTAAATTTCTTTTTCTTCTCTTATTCCTAAAGCTAACATTTCTAATACAATATTGAATAATGGTGATAATGGGTATCCTTGTTTCAATCCTGATCATACTAGGAATGCCTCTAGCTTATCCCCATTGCATATAATGCTTGTTGATGGTTTTGGATAGATACTGGTTATCATTTTAAGGTACAATCCATTTATTCCTTTGTTCTCTAGTGTTTTTGGTAGGAATGGGTGTTGTATTTTGTCAAAAGTTTTTCAGCATCTATTGTTTTGAAATATTTTAGTTTTAAGGCAATGGGAATAAGTGACTTGCCCAAGGTCACACAGATAGGCAATTATTAAGGATTGGTGTTCAGATTTGAACTCAGGTCCTCCAAACTCCAAGGCTTGTGCTCTATCCACTGTGCTGCCTAACTGCCCCTTTTAAAACATTTATTGAGATAATCATATAGTTTCTGTTAGTTTTGTTATTGAATAGTCAATTATGCCTAAAGTTTTCCTAATATTGAACTAACCCATCATTCCTGGTATAAATCCTGCTTGGTCATAGTATATTATCCTAGTGATGACTTGCTGTAATCACCTTCCTAATATTTTATTTAAATTTTTTGCATCCATATTCATTAGGGAAATTGATCTATAATTATTTTCTTTGTTCTGACTCTTCATCTTGGTGTCATAGAAGGAATTAGGCAGAGTTTCATCTTCACCTATTTTTTTCTTCTTTAATTTATTTTCACATTACTAAAATATTCCTGCTTAAGGGTTAACATAACACCCCTCCCCTGCAAAAATATAAAACCTCATGAGAAATAAAGTAAAAGAAGAGGAAAAAAATGTGTTTCAGTCTGTGTTCTGATGCCATCAGCTCTATCGCCAGTGGATCACTTTCTTTATCATAAGTAGTTGCTTCCATATTTTTCCAAAGTTGCTGCTGCTGATTGTAATTCCTTCCATCTATTCCTCCCCACTACCATCTATTATATTTTCCCTCTCCTTTCACTCTGTACCTCTTCAAAAATGTGCTGTGGGGCAGCTGAGTAGCAGCAGACAGAACACCAGCCCTGGGGGCCAAGAGGCCCCTATCCCATATCCCTCCCCAGAGACCCAGCAACCACCTGATTCCAAGGTCCCAGACAGGCCACCCAATCCCACAGACTTGTAAAAAACTAAAAAAAAAGAAAATGTATTATATCTGATTATCCTCTCCTATGATCTACCCTCTCCTCTATCACCCATATCCCTGCTCCCCTTCCCCTGTCCCCTTTCTCTCCTTTTCCCTCTAGATGTCTAAACCCTATTGAGTATATGTGCTGTTTCCTCTCTGAGACATTTTTTTAGGTTTTTGAAAGGCAAATGGGGTTAAGTGGCTTGCCCGAGGCCACACAACTAGGTAATTATTAAGTGTCTGAAGCCAGATTTGAACTCAGGTACTCCTGACTCCAGGACCGGTGCTCTATCCACTGTGAAACCTAACCAGCCCTCTATGAGCCATTTCTGATGAGAATGAAGGTTCCCTCATTCCCCCTTTCCTCCCCCCCTTCATACCATTGCAGAAATTACATGAAATATCTTTTATATGAATATCTTAGCCTATTTTACCTTTCCTTTCTCTTACTCCCAGGACAGTTCCCTTTCACTTATTGACTCCATTTTTACCATATATTATATCTTTACATTCAACTCTTCCCTGTGCTTCATCTATTAAAGCTCCTTCTACCTCCTCTATTAAAAGAGAAGGTTCATATGAGTATCATCAGTTTCATCTTTCCATGCAGGAATACATGCAGTTCAGCATCATTAAGTCCCTCATATTTTACCCTTCTCCTCTGCTCTTTATGCTTCACTTGAGTCCTATACTTGAAGGTCAAATTTTCTGTTCAGCTCTGGTCATTTCAACAGGAACATTTGAAATTCCCTTGTTTCGTTGAAAATCCATCTTTTCCTCTGAGAGAGGCTGTTCATTTTTGCTGGGTAGTTAATTCTCGGTTGCATCCAAGCTCTTTTGCCTTCCAGAATATTATATTCTAAGCACTACAAGCCCTTAATGCAGTTGCTGCTAACTCCTGCGTGATCCTGACTGCAGCTCCATGATATTTGGACTGTGTCCTTCTGGCTGCTTGTAATATTTTCTCTTTGACTTGTGAGTTCTGGAACTTGACTGTAATTTTTTTTATCTTTCCCTGGGGGGAAACAAATTCTCTCAATTTCTATTTTTTCCCTCTGCTTCTAGGATATCAGAGCAATTTTCCTGTAGAAATTCTTTAAAAATGATGTCAAGGCTCTTTTCCTGATCATGACTTTCAGGTGTTCTAATAAATTTTAAATGATCTTTCCTGAATCTATTTTCCATATCAGTTGTTTTTTCAATGAAATATTTCAAATTTTCTTCTAATTTTTCATTCTTTTGTGGTTGAACTATTGTGTCTTGATTTCTTGTAAAGTCATAAGCTTCCTTTTGCTTCATTCTACATCTGAAGGATTTGTTTTCCTCAGAGAGCTTTCTTATCTCCTTTTCCATCTGGCCAATTCTGCTTTTTAAAGTATTCTTCTCCTCAATAATTTTTTGAACTGTTTTATCCATTTGACTCAAGCTGGTTTTTAACATGTTATTTTCTTCAGCATTTTTTTAGATCTCCTTCATTTTCATATTTTTTTTTTGATCTCCTTGATTTTCACATTTTTCCTGCATCTCTCTGATTTTTTCCCAATTTTTCTTTTATCTCCCTTACTTGATTTTCAAAAGCTTTTTTGAGCTCTGTCATAGCCTGAGCCCAACTTTTATATTTCTTGGTGTCTTTAGAGGCAGAAGCTTGGATTTTCTCATCTTCAGATTGATTATTTTGGTCCTCCATGGGACCAAAGTATTTGTCTATCGTCAAGTTCCTTTTTTTTTTTTTCTGTTTATTCATTTCCCCAGCCTGTGCCTGATTTGGGGCTGCTTCCTGAGCTTTTGAGTATTCTTGGGACATGGCTCTGCAAGGACCTCAGTGTGTGAGGCTCTGACTGTCTGACTGCTCTCCTGGTCTGTGAATGACCACAAGCTCACCCCTCTGCCCTGGAGGCTGTGAGGAGGGTCCCTGCTCTATGGGGGGGCCTAGACTGTGACCAGGGTCTTAATGTAGTCAAAGCCACAGAGTCCTATTCCAGGGATAGAGGACAGACCTCGGCAGTCTCCTTCCACTCCCTTACCTTCCGTGAACTGAGAGCTCAGGCGCAGCTGTTTGGAGGCTCCTGCTGGACTGCTCCATGGCCTGCTTCCATTTCCTGAATCTGGGATACCAACTGAGGCTGAGGGCCTGGGCTTTGAGCTTGGTCTGGCAGAGGTCTCACTGCTGATTTTCCAAGTTGTGCTTGGTGCTCCCTGGGGTGCAAATCAGGAAACTGCTTCTGTTGCTGGGAGCCAGCACTCCCAGGAGCCCTGGGGCTGTTCCTTCACTTGGCATGGTGCTACCTCCCTAACCCTGTGGAACAGAGTTTTTCTACTATT
This sequence comes from Macrotis lagotis, assembly GCF_037893015.1. Taxonomy (NCBI): domain Eukaryota; kingdom Metazoa; phylum Chordata; class Mammalia; order Peramelemorphia; family Peramelidae; genus Macrotis; species Macrotis lagotis. Next base: position 191,755,586 of record NC_133664.1, on the reverse strand, counting down.
TTCCAGGTTATCTTGGGCTGGAGGATTGCCTTACTGGATTCTTCTGTGGGCTCTCTTTCTTGAAAATTTAGTTAGAGTTATAATTTTAAGGTTTTTGAAATATTTTGGAGAGAGCACCTAAGAGAGGCTCTTCTCCTGCTGCCATCTTGGCTCTGACCCTTCCCCTATATTTTCATATAGTTTATAGATTTGAAACCAATTGTTCCTTGAATGTTTAATTGAATTCGTTTGTGAATTCACCCAGCCCCAGATATTTTTTTTTAGGGAGTTCAGTTGATGACTTGTTGAATTTCTTTTTCTGAGATAAGGTTATTTAAGTATTTAATTTCATTTTCTTTTTACCTTGGAAATATATATTTTTGTAAATATTCATTCATTTCACTTAGATTATCAAATTTATTGGCATACATTTGGGCTAAATGCTTCCAAATTATTACTTTAATTTCCTCCTCATTGGTGGTGAATTCACCTTTTTGATTTTTGATGTTATTTGATTTTCTTTATTTTTATAAATCAAATTAACCAAAGCTTTTTCTGTTATACTGTTTTTCATAAAACCAACTCAGTTTAATTTATTAGTTCAATATTTTTCTTGCTTTTAATTTTATTAATTTCACCTTTTATTTTCAGAATTTCTAATTTGGTATTTAATTGAGGATTTTTAATTTGTTCTTTCTCTAATGTTTTCAGTTGCAGGCTCAGTTAATTGATCTCCTTTTTCTCTATTTTATTCATGTAAGCATTTAGAGATATATTATATCCCCAATAAATGCTTTGACTATATTCCATAAGTTTTGGTATGTTGTCTCATTATTGTCATTGTATTGGATAAAATCATTAATTCTTTCTATGATTTGTTGTTTGATCCACTTATTCTTTACAATTAGGTTATTTAGTTTCCAATTATGTTTAGGTCTATCTCTCCATGACCCATTAATGTCTGTGACTTTTATTGCATCATGTCTGAAAAGGTTGCATTTAATATTTCTGCCTTTCTGCTTTTAATTATGAAGTTTTTATGTCCTAATACATGGTCAGTTTTTGTGTACTGCAGAGAAAAAGGTATATTCTTTTCTAACCCCATTCAATTTTCTCCAGAGGTCTATCATATATCTAAGTTTTCTAACATTCTATTCACCTCCTTAATTTTCTTCTTGTTTATTTTATGTTCAGATTTATCCAGTTCTGAGAGAGGGAGGTTGAGGTCCCAGTAGAGTTTTGCTGTCTTCCTGTAACTCATTCAGCTTCTCCTCTAAGAATTTGGATGCTATACCACTTGAGGTATACATATTTAGTATTGAAATTACTTTATTGTCTATGGTACCTTTTAGGAGGATATAATTTGCTTGCTTATCTCTTTTAATGAGATCTATTTTTGCAGTGGCTTTGTCTGAGATAAGGATTACTATCCCTGACCTTTTCACTTCAGCTGAAGCATAATATATTCTGCTCCAGTCTTTTACCTTTATTCTATATGTATCTCTCTGCTTAAATGAGTTTCTTATAAGTAGCATGTGGTAGGATTCTGATTTTTAATCCTCCCTGCTATTTGCTTCTGCTTTATGGGAGAGTTAATCCTATTTGCATTCAAACTTATAATTAGCAAGTCTTTATTCCCCTCCATGCTAGCTTCCCTCTGTTTGTATTTTTCTGTTTTTCACTGTATCCCTCCTCCCCGGCATTTTGCTTCTGAATACTACTACCTTTTGTGTTTTTACCCCCTTCTATCCAATGCTCTCCCTTGTATTTCCCCTTTTCTTTTATCCCCTTCTTCTTTCCCTTTCTTCTGTCCGTTCTTTCTGGCCACTAGCAGGATTCCTTCTTGATCTGATAGTTCTGGAGTTTGGTCACAATATTCCTTGATGATTTTGCCCTCTGATTCCATGATATCAGGGAGTTCTCTTCAATATATCCTGAAATATGGTGTCTAGGTTTTTTTTTCTTCAAGGTTTTAAGGAAGTCCTATGATTCTCAAATCATCTCTCTCAGATCTTTTCTCCAGGCCAGTTATTTTGCCAATGGGCTTTTTACATTTTCTTCTATTATTTTTGGTTTTGTTTAAGAAATTCTTGGTGTCTAATGAAGTCATTCGTTTGCACAGATTCCAATCCTTTTTTTTAAGAGTTTCCTTCATTTATCTTTTGTATCTCCTTTTCCAATTGGTCAGTTTTATTTTTGAAGTAGTTGTTATCTTTTTCCCTTTGTCCAATTGTATTTTTTGAGAGAATTATTTTCGTTTTGCATTTGTTCAATTGTATTTTCAAAGGATTTGTTTTCTTGTTGTAAGATGTTAGTTTTCTCTTGCAATAGTGTTCATTTTCTCTTGTGTTTCTTTCCCCAATTTTTCTATTTGATTTTAAAACTCCATTGTGATCTCTTCTAAGAAGTTTTTCTGGGCTAGAGACCAATTCATATTCTCCCCTGAAGCTCCACCCTTTTCTGAGCTGGTGTCTTTATCTCCAAGGTAACATTCAATGGACACTGCTTTGTTCTGGCCTTTCTTCATTTTGGACCCCTTTCCTAGGGTCTTGTGTTGGGGAGGGGATGGTTTGCAGATCTTAGGAGATGAGATGGCTAGAGGTCTTGCTCAATGGACTGGACAGTAAGGAATGCCAGATGCATTCTCTGGATTGCTTGTGTTGTTGGTGTCAGTGGTCCACTCCCTAAGTCTGGGGTAGGATCTGGGCTGTCCTGGCACAATTTGGGCTGGGTCCTCAGGCTAGAAAGGCCTGGGTAATCAGTTTAATCAACCCTGGAGGAGATCTGCTGCCTCCCCCTGGGGTTGTTTCTGCATTTGTTCTGGAGAAAGTCAGGGACCCCTCCCCAGGAGCAATGGGGGGGCTCAGTTGGAAACATGGTGATTCTTTGACTGAAAATACTGGGGTCTTCCAGACCAGCTGATTTGTCCCTATAAATATCTGGGTTGCTGTATTGGGAGCTCTCCCCTCTGACTGCATGTGGCAAATGCTTCTTCTACTCTTCTCAGGTTAGTCCCCTGGCCTCACTCCTATGCTGGGTCTCCACTCTTTGCCCTGGCTTGCCCATGCTCCCCTGAAACAGAACTTGCTGCTCGATGTTCTCCTTAGTTTTTCTCTGGGTTCTGTGGATTCAAAACTGTTAAGAGGCTTGATTCATATTAATTCTGAGGAAAAGTCAGGAGAGCTTAAAACAGTGCCTGGCTTTTCTCTGTCATCTTTGTCAGAAGTCCCCATCACCACTTCTTTCGAGAAGTATCCTAGCTACTAATGGTGGCAGATTGAGCAGAAATTATCAATGGCAATTGCCCAGTAGGCAGAAGGTCAAAGATAAAATGAACAGGTCATGAAATTGCCCTGTGGAGACATGGGCTCAGGGAAGTAGTCATTTTTTTTTCCATTTCCTTATTGCATTTCTACTGGTCAATCAGGAGTTGAACTTGACAACAGCAAATATTTATTCAATTCAAGAATCATTTATTAAACACACTATATTCATCAGTGTGTTAAGTTTGGGTAAGAAAAAGAAAAAAAGAGATGCAATCTCTGATATTAGGGAAATTGTAATCTAGTAAGTAGGATATGATTTTCACATAAATAATTATGAAAGAGCAAACAAAGTATAAACACAATATATTTAAATGCAGTGTTTTCTTCTATTAGTATGAATAAAGGTTTTCCTATGGGGCCCCTGAAACTCAAAGGAAAAATCAAGGAATGTTTGGTGTTTTTAGAAAGTTTCTAGTTTGATATATTTGAGGAGGAAGGGGTAATATTTATTGCATACAAAGAATATTATTACTGCTGTTTTGTTGATATTAATAATAATTTGTAATAAAGTTTTGTACTTGATTTGAGCATAAAAGGAATGTAGTGACTTTGGAAATTGGATACAATGGTGGGGGGTGGGACAGATCTCAGTTTTAGATTTGAGGGAATTTGTTAACAAAGACTTGTATATGAAAGAGAGAATGATGAGAATGGGAATGATGAGTAGTTTTGGTTTACTGGAATGTAAAAAAAACCTGATGGAATGCAATGTAAGATAAGGCTCCAAAAGGTAGATTGGAGACAGATTATGTTCTTGATTTCCCAGAGTGGAAGTTTGTAATTTATTTGATAAATGTTAGTTACTGAAGTTTTTTTTTTTCTTTTGGGTTGATATTGTTGTTGTTTTGAGTCGAGCACTGCCCCAATCAGAGCTATTTATGAGTGTTATTCAGGAAGTGTGGTGAAGGATGGATTGAAGAAATGAAAGACAGAAAGACTAAGAGACTATTACAGTGATCTTGGCAAGAAGGAATTTGAGTCAGAGCTAGAATGGTTGCTGCTGTAGTGATCAAGAGGTCAATAGATGCAAGAGATATTGTGGAATATGAGTTGTGAAAGCTTAACAACTGATTATTTGTGAAATGTGAAGGAGAACAAAGAATAAAAGATTGTTTTAAGGTTACAAACCTAGGCAGGGATGTATTACTAACAGTAGAGATGGAGAAATAGAGAAATTGAGCAAGTAGGACTATTGAGGAAGATGTGTTCAATTTCAGGCATGCTGACTTTAATGAGTAGTTGGAAAATGGGAATAGCTTGCTATCATATTATCTATTTTTCTTATGACACTGAATAAACCTAAGGTACCAGAATAGAAGCCTTTGTGTTCTATTTTTTTGGTGGATTTTTCTTGGGTGACTAAAATTGGATGAATATCACCCTTAGAGACCATTTGTACACAGCAACATTACATAAAACTTAAGAAAGCAAAAATTTAATTAGATTATTGATGACAATAGCAACATGTAAAGAAAAATACCCCAGCAGCATAATGGAGTGTTGAAAAGTCAATGATGACCTCAGAATCAAAAGATTCAGGTTGCTAGTAAGGGGTCACATTAAAAAATGATATACAAGTTAAGAGAAAAAAAGAAACATGTTTACTTAGTTTTAATTCCATTCTGAACTTTTAGTGAAAGTTAAATTGTCCCAGCATTTTTCAAGAAATAAAAGTTCTTTATCATTATAATGAAAATCTGCAATTTATACCCTGTTATTAGTGAAGGATTAGAACAAAATTATAGACATCTAATACTCTCAGAATTAAGAATTAATTTCTGAAGGGTTATTCTTAGGAACTGTCTTTTTTGATCTTTTTACGAACTAGATTTAATTATAAAGTACAACTTTTTTCCTAATCCAAAATATGATTTCTTGCTTGAGTTTTGGTTGTTGAATGAATTGAGATTTCTTGGACCAGTTTGTAGCCAAGATGCTTTCTATGAATACTATATTTGATACCTCATTTAGTACTATGTAAATTGAAATTCAAACATAATTCAGCAATTTAGAATTATTAATCTTTTCTTTTCCAGATCTGTAATTATTTCCAGTGTGGTGAAATCTGGCATGGAAACTCCAGATGAAGATTAGAAATTTTTATTTAATGTATAGTCTTGGAAAGCTTCATGGAGCAACTGAGAGGTTAAGTTACTTGCCTATATTCACATAGCCAGTATGTGACAGAAGCAGGACAGCAATTTTAGTCTTCCTGATGCTAGGATAAGCTCCTTATCCAGTGGGCCAGACTATTGCTAATTCAATATCAATATTGTAAAGTTTTATTAAGGGGAAATGTTTCCCTTCAAAGAAAAATAAAGCCAAAGGCAAAATGTTTAGAAATTTGTTCCTCTTATCATTCCCTTCTACTAAATAAATGAAGAATAAAGGAAATGCAGAGAATAAAAAAAAAACAGATGATAATGGTATAATTTTCCTTTGAGAAGTATACATTTAATTTAATACATGAAACTGTTTAGGTAGTTTAACATTTAGATACCATTTATCCCAAAAAATCAGCAAGAAAAATCCAACATTGCAATTAAAAAAATGATAGAAGAGAAAATGAAATGTCTTCAAAAGATAATTGTTCAAAAAAAGGAAACAAAATCGAAACAGAAAACCATATTATTATCTTTTTTTCTCTGCTGCTCTTGTTGCTCTTTTCAATTATCATAAGATCATGCAGAGCAGTGGTTTAGATTTTAGCTATAGGAACAATATCACTATACAAAATACAGCACTCATGTTATCAACTTTAAAAAAAGAGTTCTATAATATGGTCTAGTTCATGTTTATGCAAAACTAAGAACTTGAAATATTTGCAAAGGTGAATCACTGGAAGATTTTCTGATACAAACAGAGATAAAGTAAGGATGTTCTCATCCCACTATTATTTGATCTTGTACTAGAAATGCTAGCTATATCAATATGAAAAAGCTATGAAATTAAAGATATGAATTTCAGCAAAGGGTAATAAAAATTATGCCTATTTACATACATGATGAATTCCTTAGGAAACTCCAGAGAATCAGCAAAGAAACTATTTCAGGTGATTAATAATTTTAATAAATAGTGAGAGATGAAGCACATACATAAAACAATAGCATTTAAATGTAGTATTAATAAAAACCAGTGGTAAGGTAAATTCCATTCAAAATAACTAAAGAATGATTAAAATACCAAGGAGTTAGCCTACCAAATCATTCTTAGGACTTATATAAATATTACTTTTCAGGAGTGAGAAAACACGTGATTGGAGATATAGAATATGTTTATAGTTGGACCATGCCTATATAACATGAAACAATAATTCTACATAAATCAATTTGCAAATTTAGTGTTATTTGAAGTAGGCAACCATGTGGATACTATATAGAGTTAGACAAAATTCATTTGAAGAGACAAAAGGTGCACAATCAAGAAAAGCATTGTAATAAAAACATTATTAGACTTCAAACCATAGAATAAAGCAATAATTACCAGAACTATAAGATAATTATTAAAAATGAGAAAAAGTAGCACAATACCCCAGGTAAAGGAAAAACAGAAACAACTGAAGACAATTATCCAGAACATAAATTACTGCAGCAATATCTTCATATTTTATAATTTAGCAGAAATTAAAACTATGCAAACATGTATATTTTTCTACCACAATAAAATTTAGAGGAATTATGATCTGAACATTAAAAAAATTATAGGAATTACCCTTCACATTTATGACTAGGGAGAGAATTCTCAATTTCACAGGAATAATTACAAAAAATAGATATATGATTGTATAATATTAATCACAATATTAATGTAGGGAGAATAAGAAGAGAAATTGTTCAGTGGAAAAATATTTCTCATAATTTATCAATTTGCAGATATAAATGATCAATTATTGAACAAAATATTCTTCAAATACAGGTTTTTATTTCTGTACTTTAATTACTATTTTAATATTTACAAAGACTTTGGAAACACTTTGTATATAATCATGGAGTAATTCTTTATTTGAAAAAATAAAGAAAACTTGCAACTATCCATGAAATGGTAAAGTGGAAAGAGTTCTGGTTTTGAAATTAAAGAACCTGCATTTGAAACCTATCACTTGCTCTCTATGTGATCTTGGGTAAATCACTTTACTTCTTTGCACTTCAATTTCCTCATCTGCAAACTAAGGGAATTGGACTCCACAGCCTCTATAGTTTCTTATGGATCTATGATCCTACTGATACATGAAAGCAGGTTTCATTTTATTAATAACAAGTTATTGTTCAGTCCTTTCATTTCTATAGGACTCTTTGTGGCCCCATTTAGGATTTTCTTGGCAAAGACACTGGGGTGGTTTACTATTTCCTTCTATAGCTCATTTTACAGATCAGGAAATAGACAAACAACATTAGTGATAAGCCCAGTGAACAACTAAATGTCTGAGTCCAGGTTTGAATACATGAAAAGAGTAGTCTTTCTGACTCCAGGGCCTGCAATCTATTCACTGAACTAGGTAGCTGCCTGAATAACAAGGAAAAGACAAATTAAAATAAAATTTAGGTTTCATTGTTTGCCTTGCATGTGTGAAAAAAAAGGGCAAAAAAAATCCCCAAACTAAATCAGTGAATCTTGTAAGGACAATGAAAAGAGACAAATGAAAACATTTCTAGAAAACAATTTGAAACAATTGAATGAAGATAGGTAAACTGTTCATACTCATTGGCCCAGTGAAAGAGAGAAAGATCTAGAAAAGAAGGGAAATTCCCTTTATTGGATCTAGTCAGACAACTAACTCACATTCCTCAGAGTCTACTCCTAACTAGCAACCAAATACTTAGGGGCTGTGTCTCTAATATTCTTCTCTCTTTTGCTACCAAATAAAAATTTAATTAATTCAATAATTGATGTTTCCAGAGAATTTTCATGAATCTCTTCAAGTATAATGTGCAAGTATAATAATTGCTTATTTTTATTAAACTGTTTAAACTTGTAGTTCAGACACATTGAAGATTAGGAGTTAATTATTCTGTTGCTCCAGTATTGGAGAGAAAAGTAAACATAAAATTTACTTAAATAGGCCTTAGTTTTCAAGGGACCAGAATTCTTATTTTTTTAATCAACAAACTAAGTGACTTTTCTGTAAAGTTCTTTTTATTTTTATTTTTCTTGGGATACCTCAATTTCTGACTTTCCTATTGCACAAGAAAATTGTAATATATTCTGCTTAATGAAACAGGTATTGATTCAGATCAAGCCTTAATAGTGAAAAGTCATATCATAATGAAGGGATTATGAATGGTATTTAAATAAATTGCATGGAGAGTCCAAAAATATTGTAAAACACATTAAAAACAGCAGGTTCATTCAAACTAGTGTCACAGAATCAGTTTTAGAGCCGGAAGGCACATCAGTGTCCATTTAGCCCAAACTATGCCAAAAACGAATCTTTACTATTATACTCAATAAGTGACTATCCAATCTACTAAAAGATCTCCAAGGAAGGGGAACCCAGTCTTTCTGAAGATGGATTCTTCTTTGAAGAAGCTCTTAATTGGTCACTGCTGCTCTTTCAGTGAATTGATTCTCTGGAGATCTGACCTAGACAACAGTTCTGTGATGTAGGTCCTCTTATTGTCTCTATTTTACAAAATGAGGAAACCAAGGCAGAGAGAAGTTAAGTGACTTGGTTGGGGTCACAGAGCTGATAAAAGATTAGTAAAGTTGAAATTGAACTCAAGTATTTCAGAATCAAGATCCAGGATTTTATATTCTCTGTCATCTTACTTCCCCATACTCACTTGGGAATTGTTTTTAACTTTAGATTCACTACAAACTGGGACATTTTAAGTTAAGGTAAGATACATAGACATAATCACAAGATAAATATTCTGAATTAGGCATCTGCTGAATTTCCCTGGGGTACACATCACTGTATGAGATGTTGTTTATTGTCCCTCTACAAAACAACTTTCCTTCATATTCATCATTGTTTCAACACCACTAAGGCATTCCTCTGAGGAACTGAAGAAATGCCAGATTTGTAAAGAATTGGCTATTTAAAGCATCACAAGATCTCAGAATTGCTCAGAGGACTCTGAAGACCCTTAGTCCAATTGGTACACATTACAACCCCCTTTTAAGTCTTCATCTAGCCTTGATGGACTTTAAAAAAAAATTTTTTTTATTTTAGGTTTTTGCAAGGCAAATGGAGTTAAGTGGCTTGCCCAAGGCCACACAGCTAGGTAATTACTAAGTGTCTGAGATTGGATTTGAACCCAGGTACTCCTGACTCCAAGGCTGGTGCTTTATCCACTATGCCACCTAGCCACCCCCCCTTGATGGACTTTCAATGATGAGGACCTCACTACTTCGTAAGCTAATTCATTCTGGCTTTGGATGATGCTACTCATTAAGAAGTTTTCTCTTATTTCTAGTCCAAATTTCCTTTCTATAACTTTAATTAAATAGCTTTATTTCTACCCTTCTGCTTAGGTCTAAGCAGAAAAAAACCTAATTGTTCTTTATTTAAATATTTTAAATTTTAAATTGTATTTAAATGGGGAAACTGAGTCAAATAGGGCTAAATGACTTATCTAGATCACAGAGCTAGCAAGTGTCTGATGCCAAATTTGAACTCATAAAGATGAATCTTCCTGAATTCAGGCCCAGCACTCTAACCACTGTACTACCTAGTTGACTTTTTTTTATTAATGTCTTTATTAAATTCTCATAAGACATGATAGCTTTTCTTTGTTTATATACATTGTAGTATAAAAGTTGAAAAAGGTGACATATAGTAGGGAACATGGAAATCTATAAATCAAAATGAAAAGAGAAAACACTTTCCTCAGAAACTTAAAAGCAAACAGCCCAGATCACTTTCTTCCCCTTACCACATCCAAGCTGGTCTCAATCTGAATCTTTTAAGAACAAGGACAAAGGAAAATGGAACTAAGTTTTACCAGTCAATTTGGGTTCAATTCTAGGCTCCTAAATTTACTAGCTTCATGAATTTGGGGAAGTCATTTAACCTCTGACTCTCAGTTGCTTCTATAAAAGGGGGGTTTTTACTGCCTCTTACTTGGATTGTTTTAAGGTAAACAAATCTTGAGAGATGAACTTTAATGAATTTTATTTCAATTGAAATGCTATTTCTCATAGTTTTCCTAATTTTTTTGAGGAATAATAGAGACAACATTCTAAGTTCATTCTTACTAGACAACTCTTGTGCCATTTTCGTGTATTTATTATTAGAAAAAGATCAGGCTTAGAAAATCAGCTACTGAGGACAAAAGCAAAACAAAAGAGATGCAATGACACCTTCAGTTTAAGAAATCCTCAAGTATTTGGATGTTAGACTTTCGGGCTAGAGATAATGTGAATGAGAATAAAATTTAATGACATTTAAAAACCTTCTAATTTTCCAATTTAACTGGAGAACGGAGCGAATGAAGCAATGTGTGATAGAACTGGAAAGCTAGAATGGTCCCCTACCTTCAGGAAGCTTATATAATCTTAAAGAGGACATGATACAAGTAATAATGCAACAAATATAAAAGTTCTAAATATATTACATTTAAGGAAAAAAAAGATCAGTTTTGAGAAATCAGGGAAGAGTTCATAAAGAGAGAGCATTTAAATTTGATATTGAAGAATAAAAGCATTTCAACAAAAAGTTTATCTTGGTATTGACTTGTGAAAGATAATTGATTCTAGAATTCACAGTTCATTATGTATATAAAATTTGATTAGCAGCACTATTAATTGGAAAAGCGAATCATGCAAGTGGGTTTTAAACAGGTATAGCTATAACACCTAACTGGTATTTAATTTCTTCTGTGTTTTGTTTTGCCACAATAACCTACTCAGTATTGCTTTTGTTGGAAAGAATTATTTGGGACATTTTTTCCACAGTTCAAATAAGTATGAGGTCTGTCTCATGACTAAATAGTAAATGTCTAGACTTCAGTACTAGTGGGTCACATTTTAAATGTATTTATTATTTAATTGATTGAGATATGATTTACTCTTTCATGGGGCTAAGATTAATAGCAATGGACTGTTTTATTAGTAATGCAGAATACATATTACTCATAACATTAGCACTCTCTCTCCTTTCTGAAAATAATAAAGTATCTAGAAGGTAGAGTTCATAGAATTTTTAGGAAAAAGCAAATTCAGACTAATAAAACTATATTAATACTATGTGCTGTAAAGTCAATGGCATCCTAGTCTGTAACCAATAAGTTATTGGAATTTTCCATTATTTTTTTAAATGAAAAGTTGTAAAAATTGAGGGAATGAAACAGTATAGCTTCACATAGACATGACTGAATTAAATAAATTGGCCCTAATTCAGTTGTTCACACAAAGATTAAGACTAAATTTTTACTATTTAGTACTATATTTTGGAAGTTTGGAATGTTAAATAGGAATAAAGGGTTTAAAGGTTTACATTTGTGTTCAGGGTTTAAATTTAATGTACAACTTTGGGTGCCTTTGCAATATTCAGTAGATATACAAATAATCCATGGTGCTCTGAACTTTGTGCAGTGAATATTCATATTGTTTCATCTCTATCAGAAGTTGAAAACTCCCCAGGTTTCCAGAAGTTACAACATGGGGAAACAGATTAATGGTACACCAGAAAAAGGCAAGAACTTTGTATGGAAGCATTAGCCTAGAGTTCCCTCTGCAAAGAAATGTAATGTGTGACCCTTCCCTTAAATAATTTTTAGTCTAGTTGAGATACCACAAATATAGCTATGCAATTTTTAATGACATGAATTAACACAAAAGAGCATTTCTAAAGATTTCATGAGGTAGTAGTATCAGATAATTTGCCAAATGAGTACTATAGACAATAAATCTTTTAGGCGCAGAGGAAAGATAAATATATATTCATATCTAAATCTATATCTGCATATCACTGGACTGTAGTAGCAAAAAAGGAAGATCACATTTTCCAAAATGTTGCAAAGCAAAGCAGCATAGCAACTAGGTAGTTCAGACAGAAGAGTCACTCTAGAGGCATTGAATCAACCAAGGAGGCAAGGGAAGTTTTATATGGGAGTAACAGAATTATAGAATTTGAGAGTTGGAAGGGACCTCAGAAGCTATCTAGTCTCTAGTCCAAACCATTATATAAAGAAATCCCCAGGATAACATGGTAAGTGGTTATCCAGTTTTCATTTGGAGACTTCCAAGGAGGGAGAATTCACATTTTCTCAAGGTAGGCCAGTCCACTTCTGGATAGCTCTAATTACTAGTAAGACTTTTTTTCTGCCATCAAGCCCAAATTTGCCTCTTTGCAATTTCCACCAATTACTTCTGCTTTGACCATCCAGAACTAAAAAGAACAAATTGAATTTCTCCTCCATTTGGCAGATGCTCATCTCTAAGCTAAATATCTCCCAAACTTGGAGTCAGTCTTATAAAAGTCCTGGATACTTTCCAGCTTTTCAAAGTCCATTTCATATACTCTGCATGAGGCCCAACCAAGGCAGAGTGCAGAGATCTGCCTCTTCTTATAAGCTGTCTCCCTTTTAATGCAGCTCAAGATTACATTGCCTGTTTTTTTAAACCACCATATCACCCTGCCAAATCATATGGAGTTTATAATCCTCTAAAACTGCAGACATTTCTCAGGGCAACAGCTGTCTAACCATGCCCTATCATTGCAAAAATATAAAGTTGATGTTTACTACCCAAATGTAATATTGTACCTTAGATTTTCATCTTATAGATTCAGCCCAATTATTGAGCTTGTCAAGATCCTTTTGGATTCTGATTCTGTTGTCCACTATGTTATCTCTACCTGGGAGCTTTATAATTATTTGTCAGTATGGCAAGTAAGTCATCTGTGTTTTGCCCATTCTTAAAAAAATGATAAATATCACAGATCCCTAGGTACTTTTTTTAGAGATGCTTGCCAAATCAACATTTAACTATTAACAACTACTAGCTAAATTATTTTGAATCTATTTAATTGTGTTGCTATCAAAACCATATAGCTCTAACTTTTCCCCAAGAATTGTATGAAATAATAGCAAAAATTTTGCTGAAATCTAGGTAAACTGTATCAACAGTGGTCCTAATTTATTAGGTTAATAATCCTGTCAAAGAAGGAAATGAGGTTAGTCTGGAAAAACTTTTTTTTAATGAATTTCTGATTACTCTTTGTCATCACTGCTTCCCTTTCTGGATATTTGTCAGTCATGTTTAAAAAAATGTTTTCTAGAATTTTTTTCTCGAAATTAGACTGGCCTATCATTACAGTCTTTGTTCTCTTACCTTTTTTGAAAATTGGGACAGTTGTCTTACTCAGATCTTTTGGTGCCTTTCTTGTTTTACATGATCGTTCAAATTTCACTTAAAATAGCTCAACATTCATGTTTTCCAGTTCTTTTGGGACCCAAGGATATAGTTTATTTGGGTCAAATGACTTAAATTTATCAAAGGCAGTTAGAGGCTCTCTTAATATTTCTTAAGGTTCTTTTTTTAACAAAGAAAATAGAAACAAAATAGCAATTTTGTTATGTCGGTCATCATGATTCCATCTTCCTCAAGCAAAGGTCATAGTCTCGTCTTCGATGAGGCAATTAGGTGGTACAGTGAGTCAGAAATCAGAAAGTACTGAATTCAAACCCAGTCTCAGATACTTACTGGTTGTGTGATCCTCAGTAAATTCCTTAATCTTTGCTTGCCTCAGTTACCTGATTTGTTATATAGGGATAATAATAATAATAATAATAATTAACTAACAGGGTTGTTGTGAGGATTGACAAGATAATATATGAAGTGCTTTGCAAACATTAAAGAGTTTATAAATGCTAGATATTATTATTATTTTCAAAAAATATTTTTATTTTTCTTAGTTTCCTCTATCAGCCTTAGTTCATCTTAGGACTTTAGCATTTTTTTTTAAATTTATTTTTATTCTCATTTTGTACAAATGTTTTACATTAATAAAATATTCATGTTTACAAGTAAACAAAATACCCCTCCTCCCCCATTAATATAGATAGACTTGCTTGGGCGAAAAAAGTAAAGGGGAGAGAAAAAAATTAATAAAAAAAATAATAGTAATAATTGTAGGTATGGCCAGGTGGTGCAATGGACAAAGCGCCAGCCCTGGAGCCACGAGCACCCGAGCCCACATCCAGCCTCGTAAACCCAACAATCACCCAGCCGTGTGACATGCAAGCCACCTGATCACCACTGCCCTGCAAAAACCAAAAAAAAGAAAGAAAAAAAAGACCCAAAATAAAATAAAATAGTAATAATAGTAGGGGTGGCTGGGTGGCAGACAGAGCATTGGCCCTTGAGCCAGGAGCACCTGGGTCCAAATCCGGCCCCAGAAACCCAAAGATCACCCCGCTATGTGGCCCCAGGCAGGCCACCCAGCCCCACTTGCCCTGCACCCTCCCCCAAATAATAATAACAAAAAATGTGCTTGAGTCTTTGTTCCAATACCAAGAACTCTGTCATGGGTGGATCTCATTCTTTATGATAAGTCCATCACAAAAGTTATTTCCATATTTTCCCATCATTGCCATTGCTGATCGCAACTCCCTACTTTTGTATTTCTCCACGACCATGTACTATATTTTCTCTCTCTCCTTTCACTCTGACTCTGCTGTAGGGTCGCTGAGTGGCACAGCAGAGATCCCTGGTCCTGGGGCCAAGAAGCCCTGAGCCCCCATACCACCCCTTAGGCCCAGAATCCACCTGGCCCTGTGGTCCTGGGCAGGCCTTCCAATCCCAGCCCCTCGCAAGAAGTAAGAAAGAAAATGTGTTATATCTGGCCACTCTCCCCCCATGGTCCATCATCTCCTCCTTTATTCACATTCCCACCCCTTCCCTTCTCCTTCTTACTCCAGATGTCTATACCCCATTGAGTATATATGCTGTTTCCTCTCCTAGCCATCTCTGATGAGAGCAAAGGTTCCCTCATTCCCCCTTGCCTTCCCCCTTCCATATCATTGCAACAGCTCATTGTAATAAAAAAATCTTATGTGAAATATCTTGGACTATTCCCCCCTCTCCTTTTTCTTTCTCCCATTCCATTTCCCTATTTTTCTATTGACTTCATTTTTACACCATATTTTATCTTCGAGTTCAGCTTCCTCCTGTGCTTCAACTACAAAAGCTCTCTCTACCTGCTCTATTAACTGAGAAGGTTCATATGAGTATTATCAGTGTCATTTTTCTATGCAAGAATACATGCAGTTCATCCTCATTAAGTCCCTCATATTTCCCCCCTCTCCTCCAATCTCCATGCTTCACCTGAGTCCTGTATCTGAAGATCAAACCTTCTGTTCAGCTCTGGCTATTCCAAAAGGAACCTTTGAAATTCCCCTGGTTCATTGAAAATCCATCTTTTTCCCTGGAAGAGGACATTCAGCCTTGCTGGGTAGTTCATTCTTGGCTGAATTCTAAGGTCTTTTGCCTTCCGGTATATTGTATTCCAAGCCCTAGGAGCTTCCAATGTAGCTGCTGCTAAGTCCTGTGTGATCCTGACTGCAGCTCCACGATATTTGAACTGTGTCCTTCTGGCTGCTTTTCTCTTTGACTTGGGAGTTCTGGAACTTGGCTATAATATTCCTAGGGGTTGGTTTTTTGGGATCTCTTTCTCGGGTGGGGGGGATCGGTGGATTCTCTCCATTTCTATTTTGCCCTCTGCTTCTAGAATATCAGGGCAATTTTCCTGTAGTAATTCTTTGAAAATGATGTCAAGGCTCTTTTCCTGATCATGACTTTCAGGTATTCCAGTAATTTTTAAATTATCTTTCCTAAGTCTGTTTTCCATATCAGTTGTTTTTTTCAATGAGATATTTCACATTTTCTTCTAATTTTTCATTTTTTGGGTTTTGAAGTATTGATTCCTGATTTCTGGTAAATTCTTCAATCTCCCTGAATTCTATTCTTTGTCTGAAGGATTTGTTCTCCTCAGAGAGTTTTCTTATCTCTTTTTTTCCATCTGGCCAATTTTGCTTTTTAAAGCATTCTTCTCCTCAATAACTTTTTGAACTGTTTTATCCATTTGACCTAAGCTTGTTTTTAGCATGCTATTTTCTTCATCATTTTTTTGGATTTCCTTGACTAAGCTGCTGACTTCATTTTCCTGTTTTTCCTGCATCTCTCTCCTTTCTTTTCCCAGTTTTTCTTCCAACTCCCTCATTTGATTTTCAAAGTCTTTTTTGAGCTCTATCATAGCCTGAGCCCAATTTCTGTTTTTCCTGGAGTCTTTAGATGCAGGAGCTTGTGCTTCCTCATCTTCAGACTGAATATTTTGATCCTTCTTGGGCTCATTTGCAAAATATTTCTCAATAGTCTTCCTTTTGTTTCTTCGCTTGCTCTTTTTCCCAATCTGGGCCTGGTTTGGGGTGCTTCCTGAGCTTTTGGGACACTCCTACAAGGGTCTCAGTGTGTGAGGCTCTGTCCTCCCTCCTGGTCTGTGAATGACCATAAGCACCTCCCTCTGCCACAGGGCTGATTTGGGGGGGGCCCTGCTGTTCTATGGGGGGGGGTCAAGACTGCGATCAGGATCTGAATGTGGTCAGAGCCCCAGAGTCCTGTTCCAGGGGCAGAGGATGGAGCTCACAGTCTCTCTTCACTCCCCTCCCTTAGCTCAATGGGCTCATGCCCTGGGGGCTCCTGCTTACAGGCTCCACCTGCTTTTGTTTCCTGGATCAGGGCTGGGGAAAGACCAAGCTGCTCCCTGCGTGCCCCGAGGGCTGGCCTCCTTGTGTGCTCGCTCTGGTAGAGGTCCCTCCATTGTTCCCCCACTTTGTGCCCGGTGCTCCTCGGGGTGCAGCTCAGGAGACTCCCCCGCTGCTGTGAGCTGCGGCTCCCAGTGCTCTGGGGCTGCCTCCAGGACGATGAAGTTCTTTGGCTCTGGCGGGCCACCCCTCTGGCAGGCCGCCTCTCCGATCCGGGGAGCAGAGCCTTTCTGCTCTTTTCCAGGTTACCTTGAGTAGGAGAACTGCCGCACTGGGTCCCTCTGTGGGTTCTGCCTCTCAAAAGTTTAGTTAGAGTCCTTAGCTGATGAATTTTATCAGAGAGCTCCTAAGACTCGATCCCTTCTTGTCGCCATCTTGGCTCCCGACTTTAGCATTCTTGATACTATTCTATCACTATGCCACATTCTTATCTTCACTATTTCCTACCTGAACTCATTTCTAGCTTTTGTATATTTCTTTTTTTAAAAAGTATCTATATTGGTCTTTTCTTCTTTAGGTTTTTGCAAGGCAAATGGGGTTAAGTGGCTTGCCCAAGGTCACGCAGCTAGGTAATTATTAAGTGTCTGAGGACGAATTTGAACTCAGGTACTCCTGACTCCAGGGCTAGTGCTCTATCCACTGTGCCACCTAGCCACCCTTATATTGGTCTTTAATGATACATTGAATATATAACTATTCATTAGGAGACTAAGAATGAGTTAAATCAATCAAAAAGTATTTATTAAATACCTGTTGTATAACAGACATTGTATTATGCCTTGGTATAATACCAAATACTACCAAAAAAAAGTAGTTCCTGTCCTCAAAGAACTTGAATTTTGTAGGGGTTATAGTTTTAAAAAATGTACAGTTTGTACAATATGCACAAAATAACTGTAATCTTTCTTTTTTGTGGATGGAAGGTACTTATAGCTGGGGAGGTCAGCAAAAGTTTTTATGAAGAAGTATGGAGATGAGAGTGGGTGCTAAGTGTTCACACTTAACAATAAAAGAGGTCATTTTTAATGAACTTGAGTATATGATGGGGAATAAAAAGGGCGTTTGGGTAGCATAATGTATAGAGCACTGAGTCTAGAGTAATGAAATAATGATATAATAATTATTACTAATTACCATTACTATTATGAATCCAGAAAAGTAGATCAGAGCCTAGTTATGAAGGGATTTGAGTTCCCAAAAATGAATTAATATTTGGTCTTAAAGGTATTAGGGAATTTTATTGCACAATCAAGTGACATGGTCAGATCTCTGCTATAGAAAAAATGCTTTGGCAGCTTGTGGTAGAGGGAGTTGGAGAGGAGACAGAATTTCATCAGGATGACTGATATGGAGACTTGGATTTGGAATCCAAGTAAGAAATAATGAAGATATAAATGAGAGAGGTGGCTATGATAAATAGGAGAAGGGATTGAATGGAAGTGATGAAAATGACAGGGCTTGTCATGTGATTTGATATGAAGGTGAGACAGTGATGTGAAGTCATGGATGACTTCAAAGTTATAAAGTTGGAAATATTTGAATGGCTTATTGGATAGAACACTGGGTCTGGAATCAGAAAGACCTGAGTTCAATGCCAGTCTCAGACACTTTTTAGCCTTGAACAAATGACTTAACCTCTGTGTGCCTCAGTATCCTCAACTGCAAAATGGAATTAAGAATAGCAATTACCTCTCCCCCTTGTAAGGTTGTTGTAAGGATCAAATAGTATAATTAATAAATATGTGTTAGTAAAATGTCTAGCACATAGTAGACATTATATAAAATTCAAGAAGGATGTGGTATCCTTGAAAGAAATAGGGAAGTTTAGAAGAAGGGTAGTTTTTGGGAAAAGATAATCTCTTCCTTTTATAGATAGGGAAATGCACCCCCAAAGACATTAAATGGTGCCCAAGGGAATATAAGTAGTAAGTAGGAGAGTCAGAATTCAAATCGAGATATTCTAACTCCAAGACAAGGATTCTTCTCACTGTGACATAGTACTCTGAGAAGTTCCTGGAAAGGGATTGATATTAGTCAGGTTTGGAAATGCAAAGTACATAGGAAGATCTTCTCCCTAAGGTGCTCAATAAAAAGTTGTTTGCTTTTTTTTCACTTATATACAAACTGATGTAGTGGACATATAGGAAGAGTAACATGCTCTCTATATGTTAATTACCCCTTGAGGCCCTGCTTTGTCCTGATCAGGACACAGGAACCTAAATGCTTGCATATAGTGATCTTGGCTCATGAAAAGTCTCTTCTTCTGGATGCCCCACAGATATTAGGAAGCTGTGCAATTTATAGTGAGATATTCAAAGGAAGCTCTATATATTCTAGAGAAGAATGAACAATTGTCTTTGAATAATCCAATCATTTGAGGTCAGAGAAAAGCTCAACCTAATGGTGGGTGCTATTCCTTTGGACTTGTAGACTGCACTAATCATTGAATCTGTCACCATCTTGTAAATCTCTTTTCCTCTTCCTGGTGAAGTGGTTGATTTAAGTCTTCATCAGTTCTATGGGACTACTGAATAGCTTTATTTTCATCAAGTTTATTAATCACTTTAACTTATCTTCTTCCTCCTCTCCCTCCCTTCCTCCCCTCCCCCTCCCTAGCTCCACCCAGATCTAATAGTTCAATTTTATTATGACATTGCCTTCTGTGATGAATCATTGATTTAGAGGTATAAGGGACCTTAGAGGTCATTTATCAAAGATGACTACAGAAAAGGAAGCTGAGATCCTCAAATGTTAAGTGACTTGCCCAAGGTTTTATGGGCAGCAAAATTGCAAAGATTTAATATGATCCCAGGCCCCCTCAGACTAAATTCAATGTTCTTTTTTTTTTAACTGTGCCATGCTGATTAGTTGGATCTGGCAATGGGACATCTAGTTGAAGACAACATATAATTGTAGTACTCTGGGGATTAGACCCAGAGACAAATTCAGGGTTAGAGAAGTAGATTTATATATAGTTAAACCCAAGATTACAATTTAGCCTTTTCATTTGCACTAATAAATTTTTCTTTTTCCAACTAAGAGCTCCTGGATTAGTGTGAATGGCCAAGATATCTCTTTGTGGTCCCAGAGAGGCAAGTGTGGCGTTCTTTTCCATTGTTGTTTAGTCTATTTCTGTCTCTTAACCTGGACATGACTCCTTCCTGGTTTTCAACACATTTTCTACAGTTGATTCCAAAGTTATAAATTCAAGACACCATCTTCTAACAAGAAAATCTTATAGTGCCTGTACTGGAAAAAATTCAAAAAACTTTGTTTTCAATAATTTCTCGCTATTCTCATTTCCAAGAAAATTGTTTATGTCCTAAAATGTTAAAAACTGATACTAACCTCAGATTCTTAAGTCAATTTATTATAAAAATTCCATTTACTTTGTATTTATCTCAATTTCTCACAAAGTAAAAACAAAGTAAATTGTAATGTGATTATTTTACCTCTAAAAATACCTCTTAACTCTGTCCTCTGGCCTTAATAGGTGTCTGGGGATTTAAAGTTGCTGACATACTCAATGGGACTTCTCTCTTCTCAGTTTGGAAGCAGTCTCCTAAATCTTAAAAACTACTTCTTCTACCACTTAATTTCAAGTTTTTATCCTTTAGGAAATTAAAAATGCCTTAATAGGATTAATTAGAAAGGTGAAAAAATGAACGCCTTAAATTAAAGAGTCAATCATCTCATATTGCCAAAGAAATGTTATCTTCTGTTCTGGCATCTGAAGAAGTACTCATGTTTTTTTGTTTTTTAATAAATTTTTGTTAATGTTCTATTTTTTTACATCACCAACATTTCTCCCAGGATCATCTCTTCTTTTCCCTTCCCAGAAAACAATACTCCATAATATATATATTTTTAAGAAAAAAAAATCAGAAAAATTGATCAAGATATCAAAAAACAGACTGAAAAACCTGCAATGTAACATGCCTCAAAATTCTATAAAAGATCAAAGTAGTATATATTTTCATATTTCCTATTTTGGTTTATTCTTTGTATTTGTTTCATAGTTGTTCTTTATATTGTTATAATCTTTATATTTTGTTTTCTTGACTCCACTTTATATCAGACTGTATAAATCTTTCTGTAGTTCTCTGTATTCAAGTATTTATTATTTCTCACAATACAATAATATTCTATTACCTTTAGGCACCACAAGTTGTTTAATCATTCCCCAATTTATAGACATCTACATTTTATTCAGTTTTTTGTTATCATGAAAAGTAGTCTGTTTTGGTATATATCATTTATCTTTTTGAGATGCAAGCCTAGTAGTACAATCTCTTTGTATATACATTTTAATAATTTTATTTTCTTAATTCAAGATTGTTTTCCATAATGGTTATGCTGATTTACATTTTCATAAACAATGTACCTATATTCCTACAACTCCCACAAGAATGATTATTTCCATCTTTTGTTATTCTTGCCAATTTGTAGCATGTGAAGGGCAATATCAGTTTTTGTGATTTGCATTTCCCTTATTATTAAAGATTTGAAGCATTCTGTCAATGGAAGAGGGGAAAATAGTTTTTATGTATGTTAGATATTGTGCTAAGTATTTTACAATTATTATCTCATTTATTCATTCATAGTTGACAATTCTTTTTTGATAACTTTTCATTCTGTTCAATATTTATATAATAGGGAATGACTTTTGATCATATATATGGGTATTTATATTATATATATATTAATAGCTATAGATACATATGTTGTTGTCTAAATATTTTAGTTACTAAACCATTTTCTGAGAAATATGGTATAAACCTTTTTACTATTTGGTCATTTCCCTTTTTTATCCTAGATATAATAACTGTATTTATGCAGAAGCTTTTCAGTTTTATATATTCAGTTACCTTTAATCTTTTGAAATTGCTTCTATCCCTTGTTTGTTTAAGACTACATCTCCTACCCACAGCTGTGAAAGGCAAATGATGAACTTTTCTTCCAATTTTTTATGATATGAACTTTATATTAAGGTCATATACTCATTTAGAATTTATTGTAGAATATGATATAAGGGATTTGTCTAAACCTAATTTCTGCCAGACTGTTGTCCAGAAAAAATTTTAATCAAAGTAGATTTTCCTAACTAATTTAGTTTTCCAGTGCACAGAACACTGAATGTCCCTTGTCTAGTCTCTTCTGTTGATCTACTTCTCTATTTTAAAAACAATGCTAAATGACTTTGATG
Source organism: Macrotis lagotis (assembly GCF_037893015.1). NCBI lineage: Eukaryota > Metazoa > Chordata > Mammalia > Peramelemorphia > Peramelidae > Macrotis > Macrotis lagotis. The sequence continues at coordinate 191,733,369 of NC_133664.1, read as the reverse complement.
ACTGCTACCTTATAAAATTGCTTAAAATCTGGAAATAGTTTCCTCTTCATTCCTAATTTTTATTTCTATTATACATGATGTTCTAGGTATTTTGTTTTTCCAAATATTACTACTATTTTGTCAAGTTCTATAAACTATCTTTTTGATTTCTATAACATTGATGGGGTTTTTAAATTTTTTTTTCAAGGCAATGGGGTTAAGTGGCTTGCCCAAGGCCACATGGCTAGGTAATTATTAAGTGTCTGGGGTTGGATTTGAACCCAGGTACTCCTGACTCCAAGGCCGGTTCTCTATACACTGCACCACCTAGCTGCCCCTCACCTAGCTGCCCCAACATTGATGTTGAGAGTATATTTAGTAGCATTCTCATTTTTATATTATAGTGATATGGTCAATATAATGTGAGCACAGAATTTTCCTCCAGCTAATTAAAATGTTCTCCCCCCCCTTAAAAAGCACTTTATAATTGAATTTATATAGCTATTTTGTGTGCTTTGGTAGATTAACCCCCAAATATTTTGTAGTTATTTTTAATGAGACCTTTCTTTCTGTTATTACATCTTGAATTCTATAATTTTATAGACATACAGTTCCACAAAGTTTGAAATGTGGATATTCTTCAGCTACTTAATTTAAAAGACATGTCTTTTTTAACTCTACTTTTTCTAGCAGTTTCTTCAATTCCATATTTCTGTTTTGTTTTTCTTTCTGCTAGATTTGTGCAACTGAGATGATATTAAACTTGCTGTCACTATTGTATTACTATCTATATCATTTTGTAATTCAGTTAGTGTTTCCCTAATGGTTTAGATGCTAAGATGCTTGTTGCATGCAACTTATTATTAATGTTGGCTTCTCAATTTTTTTAGGATAGGTTTTTTAAACTTAATATTTATTTATTTATTCTCATTTTGTACAAATAAAGTTTTTTATACATTAATAATATATTCTTGTTTAAGAGTAAACAAAATACCCCCTCTCCCCCAAAATATAGACTCACTTGAGTGATAAAGTAAAGGGGAGAGAAAAAATTTAAATTAAAATTAAAAAAATAATCATAATAATTGTAGGTATGGCCAGGTGGCTCAGTGGATGGAGCAACAACCCTGGAGCCAGGAGCACCCGAGCCCATATCCAACCCCATACACCCAACAATCACTCAGCTGTGTGACATGCAAGGCACTCCAACCCCACTGCCCTGCAAAAAACAAAAAAACAAAAGAAAAAAAAAGACCCCAAATAAATTAAAATAGTAATAATAGTGGGGGTGGCTAGGTGGTGGACAGAGCATTGGCCCTTGAGCCAGGAGGACCCAGGTCCAAATCCGGCCTCAGACACCTAACGATCAGATCACCCTGCTATGCGGCCCCAGGCAGGCCATCCAGCCCCATTTGCCCTGCACCTCCCCCCAACTAATAATAATAAAAAATGTGCTTCAGTCTGTGTTCCAACACCAACAACTCTGTCACAGGTGGGTCACATTCTTTATGATAAGTCCATCACAAAAGTTACTTCCATATTTTTCCACTGTTGCCATTGCTGATCGCAACTCCCTCCTTTTGTATTTCTCCAATACCATGTACTATATTTTCTCTCTCCTTTCACTCTGACTCTGCTGTAGGGAAGCTGAGTGGTGCAGCAGACAGATCCCTGGCCCTGGGGCCAAGAGGCCCTGAGCCCCCATGTCACCCCTTAGGCCCAGCATCCACCTGGCCCCATGGTCCTGGGCAGGCCATCCAATCCCAGCCCCTTGCAAGAAGTAAAAAAGAAAATGTGTTATATCTGACCACTCTCCCCCCATGGCCCATCCTCTCCTCCATCACTCACATCTCCCCCTTCCCCTTGTCCTCCCCCTCCTTTTTACTCCAGATGTCTATACCCCATTGAGTATATATGCTGTTTCCTCTCCTAACCACCTCCGATGAGAGCGAAGATTCCCTCATTTCCCCTTGCCTTCTCCCCTTCCATATCATTGCATGAACTCCTCATGGCCACATACTCTTTGCAGACAGCCAAATATTGTTCCCAATTGTTGTGCTGATGGAATGAGCAAGACCTTCAAGGTTGAACATCACTCCCATGTTGCTGTTAGGGTGTACAGTGTTTTTCTGGTTCTGCTCATCTCACTCAGCATCAGTTCATGAAAATCCCTCCAGGCTTCCCTAAAATCCCGTCCCTCCTGGTTTCTAATAGAACAATAGTGTTCCATGACATACATATACCACAGTTTGCTGAGCCATTCCCCAATTGAAGGACATTTACTGGATTTCCAATTCTTTGCCACCACAAACAGGGCTGCTATAAATATTTTTGTACAAGTAATGTTTTTACCCTTTTTCATCATCTCTTCAGGGTATAGACCCAGTAGTGGTATTGCTGGGTCAAAGGGTATCACATTTTTGTTGCCCTTTGGGCCTAGTTCCAAATAGCTCTCCAGAAGGGTTGGATGAGTTCACAGCTCCACCAACAGCGTAATAGTGTCCCAGATCTCCCACAACTCTTCCAAGAATGGTCATTATCCTTCCTGGTCATATTGGCCAATCTGAGAGGTGTGAGGTGGTACGTCAGAGAAGCTTTAATTTGCATTTCTCTAATAATTAAATATTTAGAGCATTTTTTTTCATATGGCTATGGATTACTTTGATCTCCTCATCTGTAAATTGCCTTTGCATATCCTTTGACCATTTGTCAATTGGGGAATGGCTTTTTGTTTTTAAAAATATGACTCAATTCTCTGTATATTTTAGAAATGAGTCCTTTGTCAGAATCATTAGTTGTCAAGATTGTTTCCCAATTTACTACATTTCTTTTGATCTTGGTTACAGTGGTTTTATCTGTGCAAAAGCTTTTTAATTTAATGTAATTGAAATCATCTAATTGGCTTTTGGTAAGAGTTGTCATTCTTAAGAAGCTTATTTTAATGACAGAGATATTGCAGCAGCTGTTTCTATGGGAAAGTCAAGGAAAGAACAAGCAATGTTTGCTGCTATGGGAAAGGGATAGGAAGGGAAGATGGCAGAAAAATGTGGAACTTAAAAACTTGCTAAAGGATGAAAGTTGAAAACTATCTTTGCATGTAATTAAAAAATGATTAACTACATAAAGGGGGCAGAGGTGGTGGGACCATATATGCTGTTTCCTCTCCTAACCACCTCTGATGAGAGCGAAGATTCCCTCATTCCCCCTTGCCTTCCTCCCTTCCATATCATTGCAATAGCTCATTGTAATAAAGAAAAATCATTGTGATAAAGAAAAAAATTATTGAATTTTCTACAGCAGTGGAGTCTTTCACTTCTTTATTGGGAGAGAGGTAACATTTTCATTAGTTCTTTGGAATCATTATTGGCCATTCTACTAATCAAAGTTCTGAAGTATTTCAAGTTGATTCCTTTTACAATATTATTATCATATATAAATCGTTCTCTTGGCTCCATTTACTTCATTCTGTATCAGGTTCATACAAATCTTACTTGTTTTCCCTGACTACATGACCTTCATTTAAAAAAAAATAAAGCAATAGTATTCTATTATTTTTATAAACTTTAACTTATTCTTCCATGATGAGGACCCTTCAAATTTCAATTCTTTAGCACATCAAAAAGAGGCATAAATTTTTTTTTGTACACTCTTGGAATTTGTTTTGTTTAGGATTCCCTCCCTTAATTAACCCTTCCTCTCATCCATTTTTCTGCCTTCTTCCCATTACTTCTTCCTTCCCAGGAAAGTGAAATGCATTTCTGCATTCATCTCTCCCTCCCTCTTCCTCCTCCTCCTCTCCTTTGACCAGTACAGATGAAGGTGAGGTTCTAATGTCATCTACTTTCGCCATCTTTCCTCTTCTAGTTGTGTACCCTGATTATGTGAAATAATTTCTCCTAACTTTCCTCTCACTTTCCCTCATTTCTTTTTTTATGTTTCTCTTAAATCCTGTGTTTGAACTTCCAAGTTCCCATGAAATTCTGAAATTTTCACCAGGAATGCTTGGAAGTCCTCTATTTCATTAAACATTCATTGTTTTCCTCTGTAGGATTATACTCAGTTTTTTTCCTGGATATGTTATTCTTATCTATCAGTCTGAATGCCTGCCTTCTAGAATATTACAAGTTTTTTTGCTTCTTTAAAAAAGTAGCTCTTCAATAATTTGTAAACCTGATGGTGGTTGCTAGGTATTTAAATTATTTCTTTTTGACTACCTTCAGAATTTTTTTTTCTTTTGAGTTGAAAGCTCTTATTTTTGGCTATAATGTTCCTGAGAGTTTTCCTATTGTGGTTTATTTCAGGAAGTAACTATTGAATTCATTGTATTTCTACTTTGCTTTCTGGTTCTAAGAGATCATGGCAGTTTTTTAAAAGATATTTTGAAATATATAGACTATTCTTTTTGATTATGGGTTTCAGGTAGTCCCATGATTCTTAAATTTTTTCTCTTTGATTTGTTTTCTAGGTTATTTGTTTCTGCTATGATATACTTTAATTTTCTTCTATTTTTTCCCATCTCTTGACTTTGGTTGAGTAATTCCTGTTTTGAATAATTCTTTTTTCTATGGTCAGGGGGTTTCTTTCTTGGTCAAGTTTTTGTACTTCTTAAACCTACATTAATTTCCTTTCTAGTTCTTTCTCCTTTAGTTCTCATTTCTTTTCCAGTTTTTTTTCCTCTGGTGTTTTAATTTCACCTATAAAATCATTTCAAACTCTTAAAAATTTTACTTCATCTCTTCCAGGAATTCTAGTTAAATTTGTAAACTAGCTGCATTTTTTAAATTTTTAAAAATTTTTTTATTTTTATTAAAGATATTATTTGAGTTTTACAATTTTCTCCAATCTTGCTTCCCTCCCCCCACCCCCACCCCACAGATAGCACTCAGTCAGTCTTTCCCTCTGCGCTATCTTCCCTCTGATTTTTCCCCCTTTTATCCATATTCCCCAGTATTTTGTTTTTTGAATAACACCCCCTTTAGTGTGTTTGCCCTCCTATATCACACCCTCCCCTTTCTTTCCCCTTTCCTTTTTCCCTTCCCTTCCTTTTATTTCCTCTTATTTCCCCCACTCCTCTTCCCTTTCTCCATCCCCCACCTCCCCTTTCCCCCGTTTAATACTTGAAAGGTTAGATGATTTATAAGTTAACTGAGTACGTGTAGGATGACTTTAAGCCAAGTCTGATGAGAAGAAGATTCAGGTATTTCTCCTCTGCTCCCTTCTTCCCCCCCCCCCATTACCATAGGTTTTTTTTGTACCTCTTAGTGTAATGAGATTTGTCCCATTCAATCCCCTCCCTCCTCCCGTCTCTTTCCTGTCCCCCCTTTTAGGGAGGTAGTGTATTTTTTTAGATGATTCTATCTATGTCATAGAAAATTCTGAGTGTCTGTCCCTTCTAGTTCAGTATATTCTATTGAATAGAGTCAAAATTCCTGAGAGTTATTAGAGTCTTTCTCCCAAGTGGGGTTCAAGCCAGTTACATCCCATTAGATAGCAGTCTCATGGATAGGTCATGGATGTCCATCATTTCTGGCTAGGTATATTCTCTCTGTTAGAATTACATTTCTCAGGATTTATGAGAGTCTCCCCCCCCCCCCCCCCCATGCTGGGATATAGCCAGTTTCAACTTACTGGACTGCATTTTTTTCCTTTTATTGCCCCCCCCCCCCATTTTTACATTTTCATGTGTCTCTTGAACCTCCTATTTGATGTCCAAATTTTCTGTTTAGCTCTGGTCTTTTCATCAGAAATTTTTGGAATTCTTCCATTTTGTTAAATGTCCATCTTTTTCCCTGGAAGAGAAGGCTCAGCTTTGCAGGAAAGTAGATTCTTGGCTGCATTCCAAGCTCCCGTGCTCTTCGAAATATCGCATTCCAGGCCCTTTGATCCCTTAAAGTTGATGCAGCCAGGTCCTGCGTGATCCTTACTGTGGCTCCTTGATATTTAAATTGTTTCTTTCTGGCTGCTTGCAGGATTTTCTCTTTTATCTGATAGTTCTGCAGTTTGGCCACAACATTCCTTGGTGTTTTCATTTTAGGATCTTTTTCTGGTGGGGATCGATGTACTCTTTCAATAACTACTTTGCCCTCCAATTTCATATCAGGGCAGTTTTCCATCACTAGATCCTGTAATATTCAGTCCAGGCTTTTTTTCTCTTCAATGTTTTCAGGAAGTCTTATAATTTTCAGGTTGCCCCTCCTCGATCTATTCTCGAGGTCAGTGGTTTTGTTGATGAGGTATTTTACATTTGCTTCTATTTTTTCTATTTTTTGATTTTGTTTAACTGACTCTTGCTGTCTCATGGAGTCATTAGTTTCTGTAGACTCTGTTCTTTTTTGGGGGGGAGGAGTTTTCTTCATTAGCCTTTTGCAACTCCTTTTCCAATTGGTCAATTCTGCTTTTGAAAGAGCTTTCCATTTGACCAATTGAGGTTTTGAGAGAATTAATTTCTTTTTGCATTTGCTCATTTGAGGATCTGAGAGATTTATTCTCCTTTTGTTTGTCCAATTGTACTTTCTAAGGTTTTGTTTTCTTGTTGCAAGGTATTAATTGTCTCTCCCAAGTTTTTAAGCTCCTTCCTTATTTCTTCAAGGAAGTCTTTCTGTGCTGGAGAACAGATTATATTCTCCTCAGAGGTTCTAGGTCTCTCTGAGTTAGGGTCTTTCCCTTCCAGGAATTTTTCTATGGATCCACCTTTCCGCTGACCCTTCTTCATTATGCTAAGACCTTGAGTTGGGGGGGGGGGCTGGTTCACCTGGGCTTGGGATCGCCAAAGGCTTTACTGAGTGCAGTTTCTCTGGCTGGCCAGTAGGAGGTGCTGGTTGCCCTCTCTGGAGTGTCTTTGACCTTGGTTGGGAGGCCTTCTCCCTTTGCTTGAGGGAAGGAATTGGAGCTATTGAATTCTTTTGCCTTCAATCAATGGTGGGCTTTACCCTGGCCTGAAGTCATTCCTCAGCTGGGCTGGTTCTTTTGCTCACACACCTGGGCCTGAAGCAAAAGTAGTTTGCAATTGTTTGTTTTGGAGGAGGTGCAATGGAGGCGTGGGCTCAGAGTTTCTCAGACCCCAGGAGCCCAGGGACGGCTTCCCCCAGCTCTCCTGCACCAGACCTCTCCTGGCAGCCCCTTCCCCAAGCTCCAGGGGGACAGCACCAACACTAGCGCCTCTGCTTCCCCGTGGACCCAAGCCCCCCTCGTCCAGCCCCACCACTGATCCAGCAGGTTTGGCTCTCGGGCCCTCAGACTCCTGGTTCCAATTCAGTTGCTAATCTGGCTGATCCTGGGCTGATCCTCCCTTGGAGCCCAGACTCACCCACCGGTACTCAGCCAAGGCTGCTGCGGGAGACAAATCCTGAGGTAAATGTTCCTCTCCTGTCTTTTCTTTCTGGGTTTCCTGGTTCGGATTTCTCTCAAGAGGTTTGTTTCATGTGATAGATGGGGAAGAGATCAGGAGACTTTAGAACTGTGCCTGTCTTCTCTCCGCCATCTTAGCCAGAAGTCCCTGCATTTTTCTTTAAGGCTTTGCATATAGATATTTTGTGGGGTTTCTTTGGCAAGGCAATGGGGTTAAGTGACTTGTGCAGAGGCACATGATTAGGTGTTTTAAGTGTCTGAGGCTGGATTTGAACTGGAGCCCCCTGACTCGAGGGTCAGTGCTCTATCCTTTGCATCATCTAGCTGCCTTGCTTAAGGATATTTTGGAATCATTTTCTTCTGTGTTTGTGACTTGAGTTTTCCTGTCATTATAATAGCTTTTTATGATGGACTTTAAAAATTTTGCTCATTTTTTTAGCCTACTTTCTAACTTCAGTTATGAAGGTCTGGTTCTATATACCCCTGGAGGGAATGTCTGGGCTGTCTTAATATTGCTTTCTTGGGAAATTGAGTATTATGTTATTTCAGTATCTCAGGCATATCTCAGATTTGAAACCTGAAAACTAATAGTTCTTTCTTCCTTTTTTTTTTAAATTTAAATTTTATTCATTTAAGGCAGTGGAGTTAAGTGACTTGCCCAAGTTCACACAACCAGGCAATTGTTAAGTATCTGAGGTCTGATTTGAACTCAGGACTGCCAGACTCCATGGTTCAGTTCTCTATCCACTGTGCCACCTAGTTGCCCCCACTAGTGGTCTAATCTAGAAAAAAATCATATAATGCCCTCTTACCCACCTTATCTAAACTGTACAAGTCTCTGATTTGTGTTTGGGTATGAGTAACAATAAAGTACTGTTAGCTTCAGATACCATCAATTCTGCTGATCTGGAGTGACAAATCTGAAAGTTTTTCTTTGGTTGAGATTCTTGTTCTTTTTGTTCTTTCGAGAATCCCAGTTGGGCTAGATGTTGGAACTATGACCCATATGAACTACTCTCGGTGGGGTGGTCTGAGCCATACCGCTTTTGCAATTCCTCCTCTCATGAATATATAAGTTAAGACCCTTATCTCTTACTTGCCCCTAGGTAGCACCATTAGGTGCAGTTCCCCTCCTCAGGCTGCTCTGGATCTGCTATATAATACTAGGTAGTGAGTGATGAAGTTACTTTGGCACTTGTTCTTCCATGATGCATGGGATATACTGCTCCTATATAGATCTGGGATGTCCTCTTGGACTGATGCCCATTCTCTTCCTGCTCTGGAATGTTTCTGGACAGGTCCTGTCCCTCTATAGCTAAACACATTTGTTTCTGTCTTACTATGCTGACTTGGGTTGGACAAATTGCTCACTGTGACTTTTTTCTTGAATGTCCCCATTAGGATTCAATCTATTGAATTTTCTAGATTTTAAAGGAATTTTGTGGGACAAGTTCTCTGTACTTTTTTGTTACTCTGTCTTCTTGGTTTTGTATCTAGTTTGATCATTTTTTAAAAAAGAATATCATAAAAGACATCCTTATCCAGGTCTAGGTTTTACTAATTTTTGAGGTATCTTACTACTTTAATGTTTTCTGTGGTATGGTGTGTGTGTGTGTGTGTGTGTGTGTGTGTGTGTGTGTGTGTGATATCATCTCCTGTTACCTACAGGATAATTTCCCAATTTTTTAAGTCATAATTTAAAGTTCTCAATAAGCTTATTACAAAGTTCTTTTCAAGATATTACCCATTATTCTTCTACATGAATCTTACTTAACTAGTCAAACTTGTTTACTCACTGTCATTCCCTTGTGCTTTCCCCACCTGTCTTTGTGCTATTCCCTTTGCAAGGATGCCTTTTGCTTACCATGTTTCTGCTTATTAACCCTCCCTACTAATTGCTTCCCCTTCCTTGAAATGTCCCCCAGTCAGAAGTGACTGCTTCTTATTTTGAACTTCTGTAACTTTGTATATAACAATTATCATATGCTTCCTTTTTTTTTTTTTTTTTTTTACAGAAGGCAGTGTGGCATAGTGGATAAAATGGTAGCCTCAAAGCCAGAAAGATATGCGTTCAATACTTACATCTGATACATGATTACTAGATGATGCTGGATAAGTCAGTTAAATTTTCAGCACTGTAGGAAATTCTCTAAGAATATAAATTTTTACAAAAAGTATTGACTTGCATTGGTATATGGAGTATCCTTGTGATAGAGTTCCTTTCCAGTGAAATCAGTGATTCAGTTCTTGCCCTATCTTATTCTTTTATTGTAGTTATTTGTGCATGTGCTTTATTTTCCTCACTAGGTTGTAAACTCTTAGAGGGCAAAGACAGACTCAAATATTTTTTAATCTTCTTTCAGAGTCGACAAAGTATTTAACTTGAATGTATCTATTCTCTCTTTTCTACTCTCATTGAAACTTCCTAGTTTATATTCTCACCTCTTTTCTAGACTGTTATAATAACTCTCTGAGCTTCTGATTTCCAGTGTACTTCCTATGTAATCTAGTCCTTACATGTAATCTCAAATAATCTTTTTTTCATATACCATAGATGGTTGCTATTCTCTTCAAACACCTTCAGTGACTCACCATTGCTTACTGAATAAGAAGTATATAGAATCCTCATCAGGGCACTCAAAACCCGTCAGAATCCATCTTCATTCCCCAAATTACTGTTCTAACCCACTCTCATACTCCTCTTTAGCATGTATTCTAAACTTGGACTACTTTGTCTTTCTTTCTTAGTGAAATACTGTTTAATTTTGATATTTTTTCCTTCTGAATGATTTTGCTTCTAATTTTAATACAAAGAATTTAAGGATTAGAGAATAAGGAAACAATTCTATTATTTTTTTTGTTTTTTTTCCAGGCAATGGGATTAAGTGGCTTGCCCAAGGCCACACAGCTAGGTAATTATTAAGTGTCTGAGGTCGGATTTGAACTCAGGTCCTCCTGACTCCAGGGCCGGTGCTCTATTCACTGTGCTACCTAGCCACCCTAAACAATTCTAGTATTGAACTCATTATTTGATTTCTTGAAAGAATAAAATGATCACCCCATCATCAAAATGCCTGTTAGGTACAATCAGCTTTAGCTCAACTATATCTCAGGGCCATTATGCTTCTATGTTGCCAGTATTTCTGGGTGAGAATGGGTAAAGGATGGGAAAAACTGTGGTTTAATGTACTGAACCTTGAATCTGAGGATCTAACTTTTAAGCTTGGATGCTATTTACTACAGATATGACCTTGGGTAAGTCACTAAATCTCTATGACTTCAGCTTCCTTGTTTGTAAAATAAGGAGGCTCAACAAGACAAATTCTAAGGCTTGTTTCAACTTGAAATTTATAGTTTTTCCTTCTACTATCTCCATGCCTTTCCATCCATCCTTCCTTCCTTCCTTCCTTCCTTCCTTCCTTCCTTCCTTCCTTCCTTCCTTCCTTCCTTCCTTCCTCCCTTCCTACCTTTTTTTGTTTGTTTCTTTTCTTCCTTTCTTTATTCCCAAATTACTGGAATTTTATTTGCCTCGGGCTTATGATTTGCAACCACAAACATTGGGCAAAGAAAGCAAAGATTAAGTATACTTTAGGGAAAAGGTGATAATTCATGCTGGAAACAAAGAAGAACCGTTTGATAAAATAAGCCATTCTTTATACAATAATTATTACAATATTCAATAGTATTATTCAACCAAACTTTTTAAAATTAAGAGCCAAAAAAAGGGAGGAAAATTTACTGTCGACATAAATCTAATGCAATTAAAAAAAAACTTTTTTCAGAGTCCACTGAGCATAAAATAGAAAAATATATGTGAGGGTATGGTAAAGTCTGACTATTATACATTTATCAGCTATTAAACACAATTGCATACATGTACCATATATATGATACCACAATGTAAAAATAGTTCAGAACAAATAAAAACCTTGAACACTGCCTGGTGAAAAATAAAAATAACCAGTGGCTTTTAATGATTTCTGTTTATCAATACTGCTAAAGACACATTTCTCATCTTTCTAATGCTAAATTGAAGTATCTTAACAGTTGATAACAAGAGACACATGAGACACACTTAAACCATTACCAAACCCAGCCCATAGAAATTTACAATCAACTCACATATTTCCCATTAAAAAACTTGGTTTTATTCAACCTAAGAGACCCAATTGAACTCCATGCCTTTTCTAACTTTGTCTTTTCTGCCAATGAGAAATTTTCCAATCATCATCTGTTGAAGTCCTTCCCTTTCTTCAAGATTTGCCTCAAGCATCTTCTCTAATAAATGTCTTTTCACACCATGGACTACTCTTCATTCCCAGTCTAAGTTAAAGTAATCTCTCTTTCCCTTATTTTTTCATAGCACTTTATCTGAATCTGAGTTTTGCAGTTATCTCATTCTTCCTTGTGTTTGTGTTCTTGTTTAGTTGTATTCTCCTTGGAATAATATTTGGAATTCACTTAGTGCTGCATGTAAACAAGGGAACTCCTTATGTATCTTTATCACTAGAGCTATGTTTTTCACATAGTAAGTACTTAGCACCCACTATTTGTTGAAAAACAATACATGAATGGAATGATGGTTAATAGTTCTAGCACTAATATTCCCAGATTAATGTTTGTATATTCACACTTAATTTTGTGTACTTGTTGTCAGTTATCTTTAATGGATAATATTTTTATGTTTGCTTACAAAATTGAATATGCAATTCAACATGTAAATTACTTTTATATTAATCTTTCATGGTTTCATCTATTTTTCTTTCCATTAAGTTCTTTGAAATTGTCTTTCATTAATAAACACTGATTTTTTCTCACATTTCTGAACTGATACACATTTCATTAATGACACCAGACTTTTCTTTTGATGAATCTAAAAAGACCATAAGAATATGCTACAATATTAGACTAAAAATTTTTATATTTTCACTTGCATTAAATGTTAAAACTCTGGGGCGTCTAGGTGGTGCAGTGGATAGAGCACCCACGCTGGTGTCAGGAGTACCTGAGTTCAAATCCGACCTCAGACACTTAACAATTACCTAGCTGTCTGGCCTTGGGCAAGCCACTTAACCCCATTTGCCTTGCAAAAAAAACCTCCCTTTAAATAACTCCCAACATTTATTAATCTGCTCAGGTTTGCCTTTTCTGTTTTGCTCAAGTAAGTATCTACCACTACCCCCTGAATAGGAGCTACTTTAATGGTTTTAAGTATGGGGCCAAATTTTATTCCTAAATCACAAGGGAGCCAAGTTGAAAGCACACAGTTCTATACTAGAATTGACATCCAGGACAGATCTTAGCAAAATTGGCATTCTTCCATCTTCTTTTATTAACAACCCCTTCTTTCTCCTTTCTCCTTCTCTACATGACTAACTAGCTATTAAGCTAATAAGTGTTAATAATGACTTGAGTTGCTACCCCTTACTGGGAATAGTAAAAATTTAATAGAGAATTTAACCACCAAAATATTTTCTAGATTAAATAGCAGTAATCCCAAATGGTAGAATTTTAAGATCTGTGACATAGGAATACCTTATCCAGCCCTCTTCAGATCATATCTTGTAGAAAATATTTGGGTGCTTTTCTGGCTCTTAACTCCTCTCTCTGCTTCCTAAGTATAGGAAACCCTATTTGGGGTCCAGTTACCTTCTTATTTTCCACAACATATTGGGATTACAGTAAGATTGAAACCAGAAAAAGTGAATTCTGTGGGTACTAGTGCTAGGCATCCATTTGTGTGTGTGTATATATATATATAATATATATGTATATATATATGTGTGTGTGTGTGTGTATAAAAATAATCCAAACAATAGGGAAAACTTATTTCTCACTTGGTTGCAGTACCATGAGACTTCTCTGACTTCTCCACTATGCCCTAAAAAGCTCATTATTAGGAAAATTTCATCATACTGCAAGATCCCATCATTCTTCATCAGTACCAGTTTGTCCTTTTTGGAATTAAAGGTCATGAATTCCAAAACTTCCATTTAAGGAGGGAGTTCAGTTAAAATATTTCTGAATTTTCTATCTGCACTATTTTTGAATTTATCTAGTATCACCATGTTCCCATATTGAATACCTGTCTCCTCCCTCTTTTCAGCTTCCATTTGTGTGTTATAGATTTTTAAGTTTCTTGAAGGCAGGGACTCTTTTAAAAAAATATTCCCAACTTTTTACATAGTGACTGGAAAATAGTAGGTGATTATGTTTGTTGAATGAATAGGGGAATGGTGAATTGAGGAACTGGTAACATCATTGAGTTTGATATGGCAGTACTGATTTGCCTAAACACATTTACTGAGGTGAAACTTTCACTAATAGGCTTTCTTATTCTTCTCCTGTTTCTCTTATCCCTACTCATAGGAATGAGTTTGAAATGTATTGGTAAAGTTTTAAGTTATTCACTAAAACAGCAGTTTTTATTTTCTTACAATGCTGTGATTCTAGACTCATTTCTTTCTTTTCCCAAAGGGAAATAATCACAGAGTATCTCAGGTAGTTTTTGTAAGTTTTGAGAAAGTCAAACCGTGCCCTCCTCACTTTGTTTCTCTTGGCTTTGGCCTCTGTTCCGTTTAGCTGAAAGAATGTCTTTTGTTTCTAAAAAAAAAAAAAAGGATCCTTACCCCTGATTCCCTGCTTCTTAGAAAGAAGCCCATGTTTCCATATCTAAAAAAATCCCTCATTTGATCCATCTATACCAGCTAACTGTTTTTTGCATATCTCTTTTGTTTGTGGCTAAACTCCTTGAGAAGATTATTTATAGTAAAGACCCCAACTTCCTCTCCTTATCTCTCTCAAGCCTGGCTTATGATCTCATCATCCAACTGAAGATGTTCTCTTCAAAGTTACTAATGATTTCTTAATAATCTATGACTCTTTGCAGCTTTTGACATTGTATCTTTTCTCTAGATTTTTTTCCTTCTGACACTCCTTTTACCTGCCTAATCATTTCCTTCTCAGTCTCCTTCAATAGATTTTCATTTAGGGCATGTCTAGTAATGATAGATGTCTTTCATAGCTCCAACTTGAATCCTTTTCTTTTCTCTACACTATTGCACATGGTAATTTCATTGACTCCAATGAATACAGCTATCATCTCTACATTTCTTTTCTTTTTTTTTTTAAATTTTTCAAGGCAATGGGGTTAAGTGGCTTGCCCAAGGCCACATGGGTAGGTAATTATGAAGTGTCTGAGGTCACATTTGAACCCAGGTACTCCTGACTCCAAGGCCGGTGCTCTATCCACTGCGCCACCTAGCCGTCCCTCTACGTTTATTTTCAAATTTATTTCCTTATTATTGTCTGTCATAGGTGTGTCCAGTCTGTGGCCTGAGGACCACATGAGGACCTCAAAGTACATTTATGTGACTTGTCACATAGCCAGAAAATGAAGGAATGGGTAAATCCATGAGCCAATGCTGTGATATCACAGTCTAACTTAACCCTTAACTAACAGCTCAAATTCTTTATTTAACTATCATTGTGCAGTCTGCCAGAGGGTTATTTTAAATGAAACATATGTATATAGGAATTAGGATCTTTATTTTTAAATGTTATATGACCTTTCCTGATTGCAATAGACACCTTTATTGTATATGGCATCAATTGCTATTTTGTCATGGTACTTTGAGAATAGATTTGAAGATTTTAGATAATATCAATTGCACTTCAGTATATTTGCTACTCCTTCTCAGTTGACATCATTTCATTGCTTGCAATTTTGCCAAGAGATTTTAAAGAGTTACAATCAGATCTGTAGCTTAAAGAAAAATTTAAGTGTCTTTATCAGACTTTTAAAAATTGTACCTGGCGGGGGTGGGGTGGGGGTGGGGTGGGGTGAGGTTGTGCAGTGGATAAAGCACTGGCCCTGGAGTCAGGAGTACCTGGGTTCAAATCCAGTCTCAGACACTTAATAATTATCTAGCTGTGTGGCCTTGGGCAAGCCACTTAACCCCATTTGCCTTGCAAAAACCTAAAAAAACCGAAACTGTTGAGGTCCACTCTGGGCAGCTGGGTCTCAGTTTAATTCACAAAACTCTTTGGGGAGCTCCGCCGGACATGTCCCGCATGTTCAATAATGAAAGTCAGCCAGTGAGAGATAAGCAAGGAGTTTATTGCAGGTATATGCTACATCTCTGACTCACATAGTTGAAATAAGGGTATATATAAGCCTAGTCCCCTTGTATCAGCATCCCTCATCTCCAGGCCTGTGGAAGTATATATGCCACAAAAGGTCTGTATCCTGGAAAAATGTGGAATCTTCAACAAGATAAAGATGAAAGGTAGAGAGATAAGTACCAGAACTCCTTCCTGGGACAGTTGAACAATATGAGGATGAAAGGCAGAGGGATAAGGACAAAAGGTCCTTCCTGAGAATATTCAACAAGATAAGGATGAAAGGCAGGAGACCAAAGAGAGAGAAGGGCCAGAGCTCCTTCCTGAGTTCAGAGCACTCTGGTATGGACCTTCCTGTTGTCCCAGGTCTCAATGACTCTCAGGATGAACTCCTCATGGCCACATACTCTATCTATTATCCCCTTACACCAAACAACCAAAAAAATTGTACCTGCCTAAAGAAAAATATCTGGCATTTCATGAACATAGCCTGTTGATGATATCTCTTTTAGGAAGTACATATATTTGTAAGCAACTTTTCCCCCATATAATGCATACAAAAAGTAAAAGTACAAAAATTTCAGATTATATATTTTGAAAACATTTTTTGCATTGCTACATCTTTTTTTCAAACCAGATATAAATGCACTGGTATCAAAAGAGCAGATTCTATTCACATTAAAAACAGCATGATCTTTTTTATTTAAAAAGTAAATTTTTTTATTATTATATTTATTTTTATTATTAATACTTTGTTAAATTATTGCATTTTATTATTATACTCATTAGTAATATAAGCTATATTGTAATTGTAAATAAATGTTAACTTCTATATGCAATCTAGTATTCTTGGTATCATTCTTAACTTCTCACTCCCAATGATCCTTCCTAACAAATCAGTTGTCAAGGCATGCCATGGCAAGTCAAGTCATGTCAAGTCTACCTTCAGAATCTCTTTTATATATGCTCTCTTCTTTCTTATAATGTTCTTTCCTCCCTGTTGGAGGTTCTCAACCCTTCATGCTTATTGTTATTTTATTTTATTTTATTTTTTTTTGCGAGGCAATGGGGTTAAGTGGCTTGCCCAAGGCCACACAGCTAGGTAATTATTAAGTGTCTGAGGTCGGATTTGAACCCAGGTACTCCTGACTCCAGGGCCGGTGCTCTATCCACTGTGCCACCTAACTGTACCTCCTTCATGCTTATTCTGATGACCTGTTGATTGGTCTCCTTGCCTCAAGTCTCTCCCTACTTCAGTCTATCTTCCACACTGTTAAATATACTAAGCTCTTTCACTGCACTTTCATTGAATGGAGCTCAACTGCTTGCATATCATATACATCTTCTCTTCCTTCCCTGACCAATGGTACAAACTGAATGGATAGTTGGTTAGTAACATTCCATATCTCTGGAAACATAAAACTTGTCAGGCATTAAAATACAAATCAGGGGTGGCTAGGTGGCGCAGTGGATAGAGCACCGGCCCTGGAGTCAGGAGTACCTGGGTTCAAATCCGACCTCAGACACTTAATAATTACCTAGCTGTGTGGCCTTGGGCAAGCCACTTAACCCCATTTGCCTTGCAAAAACCTAAAAAAAATACAAATCAAGTACAAATCAGTGGATTGTTGTTAGTATGCCCTTGGAATTTTACTTGGAATATACATGGTCTTAGAACTTTTCAGCCCATTTAATTTCCAAGGACACCACTTTGTTCAAGGAAGTGATAAATCTTATTGTTAGTGAATCCTCTGTTGGTAAATGTAATTAATTTCTGATGATCATTATTTTTTTGGTACAAGAATATTCACAAGTCCTAGAAGCAATATTTTCATAGACTAATGCTAGTTCATGTGAGTCAGTTTAATAACTTTTTAAAAGCTTGTTTGTAATTGTCCATCAGTGTTCACAGTAAAAATGGTTGGTTCTTATTTTTTGTATAAAAGTAAATGTTTTATTATTATATTCATTAGAGGATTGAAGACATTTATTTATTTTTGATTCTGGCTTTCTTCAACCATATATATATATATATATATATATATGTATATGAGTGAGATCATTCAATGGTTTAGCAATAATACCATTGTTCTTAATGAGTTTGTGATAATATCCAACCATTAGATTTGGGGGAGCAAAGAGATAAATAAACTTTTGAAGCTGTCTCCAAGATTGAACATTTCTTTGAGCTATGGGGAGCTGGTCAATGGATTACATCACTGTAATCTCCTCCATCACAACGCTATCCTTTCCCTCAGCTTCTGAGGCATTGCACTTTAAAAATTCTCCTACCCACTGGATCTCTCCTCAGGTGCCTTCACAAGTTGATTTTTCTCCTGTTTTCCCCTATTTGTGGGTATCCCCTAAGATTCTGTCATTGACCTCTGCACATCCTGCCCTTTGATAATTTCATTCACTCTCTTGGCTTCAATGATTCCTCTATTCTGTTGACCTCAAGTCTATGTTTCCAACTCTGGTTTCTTCCCTGACCTTTACACAAACATTTCCTTGCCTGCTGTGTAGTTGACAACTCAAATTCAACTTCTGCTGTTTTTCCAAAAGCCCTTATGATTCAACAGTCAACTTTTCCTATTTCTGTTGATAGGAAAACTGTTCAGTCAGGTACCCAGGCCTAGCCGCCCCTATCTTTGCTTCTGTGGCCCCCAGTCTCTTTATCCAGCCAGCTATACTTTCAACATTCATTCCTTTTTCTCCACTCACATTGCCACAGCACAGTGCAGTTTCCTCACTCCCTCTCATCTGAATTAATATTATAACTGCTTAGCTGATTTTCTACCCTCAGTCTCTCTTCTCTCTAATCTTCATGTAGGATTATGAAAATAATCTTCACTATGTTCATAAAATAGTTATCCATTGTCTGAGGAATTAAAAAAGAATATCCTTAGTCTGACATTTAAAGTGCTTTATAATCTGATTCCAGTCTATTTTATCAAGTCTTATTTCACTCATTTCCTTTCACAGCCAAGCTATTACCATTTCTTAATCTCATTCTGGGATTTTGCCTTATGCCAAATTGGTAAATTTTTCCATGAATCCTTTTCCTTCTAGGAAGTCCCTTTCCCTTTCTCCTAATAGACACTTTTGTCCCTAATTTGACCTGTACTTTCTATCCTTGAAGCTTCATGTCACATTCCTCTAACTCAAAGGGACAGTTCCTTGACTTTTTTCCCCACTGGAATTTGTTGTTGTTTTAGCTCATCACCAAAGGTTCGAAGGATTTAGATTTAGTTCATCTCATGGATTAATCTAGACTAATGGGAGAAGATAATATGTGCATTTTGATTGAAGATTTCTAGAGATATAGTCTATTTTTACTTTCTTGCATTAATCATTGTCTTTGTTGTTTAAACTTTTTATTTATTCTAATGGTGGGAATTTCTAATCCATTTGGAGGGCAAGATAATGTTATAAAGACCAGGGCAAAGGATTTTTGTGGAGAATGTACCTTTCCACATCCCTTGGAAAAAAATTCTTACCATGTAATTGTGCAATTACTTGGTCTATGTGTAAGACAATTCAGAATTCTGAGTTTATTTTCCATCACTTTTTTTCTGAACACCAAGAGGGGCCATTTCTCTGTGGTTAAAATTGCCACCTTTCCCCCCTCCTCTCATTCCCTCCACCCCGCCTCCTCAATTAAAACCTCCTTATCAAAGTGAAGCACTTATTGAACTATTTCAAAAATAATAAATCATTCCAGGCATATTTAAACTAGCCAACTTTGTTCTTGAAAAATTACCCCCTTTTTTAGTCAGCCACATTTGGTGTCAGAAGTTGTCTTGATTTGTTTTGTTTTTTAAGGATCTCTTCAAGCAAAACCATTGAAAATGACAGAGAATTGTTCTTTGTTCAACTACAAACAAAGCAAAGGGGAAAAAAGGTAGCCTCAGGAAAAGGTTTGAAGTGAGATGACACACTTAGGCAATGGGTTCATTTTCAGTTAAAAAATATTTTCTCCAACTCCTGATGCAGTTTCTTATTTTCATTTAAAGTTGAACCTCCTTTATCTAATATTAAAAAAGAATAATAAAAAAGAAAAGGAAGAGAGGGGGGAAACAATTTCTCATAAAACTGTAAACATATAACAAGTTAAATAGTTTGTTTTAGTTAGAAGGTTTCGAGTAACTGCCTGTGTAGCATAGGTAGTGAATGCTGTTTTCATGTTGTGCTGCAGGAGGCAGTATCTCATTAATAAAAATGATTAGCTGGTTTTGAGTACTTCAGCGTTTTGACTTGTTTTTGCATCATTTTCTAATATTATGAAATAAATTGAGAGAAAATTATCACAAGCATCTAACTGAAGAAAATTTATTTATTTATTTATTTTGCAAACCAAAATTCCCATCCTCTCCTTGCTTCAAAATTGTTATTAGAACATTTCCCATCCCCTTCCTTTCATAACATTAAGAATTTGGAAGAAACTTTGGAAAATACCTGCCATTTTCAGATAGTTCCCAAAAGTTAGGAAGTTTTTTTTTCTTATTTTTGAAATTAAATCTGCCTTTTTTTTTGTTTCTTTCTAGTTCCATCATCTATCTTATTCAAGGTTCTGTGCTAGTACTATGGATTCCTTTAAGGTTTGTACATATTATTTCAATTGATCACCACAACAACCCTGTAAGGCATATGGTATTATTATCCTCATTTTAAACATGAGGAAACTAAAAGGCTGAGTAATTAAGTGACTTGCCCAGGACTACGTAGTTAGTAAGTATGTGAGGCAAGATTTGAATTCAGGTTTTCTCAACTCCAAACTGGGGCTCTCTCTTTTGTGCTACCCTGACTCAGTGCTAGGAACTGGGGATATAAATATAAAACAAATAAACAATAAAAATTTGGCCTCTCCCCTAAAGAAGCTTGCATTCTACTGGGCAATACAAATGTTAAATACATAAGTACAGACCTGATAATTTGAGGAACCAGAGAGAACAAGTGACTAGGGGCATCAGGAGAATAGAACATGGATTGAGTCTTAAAGGAAATCAGGTCTTCTAAGAAGTGACAGTAAGGAGGAAATGCATTCCAGATACACTGCAGGTAGATAAAGTTCTGAGTGTAGGGAAGAATCTACCTGGAAAACAGCATAGGAGAATAATGTGAAATAAGCCTGGAAAAGAAAAAATGTAGCCAGATTGTGACAGGCTTTAAAAACCATTTGTTTCTAGTTCTTTATTGCAACAACAACAAAAAAAGTTTTGAATATTTCTGTACCTGTGGGTCCTTTCTGTCTTTCTTTGCTCTTCTTGGGATGCTTTGATTAATGATTAACAATCAGTTTTCTGGGGAAAAATATATCCTTTACACACTTTTAAGTTTATTCTGACTTATTAACATTTCTTCATCACTTCTTTAAATTTAGACAATCATCAAAACCTTAAATAAGTCATGACATGGTTTAGATGCTCTGATTAAAAATTTAACCATTGGTTATAGTAGACTGCTTGGAGCAAGCCCCGTGTACCTCTAAATAGTCATTGAATATCAGTGTCTGACCTTTGGGGTATAGTACCAAATTGCTTTTTTGGGATGGCTTTATAATAAACTGCTAGTGCTTTAGTATTCCTGTTCTTGCAGAGGCTCTTAAACAATGCCATTTTCTTTTTTTGGTCATCTTTCCTTACCAAATGGGAGTGAGGTAGACTCTCAGATTTTGATGTGCATTTTTCTGTATTTCAATGATTTTGAGTATGTTTTCTACTTATTTCTGGATAACTTGCATTCCTTCTTTTGAGAAGTGACCATTAATATTCTTGGGCCATTTATTTTAATAGATTTATTTATTTAAAGAATTTAAATTAATTTTTTTATAATAATATACTTATATATTAATTATTAATAAATAAATTTAAATTATTTAAATATGATTATTTAATAGATTTTTCTATCTCTACTTTTTTACTTTTCCAAATGATTTTTCATATTGTTACCAAGCATACTCTAATGATTAGGTCTGTTCATCATTTTATATTCTAACAAAATTTAATTTAGCAGAATCTTTCAGAACTTGTACTCCACTGGCATAGCTTTTGGGGATCCTGGGTCATCTCTAAGGTATCATGAGGTAGCACAATGACTTTAATGTAGATATATAATAGTCATTTAATAAATGTTTTTTGAATTGAATAGAAAGACAAATGTTATGGTAAGCAGTTAAAGACTTTTTAATAACCTAAAAAATGACTTAAAAACCCTGATGGTGACTCCACATGTTAGCTATGTTTTTTCCTATTTTATTCACATTCATTTTCCAAAACCACTTTCTGTTATTCATAAATTTAAGTAATGCCTTCTATAAGGCTCTTGTCAGGATTTATTTCCTTTTAACAGTATTTTCCAGGTGACCATAGATATTCTGAAAATAATTGGAATAGTTTCATACATCTGAATATTTTTGACTGGTGTTCAAAGTAAACAACTTCCCGGCTCTAGCATTTCCATTTTTTTTTGATTTATTGATTTTCTTTCATACTATATTTAGAATATCACATTCCTATACAGTATAGTCCTATATCATTCTGTGATTGGTTTATCTGACAATTGTCATTATTCTGTATTGATTATTGATATCATGTGCCATGTAAGTCAATGATTAGTAACAGCTTGAAGGTAATAGTAATTTTGAATATAATTAATCTTTATAGAAGACTAAATAAAAGGAACTTGGCTCCAATTATAGCAATAGAAAATTCATTTAATTTTATGGAAAAACTTCTTGAGTAAATTGTTACAGTAAACTTTCCCCATCTCAGGGTGAATGAGTAGTGGTAATATCTCAGAAGTACTAGTATTAAGTTCTACTCATTAAATTCCTATTTTGCTCATTATTTTCCATTAAATTTTTAAATAAACTTAGCTTCACAGAGCAATAAACTAAAGAAAACTAGCCAAGATGGCAGAATAGCAAGAAGTAAACTGAGCTGTATATAGAACTATTTTGTAGAATTTTTGAAAATGTACCCTACTCAGTCCTGATTTGAAAATTCAAGAAAAATTCACAGTAAGTCATTTTTTTCCAGTTGAGTTGAAAATTGAAAGGTAGGCCATAGGATCCAGCCAAGAACTGTCCATGGAGCATTATAGCTCAGGATCTGTATCAAGGCTATGCTCAAGTTGGGCCTTAATCTTTCCCATGGAGTTGGAATAGGTGCTAAGTTGTAGCTCTGTTATTAACTACTCAGTGCTTGGGTCACAGACCTAGTACAGACTAAGAAAGGTACTTGTTCCAGGGGGCTTTTGATTCATGGAAAAGACTGCTTAAACATTCTAGCTGGTGTACTGAGCAAGGAACAAATACAAAAGCAGCTGTGTCTTTGATCCTGGAAGCAGGTCAGGATCCCAGATCAAGTACTCAGCTCACTTTGAAGCCTATAGCATAAAAATAAACAAACACAACAGAGTAGGAAACCTAGGATAGGAAAACTGATAGTTATATTATTTTGAAACTGTGTTTTCTAGATGATGGACAGTGGCTAAGTTCAATAGTAGTTTACTGGAGAACCAACCAGGAGCTAGCTCAATTGTATTGCTCATACTCATACCTGGATTAATAATATTTGTAGCTTTCACTAGAAAGGAAACAAACTTTGGGTTAAGACTGCTTTCAGGCACCCATTCTAAGCTATGCCTGAAGTCCTGGAATGTTTCAACACTCAGTACTTTGAGAAAGCAGCTGCAGAATTGAAGAAGACTTGAAAGAGAATTAATTACAGTTCATATATGTCCTCCAAAATAATGCATAAACTGACTCTTAACACAAAATTTGAAGTCAGGAGGTTAGGCTGGAAGATTGAGCAAAAAAAATTACACAAATTCCATAGTAAAAATGTTGAGAGGAACATCTAAGACACAATAACCAGAAGAAAAAAATGACTTCAAATTGTCTAAAAGCAAAGCTTTAAGTAAGAGTATGTCTTGGACACAAATTTAACTAGAAATAGAAAGGATGAAGGAAGATTAAAAATAATTAAAAATGAATTTATAAATAAAATAAGTGTCCTAAAGGAATGAATTTAAAATTGAGTACTAGTGAAAAAATAGATAAAGGTTATAAAAGAATTTGGAAGAGAACAATTGGGCAGAAGAGGTAATAAATAAGCAATAGACTCCTTAAACAATAGAATGAATGAAATAGAAATGAATAATTCTGAAGCTTTGAGAAATTGCAAATCAAAGTCAACGTACTGAAAAAAAATTAGAAGAATGAATAAGGTATTTCATATAACAAACAACTGACCTGAAAATTAAATCATGGAAAGAATTTAAAAATCATTGGACTACTTGAAAGTCATATTTTAAGAAATTATAAAACTGTCCAGATCTTATAGAACTAGAGGTATCTCTTTTACAAATGTGAATATAGAAAGGTATCACTGATTTATCTCCTTAAAAAAACCCTAAAGGGAAAATACCCAGAAAATTTATAGCCTAAATCCAGAGCTTGTAGGTTAAAAAAATACTGCTGGAAAGAATTTTGGGGGAATTACAATTTTGGATCACACAAAACTTGTCAGTTACTATTATAAAAAAATAGAGAGCTTGCAATATCTTGTTCCAGAGGACAAAAATTATAGGCTATTAATTGAGAACAGTATATTTTACCTAATTAAATACATTACTTTAGGGCTAAAAATGAACCTTAAATGGAAGAGGATTTTCTAGAATTCCTGATTAAAAGATCAGAACTACACAGAAACTTTGAAACATTAGCATAGCAGTCAAGAGAAATATGAAAAGGTAAATATGAGTAAAGAATCATGTTATTAATTTATATTCTAATATAGAGTGATGTTACATGGCTCCCCCTTGGAACCATATTAGTCTCAAAGAAATAAGGAGGAAAACATTAAGTGAGAGTGCAATGCTTAAATCTCAATTCCAACTTAATTTTTCATGGGAGAGAAGAAAACACACATCTGGGTGCAAAAATAATTTAATTCAACAGGGAAATGGAGGAAAAATGGGAGAAAGGGGAATAATAAAAAGGGCAAATTAAGGGAGAGATTAGACCCAAGCAAAACAAATTATAATTACAAAGGGCAGATGGGAAAAATAGAAGTAAAAAAAGGTAAAAAATTTTGATTTAGGTTCTGGGCAAGGCAAAAAAAAGTCAGGGGAGCAGATATAGATAGATTTAAATCCCTCTAGCTCTAGTGCTGAGCATATTACTCTCTCACCATTCCCCCTTTTTTGTATACAAAGAGGCAGGGAATGAAAAGAAGGAAAAATATAAGAGAATAGGCAGAAAAGAAATAAGCATTCATATACCATGTACTATGTGCTAGGATTTTACACAAATTATTTCATTTGATCCTCACAGCAACCCTTCTAGATAGATACCAATATTATCTCCATTTTATAGTTGAAAAGAACTGAAGCAAACAGAATTTAGTAAATTATCTAGGGTTGCACAACTATTAAATGTCTGAGGCTAGGTAAGGAACTCAGATCTACCTGATTCCAGTCCCAGCACTTTAACCACTATGGTACCTAGCTGCTTCTACTAGGATGGAGGAGAATACAAAATTAAAAATCATAACTATGAATATGAATGTATTGACCTCAGTTATAAATGGAGGAGAATTATATAATTAGTCAGAAAGCATAATACAACCAAATGTGGTTTACAAGAATTCTTGAAACATAAAGATGGAAACATTGTTAAATAAGGTAGCGCAAAATCTTACTTCAGCTAAAGTTTAAAAAAGGCAGCAGTAGGTGTCATGATCTGAGAAAAAAGCAACAGTCAAAAAATAGATTCAAATGAAAGAAAAAGGGAAACATTTTGCTCATTATAGGCAATGAATCATTATCAATGCTATATATATGTATATATGCATATATACATATACATATATATATACATACACATTAAATGGCATGATATCTATATACTTAAAGAAATGTTAAGTGATTTACAGGAAGAAATAGAGAGGAAAACCACAGTGGAGATCTAAATGTACTGCTTTCAGATATAGAAAAATCTAATAGAAATGAACAAAAAGAAGTTGTGAATAGAATTTTTTTAAAAGTTGTCATGTGATAAACTTCTGGAGAATATTGAATGGAAACAGAAAAGAGTATATATATTTTTCTTAACTCTGCATGGCATCTTTATAAAAATTGACTATGAATTAGGGCATAAAATCCTCATAAAGAAATGCCAAAAGGAAGATATTTTAAATGTATCTTTTATATCACAATGCAATAAAATAATATTCAAGAAAAGGCAACTGAAAGAAGAATCAAGAGTTACTAAAGATTAAAATTGATTGGTGGTGGCTAGGTGGCACAATGGATAGAGCATCGGCCCTGGAGTCAGGAGTCCCTGAGATCAAATCCAGCCTCAGACAGTTAATAATTACCTAGCTGTGTGGCCTTGGGCAAGCCACTTAACCCCATTTGCCTTACAAAACCTAAAAAAAAAGATGAAAATTGATTGGAGACAAAAAAATATTAATCCAAAACAATAGGTAAATCACAGAACAAATCATTGAAACAATACAAAATGTCATCAACATAATGATCCCAATGAGACAACATAATAAAAACTGTCGAGAGGCAAAAAAAAAACTTAGGAAAAATTTTCTACACATTTAAACATTCTAATCAATAAAAATAGAAAGAAAAATCAGGGTATTGGAAATGCAAAAAAAAAAAAAAGTAAAAACCAACAATTAAAAACCCAGCCACCAAATTCAACCAGCAAAATCAAAGGAGAGATCAACAAAATTTAAAGGAAAAAAAAGAATAAATTATTATGACTAGGAGTTAGTCTTTTTTTTGGGGAAATAAGCAAATAATAGAAAATAATTAACTAGCTTAGATTTAAGAAAGAAAACCAAAGTAACTATCAAAAATGAAAAAAAAGTAAATTCACAAAAAATGAAAAAATAAAGGAAATTAATAGAAATATGTTGCCTAATTTAATGTTGATATAACTGATAAACCAATAAAATAGGTTAATATTTAAAAAATATAAAACATATATTAACAGAATAAAGAATGTAAAGCTTAAATAACTCATTTTGGGAAAAAAAATTAAATAAGCGAAAAATTAGTTCCCCAAGAAAATCTGGGACAGAATGAGTTTACAAGCACATACAAACTTATAAGGAGCAACTAATTCCAATCTTACAAAAATATTTGAAAAAAATGGTAAAAGGGGTCTTGGTAAATTCCATTTATTTTATAAATATGGTATGGATATTTAAAATAGAGTGAACTATATGGAGAAAGATAATCATAGGCCAAATTTCCAATGAACATTGACTCAAAAATTTAAAATAAAATATTAGCAAGGAGAACATAGCAATATAATTACAAAGGTTATATATAGTATAATCAGATTACATATATTTCAGTAATGCATTGTTGGCAAACTATAAATGTATTTGACCAATGACAAAAGCAACAAAAGAAAGGAATAGAAGAGATTAAACCTTAAACAATACCTTTTATATGCTAGGGACTATGATACATACTTTTCAAATATCATCTTATTTAGTTCTCTCAACAAACCTGTGAGGTAGGTTCTCATATAATATATTATGCTATTTAATAATAATAATAATAATAATAATAATAACAACAACAATTTATAATGCTTGGTCTAAAAGATGTCCATTTCAATATCTTATTATTTACTGTAACATCATGATATATGTTATGTTGTATTAATTATATCTTATATCACAGTATAATATAATTATATTATGTTATTTTATATTGTTATTTAATCATATCATGATATCATTGATTATCATATATTTAAAGGTCATATGATTAAATCAATAGCTGAAGAAAAAAGCATTCAACAAAATATGGCACTCTTTTCCATTAAAACATCAGGAAGCATAGCATTAAATGGATCTTTCCTTAATATGATAAGGAAAAATCAAAAGCTAACATTAAATGTACTGGAAATAATCTAGAACCCTTTATATTAAAGTCTGGAGTAAATTCAAGGTGTCCATTATTTATTAAACCTTCTTGTATTTCTTTTTGAAAATTTTTTTTCATTGCTTTTTTTTTGTACAATATGGCAGACCTCCAGATTGGATGAGTCAGATATCAGAATTAAGGTTGCTGGGAGAAATATCAGCAATCTCAGATATGCAACTAGTCCATTACTTTCTATAAAATAGAAGGAGAAAAAAATGAAAGAAGTGTTCAATATTAAATTCTTGGATTCAAAGATCACTGCAGCTAGAGATTGAAGCCATGAAATTAAAAAAAAAAGCTTGCTCCTTGGAAAGAAACCTATGGCAAATATGGAGGGCATACTAAGAAGCAGCGATACCACCTTGCTGACAAAGGTCTGTATAAGTCAAAGCTGTGGTTTTTCCAGTAGCAATGTATGACTTTGAGAGTTGGACTATGAAGAAAACTGAGTGCTGCAGAATCAGCTCTTTCTAACTGAGGTACTGGAGAAGACTTTTGAAGTCTCTTGGACAACAAGGAGACTAAATTAGTCAATACTTAAAGAAATTAATTGAAGCTATTTAAATACTGAAGCTAGAACTGAAATACTTCGACTACATTATGAAAAGACAGGATTAACTGGAAAAGACCCTGATATTGAAAAACTTTAAAGGCAGAAAGAAATGGGGAGGCAGAAGATGAGATAGTGTCATAGAAATAATGAACATGAACTTGAACAGACTGAGAAATAGTGCAAGATAGAAGGGTTTGGCCAACTATGATCCATGTGATCACAAATAGTTGTACATGACTGAATGACTAAACAAAAGTACCAATTATTAATCCATTATTATTTGATACAGTACTAGAAATGCCAGGCATAGCAATAAAATAATCACATGCAAGAACAAACAAAATCATTGCTTTTTGCAGATAGCATGATGGTTTAGAGTGAACAAAAAACTAATTGAAAAAATTACAACTTCAGCAAAGTTGCAGAATATAAAATAAAGCCACATAAATAATCAGCATTTCTGTATTATCAATAAAACTCACCATGAAGAATAGAAAGAAAAATTCCATTGAAAATATCTACAGAATGCATAAAACACTTAAGAATCTACCTGCCAAGAAATACATAGGAACTACAGGTAAACCACTACAAAGAATTAATACAAAGAAAGACCTAAATAATTGGAGAAATTTTAATGGATCAGGAGTTTGCCCAGCCAATATAATAAAAATGACAAATATTACTCAAATTAATAATAATAATACTAAAATCATCAAAGGACTATTTGATAGAATTAGGAAAAATAGTAACAAAATTCATCTGGAGGAACAAAAGATCACAGATCTCAAAGAAATTCATGAAGAAAAATGGGAAGGAAGGGACCCTAGCAGTATGAGATCTCAGACTTCACTGCAAAGCAGCAATCATTAAAAAATTTGGTAATGAATAAGAAATACAGAGGTTGATCAGTGGAACAAATTAGGTGTATGATGAACCAAAGCAAATGAACACAGTAGCCCAGTGCTAGATAAGCTCAAAGAATCTAGTTTCTTTTTTTGGTGGGGGCAGGGGATAAGAACTTACTATTCAACAAAAACTTTTGGAATATTGGAAAGCAATGTGGCAGAATTAGCTATAAACAAAATGTCACACCATTTCCTTGAAAGATACCAAATGGATATATGATTGATTTCAATCATGGATTGAAATGGATCTTCACCTAACCTACTTGCTTCTCACAATTTCAATTTATTGCTCTGTGGATAGTAATCAAAACACTCACACCCTTCAATCCCAATTAGTATAATTATTAGTATAATTAATGATGCTTCACAGTCTTCAATTTTTATCAGGTGAATATGAATTTTTAGTGAGTTATAGGATCAGTCAAAGGTAAAAATTAACTAAAATAAGTCTTTAATTAACTTGCTTGAAAGAATTACACATACATTTAAACTTCTGAGGGTTTTGAGAAGCCAGATTTTTGGGCTTGTAATTAGGGTGAATTAGGGGCTGGAGGAAGAAAAATTGAATATCATTAGTAAAATACAGATTTATAACTCTATGAGAATACAGATCCAAGGAGTTCTACAGTAGAGGGATATACTTAAGGCAAAGTTCATGGCCATTCAATGAAGGAAAGAAAATGACTTCTATCCACCAGGGAGTCTAATATGATTTTTGCTACAGGAGCTTTTCTAAGATTGAATTTGTGCTCCTCTGGACACTATATAAAATGTTGAGGGAGAATATTTTTGAATTAGTCAATGTTTTTATACAGTTTTAAACAAATTTATCATGTAGATAAGTACACTTTGTAAAAGTTAATCAGCTGTTTGATTAATTGATAATCTGTGGACAGACTGAAAGATTGGTGAGGTTGTGGGAAATCTGGGACACTATTACACTGTTGATGGAGCTGTGAACTCATCAGACCCTTCTGGAGAGCTATTTGGAACTACATACAAAGGGCAACAAAAATGTACATACCCTTTGACCCAGCAATACCACTACTAGGTCTATATCCTGAAGAGATGATGAAACAGGGTAAAAACATTACTTGTACAAAATATTCATAGCAGCCCTGTTTGTGCTGGCAAAGAATTGGAAATCAAGTAAATGCCCTTCAATTGGGGAATGGCTTAGCAAACTGTGGTATATGTATGTCATGGAACACTATTGTTCTATTAAAAACCAGGAGGGATGGGAATTCAGGGAAGCCTGGAGGGATTTACATGAACTGATGCTGAGTGAGATGAGCAGGACCAGAAAAACACTGTACACCCTAAAAGCAACATGGGGGTGATGATCAACCTTGAAGGACTAATCAGGAACAATTTTGGGCTGTCTGCAAAGGAGAGTGTCATCTGTATCCAGATAAAGAGCCATGGAGTTAGAACAAAGTTCAAGGACTATTCCCTTTAATTTAGAAAAAAAAACAGATATCTTATTGTCTGATCTTGTTACCTCTTAGACTTCTTGTTTCTTCTTTAAGGATATGATTTCTCTCTCATCACACCCAATTTGGATCAAGGTACAACATGGAAACAAAGTAAAGACTGACAGATTGCTTTCCATGGGGGTGGGGGTGGGGGGAGTGAAGTTAGATTGGGGGGAAAATTGTAAAACTCAAATAATATCTTTAATAAAAATAAATTAAAAAATAATGCTCTGCAAGAACTGCAAACGCTATCATATGGAAAAAATAAACTAATTAGATTATTCCAAGAAAATAATTAACAATAAACTAATTAGATTATTCCAGCCATTCTGCAAGTTTCAAAAATGTTTTATTTCTTTTGTAATGAGTACACTATTAAAATAATATCTTCCATAAAAAAGAAAGATTGGTGAGCAGAAATCCTAGAAACTTCTTATATCCTCAAGTTATCTCTGAAATAATCAACCAGTCTAAAATAGTTTAATGACCATCTGGGTCATTAAACCAACTAATGTGGATGCAGATTAGGAAACTGGCCCTGAAGAAGCTACTGTGTGATGATAGACTGCTTTGTTACTCCTTTCATGATCCCAATGAATCCATGAATAATGGTTCTCAAAGAGTAGACTGAGTACCCTTGAGGGGTCAGTTCATGGTATCTGTGTGGTCAAAGCTATTTTCATAATAATACTAAGATGTTACTTGCCTTTTAAAATATTCATTTCTTTTAAAATATTTAATATAGATATAATATGTTATATATAATATAAATAAAATATAAAATATTTCAAATATTTCCTTTCTTTTCCATCTTGGATGTCTCTTTAAGAGCCAAGCCTTTCCTTTATGAGCTAAAATTTAGCAATAATGAAAGACCCGTTGCTTTTAACATTTCGTGAACATTTGACTCTTTTGCAAAGGCCTTCCAAATTGTCTAAACACCTGTAATGGATCCAGACTGGCAGCATGTTTTTGTTTTAATGATTTGTGTTTTCTAATTTGAAAATATTTCTCTAGACATTCTGAATTTCATGATTAAAAAAAATTTAATTTGAATCAGTTGGGGTTAAGTGACTTGTCAAAGGTCACACAGCTAGGCAATCATTAAGTTTCTGAGGTCATATTTGAACTCAGGTCCTCCTGACCCCAGGGCCAGTACTCTATCCACTGCACCACCTAGCTGCCCCTATATTTCATGACTGAAAGTTTTTGTCTTTATAAAGTTATGTTGTTTTAGGTTTTCAAGATTTAAAAAATTTCAACTATTTAACATTATGGAATTTTTTTTGTAAGGCAAAGG
Organism: Macrotis lagotis; assembly: GCF_037893015.1. Lineage (NCBI taxonomy): Eukaryota > Metazoa > Chordata > Mammalia > Peramelemorphia > Peramelidae > Macrotis > Macrotis lagotis. The sequence continues at coordinate 191,701,728 of NC_133664.1, read as the reverse complement.
GGGTTAGTGGCTTGCCTAAGGCCACACAGCTAGGCAATTATTAAGTATCTGAGACCGGATTTGAACCCAGGAACTCCTGACTCCATGGCCAGTGCTTTATCCACTATGCCACCTAGCCGCCCAACATTTTGGAATTTTAATTTGTGCAAGTTTCCAAGCACATCTAAATGGTGGATCTCTTCAAGATGGCAGGCAGCATGTGGCCCAAATGTGTGGCATTTCCAGATGGAATGTAGGAGGATGAGAAGCTACAATTCAGGGTCCTTCATTCTTATAAGAAACATATAATAAGTGAAAATGCAATAAAGATTCTCAAAAAGATGCCAACATTTTATATTATTTTCCAAAGGAGTCTGGATTCATGATTTAGCTTACTGAATTTTTCCTTGATTAATGACCATTTCCTACCATGATATTATTTACAACTGGAGCCCCAGGATAAAAAAGGATTTTACCAACACTGCTTGTTACCTTTGTTTATCTAATTTTATTCTTAAGGGTAAAAAAGATTTCTTTACAATGTCTATGTATGTTTGTGTATGTTTGATAAGATGGGAATGGGAGAGGTCTAAGACCTCTATGTATTATTTTAAAAATCCACTATGTCAGTCAAACAGTAAAGAGGGTGTGAAGAGGTCATAAAACATTAACATTCCCTAATCTTGAGTAATATAGATATATGTATATATGAAAACACATACCTATCCTTTTTTACAGAATAAATTAAAATACTGGAATTGGTTTTGGCCAACACATGAATTTTACTTTGGACAAGTTGAATTTGAAATTCTTATGAGATCTGATTTTAGTGATATAGCACTGAAGATTAAGACAGATACAGAGCTGTTTTGGGAATCATTTTTATGATTGCTGATACTATCTTAATTGTATGGAATTGATTGTGACTGTATGGAAAGAGAATAGAAGAACATCCAGTTTGGGAGATCATTCCTTGTTAGAGGGTGAGATATAGATGATGACTTAATGAAGGAAGCAGGAAATGAATCAATCATACAGGTATGAAGGAGAATCAATAGTGTATAATATGAAAGTCAATCAATAAATCAGAATAAGAAAGAATATTGTGGAAGATATGAAATTCAATAGTGTCAAATTCAGCAGAGGTCAATAAGGATGAATGCTAAGAAAAATTAGCATTAGTTGAAAAATGAGAATGGATGCCAGACTACAAATAACTGAGAAGTGCATGAGGGATAGTTAGTTGGTGCAATGGATAGAAATCCCTGGGGTCAAGAGCACCTTAGTTAAAATCTGGTCTCAGACACTAGGCTGTGTGACTCTGGGAAGGTCACAACTCTAATTGCCTTCAAAAAGAAAAAAAAGGAAGTGAATGAGAAGTAAAAGAAAGGGAATATAGATTTTTTTTTGGTTCTTCTAAGAGTCTGGTAGAGAAAGGAAAGACAATATAGGACATTAATGAATCCAATGTAGTTTTTTTAAGCATAGAGGAAACTTGGGAATGTTTGTAGACTTTAGGAAAGATACTAGTATATAGGAAAGACTGAATATTAAAAAGCAATTGGGGATGATTGAAGGAACAATCTATTGCAGAAATCAGGAGGAGATGGATAAATAGAAAATGTAGAGGGGTTGACCTTGACAAAGAGAAGAGCTACTTCAAACTCAGAGGTGGGAGGGCAAAGGGAATAATGATGAATGATGAAAAGGTATTTTGAGATGAAAAAAATGGGAAAAGAGTGATCACACTTAGCAGGACCTCTGTTTTCTCAGTAAAGTATTTGATAAGGTCCTCAGCTGAGAGTGGGGGAAGAGGAGAAAATGTGAGAATCAGTTGGAGAAGAATAAAAACTTTGTATTACTGAAGCAAGAGCCCAGTTAAATTTAGTTGACATAAATTCATAGTGAGATCATTCAGCTTGAGTTATGGAATTTCCTATAACTCCATTCAGGAGTATATGATCCAGAACACTGAAGTTGGATGGTGGTATGGATGAACTCATAGGAAAAGGGTACAGGAGATTATGGAAATATAGAACCATGTAGAATTGAATTGGTTTAGTGTAGTAATTAGAATGGGAGTAAAAGTGAAATCAGAACAGTGATAATGGTCCATGAAAGTACTGCTGGGTAGATGGAATGGAAATCATGAAAAAGGTGAAGAACAGTTTAGTCAGGCACAGCAGGTCCTGAAATGGCTTCTCTGACAGTATACCTGGCCCTGATTTTGCTCTTACTACTTCGACTATTCTATCTTTTCTTTCCAAATCTTTAGATAGAATTGTAATAAGAGTTACATGGGAATTCTTTCATTTTTGTTCTTTTGAAGTATGAAGGAATTTGAAAAAAAATCTTGCTTCTGAATCAGAAAGCATAAATGCAAATCCTGAAGCTGCCACTAACTTTCTGTGCAATCACTTGTTTGTCCTCAGTTCACTCTTCCATATAATGAAGATGTTGGATTGGAGAAATACTAAAATAGATCCTTTCCAGTGTAAAATTGCAAGAAGGTAGAATTAATCAATGATATTTTAAGCACTCATTTTCAAATGATATTTTTCTGAAATGAATTGTGATTACTTAAAGAAAATGATGGTTCATGATTAAAAAGTCCAGAGCAAAGAATCCAAATGCAATTAGAACAGTTTGTCAATTTACTTGTTTTTTTGTCTCCATAAATTTAGATGTTGTCTTATCATGCAAATGTGTGCAAAATAAAATGAAATCATATTTTGAGCATTCATGCTACATTAGCATCTAGATAATGTCAATAGAACTAGAGGAAAGTCTCTAAAATATTAAATGGTTCTCCAGCTGGGAATTTATGGGAGGCCATGAACAATAATCATGCCGAATGAGAAAGTAGGGATGGATTATTATTTGTCCTATTATAGAGTATACTCAAATTGATGAGCCTAGAAATCCATTTGAGTTCTGAAGATTTTCTTTTGATCCAAAAACTATTACCCTACATGCATTTTTGGCATTACTTTTAGGTTAAAGAAAATAAACATCAAGGAAGAATATAAAGATCACATCTGCTGTCCTGAACAAGCCCTGCATGGGACAGATAAACCATTAGGAACATTGGTTAGGCACTCAGTATAGGAACAACAACCTGAAAATTCAAAGCATTGCATTCATCATGCATTCATCATAATTTGACAAACATGCATAGTCATGCAATGAAAATTATCCCGCCCCCCCCCCCCCCCCCCGTCCAAGGATCAACATCCTGGTATTTTGAACTTAAAAAGTAAAAGAAAGGAAGGAAAAAATAGGAATGTTTTAGATTCTGGCAAGTGACTTTCTGGAAAGGCTTATACTACATATTGTAATAGAAAGGAATTTGAGAAAAACCCCAAAACTTTATTGTCTTCAAATCCAGTAGAAAGTTACTAAGGAAAGAATATTGGACTTGCAGTTTCAGTTCAATCATTACTGGCTCTGTCAATGTGATCAAGTCATTTAGTTAACTTTTCTGGGTCTCAACTTTCTCCTCTCCAGGATTAATATAAAAATGTTGCCTCTCTACCCCCCCCCCCCCCCCGCATCTCAGGCTAGTGTGAAGATCAGATGATGAACTATATATAAAAACATATTGTATATTTCAAAGTATTATACAAACCAGTCAGTTCTTATACATAGTAGGCATTTGGTAAATGAGTGAATTGTAACATATTTTATATTCACCTTGTACCTTCTACTCAATTAGAATAGTACTCAATAAGAACTAGTATAGCTGGGGGATTGTTTTGGTCAAGAAAGTACAAGGGAATATCTAGATTCTAATACCAGGGAAAGCAGAAAAGAAACAGATAATTAGATTTAATTAGATCAAGTCTTTCTGGTAATTGTATTTCTGCTTGAGACCATTGCACAGAGGACAACTAAAGGCAGCCTCTATTTATCTGTAGATTTATCAGATTTCTTTTAATTGCTAATCAAACAGAACAAAGCAAGTTAATGGAATAATTCAGTAGTGTCAAACTCAAATAGAAAAGAGGCTAGTAATGCTTACATAAGGATCCTTGTGGGACACATATTGGCATAATTTTAAAATATAACATTAGCTTTGAATTATTATATTTTTATTTATATTGTAGATATTTCCCAATTATGTTTCAATCTGGGCAATGCTTGGCACCTTTGATACACCTAGGAACACACCACCCCACCAACTTATGAATGATTCCCCCAGGCAAGATGTATCAGGTTTAAGGCACATTGTGAGTTTGTAACAGATTGCAATCCATAACTCATGGTGCCCCAGTGATGTTTTTACTTTTGCTAATTAACCAGATGACACAAACCAAAGGCATTTAATGAATAACATAGCAAGAAAAGAGTAATAAAAAATTTCTCCCCAAAACCTAGAACACACTTTGCTTCAAATTTATACACTATCAGTGGAAATACAGGACATGCCAAAAAGACGTTCCAGGAACTACATATACATAGAAAACACTTGTTGCCAGGGTGCACTCATGGAGGGACCTATGTGTGGAGGGGACCCTTTTGTCACCATCACTGAATAGAGACTAATTTCTTTTGCTGACATCACTGCATTGCTCCCACCATGATGATCTTGTGTACCATGAAGCCTCTGATGAATATGTAGTCTAAAATCTCTCCCTGAGCTGGCATGTATTCTCAGTTGTCTGTTGTTGCTTCCTTTTGGACTCATGGTCTCAATATGGTCCATGGTGCTATGGTCACACTAGGGCAGCTCTATCAGGCATAGATTGAAGAGCATCTCTGTGGTTAGCTTCTACTGGTGTTACAAGTTAAGGAGCCCAATGATGGGTGAATTAAGAAGTAAAAATAATTATTTTTTTAGGTTTTTTGCAAGGCAAATGGAGTTAAGTGGCTTACCCAAGGTCACACAGCTAGGTAATTATTAAGTGTCTGAGACCGGATTTGAACCCAGGTACTCCTGACTCCACGGCCAGTGCTTAATCCACTATGCCACCTAGCCACCCCTATACTACCTAGCCACCCCAATTATGTTTTGATTTATGCAGTAATCCTTACAGTTTACATCTTAAAACTCTTTTAACATGCAATGTGTCATCCTTTTGCTAAAATTGCAGATTTATATGATTTGGTAATGAGTTCACAATATTTTTATTTGTGAATTCAGTTTCATACAAAACTGTTACCAAAACCACTGTTAGAAGCCTAGGAAGCCTGTTAGAAGACTGGGCATCACCATCAGACTGTAAACCATTGACTGAAAAAGATGCTTTTTTTTTAAATTCCAGAAAGTCTAGAAGTCTTGTTTCTATTCAGGGAATGATGAACTTTGATATATATATGCTGGAAAGTAAAATAGTTCTAGAATTAGCAATTTCCAACTACAGATTGAATACTTTAACATGGCCTTGAACCATTTATCTTAGTCTGACTTCTTCGTTGTTTTATTTTTATCTATATTATTGTCATATATCTTGTTTTGGTTCTACTTTTATTATTCATACAAGTCTTTCCAAATTTTACTGAATTCTTTACATTTTTAATTTCTTGTTTGTTCAACTATTCTCCAACTAATGGGTACCCACTTGTCTACAGTTTCTAGCTACTACAAAAATGTTCATGTATGAATATTTTCATACATAGAGAATATTTCTATATTTTATCACTTTTGGATATATTTCCAGAAGTCACGTTTAATTTCTTGTATTTGTCCAAAGCATAAAAATTTTTATTCAATGTCCTTCATTTGGGAAATGGCTTAACAAACTGTGGTATACTTATGTCATGGAACACTATTGTTCTATTAGAAACCTGGAGGGATAGGAATTCAGGGAAGCCTGGAAGGATTTGCATGATGCTGAGTGAGAGGAACAAAACCAGAACCACATAGTATACCCTAACAGCAACATGTGGGTCATGGTCAACCTTAATGGACTTGCTCACTCCATCAATGCAACAATTGGGCACAATTTTGGGGTATCTGTGATGGAGAATACCATATTTATCCAGAGAAAGAATTGTGGAGTTTGAACAAAGACCAAAAACTATTACCTTTAATTTAAAAAAACCGTTATCTTATTCTGTAATTTTGCTATCTCTTATACTTTATGTTTCTTCCTTAAGGATATGATTTCTCTCTCATCACATTTAACTTAGAACAATGTATACCATGGAAACAAGGTAAAGACTAACAGACTGCTTTCTGTGGGGGGGATTGGGGGAGGGAAGCAAGATTGGGGGAAAATTGTAAAATTAAAAAATAAATAAAATATTTTAAAAATTTTTTTATTAAACTCCCTCACTTTTTCTCTCTATTTTCATATTTTAAAGTAAGTTTCTTGTATACAGAAAATTGCTGATGCCTTTTTTCTTATCACTCTGCCTATTTTAAAAATTTATATAGGCAACTTTTGTTCACTTAGACTTAAGCTTATTGTTGTTTGCATTTACTTTCATCAAATGTTATTATCAATATATTGGTATTAAGATGAAATGTCAATAATACTATAATTTTCCAGCAAAACTAGATGGAGTTAGGACCTGTATCTATTTACTTTCATAACTATTGGTAACTAAAACATTCTCTAGTTCACTCTGTCAAACTGAAATATAAATGAAGGCAATATTCTTGGAAATTTAACAAAGAATTGGAAGTTCACTGAAATGGAGTGATTGTGTATGACAAGAAAATTCATCCCTCACTTTTTTTAATTTTATAGGATAGCATGGGTATACAGTATTTTAAAATCATTCCCCTAAAATAAAAATTTAGAGTTTCAAACATAGAAAAGCACCGTTTAAGCTGCTAGAAACACATTCTTTGTTTGATAATGTACATGAATGGATTGGAAATGCTCTCACAGTACATCTAGTGTTATTACACTGATTATTTTTCACATGGATAATTATACCTAATGCAAAGTCAGAATTCACTACTACTGATTATAATTAGAACCGTTTAGTTGAAGCTGGAATTTATAATTGTGTAACATTTACAATTTCAAGTTAGATTTGTTTTTTAGGTTTTTGCAAGGCAAATGGGGTTAAGTGCTTTGCCCAAGGCCACACAACTAGGTAATTATTAAGTGTCTGAGACCGGATTTGAACTCAGGTAGTCCTGACTCCAAGGCTGGTGCTTTATCCACTACGCCACTTAGCCGCCCCTCAAGTTAGATTTATGAAAAGAAATTTGTAATTAATTTATAGCTATAACAGGGTCATGAATTAGCTGCTATTACTAGTACAACAGAGATTCTATTTAATTTGCATAAAGACCACATATGCATGTACAGATATTCAAAAGTAATACATATAGTTAAGGATTGATTAATGAAAGCTTCGGAATAGATGATGGATTAGGTCCCTTTAACTTCAGATTCTATTTATAGCTCTGATTTCTATAAATATAAGGAATTTAATACACAATTTAATTTCATTGTTTTAAGTTTTTAAGCTAACTAGATGGTAAGTGTGGTTAAAAGATTTAACAGTAGGTAACAAAAATTATAACAAGCCACTGATTTTTTTAAAAAAACTTATTTTACAGTCATATAATTGTTAATAATGTTGTACTTATGGCGAAGGGACTGCAAGTTTGATAGATATAAGTATAGAACAATGAATTTAAAATTTTGCAGAATCCAATAAACCTTGCCCTATGGGGAAATGAGGATATTACTTATTTTTTCAGTTATTTAGAGTTTGAAGGATCTTAGAAGTCATTTAATTTGGCCATTTAACCCTCCTACTCTTTTTAAAAAAAATATATATTATTAAGGAACTGTGACCCAGAGATTTGAAATGACTTGCCCAGGGTCGTGCTAGGATATATAGTAGAATTTAAGTCCTGTGATCAGATTCAGTTCACTTTCCACCAGGCCACACTGCTCTCTAATTTCATTAAGTTAGGAAATATAGCTGACATTATTCTTATTATGTATAGGGTAGTAAATTAGATTAGGTACAAGAAAATATTTTTACATTATAATATTGGTTTCCCCAGTTATAATTTTGTAGTATGATTAATAAGCATGATTTATTATTTCTATCTACCTTTTAAAAATCATCTCTAAAACTAAAGAAAAAAACCCAATTAATGACCTATTCTGAACATTTAAATAATTTATTTATACTTCAATGAAGAAAATATTAGGTGTCCATACTCTCGAGCTCAACATCTAATGTGTAGCATATTGTCTGACATATTTATGGCAAGCACTTAATAAATACTTCTTGATTTGAATTATGTACATATATGATGTAATGTATAGATATATGGATTAAATATAAATTATTTTATGGGCAGTTAGGTGGCATAGTGGCTAAAGTACCAGGTTTGTAATCAGGAAGACTCATGATTTAAAACTTTTTCATGAGTTAAAACTTGCCTCAGAAACTTAATAGCTGTATGACCCTCTTTGTTTTAATTTCTCACCTGTAAAATAGCTGGGGAAGAAATGACAAGCCATTCTAGTATATCTGCCAAGACAATCCCAAATGGGATCATGAAGAATAAGCCATGACTGAAAAAGAAATGGAAGACATAGTGGATGATTTTATTTACATACATCTAGTGTAGTACATAAAGAAAAATTCAGGTACAGTGTGGATGGAAAGTTCTAGAAATATTAAGGACATAATGAAAAGGCAGATTACAAAGTTAAACCTTTCTTAGTACACATTATATAGATTAAGATCAATTAGCACCTCCCTAGTACACAGGAATAAATAGAAACAGAAAATTACCTGCTTGAATAAGATAGATGGATGATGCTAAACTCCTTTTCCTCTATTTATTTATTTACTTTTTTTGTTTTAGGTTTTTGCAAGGCAAATGGGGTTAAGTGGCTTGCCCAAGGCCACACAGCTAGGTAATTATTAGTGTCTGAGACTGGATTTGAACCCAGGTACTCCTGACTCCAAGGCCGGTGCTTTATCCACTACACCACCTAGCCGCCCTTTTTCCTCTATTTATAAAAATAAAAGACATCAAATGGCTATTACTCTTGCAAGTACTCTGAAAATAGGAATAAATAAATAAATAAGTACAATAAATAAAATAATATAAATTATATTTATATGTATAAATAATATAAATAAACATAATAAATAAATAAATAAATAAATAAATAAATAAATAAATAAATAAAAGCAGAGTGCATAGGAAAAAAACAACTTCATTATATTTTGAACACTTGGAGAATAGGGACCATTCCCTATGCATCCGTTTAGTTGTTTCATTACTTGTGAATATCATGCACACAGTGGTCACTAAATATTTGTTGAGTTTCAAAGAGAACACAAACATTCTAATATTTGATTAACATGTGAACCAACTTTGAACATTAAATAAAAAAGATTGCTAAGTATGAGATGAATTTCTGGAGAAAATTCTTCTTTGAGTCAGTGAACATTTAATAAAAGTGATTTGTAACTTGTTTTAAACCATTTCAAATAAGATAATTCTCTCAGCCATTCTTTATCTATACTTTAAACTTCTGTAATGTGCTATTTTTGAAGCAAAGAACTGAAGTATAATTAGGTACAGCTTAGATGAAACCAAGAGAACATATGTAATGTGAATGAATGAATGAATGAAATATTGTGTTAACTCTGCAATATATATATATATATATATAAATATATAATTATATAATTATATATACACAATATATATGTATATATGTAACCATGTATATAATACTTGGACATATATACTTATATTACTAACTATATATGTATATGTATATATATATATATACACACACACACACACACATATATCACTTGCTTTTTGTTATTCAGCCATTTTTTCAATAATGTCCAACACTTTGGGACTGTATTTCGTGTTTTCTTGGCAAAGATACTGGAATGGTTTGCCATTTCCTTCTCTAGCTCATTGTACAAATGAAGAAACTGAGGCAACCAGGGTTGAGTGACTTGCATAGGATCACATAGATAATGATTTGAATGTGAGTCTTCTTGACTCCAGGCCCAGGGTTCTATCTATTGTACCACCTAACTGCTCCTATATAGACAAACACACATATACATACATACACACAGAAGTGTATATTCAATGCAAAATTATTTATTAATCATTAACTATGTTCTGGTTACTGTGTTAAGTGCTAAGACTTAGTATAAACTATTTAAGTATTTTTCTTTAGTTTGTCAAACCATTCTGTTGATTCTATCCTCTCTTTCACAAATCAGATGCCTTCTTATTTCTCTCTGGGCACAGGCAGACAGGCACTAAATATATATTTAGGGCTTGCTATATCCCAGGTACTGTAGTATTGCATATGTCTTATAAATTGAGCTGGGCATATAATACTTAGAAGTCTAGAAACAGATAGGACAGTGTAGTATCACAAGATCACAAGACCAAAAATAGGAAGGAATCTTGGAGATCACTTAATTCAGCTTCCATTTTACAGAGCAAGAAACTGAGATAGCCAGATAATGGTGAAGCTCCTTGAAATTTCCATTGTATTTGATAGAAGTGGCACAGACAGAGGGATAATTTAAATCAATAGAATAATTAAGATCTCATCTTCTAGCACAGGCTTCATTTCAGGGACTCAAATTTGAGACCATTTACTAGAAACTAGTATTTGAGCAAATTTTATCTTTCTCTTTTTTCTTTTTTTTAATTTATTGCAGTCATTTGGAAGCACCAATAAAACAATGCATACTTTTACATAGATCTCAAAGAACAATTAAAATAAGCTGAAATTCTATAAATAAATGAACAGCATCTATTTAGTTTCTACTATGTGCCAACAAGCAGTTAGCTATGCAATGAGCCTTAAAAGACAGAAGTGAAAAGGTAGTTTACATTCTGATGGAATTTTTGTTCCTTATTCATTCATTCATTTATTTATTTTTACATTACCAGAATAGTTTTGTTGCAAAGGTAAACACATAATCCCCCCTGCCCCCCTCCTCCCCAAAGATAGAGGAACCTCAAGAAAAAGTGAGAGACAAAAAGTGTACTTTAATCTGTGTTCAGATACCATCAACTCTGCCTCTAGGATGCATCACATTCTTTAATACAAGTTCATCAGAGAAGTTTCTTCAGTATTTTTCCCCACAGTTGCTATGGCTAGTATGGCTGTATTTCCGGCCATCCTATTCCCCCTCCCATTTATTCTAGTCTCTCTCCTTTCACTCAGACCCTCCTCAAAAATGTGTTGTATCTGACTACCCTCTCCTATGATATTCCCTCTCTTCAATCATCTATACCCACCCCTCCCCTGTCCCCTTTCTCTCATCCCTTTCTACTCCTTTTTCCCTTTAGTTTAAGATAGATTTCTATATCTATATTTCTACATATGTTATTTCATCTGTGTCACTTCTGATGAGAATGAGATTCCTTCCAGTTTTTAATCCTTCCTCCCCCTTCACTCCACTACAAAGGCTTTTCCTTGTCTCTTTTTACATGAAATATCTTAGCGCATTCTACCTCTCCTCTCCCTGTCTTCTAGTGCATTCTTTTCTCACCCATTAGGTCCATCTTTATAATGTATCATACTTTTTCGTATTCAGCTCCCTCCTGTGCCTAGTTTCTAAATGCTCCTTCCAATTGCTCTTATAAATGAGATTCATATGACTTATCAGAATCATCTTCCCATGCTAGAATATAAGCAGTTCAAGATCATCTAATCCCCTCATAATTTACCCTTCCATCCTCCCTCTCTATACTTCACCTAAATCCTGTACTTGAAGATCAAACTTTCTGTTCAGCTCTGGTCATTTCAACAGGAAAGTTTGAAAGTCCCTTTATTTCATTGAATGTCCATCTTTTTGCCTGAAAGAGGATGTTCAGTTTTGCTGGGCAGTTGAACCTTGGTTATAATCCAAGCTCTTGTGCCTTACAGAATATATCAAGTCCTATGAACCCTTAATGTAGACACTGATAAATCCTGTGTAATCTTGACTGTAGCACCATGATATTTGAATTGTTTCTTTCTGACTGCTTGCAATATTTTCTCTTTGACTATTATATTCCTGGGAGTTTTTATTTTGGGATCTCCTTCAGGAGGTGATAGGTAGATTCCTTCAATTTCTATTTTACCCTCTGCTTCTAGGATACCAGGTAATTTTTCTGTAGAATTTCTTGAAAAATGAAGACTAGGTTCTTTTCCTGTTCATGACTTTCAGGTAACCAAATAAATTTTAAATTATCTTCCCCTAGGGGCTGCTAGGTGGTGCAGTGGATAAAGCACTGGCCCTGGAGTCAGGAGTACCTGGGTTCAAATCTGGTTTCAGACACTTAATAATTACCTAGCTGTGTGGCCTTGGGCAAGCCATTTAACCCCATTTGCCTTGCAACCCCCCCCAAAAAAACAAAGCAAAAACAATTATCTTCCCCTGGACCTGTTTTCCAAGTCAGCTGCTTTTCCAGTGAGATATTTCACATTTTGTTCTAGTTTTTCATTCTTTTGGTTTTGTTTTATTGTTTCTTGATTTCTCAAAAAGTCAAATTTCCTTTAGCTCCATTCTACATTTGATGGAATTATTTTCTTCAGAAAGTTTTTTAAAAATCTCCTTTTCCATCTGGCCAATTTTTCTTTTTAGGGTATTCTTCTCCTCATTGATCTTTTTGGTCTGCTTTTTTCATTTGACCTAAACTGGTTTTTAACATGTTATTTTCTTTAGTGTTTTTTTTGTATCTCTTTCACCAAGTTGCTGACTTGGTTTTCATGATCTTCCTGCCCTCATTTCTCTTTCCAATTTTTCCTCTACCTCCTTTACTAGATTTCCAAAATCATTTTGAGCTCTTCCATAGCTTGAGACCAGTTCCTATTTTTCTTGGAGGCTTTGGATACAGAAACTTTGCCTTTGTCATCATCTGAGTATGTATTTTTATCCTCCATGGGACACCTGGACAAATGTCAGATTCTTTTTCTTCTGTTCTATCATTTCCTCGGTCTATGACTTGATTTTAACTCTTTATTGGAGGACACACTTTCCCAGGCTTTTTTGAGGGATTTTGGGACAACCCTCCCTGGGACCTCAGTTCTTTCAAGGTCTTATGAGAAGCTTTGGCTGCTTTCCTGGTCTGTGCTCTGGTCTGTGGAAGATAACAAGCATTCCCCTCCATACTGGAGCTGTGAGGAGGGTTCCTGCTCCTCTATGGCAATAAAGGGCCCCAGATTGTGACCTGAATCTGAGTATGAGCAAAGCAATAGAGTCCTGTCCCAGGGATAGCAGAGAGAGACCTTTGCAGTCTCCACTGACTCTCTTACTGTCCATGGTTGAGCACTCTGGAAGCAGCTGCTGGGTGGTTCCCCAGGTTCCCCAGGTGGAGTTGCACTGAAAGCTGCACTAACCTGGGTCCCATGTCCACTCTGGTACAGCAGAGTTTTCCTTCTGACCCTCCAAGATGTCCTTGGAAATCCATGGTCTGAGAGATCTGGAAACCAGTCTGGCTGCTATGGACCCAAGTCACAAGGGACCCAGGTGCCCTGCAGGTTGTTCCTGGATGACTGGAGGTGGTTTGCTTAGTGCAACATGGGCTGAGCTGCAGCCCTCTCCAATCTAGTGGAACAGATCCCTTCCAAGTTGTCCTGGGCTGGAAAATTGTTTCACTCAGTCTTTCTGTAGGTTCTGCCACTTTAGAATTTGATTAGAGTCATAATTGAAGGCATTTAGAGTGACCTGGGGGAGAGCTTCTGGGAATTCCTGCCTCCATTCCACCATCTTGGCTCTACCCGCCCTTTTTTTCTTTTCAAAGAACTGAACACTGGCAAAGACATGAGAGAAAGACATAATGAGATTTTTTTTAGGGAGAATAAAGTTATTTTACTAAATCATGCACATAATATGTGTTAGTGCAAATAGTTTAATCTGTATTCCAGAAATTCTATTGTACTTTATATCTTTACAAAATAGATTTAAAACAATTATTTACTTTAAAAATGTAATTCTGAAGTTAAGCATTTCAGAACAATATTTGCAATAACCTATATACAAGAGGTACAGAGTACCACTGGCATATGAGCATTCTGTGGGGGGAATAGCTTTCTGAAACAGAAAAATGGTGAAATGAACAAGGTGGTATTTTCTTCAAATCATTTATGGACTAATTCTTCCTTAGATCTAATGGTTCTCCCAACAGAAAATCCCCAGTAGTTTAAAATATAAACTTTAGCCTATCAACAATGACCTCCAAAACCTCACAAGGCAAATTATATGCTAAATTTCTATTTAAGTATTTGGTGAGACCTGTAGATTGCCATGGAAAATCCAAGCCAATTCACTGAGATTTTTCTCATTTCCATTTTCTTAAAAACCTGCACTCCAATAATACTTCTGTATGTTATAGAGACTTCAATAAACTTTATTAACATAACTGTTGAGCTGCAAAAAAACAAAAAACAAAAAAAATGGTAGCTCACTTTGACTTGGGCATTTAACTGAAAAGATCCTAACTGAAATAGTGCTTCTCATAAACAAAACTACTCAGTTTAAAAAAAGATAAAAACAAAAGCAAAAACAAAATCCCAATTGCATCCCTAACTGTAAGATTCTCCGGGTTTACAGAAATTCACCTCATCCAGTATATTGATTAGTTATAGATGCACTCCAAACTCTCATAACATAATGAGATTCTTAAGGGATTTGTTGGAGGAGTTTGTATTAAAATTTACTGAGCTTATAAATTATTGGAGAAATGAATTACACCTTAAAAGGAGTTTCTACCATTAGAAAGGCTGGATGTGGAGATTAGAATGTACAATCTATATTATATTCAATTGATACCTCTGCTTTTACTATGCATTTGCTAATGTAATTATATATTTAAATTAGAACCTTGAATTAAGATAAATTTGTCTAAGTAATAGAAGGTAAAAAGCGAAGGTAAAAGAAGTTATGGCCAAGTAGCTCAGGGCCAAGTCAAAGATTGAATGATTTATACTTCTGGCTAAGGATTTAGGAGGAAACAATGATGTAGCAGAAGGGTAATAGTTCTTTTTGAGATATTACAGGACCTTGATTGTTGACATGATTCCAACTGCTATCCTTATAACTTATTATATGGAGTCACACATGTGAAAGACATGAGCAAGGTTAGGGTTCCATTCCCACTCTAATTACTATAAGTACTAGGTGTTAAGGGTGGTCACACAGGGAGATATGAGTATACAAGAGAATTTATGCAAGATAATCCCTTTTGGGGGGATTTTGGGATTGAATTTAGGATTGAAGAAAATATCTACAAGATTGGCCAATCAAATAAGATGATTCTATCTCTGGGTGGTTTAAGTGACTCAGGAATTTTAGTAATTATTATTTGTTCAATCACAGAGCAATCAAGTGGTAGAGGATTCCAGATTCAAAAAGTGCTTTCTGAAGGTAGTGAGCTCAGAGGGAGTGTTATAATTCTTAATTTCAATGGTCATGTGATTTGGAGAAACTGGACTAGTAGTAGAGGACACAAAGACAAACATGGACATAGGACAGATATGGAAAAATAGAAACCTGTTGGAGGAAACAGCTTCTAGCACTAGAGAAGAGTTGTGGTTTGATGAATGACACTCTCTAGAAAACAATTAGGACAGAAAAGATAGGTTTGGAAGGTACCTTAAGATCATCCTCTTATTTAACAGGAAATGGTCTCAGAAAGATCTCTAGGTACCAAAACAACATGCCAAATGATGATTTAAACAAGTGTGTCTTGTTTAAGAACAGTAAGTTGGCCAGTGTCACTGAAATGAAGAGTAAGAGTCAAGAGTAAGGCTTGAGAAGACCAAAAAGGTAGAAATGAAATGAAGAAAAGAAATGAACAAACCCCTAGATTTTATAATCCTACATATGATTAGCCACTTGAACTATTTTTATTAGATTAGACATTGAGGCTGTCTTACCATTGACAGATTGACTGAGGATTTACAGTTTCCCTTTGGTAAAACTACTGTGGAAGTTGAACATGTGAAATCCTTTAAGAATGGTTGTGATACTTTATAGCAGCCATCTGCTCTCACTCCTACTCTCTCAGACAGCTAAGTGACTTCCAGGCTTCCAGGACAGCCTAACCTGGACGTGGATTATTATAAAGACCATCACAGATGCCAGGTTTTTAGTAATGACCCTTCTCTAATGACGTCAAAGACATTGTGCAGCCACCTGCTGAAATTGCTGCAGGCTTGTCCTAAAGACATTAGGTCACAATGAATGAGGATGGGCAGATGTGTACAGTGTATTGATGTATAAGAACACTACAAAAAAGGATAGCAGGTTGAACTTTCGAAATAGCCCTTTGTTTTCTTCTCCATAAAGCTCTTAAAATTTAAATTGTAGAAAAAAGGTGGTACCAGTATTTAAAGAAGAGTTGCTAAAATTGCCCACAAAGAATAATGACACTCTCCAGAAAAAAATTAAGACAGAAAAATAAGGGTTGGAAGGTACATTAAGAGCATACTCTTATTTAGTAGGAAATGGTCTCAGAAAGACCTATAGGCACCAAAACAGAATGCCAAATGATGATTTAACTCTCTTTGTGGGCCATGTGGGATCATTAATATATTACAACTGTATCCAATGACTCTATTCATAGCCATCATGTGGAAACATTAATATATTGCAACTGCATCCCGCAACTCCATTATTAGCCATCAATCTGCAGCTTCAACTTCTGTTTCCTAAGGTCCCCACCCCTGTGACCCTAAACTTTAATTCACTTGATTTTGCCAGTCTCAGGCCACCAATCTCAGGCAGCTAAGTGGCACAGTGAATATAGTGCTGGGTCTGGAGTTGGAAAGACTAGAGTTCAAATCTCACCTTCAGTCATTTGCTAGTTATGGGACCTTGGGCAAGATCCTTTTGGCTTCTATCACCTGCTATGTAAAATAAGGATTAAAAATAGCACCTATTCCTTAGAGTTGTGAGACTTGAATGAGAATGTTTGCAAAGCTTTTAACACTGGGTCTGTCTGCCACATAGTTGATGTTTAATAAAAGCTTCCTTTTCTTTTACCAATCCACTTCTAGGTTATCTCCACTTACCTTATCACTGAAATATTATTGTATTGCTTTACCTACTTTAATTTTAAGAAAAGTAATCAAATTAGTTTACTATTCCTGTTAAGGACATCATCCTATTACTCAATTCAATATTCTTTTGACTTTCCTCAACAAATAATCTTCCCTGGCCACCATTCTGTATTAGAATGCAAACTTCCTTGAGGGAAGGAGCTGTCTTGTTCACTCATATTTGTGCCCTTAGTATTTATCACAGTGTCTGACATAGTAATAAATGATTTTTCCTTCATTCAACTATCTACATGCAAAGAATAGACAATAAAAGGATATATCAGTCAATCAATTGATATTCATCTACTTTGTTTAGACTTTTTGTGCTAAGTGTTGGGGAATTAAAAGAAAAGGAGGTAAAAGGAAGTCCCTGTCCTGAAGGATAGCCTAACAGGGAGTAACAAGCAAAAATGTCAGTAAATAATTAACAGAGAGAAGGTGGTCAGTCAATAAACATTTATTAAAAACCTGCAATGTGCCACACACTGTTCCCAGCACTGGTGAAACAAAGAAAGGTAAAAAAAATCCTTGCCATAAAGGAGTTCACAGTCTAATGGAGAAAGAACATGCAAATAACCATATTCGAATAAATCATATATACAGAATAAATTGGAAATAATTGACAAAAGAAAGACACTATAATTAAGAGGAAATCAGGAAAGGCTTCCTATAGAAGGTGGGATTTAGCTGGGATTTGAAGGATAATATTAGTAGTAATAATAATAATTGTCCTTTTTTTTAGGTTTTTACAAGGCAAATGGGGTTAAGTGGCTTGCCCAAGGTCACACAGCTAGATAATTATTAAGTGTCTGAGACCAGATTTGAACCCAGGTACTCCTGACCCCAGGGCTGGTGCTTTATCCACTATGCCACCTAGCCGCCCCATGATTGTCCTTTTTCAAAGAAGACCATGACATCAGGGAGATGATGCCATGACAAGCACATGAATTGCATTTGAGCAAGGAGGTACTATGCTAAGTCACCAGCCTCATTTTCTCCTCCAAAGTCATCTGGGTCCAATGGCCAGAGATGAATAAGGATGACTGGAGTTGGGCCTGGATGCAAGGCAATGATGGTTAAGTGACTTGCTCAAGGTCACATAGCTAGTAAGTGGTAAATGTGTCTGAGGCTAGATTCCAACTCCTGTCCTCCTGACTCCAAGGCCAGTGTTCTATCCACTGCATCACTGAGCTTCCCTGAAGGATACTAGGGAAGTCAGAAGGCAAAAATAAGGAAGAATAGCATTCTACGCTTGGGGAACATCCAATAAAAATGCCCAGAACTTACACCAACATATCAAAGACAGAGGACAAATTTCCATACATTGTGACTATAAAACATTAAAAACAAAGTGAGATCCAGTTGACTGGGTAAGAGATGAGAAAATAATAGCATAAACTAGTATGATGCTCCTGTACTATAAGAAACAAAAAAATGATGAATTCAGAGAAACTTGTCAAGAGTTTTATAAACTGATGTGGAATAAGTAGAGTTGGGTGAACAATATATACTCAGACCATGATAACTGAGAAGGCAAATATTAGTAAAACTCAGATAACATAATAACTGGTCTTAACTCCACAGGGTTGATGGAGAACATATAATATTGAAAAAAAAATGCTAAACTTGGTTTAATAGGATCTGAGTTTGTATAATGACTCAGTTACTTACTACTTGTATAATCCTAGGCAGATTATTTCCCCCCTCCCTGGATTTATTTCCTTATTTATAAAATGAGGTTGAATTAGATAATTTCTTTGCAGAAAATTTCTCTGATAAATTACCCATGTCCAATATATATATGTAGAAAAACAAGAGCCGTTTTCTAATAAATAAATGAATGATGGTTATGAATATCAAAGGAAGAAGTTCAAGCTTTTGGCAACCATGTGCTCTATGTCACTAATAATTATAAAATGTAAATTAAAACAATTCTGAGGTTCCATCTGAAACCCAAGTTATTGGCAAAAATAACAATTTTTGAAGGGACTGTAGAAAAATAAGTACGTAAATACTTTGTTAGTGGAATGTGAATTGTTCTAACTATTCTGCATAACAATTTATAAGGGTTTCTTAAAACTCAATAAATTGTATGTTATTTTTTACCCAGCAATACAACAGAAACTTGGTAAAGAGCCAGTAACTGTGGGAATGCTTATTAACTGGAAAGTGGCTGAACAAATTATGGCATATGAATGTGTGGAATACTTTTGCTTTCTAAATAAGAACTAATGGGACAGTTTCAAGGAAACATGGGAAAACTTGTTTGAAGTGATACATAGTGAAGTGGGAACCAAGAGAACAATTCCTAGGAAAAATTATCCTTGTAAAGACAAAGAACTCTGATCATTGCAATTACCAACCAAGATTCCAGAAAACACATTATGAAGCATTGCTATCCATATCCTATCAGAGAGTTGATGGACTCAAGATGAAGAATAAGGCAAATCTTTTGGACACAAAATATGGGGAATGTGGGAGTTTGTTTTTCTTGACTGTTGTTATGTATATTTGTTATAAAGATTGTTTCTTTTTTCCCCCTCAGTTTGGGGAAAGAACTCTAGAGTGGAAAAAAAATGAAAAAAAAATAAAGATGGTAATTCGAACATATTTTGGAATTTCAAAGAAGAGAACAGAAGGAAGGCCAGATCACAGACAAGTAGTACAGTTTTTATGGTAATGGTGAATTTCTAACATACTTAAAATATAAAGTAATCTGTATATAATAGATATTTCTCTTTTTGTTCTACTATATATAAGGAAGTACTCATTTTAATGGATGTTTCTTAAGTTTAGAATAAAAATTGGAAAAGGGAATTTTAAAACCATTTGCAATCTAGCCTTTTTCTACCTCTCCAGTCTTCTTATACTTTAATCCCCTCCAAATACTCTCTGAGTCAGTGACTCTGGCCTTCTTGCTATTCCTCACATAAATCGAATTCTATTTCCTAACTCTGTGCCTTTTCACTATATATCTCTCATTTCTGAGTGCCCTCCCTTCTCATCTTCACTCCCTCTCCTCCTCTATATTCCTTTGTTTTGAACCTCACCATATATATGTATATGTATATATATGTATTTATATATGCATAAATATGCATAATTGTTTGTATGTTGTCTTCCTCCATTAGAATGGGAGTTCCTTGAGGGCAAGGACTTTTTTTTGGTCCCCTTTTGCATTTCCAATGCAAAGCACAGGCTTAACACACTGTAAGCAATCAAAAATGCTGGTTGGCTGACAAAAATAAAATTAAGCAGACCTAGCACTTAGAGCACTTAAGACTTTCTGGTGTTCACTCTTTTTGTTGACTGCTATCCTTGGAATGCCGCTAGAACATTAGAAGAAGACACAGAAATCCTGACTTCACAAGTAGCAAGGATAGAGCCAGAAGCCAGCCTGCTGAATATTGAGTAAACTTCTCAGGCAAAGAGTGAAGTAGTGAGTCAATCTATTGGAATTAAAGGGAATTAATTACAGTTTCTTTTAAAGCTAAGGTAAGTTTGAGGTCCATGGTGACATAATTTCCTTATCTGACTGATTTTGGAGACCCTGAAAGGGTTTCCTCATAAAGTTTTTGGGCATATGAATTTCTCCTATCTGTGTGAGCAATGGGCTTGAAATAGAAGAGCAGAGGAGAAATCAAAAATCCCAATTTTCAACATAAAAACTGATGCTGATCCTACTGTGAAATTTTGCTTTTACTTTCAGTGTAGTAAATGACAGTCAATGACTATTGAGTGATTTCTTCCCCCCCTTCTCTTCTCCCTTCCCTTTTCCCATTCCTTTTCCCTTCCCTAAATGATGCTTCCTTAGTGTAAGTAATAGAAATTGAGATTGATAGAATAGAAATAGAGATTGCCCCCCCCCCCCAAATCTCCTTGAAGAGTCAAAGAAAGCCATTTGTTTCAAAGTAGAGATTTATTAGGAAGGGAGAATTATTGAGAAGTGTCAGTGATGTTAAATAAAAGCACCAACAAAATTTTATTTATTTAGAATTAATGTAAGTTTGAATGATTTAGTCACTAAAATGGTTCATTTAAAACTAAATGAGATATTTGTAAATATCTTAGCATATAAATATTTATTTTTTGTCTCCTTTTCTTTTCTTTCTTTTCTTTTCTCTTCCTTTCTCTTCTTTTTTCTTCTTATTTAAAACCAAGCCAAATTACACAGAACAGATCCTTTAGCCATGGAGAATACTTGCAGTAACCAAAGCTAAGTAACTCAGGAGAAAGAGTTGGAGTTAAGAACTTGTGACTCAGATACTTCAGCCTCAGATACTTGCTAAGCATGTGACCCTGGACAAGTCAGTTAACCAGTGTCAGCCTCAGTTTCCTTATCACAAAATGTAGATAATATTACCACTTCCCTTTTAGGGTTATAGTAAGGATGAAATTAAGTTTGCTGAGTTATGAGTATGTCTACTCTAAGTATTGAAAACTGCTGTGGAATACGCAGGTGATAATAATTGGTTCCAGTTGCTATGAAGGTGGTTGAAGTAGGTGCTGTGGAGTTCTTAGAATTTGATGAGACATTGACATTGAAGATGACAAGATCTCCACTGTGTCCTAGACCATGACCAGTTGTCTTGATTTTTGTCTTGTCACTGGTCTTCAATGACTTTGGAAGACTGACAACCTTGTGCAACTCCATCTCACTTAAATCCAATACATGAGTGAGTCAAGACATCACCCTCATGATATCATTAGTCCTCTTCAAAAAATGCAGGACAAACAACATGTAAAGCTTAAATACTATATACATTATTGTGATTATGATTATGACTACAATTATTTATTATCCTTACAGGATAAAGAAATCTCTCATAATGATGAAAATGCTCTTTTCCTTGGCTTCAGTTTCATCACAGTAAAATGAAGAAGGAAGAGTAGATTTTCCCTTGATGTCCTTTTTAATTCTATAATTGTGTTTTTAATTTTTTTTTAAATTTAAGGCAATGGGGTTAAGTGACTTGACCAAGGTCACATAGCTAGGCAATTATTAATTGTCTGATCAGGATTTGAACTCAGGTTCTCCTGACTCCAGGGGCTGTGCTCTATTCACTGCACCACCTAGATACTCCAATTGTGTGTTTTTATGAAGATGTTTATATAGGAATCATAGGCATATAATACTTAGACCTGGAAGAGCTCTTAGTAACCAGGTAGTAAATCATTACTGCTCAGTTGAATGACTTATTGGTCATTCACTGATTACTTCAGATTTTATTTTTCAACTGTTAATGTATTTACTATTCTAGAGTATGGCCAATTAGTTTAATATCTCATTTAATATCTCATTAATGCTCATTTCATGAGCACCACTTGTATTAATATCTTTTATATTGTTTTAGAATCTGCAAATTACCTATATACATAGTTAATTCACTCAAAGAACCTTGATTTAGCAGGAATTACAGTTAACTTTTACTTCTTGCCCTTAAGGAGGTCTTCATAGTATTTGTTGAGACATGAACAGTGAGAAACATTGAACTGACTATACATACACACACACACACACACACACACACATTAGTGTTAGAATTTGCCCATTTAAATTAATTCTTAGACTTGAGTTTTAAAAGATTATAAGGTCTCCTCTAAGGATATACATATAGAAGATGGAAATGGACATAGACTGAAAGACACAGACACGATTCTTGACTTCATGCAGACCTGGAGAGAGTCCTGTGTATCCATATGGATTCTGCAGGGTGCCATGTGGAACCAGGGATAAAGCCAGATGGAGAAAGAAAGGCAAAGTTTCAATGAGAGAGAGATGACCAGTCTCCCTCAGACCTGGAGAGAGTCCTGCAGGCCATACCATCTGGTTAATCCCAGAGGGGTAAATGACTGATGACACAGCAGGGGATTGTGTGTATCAAGGAGCAGACTGAACATATCTCTTTGCTGGTGTTATGACTCACTGGACTGGAGAGTTCCAGGTAAGAAATAAAGAGACATCAGAAAAGAAGGTTACTTGATGCTACTAGAAAGGGCAGAAAAGATTAATTATTCTAATTGTTGGGGGGGTTTGGGTATAAGAATATTTTTATCCTTCCTTCCTTCCTTCCTTCCTTCCTTCCTTCCTTCCTTCCTTCCTTCCTTCCTTCCTTCCTTCCTTCCTTCCTTCCTTTTTCTCTTTCTTTCTTTTGCCTTTTACTAAGGTGGATTTCTTTCCATTAAATTCTTCCCTTTCTACCTGTTTAAACTTCTTTTTGAGAAGAGACTGGAGTCAAATTCTGATGTTCCCAGAGGAAATCCTGATTAAATTTAAAATAGGCTATGGAAATTATTAGTGAGTAAGGCCTCCAACATAAGACTGGTTCATGATACAAGAGTAAGGACCTAAATGATACATATTTTATTCTATATGTCTATGATAGAGCAAATTATTAACCTTAGATGTCAATTTGTCTAGATATATTTTGGAACAGTTAGATTACTAGATAAAATAAAATCAAGATTAGCTATAAATAATTCCACAGTTACATCTTTTTCTAATAAATTTTGCTTAAATGTATTTTCTTCAATAATTTCTTTATGGAAATTAGATGCAGGTCCATGTCCTAGCAACCTAGACTAACCCTGGTCTCAGAGTACATAATGAAATAGCAATCTTCACTTTTGATATTTTAAAAACAATTGGATCTAGTTAGGATTATTCATAATGGGTTCAATCACTGGTATTTGATTTTTTTTTCTTTTTCTTTTTTGTTTTTTTTTTTAAGGCAAACGGGGTTAAGTGGCTTGCCTAAGGCCACACAGCTAGGGAATTATAAAGTGTCTGAGACTGGATTTGAACCCAGGTGCTCCTGACTCCAGGGCTGGTGCTTTATCCACTTCGCCACCTAGCCGCCCTGGTATTTGATTTTGATAGTGTGATAACTCTAGCTAATTTTAAAATGTCAACATCTTTATGTACATTAAAGATCTAAGGGAAATTGGGGTTTGATTGAAAATATTTTGAAAGAAAAGTGGAAAATATTTTATGATTGTCTTTTTTTCCTTGAATTTATTCATTTATTCTTATTTTTGTACAAATGATGTTTTTTATACATTACTAAAATATTCTTGTTTAAGAGTAAACATAATACCTCCTCCCCCCAAAATACAGACCTGCATGAGCAATAAAGGAAAGAGAAAATAATAATAATAATAATAATAATAATAATAATAATAATAATAATAATAATAAAGGGCAGCCAGGTGGTGCAGTGGATGGAGCAACAGACCTGGACCCAGGAGCACCCAAGCCCAAATCCGGCCTCAGACATCCAACAATCACCCAGCTGTGCAGCTCTGAGCAAGCCAACCAACCCATTTGCCCTGCAATACCATAATAATAATAATAATAATAATAATAATAATAATAATAATAATAATAATAATAATGTGCTTCAGTCTGTGTTCCAACACCACCAGCTCTGTTGTGGGTGGATCACCTTCTTTATGATAAGTCCATCACGAAAGCTACTTCCATATTTTTCCACTGTTGCCATTGATGATCGCAACTCCCTCCATTTGTACTTCCCCACTACCATACATTACATTTTCCCTCTCCTTTCACTCTGTCCCTCTTCTTAAATGTGCTTTAGGGTAGCTAAGTGGCATAGCAGATAGATCCCCGACCCTGGGGCCAAGAGGCCCAGAGCCCACATACTGCCCCTCAGGTCCAGCAACCATCTGGCCCTGTGGTCCTGGACAGGTCCCCCAATCCCAGACCCTTGTAAGAAGTAAAAAAAGAAAATGTGTTGTATCTGACCACTCTTCCCCCATGGTCCACCCTCTCCCCCATCACTCACATTCCCCACCCCTCCCCCCTGTCCCCCTTTTTCCCTTCTTACTCTAGATGTCTATACTCAATTGAGTATATATGCTGTTTCCTCTCCTAGCCACCTCCCCTCGCCTCCCCCCTTCCATATCATAGCAATAGCTCATTGTAATAAAAAAATCTTATTATATGAAATATCTTAGCCTATTCTACCTCTCCTTTCTCTTACTCCTATTACATTTCCCTTTTAGCCATTGACTCCATTTTTACACTATATTATATCTTCAAATTCAGCTCTTTCCTGTACTTCATCTATAAAAGCTCCTTCTACCTGCTCTCTTAAATGAGAAGGTTCATATGAGTATTATCAGTATCATTTTTCTATACAGGAATACATGTAGTTCATCATCATTAAGTCCCTCATATTTTCCCCTTCTTCTCCACTCTCTATACTTCACCTGAGTCCTGTATTTGAAGAGCAAACTTTCTGTTCATCTCTGGCCATTTCAACAGGAACGTTTGAAATTCCCCTGGTTCATTGAAAGTCCATCTTTTTCCCTGGAAGAGGAAGTTCAGTTTTTCTGGGTAGTTGATTCTCAGTTGCATTCCAAGCACTTTTGCCTTTCAGAATATTATATTCCAAGCCCTATGAGCCTTTAATGTAGCTGCTGCTAAGTCCTGTGTGATCCTGTCTGCAGCTCCACGATATTTGAATTGTCTCCTTCTGGCTGCTTTTATTGTTTTCTCTTTGACTTGGGAGTTCTGGAACTTGGCTGTAATGTTCCTGGGGGGTTGTTGTTTTTGGATCTCTTTCTTTTATTTAGTGAAAATTAGAAATAAAAGGGTTATTGAATAAAATCTTTTAAAATTGAGAAATTAGAATTAGGTTTTAAACCTAAATTTTAATGGGCTTTTATTTCTTTAGCCTTTTTTACTAAATACTGGAAATAATCTGGAACAAGCAACAAAATACTTTCTTACAAGGTAAGGCATTGTAGACTAATATCTATTACCTATTCAATCAGCATGAATCTTTGGACTACACTTTTCAGTGATGCACAGTAAAGACATACAAATTTTAAAAAATGAAACTAATCTCAAGAAAATTAAATGCACATCTCCTGGCTGAAACACATGGCTTTTATAATGGTTTTTTCAGTAGTCAACTGACTACTTTCATGGATGGGTACATTGTGAGTGATGGTCACAGTCTAGCAGTTATTATGATTATTCAACTTTTATTAAACACCTGCACTAAGGAGACATTGTACAGAACAACTCCAGAGAGCTAGGAGAAATAAATGAAGTGATAGGTAAGCATTAATTCCTTGACAGAACAGTAGCAAGCCTGGAATTTTCACATGATTGCCAATCAGGGTGGGAAACACTGTCATGAAAATAATAATGGCATGTTTTAAGAACACTTTCCACTTAGTACACTTTTCTGCTGTCCTACTGCAAAGTGTTCCCCTTCTGTTCTTTTATGGAGTAGAATGCTCTGGGGGTTATCATACCCCTTCCATTTGTGAATTAAAGAGAATGATTTTTATATATACTGCTATAAAAGTATATTTATGGCACTTTTCATGGATATTAAAATACTCATTTCAATGTATAACCTAGTTGCACTTAATAAATAGGAGAATGAGTCCCAAATAAGACAAAAATGATGATGAATGGAATTTAATTTATCCAACATTCATAGATATAGGTTGAGTCTTCCATGGTCATGTCACTCAACACTTTCACCCTAGGGTAACACATTCTGCTTGTCTGACTCAGCCTGTTCCCCTCACCCCCCGAATTCCCACTCCAAGTAAGCAAGGCATTTCAGGTTATGTAAGCAGTACACTGATGTTCAAATATTCATCAAAAGAAAGGCCACTTGAAAAGAAAGCAAGAATGGAAAGAGAAATTGTAAGCAAAACTTTTAGCTAGGTCACAAAATATAAGCTGAGAAAAAAAAAGGTGACTTGAATGTCTGGTTGTCTGTGGAAGTTTATTTTCTGAGGTGATTAATGGAGTTTATTGGAGCCAGATTTTGGGTGCTAAATGTGTTATGTTCTGCCTTTTGTTCTGCAGTGCCAAAGACATATCAACTCCCGCAATGATCTGCCAATTTAGACCAAAGAAAACCAGTCTCTTTTATCATGGAAAAACAGTAAATTATTCACTTTATGGTTAAAGATCATCACCACTTGAACCATTTTTTTAAAATGACATTGAAAGTGTCAGCTTCAGGCAAATAACCCTTCTTCACTCATATCATAAATTGCTTCCTGTCTAGGGGGATTTAGTCAGTAATCACACTCTAAGGGCTTTCAGCAGCAGAACAGTCTGGAAGGTACACGTGAACACCAGTACTGAATTAAATGAATAATTTGTGGCTAGCTGCCCACCTCACTGAGATGATTTAGGCTAAATCATTTATTTCAAATTATGTTTTCTGATTTGACTAATATGTTTCTTACAATTGAGGAAAGGTATTTTTATAAATCAAGAAATGATCAAATAATTAACTAGGGACTTTTCTCTATAATTAGCATCACC
Source organism: Macrotis lagotis (assembly GCF_037893015.1). Lineage (NCBI taxonomy): Eukaryota > Metazoa > Chordata > Mammalia > Peramelemorphia > Peramelidae > Macrotis > Macrotis lagotis. Next base: position 191,674,410 of record NC_133664.1, on the reverse strand, counting down.
ATATTCTCAGACTCAAAGATATAAAAAGAAAAAGTATTAAAAGAATGGTAATAATAATGATAATAATAATAATAATAATATACTGATTTTACTACAGTGAAATGAATATTAAAACAAAATGCTTTCAGGAAAATTCTAAATTAAAAGCTATGTGCTCATCACTGTGAATTCAAATGGAAAAAGTGAAATAGTCCTTGCTCTTTAGAAGTTTACATCTAATTGGCAGAGATTAAAGATTCCAATTTTAAGACAGATGGAAAGTCCCAGAGAATTTAAGGATTCAATAGAAAGGTAGTTGGCAAGGGTTTGGGGTCCTTAGGTTATTATCAGTATTTTAGATGGTAGGGCAAGGAGCCTAAAAAAGAGACAGGCAGATGGCAAGGTCTGGAGCACTTTAGATGGCAATGGCATAACTTTGGAAGATGCTAAATTCTGGTGGCCCTTCATCTTAAGGGGAAGGAAAGAGATGGTGACTCCAATTTCATCCAAGCTCTGTTGTGAAATCAAGGAGTCCCAAAGGGTCTTGGGTATACCTAGACAGTGAAGAGTTAAAGAAGAAGGACAAACAGAATGCCCACACTGGTATCAGGTCTTCCTGAAATGCAAAAGACAAGGAAAATTATATGAAGAACTTAATAAGATTTTCTAAATTCTTTAATATGCTAAACTTAATGATTATTTCAAAGTAAATGATAGAGGAAAGAACAGAAAAATATGTTGAAAAATGCTAGTGAGAAGTTAAAAACAAGAAAGCAAAAAAAGATTGATAAACTATACAGAGATCTTGACCCTATACATCACACACACACATACACACACACACACACACACACACACACACACACACACACAACCCAACCAAGTAACAGCAATCTTTGAGAAGATAATCTGCAAGTGATGATCCTGTAGAGTATCAAAAAAAAAATAGCATCTGTGCCCCTTTTGACAATTGAACTACTAGAAAAGTATTCCAGACTTGACAATTTATGGTTTACCTCTTTTTTTTTAGGTTTTTGCAAGGCAAACGGGGTTAAGTGGCTTGCCCAAGGCCACACAGCTAGGTAATTATTAAGTGTCTGAGACCAGATTTGAACCCAGGTACTCCTGACTCCAGGGCCAGTGTTTTATCCACTATGCCACTTAGCTGCCCCTTTCTGATGGATATTGTTGTCATTTGTAATCAAAGAAGACCATGATATCATATGAATGGTATGACTTGCATATTATGCTGATTATAGTGAGGGGACTGTTGTGCAAAGACATCCTTCTCACTGTCTATTATAGAACTGTGTTCCAGAACCCATGATCTAATAGGAAACAGGACTTTTGTTTGATGGTCTGGATATGAGATTTTGGTTTTTTTGGATGGGGGTCTTTCCCACAGTATTGAAGCACCACAGAATCACTTTATTGCTGGGAAGAGCACTGGTATAGTAATTTTTTTGTTGACAAAATTGTGACAATATAGTAAAGCTGATCTGTTTATCAGTAATCATCAGTACAGTATTTTTTTTCTGGTGATGGTCTTTGTACCATAAGTCTTTTCTACAGTAAAGCTAACTGCCTCATCACTTGAAGTTATAACCAATGAGCCCTTGCCAATGTATTTCTTTTACTAGCCCAAAACAGGAGACACTTTAGTTTAAAACAAAAGACACTTGCTTAATCAAGCAGTATAAAAAATGAACAACAAGAAATATTGTCACCATACATATAGAAAATATACCCTGCCATACATTATTATAAGACCAGGAAAAAACACATGTAGGACACAAATGATGATGAAACATTCATGGAAGGGCACGGTCATAGGAAACATGTAAAAGGGAACATACACCTCAAATTGTATACCAGGGAAGACTCTGACTGGGGTAGGGAACAAACATTTGATAAGTCTACTATATGACAAGAACTGTGTTAAGCATGTTACAAATATCATGCTATTTGATTCTTATACTATTATAGGTGAAGTCTAGCAAGTCTCTGAGGTGGAATTTGAACTCAATTCTTCCTGACTCCAGGCCTAATATTTTAATCATTGCCTCATATAGAGATGTCAATGGCCATTACAGATGTTACACTGACTACTCTTTGTTCTTCTGTGCTGATGTTTGTCCTTCATTCCTTAAGAAGGCCATGAATCAGGGGGGTGATGCCATGACATGTTAAGTGAATTGGAATTAGGGAGGAGGGGTGTTATGCAAAGTCACCATCCTCACTTTCTTCTCCAGAACCATCTGGATCCAGTAGCCATATGTGAATCAGGATGACTGAAGATGACTCTGGGTATGAGGCAGATAGAGTTTTGTGACTTGCCCCAGGCCACAAAGCTAGCAAATTTCTGAGACTAAATTTGAATTCCTGACTTCAGCTAGCACTTTACCAACTGTGCCATCTAACTGTCCTTCTGTGCTAGGGATTTCCTCTCTTCTACCACCTAAAAATTTGTTCAGATGTTTCTTAGTAAAGCTGCCCAATTCATGTTGGGAAAACTCTTGACTTCAAACTCTTTAACCTTTTGTTAAAAATTGTTGGTACCATCCAGACTTCCAGTTAATTAGCTAAAAAAGGCCTTAGGCATTTGTTTATTTTTTAACCTGTCTCTATTCTTTTGCCTCCTTTCAGAATCTCTCAGTCTAACTATTCTTTGAACTGTGGTCAGAAAAATACTTTTAATTAGGAGCATATCCTTGCAACCTGGCAAATTATTCCCAGGTGCTCAACTTTGCGAAACTGCAAAGAAGGTGGATGAACTATGATGAAGAGCTTCCTTTTAACTCCTCTACTAAACATCACATGAACCAACCAAATTACTAGGACTGGACTGGGTGGAGAACAAAAATGGATAGTGACTTTTTTCCTATTTTCTGTTAGCAACTAAATCATTATTTTTCTCTAATCACAAAAATATAAAATTGGTGTTAATGGTCATTACTGATGTTACACTGACTGCTCTTTGTTCTTCTGTGCTGATGTTTGTCCGTCATTCCTTATTATTATTCCTTATTATTATTATTATTATTCCTATTATTTTTATTCTTATTATTCCTATATAATCTCTGATCTCATTTCCCCAATACTTTCCTCAGCCTTTGACCATAACTTCTGGATTACAAAGACAGTTTAGGTCTGAACTGGGTGCTATATACATGTTGGGATATTCCTTACTGTCTGTGGTCTTTTTATAATGCTATTATTTTTAAGTCTCCATCCACTGCATTGCTCAAAATATTGACCAACCATTTAGCATCTTCTCAACAGTATCTCAGAAAGTCAACAAACATTTGTCAGTGCTTACTGTATGCTAGGCAATGTCCTGTGAATACAAAGAAAAGCAAAAACAAAACAAACAAAAAACAAAGCCAAAAATAGTCCCTCCCCCCCAAGGATTTATAATCTAGTCAGTGATTATTAGTACCTCAGCAATATGTGACCAGTTGGCATTGCCTTAGTATCACTGATAACTAATCAACATCAACCAGCTTTTATACAAGGGTGCTTACTGAAAGAGTAATATAAGAACCAAGGTGTAAAATCATTCCTTCCAAACAAGGATGTATTTAGGGACAGCTGGATGGTGCAGTGGGTAGAGTTGACCCAAAAGTCAGGAGGACAAACCTAAGTTCAAATCCGGTTTCAGACACTTACTAGCTGGGTGATCTTGAGTAAGTTACTTAACTCTGATTGTCTTGCATCCTGGACCATCTCCAGTTGTCCTAAGTAATATCTGACCACTGGACCAGATGACTGGAGGAGAAAGTGAGGCTGGTGACTTAGCACAGTATCCCCTCATTCAAATTCAATTTCCATGCTTGTCATGGCATCACCTCCCTGATGTCATGGTCTTCTTTGAGAAAGAAGGAAAAACATCATTGCCATCATATTTTCCCTTATGACCTTGATCCCTTGGGAGAGTAGGCTCAGAACAAGTGGTACCTCTAAAAGCATTCCATTCTGGGTGTTGTATAGCAGATGGATGATTTGCTCCCTTGCTTCAGGACACCGGGTCTTAGCTGCTGGGTTGATCCACTTCTGGGCTAGGTCAATCAAGTCTCGACAGCACTGCTGGAACATTAGTTGGTTCAGCTGCTAGACCAACTCTTTCTTTTTTTGCAAGGCAAATGGGGCTAAGTCAAGGCCACACAGCTAGGTAATTAATAAATGCCTGAGGTCACATTTGAACTCAGGTATCCTGACTCCAGGGCTGGTGCTCTATCCACTGCACCACCTAGCCTCCCTGCTAGACCAACTCTTGCATCCAGGTTGAGTCATGTCGATCACTCCTTAGATCATTCTCATCACCAAACTTACCAGCAACAACTATCAGCTTGTGTTGATGTGGGGAACTCAGAAGGCTCTCTCATCATTTTGAAGCTTGTGTGGTTATAGCATGGTCCGGTCTATTGCTAGTTATTAACTTTAGATCAGGAAATAATAAAACACAAGGGAGAAGAAAAAGTAATGTCATATATTAACCATAGCTAACTGGGTAAAATAGAGGCAAGTAATAGAACTCTTGAGGAACCCATAGGTATTCTTTTTCCTCCTTATCCAAAAGTTTCCCCAGGATCTAGTTATTCCACTGGAGTCTTTTGCATGCACACTTAATTCTGCAACCAATTAAAATATTTTCTTTACTGTACAGCAAGTGATCATTCAAGTAGCATTTTAACCACCTACTATGTTTGAAGCACTATGCTAAACTCAGGGGATTCAAAGGAGGATAAGAAAACCAGTCCCTACCCTCAATGTGTTCACGGTCTAATGGAGGAGGCAATGTCCAAATAAGATATATGCATGATAAATTGAGGATGATCTGGAAGGGAAGGCAATGAGATTAGAGGAAATGACCTATCAATCACACTTTGTAAATTCTTGATAATATAGATTACAGAATAAACACATAAACAATTTAAATGTAAAGAGATGGAGACTCTATCAGTCCCTGGATGTGAACAGTATTCAAATAGTTTTGGTGGAGTTCCATTGTTATAGCAACTATAAGTAATAATTGACTCTAAAAAAATTTGCAGGTAAGTATCCAAAATTAGATTTTCTTTCCTCCAAATTGATTGCAAAGTGATTTTCTTTAATTAAAGAATGCTCCCCTACTCATTGAACTTTGATGGCTCCCAACTGCCTCTAGGAAAAAAAAAATAAAGACTCTGTTTAGTTTTCAAAGCTCTTCACAAAATAGTTTCAACCTATTTTTCAAAATATAGATCGATAGATATGTATGTATGTGTGTAAAAACATACATGCATATACACATATGTAGATACATATGTAATTACACATCTCTTCCTAAAGAGATTTGCCTTTTGTTAAAACATAACACTCCTTCTCTAATCTATGGGCCTTTGTTCTATCCATTCCACCTGGCTAGAATGTATGCCTCCTCCTTCACTTTCCCCTCATAGAATCCCTCTCTTCCTTCAAGAGAAAGCCTCAGCATCACTATCTACATGAAGTATTTCCTGATTACCTCCTAGGTGCATTCTGCCCTAACTCTTTTGATTTAACTGCCTTGTGTATATTTTCATTTATTTTGTTCATGGGCACATGCATGTCAAATATGTATAACATGTATGTGTTTACATATGTGTTATATTTTCTTGAGACTATATCTTAAAAACTCCTTGAGAATAGATTGTTTCAGTATTTGTGTTTGTATTCATAGGACAGAAGATGGGACTTCATGATGGAAATTGGGGAAGCTAGAAGGCAGAGTTGAGGAGAAAGAACACTCTAGACATGGGGGATCATCAATGAAAATGCTTGTATCAAGGAGCTAGTGTGCTATGTATCAGGAACAACATGAAAGACAGTATCATTAGATCAGAGCTTGTGAAAGGAGAAAGTGAAAGACTGACTCTGGTGAGATTCATCAGCTGATCCTGGTGAGAAGCCAGCACAGCTGCCAAGTGACTTGAATGAGCCCAGAAATGGATTGACCCTTGTAGTTGAGACATCATGTAATGACTAGAATACAAAATTCCATCTCCCCACTGTGTACTTTTGTATATATAATCCCTAGGCCCTCTCAAGGCTCAGCTCGGCTCTTCTGCAATCCAGAACTTTTCCTGATACTTTCCACCCTCTGGAAGGTCTTTCTCCCATGATCAAAAGTTAGTTTTTTATTTACTTTGCATATATTTGTATTTATTAATATCTAAACATTTTGTTTCTCCCCAAGAGAAATTTCTTATGGGAATGGACTTTGTTTTTTATTTGTATTCATGGAATCTAGAACATTGCCTGGGAAACAGAAAGTAATTAATAAAGGTAGAATGGAGTCTAATACAATAACATTCAATGGGTAAGAAAATATCAGTGGGACTGATAAGAAGAAAAATGGAAACAGCAGTAGACCATACCACACATAGCTAGAGGAGATCATGCTGGAGGTTACATTTTAGGAGGGTTGAAAAATCCTTCGATTATTTGAAAGTGAGAAGAATGTCAAATGTTTGTAAAATAGTTCAACCTTACTGGTACCCCACCCACAAAAGAAACTAATATAATTAAAAACAAAAACTATAGACCCAGATGCTAACCTTGCTAGCTCTACAAAATTTTTATGAGAGTAATATAAAAATGCATCTAGAATAGTTTTGCAAAACAGTTTGAGAAAGAAACAGGATTTTGTTAATGATACTTTAAGGCAGATGCTATCTTCACAATAACACTGATGACTGATTGGTGTAGGTAACATAATATTCCATGCTAGTTGTCATTTGTTGAATATTTAAAAATATTTGAATTTTTGGAACAAAGAACCACCTAAAAGGCTAACAAGACATCTATTTTTCATGGTTCAGAATTATATAAGATCCCCTGAAAGGTATAATAACAGGGATAATTTTGATGACTCTAATACTATTAGGTAAGACTAAGTCATTAATAAGATCAAAGATAGAAAAATTCAAAATAGCATAATTTTTATAGTAGCAAAGACATACATACACAAAATAGGTTATCAGTGTATATGCATATACACACATATAGAAACATATTCACACATGTGTATGTATATCATGGACTGACAGTGCAAATTGCTATTATGAGTTGGGCCACAAATTGAAAAGATAGGGGAAATGGAGTCGATTGCTCTTGGCAAATTTTGTGGGATTTTTAATGACCTGTAAGATTCTTCTTGAAATAAAGGATAATCTATTTAGCTTCAATATTTTTCCATTGATGATTTATGATTGTGAATCATATAATACCCCAGTTTTCAAAGAATGAAAATTATGGATCAGTGAGTGGACAATGCATAGGTACAAGGTTTATGAAAGGAGACTGTAGCACAGCACCAATGAAGCATTGCACAGAAGAGATTCAAAGGACATCAGAGACATGTGTTTCTGAAGTAAAGTTTGGGTCAGTCAAGTAGAATAAGCAATATATTGCTCTATTGGATTCATGTAATATTTAGAAACCTCAAGGAATGCCCCCAGAACGTTGGTTAGATCTTTTCTAGTTTATTTATGGATAGATTCAGACAAGAGTCTCATAAACTCAGAGGCTCAGCTGTGATTGTACCAATGGAAGGAGTATTCAGGTCAGTGTCGTCAGAGTTTCATTGAATGAATTGATTATTTGGAGATATAGAGGTTCATATAACAAGTTTGTCAGAATGCTGTAACTTCTACAATTTTTATTGAAACTGAGGAAGAACAGAATTAAACTTGGAGTTGATATCTTTAAAAAAACTACTAAAAATTTCAGCTTAGGTTTTTGCATTTAGAAAAAGGATATTTTAGTATTTTCTTAGCATGCATGATTTCCCTATTCTTAAAAATATATGTGTATCAGAGAAGACATAGTTCTCATCACTAAAAGTATATAAATGTTACATGTATTTTTATGAGCTAGAATACTAAGTATACACTCACTTTTAGAATTAGGCTATTTCTAACTTATAGGGAGAGACATTTTGTTTGCATTCATTCCTACATTTCATGAAAGAATATTTTCAGGAGTTCAATTGGCTTATGAAAATTTGTATTATACTTTTGACCAACTTGGTTTTCCGTTTTTACACTTGAGAGAATTCTGAAAGAAGAGAAAAGCAGGTAGTTGCTTGACTGATTTTAAATGTGTACTTGAGACTACTGTAGTTGATGGCAGAGGTTGAATTTCTAGAAATAAGCCCATTAAATTCTTTACTATAAGTTTGATCATCTACTGATGAGTTTAACTAGATGCTTTGGGTTGCTCTAGGTAGCCATTGAAGATTCTTTCAATTCTCAAATTTGGTGATTCTTTGAATAATAGATTTGATTGCAGATTTTAAAAATCATCCAAAACAAAACATAACTTACCAGGGATTGGTCCATCTGATAGAAATAATTATAAAAATTTCTTTTTAAATAATTTCTTGGGTGGCTAGGTGGTGCAGTGGATAAAGCACCGGCCCTGGAGTCAGGAGTACCTGGGTTCAAATCTGGTCTCAGACACTTAATAATTACCTAGCTGTGTGGCCTTGGGCAAGCCACTTAACCCCATTTGCCTTGCAAAAAAACCCCTAAAAAATAAATAATTTCTTTAATTATTATTTTGAATATTTGTGAAGGAATTGTAGTAAAATGAAAAAGAAACCAAAGGGAAAATTTAAAGGTCAATCAATAATCTGTAATCATTTATTAATTATCTGCTATGTGATAGGAACTAGAATAGCTGCTATGAATACAAATACTGAAACAATCTATTTTCAAGGAGTTTATAAGATATAGTCTCAAGAATATATATCGCATATGTAAACACATACATGTTATACATATTTGACATATATGTGCCCACAAACAAAATAAATGAAAATATATACAAGGCAGTTAAATCTAAAGAGTTAGGGCAGAATGCACCTAGGAGGTAATCAGGAAATACTTCATGTAGATAGTGATGCTGAGGCTTTCTCTTGAAGGAAGAGAGGGATTCTATGAGGGGAAAGTGAAGGAGGAGGCATACATTCTAGCCAGGTGGAATGGATAGAACAAAGGCCCATAGATTAGAGAAAGAGTGTTATGTTTTAACAAAAGGCAAATCTCTTTAGGAAGAGATGTGTAATTACATATGTATCTACATATGTGTATATGCATGTATGTTTTACACACATACATACATATCTATCAATCTATATTTTGAAAAATAGGTTGAAACTATTTTGTGAAGAGCTTTGAAAACTAAACAGAGTCTTTATTTTTTTTTCCTAGAGGCAGTTGGGAGCCATCAAAGTTCAATGAGTAGGGGAGCATTCTTTAATTAAAGAAAATCACTTTGCAATCAATTTGGAGGAAAGAAAATCTACTAATTTTGGATACTTATCTGCAAAATTTTTTAGAGTCAATTATTACTTATAGTTGCTATAACAATAGAACTCCACCAAAACTATTTGAATACTGTTCACATTCAGGGACTGCTAATGAGTCTCCATCTCTTTACATTTAGATTATTTATGTGTTTATTCTATAATTTATTTTATCAAGAATTTACAAAGTGTGATTGATATATCATTTCCTCTATTTGTACTTTTATTTATTTATTTTTATTTTGTACAAAAGATTTTTTGTACATTACTAAAATATTTTTAAGAGTAAATATAATACCCCCTCTACCTGAAGAAATATAGACCTGCATGAATGATAAAGTAAAAGAGAGAGAAAAATTAATAATAATAATAATAACAATACTACTACTACTACTACTACTACTACTACTACTACTACTACTACTACTACTACTACTACTACTACTACTACTAGATGTGGCCATGTGGTGCAGTGGATGGAGCACCAGCCCTGGAGCCAGGAGCACCTGAGCCCAAATCTGGCCCCAGATACCCAACAATCACACAGCTGTGTGACCCCGGGCAAGCCACCCCAACCCCATTGCCCTGCAAAAGCCAAAAAATAAAAATAAAAGACCCAAAATAAAATAAAATGAAATAGTAATAATAATAATAAAAAAATAATAATAATAACAGTAGTAGGGGTGGCTGGGTGGCGGACAGAGCACTGGCCCTGGACCCAAGAGTATTTGTACTTTTAAATAAGATTTCTTAGAGTAAAATAGGAAAAGTTTTTGTGCCATTTTTCTTAAGCTATGAGAAATCCTCCTACAAAATGACCTAAATATGGAACCACTGAATTTTGTACCATCATAAAAACTATTTTGGCAAGTATTCTTGCTGTGTTCTCAGGCTGGCCACAAATAAATCTTGGTTTATCGCCAGTTCAGTGGATTTTTCATGGTAATAAAATGGCTGTTAAGAGAAACTAAAAGTCTGGTGATTTTCCTCTTTAGTTTTCCAAAGTGAAAATGATTTATTGTTATAGTTTGGAAAACAGCAACAACAAAATGCTTGCAAAATTTGTATTGGGAGTAAGTAAAGGATTCTAAACTATGAAATGCTCCCTGACTGCAACTTTCTACCATTGTTAATAGATTTTTTTTTATTTCAATTGGTACATTTATACTCATAATTTGAGAAAATGTCATCTACTACCACATCTACTAGGCATTTCATGATGTAATTTTGAGATGAAAATAAGCTTGAAACAAGGAAACCTATCTCAGCAAATTAAGATATGAGTTTGCATTTTTGATCTCATTACAAAATTTCTCTCTGATACCTTATCCTACATCCTGTAACAAAATCTCTTTACAAAAACCAGGAATTAATCGGTAGCCATTTTGTATTTTGTGTTGTGATATGTTGTATATTGTACATATTAGTGATCTATCATTGAGGGGAGGTTTTCCCCCTTCCCTTAGTTGATGTCATCAGAGGATTTAATTACAAGATGTCAGTTAGTCTTGTCATTTGATGACCCCTTTATGAGGTATGAGTACCTTACTTTGAGTTAATTAAAGTAAATATGAATGAATTGAACATCTGCCCTACCAATGAGGGTTTGGAGTCAGAGTGGAAGGAGGAACCTTGATCATGAGGGACAATTTTTCTTGAGATTAGGAAAGAATTTCTCCCCAACTTTCTCTCCTAATCTTTGATGTAGTTGGACCCAGAATTATTTAACTGGTAAGAAACATATCATCCAGTAAGGAGTGAAGGCACAAATGCCTAATAAACAGTAATATAGAGATACAATTGCTCCAGGTAAGAAGCAGTTTCTAGGTACTGTAGCTTTAATAGCAGAAAAGGGAGTACTAGTCCTGGTGTTTGTTTGAGAAAAAAGCTGAAGAAAGAAGCAGACTTGGGGAGTCCAACAAAGCATATTTCTCAGAAGAGATTTTACGTCTCATGGGAGATTATACCCCAGGTTTATGAGGGTAATGTTAAGTTTCTAACTATACTATTTTAGTGGATTCTTTTTCAGTAAGCTGATTGTATTTACATGTTGACTCTTTTAGGGGGGTTAAAATTATAATTTTTTATTTAAAATTCACAAAACTTAGCAAGTATAAAATTTAAACCACTTTAAAGTGATTTTTATTAGTTTGTAGCATTTGTACTTTTTTTTAGGTTTTTGCAAGGCAAATGGGGTTAAGTGGCTTGCCCAAGGCCACACAGCTAGGTAATTATCAAGTGTCTGAGACCAGATTTGAACCCAGGTACTCCTGACTCCAGGGCCGGTGCTTTATCCACTGTGCCACCTAGCTACCCCTTGTACTTCTTTTAAAAATAAATTTATCATTACAACTATATGCAATGATAGTTTTTTAGCATTCTATTTTTATATATTGAATTCCATATTTTTCTACTTCTCACTCTTCCCTCCCCTCTCCCCTTGAAAGTGAGTAATCTGATATAGGTTATAAGTGTATGCTTGTTTAACTGTTAAACATATTTCCATATTGGTCATGTTGTAAAAGAAGGATCAGAACCAAAGGGGAAAATCATGAGAGAGAAAAAACATAAAGCATAAAACGAATTTTAAGAACTGAAAATAGTATACTTTAAGGGGCAGCTAGGTGGCACAGTGGATAGAGCACTGGCCCTGGAGTCAGAAGGACCTGAGTTCAAATCCTGAATTTTCTTCCTCATATTCTATTTTAATGTTTCCTCTCTTTTTTCCCCCATACCCCCTTCTTTAAAAAAATAAGATAGGGGAAAATCAATAAAATAATACTAATAGCTCATATCTGAAACTGAAATCTTTCCCTTTTTTATGAAACAGACCTTGTTTACTGCTTCTGACCTTTTACTATTTTCTTTATGATAAGTTTGTTTCACTTGTGACTATCATCTCTTCAAATTTGCTCTCTCTTATTCTTCTCTTCTGTTGCTCAGCACCTTCCAATTTTATGTTTATCTTTTATTTCTATAAGGAAATCTCTCTCTGTCTCTCTCTGTCTCTCTCTGTCTCTCTGTCTCTCTCTCTCTCTGTGTGTGTGTGTGTGTGTGTGTGTGTGTGTGTGTGTGTTTGTGTGTGTTGCTTAAGTCAGGTAGGAGAGGTATTCAGGTTACAACTCATTTTCTATCTCCATACTTACATAATCTTTTCAAAGATTTCTCATTTCATTTTATTCAAACTATTTCATTTAAACTTCTTTTGGTCAGAGTTATTGTCATTCTGGTACCCTGTAATAGGACCTGGGGTAAAAGTAAAAGGCTACAATCAGACAAACTCAACTCTATCTTCATCATGGAATAAAATATCCAGCAAAGATGGTTGACAATAACTCCTTAGTCAATTTGTTACACTTAGACAGAATTCATAGTCTTGGGTGGGGCAGCTGAACCTGGGATCTTATTCTTTGTTCTCTGTCTCCTTTTATAGGTCTAGAATTATAGGAGTCTCTGCATATTACTAAGTTGCCACAGTTTCATAGTAAGATCCAACCAAAGCTAGACAGTTCTCTCTCCAGCAGTGCTGAATGGGGTGTTGAGGTAGGGTTGGGGTTAAGGACTTAATCTTAAGGTGAATCTGGATGAAAAAAAGAGATTGGACCTAAAATATTGAACCTAGATTAATTTCTAAACATTCATGTGGCCATCTAGGGAAATTTTTGTATTATGGAGTTGGGATCTTAAAGAGGCAGAGAAGGGGAAGACTTAGATGAACTCATGAAAAGTGAAGAAAACAGAACCAGAACATTGTACACAGTAACAACAGTATTGTACAGTGGCCAACTGTGAAAGACTTAGCTACTCTGATCAACACTTTGATCCAAGATGATTTCAAAGGACCTATGATGACGTATGCTGTCTACCCACAGAAGGAGTACTCTCAATATAGATTGAAACATACTTTTTATATTCTTACTTTTTATTTTTTATCTTTTTTCTTTTGCAACATGACTAATATGGAAATATGTTTTCCACAACTTAACATGTATAATTAATATCAAATTTCTCACTTTCTCAAGGAGGGGAGAAGGGTGACAGGGAGATAATCTGGAACTCAAGATTTTAAAAATAATGTTAAAATTTTTTTGACATGTAATTGGGAAATAGTTAACAAAATAAATGAAAATATAATAAGAAAGAGACACAAGAAGAGTGACAGTAATTCTTCCTAAAGGTGAAGATACTTGAAGTTTCCAAAAAAGCATGCCAGGTGCTAGACATTCTAGCAGTCCTAGAGAACTGAAAGAAAAAGATAAGGAAGCCATGACCAGAATAAAGTTATAAAATGCAAGGACTTCCACAGTATGACATGGAGGACCAATAAAAATCTTTTCCCTTTTCTGGCAGTGTTAATCATGTAACTTCTTGGGTTAATTTACAAATTTTTTTCCCACTTGCAAGGTGATCAAACTCATGGTAATTTAAATATTTGGAGGATCATACTAGGCCCTAGCTGTGTGACCTTGGGCAAGCCACTTTACTCCATTTGCCTTGCAAAAACCTAAAAAAAAAAAGTAAGGTAGAGAATCATTAAAAAATGGAAGGGGAAACTGTTTTGAGGCTTGCATATGAATTCTTTTCATTTTTTGGCCAGTAGAACTAATGTCTGTTCTATATTTGAAATTTTGTTAGTCTAATGCCTGATTTCAAATTATTTCTTAATGATGCCTACATATTTTTACTGCCATTTTCTTCACTCCCTCATTGACTTGTCATATTCCTTTGAAGTGCTTGTTTCTCCTAATTCGGATATTCTATTTTGCCTGATTTTTCCATAATTCTTGCTCCCTGTAGCCATCTGGATTGACTTGCTGATTGCTTTGTCTCTTTGTTGGATGCTGATCCCTTGACCACAGTATGGCATTTGGCCATCTGGAACAGCTGAAGAGAACACGATACAACAGGAAGGGGAAATGCTTCATGTGGATTCAGAGCTTCCTAGAATATTATGGTTAACTGATTAGAAGTAGGTTCAGAGTGCTTTTGCTTTATTTCTATGTAGGGATAATATTTAAATATTTAAAGGAGTCTAGGGCCATGATTTTACTTGTAGTACAAACTCACCAAGCATTTCACTTTTTCTGCTATTTCATTGAAGGATTATATTTAAGGTGGAGAGAAGGGGGTAGGAGTGGTGTTTTTTATTAGATTCTTGATTTAGAAAGGAAAATGTTTCAGAAATCCCACTTGTCTATTAAATTGACCTGCCTAAACCCAAAGTTAATGGATTGGTTAATTGTGTTCTTGTTTTACCTGTCCATCTGGATTATAAATTGAGCAAGTACATCACCATGATGGATAATAAATGGTAAATAAGTTCTTTGTAGCATCTATCCACTTGGGGATAATGCAGTTCAGTTAAACGATGCCCCTCAGACCTGAGAAGAAAGATAAGAGAGAGCTAAAATGACTTATAAGAACATCTTCTGACCTCCAAAAGAATTCTTCTGAACCTTATTTTTAGCTTTATATGATCTACTAAATGATTAGTATATTCAAAGGTACCTGAAGTCTGCTTTCACTGAGTATATATTTTTAAATGGTTCTCAGTTTCCTTTGTTTATCTCGGGATAGAACCCTATAATTAATGTCTACACTATCTAGAAATGAACTCTGATATATTACCTATACTAAGTTGGTTACCTGGGTCACTATTATACTTATGCATAACCTGTTTTAGAGCCAGAAAAATTAGCAGGGACTAGGATGATATAAAACTTGAATAACTATGTTGATAAATTTCTGTTTAAGAAAGATTGGTTATATCAACTTAGTTGATATAATATAGTCATAACATCTATGTTCCTTGATATCTTCAAAATGTAATGTGCAGGGGGCCTTTAATTAATGTAATATATATACATACATATATATATATATATATATATATATATATATATATATATATAATCAAAATATCAAGTTCATCATTCCAGGTTTCTTGACTGGCCTCCATTCCTGCAAATGGTAGAAAAGTCATTTCATCTAGTCTCCAGTCTGGTCTTAAGCCTTGGGGGAAAGGATAACATGATTCTTTCAGGTCTCTGTACTTATCCCTCACTTGAATTGCCCAAGACCCCAAACCTTGAGAACAAATCCCTCTGGATAATAAAAACCTACCTGAATTTTTCTTATTGATTTACAAATTCCCTCCTAGCAATATCCTCCTTATCTCCATGATTCTGAACACTTGCATATCATTATTTAAACCCTATTCTCTGCCTTCTATTGCTTGATCCCTTATTTCCATTTTTCTCTACCCAATCCTACTCCTATCACCTATGTAGGACTTTAAAGCTACATACCCTGTCTGTTGAAAGCAAATTTGCTTTCATATTAAAGCTTTTCCTTTTACATTCCTTCTGTCATTTATCTCTCACTGAGACCTGATCTTTCCTGATCTTGCTCAATTATTTTAATGAAAGAATTTTATCTATTCACTGAGAGTTCCATCTTTTCCCCTCCTCCTTATCTCACATCACATAGATACGTTCTGCCACTATGTATTTCCTCTTTAATTCCTTTTTTCCATCAAGAGGTGTCTTTGCCAAGGCCGACCCCTTTTTATATATGAATTATCACTTTCCATCCTATCTTCTCCATCATATTGCTCTGTCATCCCAACTCTCATTCATATTTAATTTCTCTCTGTTAACTAGTTGCTTCCCTACTGCCTAAAATATGTTTGTCTTACCCATTCTCAAAACTCATTTGATCCATCTATTTGTCCAATCATCCAACCAATCATCCTTCTCTCCCTTCCTCTCCACTAGCCACCATCCTATATCTCTTCTTCACTTTGTGTTTAAACTCTTTGAGAAAATCTTCAATAATCTATGCCTCTATTTTCTTTCTTCTCACTTCCGACATTGTAATTCAACTGAAACTGTACTCTCCAAAGTTAACAAAACATCTCTTAATTGCCAACTCTACTGACTTTGTTCCAATCCTTACCCTTGTTGATAATTTTGGCTGCTGTTGACACTATCAATCTCTCTCTTCTTGATAACCTCTTCTCTCTAGGTTTTCATGATATTCTTCTATCCTGGCTCTCCTTTTACTTCTCTGACTGCTTCTTCTTTGCCTCATTTGCTAGAATTGTCCGATTAATACCCATTAAAGTTGAGTTTCCCCTTACTTGAGTGATATTCTTTTTTCCTTCTATACTATTACACGATCATATCAGCTCCTATGGAATTATGCTCAGGATTCTCATATCTGTAGACCTAACCTCTCTCTCTTGACCTTCAGTCTCAAATTTTCAACTGAATGCCCCATATACACTTTAAACATAATATGTTCAAAATTAAACTCATTTCCCCTGCTCCAATCCCTCCCACCTTCCAAATTCCTTATTGTTGTTAAGTGAATCACCATTCTCCCAGTCATACAGGCTCACAACTAGGTATTATCTTCAACTCATCCTCTCTCAATCCCATATCCAATCTGTTGCCAATGCAATAGATTTTAACTTTTGTAATATTTTGCTAATACACTCACTTCTCTCCTTTGGCACTTCTCCTAGCTTGGTGTTGACCATCATTTCATGTTAGTTGATCTCTTTTCCTCAAGTCTCTCCCTTTCCAGTCCATCCTTCACTCAATTGTCAGGGTAGCCTTCAAAAAGTACATCTGACCATGTTACTCCCCTCTACTCAACATAATTCCAGTGTCTTCCTAGTATCTCCAGGATTAAATATAAAATTTTCTGTTTGACATTCAAAGTCCTTCATATCTTCCACCTCCACCACTTTTCTAGTCTTTTTATACTTAATCTCTTTCATGTACCTTGTAATCTAGTTGCAGTGACAATCTTGCTCTTGTTCCCCTAAGAGCCACCTCTGAAGATTTTTATTACTGTTACTTATCCTTGGAATACTCTTGTACTTTGTCTTCTGACTTCCTTGGATTCCTTCAAATGTCATCTACAATCAAAGCTTCTGAAGGAAGTTTTTCCTGATCCCTCTTAATGCTTGTTTTTTTTTTTTTGCTTTTATCTCTAATTTCTTCTTATATATCTTGCTTGTGCAACATTGTTTTCATATTTTCTCTGTAATTAGATTGTGAATTCCTTGAGAGCAAGAACTTTTGTCTTTATATCCTTGCACAGTATTTGACACATAGTGGGTGCTTAATAATTGCTAATTAACCAAGGCTAATTATAAATTTTGTAGATTACTTAGGCAAGGACTTCTTAATGTTTTTAACCTGAAATCTATCAAGAGCAGCAAATTTCAGTGGAAGTCTGTGATGGCAATAGTATGGGAAAATTAATCTTAATTTTTTGCTAAATTTGAACTGAAGCTTAATATTTCCTTCAATTATGAATGAAGGAAACAAATTAGAGTTGTATTAGATTTCACTAGACTGCCATAGAAGTTCATGTACACATCCTACTTTCTCAAGAAAACTTTCTTACTCCCTCCCATGGTTGATATCTTCCCTTTGAGATTCATATTTATATAATCTCTATCTCCTGCCACTATTCCTGTCACCAAATAGTATTAAAAACATGACAGTATCACATTGACAAAATAATTTACAGATATTAATTTGTAGACTGTGGGCACTAACTGCTATTTTCTAATAATTGATTGTTTTACCATAAGAAACATTTTCTGAGTTTTTCTGACCTACCTTACCATGAAAGTTTTTGGTAATTTATATAAAGTGAAATGATCTCAAAGGGTTTATTGTTTATGATGGTAGAGATTAGCTCATATTTATATAGTACTTTAGGATTTGCAAAACACTTTTTACACATTGTTTTATTTTTTCTTTAAAAGATCATGTGGTATAGAAGCAAGTATTGTCCCCATTTTGCAAATAATGAAATTGAAGCTCATTTCCCATTTGATTGTTCTTTTGGAGTTTATGTTCTTAAGAAATTCATCATCTAAAAGATGATATCAACTTTGAAACACATAACTCCTCAGTGTCCTATGACCTCACCTCCTCAGAACCCTAAAGATTCCCTTTCTCCTTCTGAAAGGTGGGCATTGAAGAGTTACTACCAGTTCCACCATTTAATTTTGTTTTTTTATTTAAGACTATGGGGTTAAGTGACTTGCCCAAGGTCACACAGCTAGGCCATTATTAAGTATCTGAGGTCAAATTTGAACCCAGTTCCTCCTGACTCCAGGGCCAGTGTTTTATCCACAGTACCACCTAGTTGCACCCTGTTCTACCATTTAAGAAGGGGTTCTAGGTCATTCCCTTAACCATTTTGTACCTGGTTGATATACTTTTCATTTTCCTTTTAAAGGCTGTCCTTCCTATCAGACTGTAAGTTCCTTGAGGGCAGGTAATGATTCTTTTGACTCTTATTGACTCTCTGTGGGCTCAGGATTACATAATAAATATTTGAGGCATACTCAAGAACTCTTGATTTCAAATTCACTATCCTGTCTTCTATGCTCAACTGATGTTGGAAAAGTAGTTTCAGTAATCAAACATTCTGGTAATTTGAAAATTAATATGTTGTTCAGGAAATCTTGGCATTTTCTTTACTTTTTTTCTAAGCCCTATAATTGAATCAAAGGGCAATGATTTAATATATTTGCAAACCATTATTGATTATAAAAACTTTGTTAATTATCTTTTTCCATCTTCATTTCCCTAAATGATAAGAACATTTTTATTGAGTCTAGAAGATAGAGACATACTGAATAAACTTTATACTTCCATCTGTTATCATCTTATATTGAGCCTACTTCTCCCAAATTTGCTGGGGGCCAGTTCTGTTGGGAGAGTCTAGGCAGTATCTGGAAGATTGCCTGTCAGGTGAACCCTCCCAACTAAAAATACATTTTTTTTTTTTAAAAAGCAAAAGATGTTTGATGAGAATGATTTGGCATATGGTCTATAGGAGAAATTCCTAACTCAAAACAAGAATATGAATACAGTTTAAGTTGGGAACTAACAAGAGTATGAACTATTAGAAAAATTATCTAATTAAACAAAAATGACAATAATATAATGACAATCCTTAACAGTAATCCTAAAATTATGACACTGCTTTGTGGCAATATAGTCACCAGAGGAGGTTGAAAGAATTAAAGAGTGCTCTTTACCTGTTCAGAAAAAGAGAAAAAGCAGAATAGAGATAACTCTGACCCTCATGGCCCACCAGAAATTAAGAATGCAAGGTAAGAAAAACAATACCTGAAAACCTATGATGCCCCATCTATTATTTCCACTGAAATTAGACCAGAGGTTCCTCCAACCCTGTTTTCCTCTCTTGATGGTAGAAACAGCATCATACAATCAATATTTTACATTTTATTAGTCTTAGATTTCAATAGAAATGATTTATTTTGCCTAAGGAACAATCATCTTTGAACTAAAAAGATCAATTTACATTAGAAAATGATCTCCTTGATGCAAAATCTTTTGGGGGATTGCTCTTATTTGTGATATGCTGAATGCTGGAACTAAGAGTTGGAGGATGAGGCAGTCTATCTCTTCCTGTCGATTCCCCAAAGATATAGATTTATATAAATTTAGAACAGATTGAGACCTTGGAGATAAACAATAATCCTTGGATGATTCTGCATGATCTGGTTAATTTTGGCCTTCCTATGAATGTCAGTTTTATAGACTAGTATTAGGGAGATGATAAAATTCTGGATCTGAAGCATATTTTTTCCTTGTTAAATCTCTAGATAGATTACTTTTTACTGTAAAACAAATTCTCAGGCAGCTAGGTGGCATAGTGGATAGAGCACCAACCCTAGAGTCAGGAGTACCTGAGTTCAAATCCGGTCTCAGACACTTAATAATTACATAGCTGTGTGGCCTTGGGCAAGCCACTTAACCCCCCCCCCCCCATTACATTGCAAAGACTTAAAGTCAGATTTTAGATAAATTTTTAGAATCATAATTATATATAATGCTTTTCATTTTGGATGAGTTCAAAGGTCAAGCTATGTTAAATTTTGACTTTGAGTATCTATAATAAATTTTATTTTACATATATATTTTATCCATTGAATTGATTGTGAAAATACAATAAATAAAAAGAATCTGTTTCAGTTACATTATGAAGCTTGCCTAGTCTCTCTCTAGTATCTGGGATCCATCAAATCAGTATACAGCTGTAGCTGTTAGAAAAGTAAAATGTGTAGAGGACAGAATTTTGTTCTTTACAACATTAAAAAAAACTATTATTCTAAGGGGTCTTTACTATCCTGGTCCAAGAAAGATGGAAGGAAGGAAGTGAAGAAAAAAAGAAGAAGGTGGAAGGGTAAAAGGAAAGGAAAGAAAGAAAAGAAGGGAAAGAGGGGAGCAAAGGGAGAGAGAAAAAGGAGGGATGAAGGAAGGGTGATAAGAAAAAAGAAACTAACATTTATTAAGTTCTCATTATGTTCCAGGTACCATGCTAAGAGCTGGGGCTACAAATATTAGCAAAAAGAAAGACAGCTCTTGTCCTCAAGAAGGCTGTATTCTAAGAAGAAGAAAATGCATAAAAGAGTTAAAAAGCAGGAATTGAGGAATAAAGAGATTGAAGGCACCAAGAGTATGAAAATTTTATGGAAGCAATATTGCTATAACTTGATCCAACACAAAATTGGGAAATATAATAAGGTACCTACTCATTGAGGTCAAGTTAAGGAAACAAGTATTAAAAATGAGTTATGAATGCACTATAGTGCATTCACTCAAATGGCTTTATAGAAGTTTTAAGGGGCAGTGATTATTCTTCTTAGTTCAGCATTAGTTGTGTACAATGATTTGCACATTGTTCCACATAAAGTATAATGAAGTACTTGTAATCAAGGTTCATGATATTTCCATGTAGTTGCTTCTGGACAAGGACATCTGGTAGCCTGCATGGTAAAAGAGGAGAACTTCAAAAATGGCTCTGTGGAATTCCTTAATTGGAACAACTTAATGTTTTAGCATTAATCTGCATAAAATGTGAAAGGTACCTATTACATATAGGAAAATTAGATGATCAGTAACCATTTGGTACTCTTTGCAAGCATCCCATTTGCACTGAAGAGAAGCCATTAGTCATATTTCATTTTCAAAGCTTTATTTGTTAAATCTGTGATATTTTGAAATATGATTGACATACATTTAAAAATCATTTTTCTTTTAAGCAAGAGTAGAGAGGCTTGATGAACAAAGAAATATGAGAAGGAAACCTCTAAATAGGGAGGATATTGAAATTTTCTGGTCATCTATGTGGTCATATAGAGCAACTAGGTGGTACAGTGGAAGATTCTTCTGGACAAGGACATCTTGTAGCAAGCATGGAAAAGAGGCCTTAGTTGGAATTATTTTGTTGGAACAACATAATGCATTAATCAGGAATCTTCATTTATTCAAATATGGCCTCAGATGCTTACTATCTGGTTGACCCTGAACAAGTCCCTCATCTGTGAAATGATCTGATGAAGGAAATAGCAAACCACTTCAGTATCTTTGCCAAGAAAACCTCAAATAAGGTCATGAAGAGTTGACATGACTGAAAAAGATTCGAACTGAATATGGTTATGAGAAACACAGAACAATATAAAGGCAAGTTGGTTCAAGTGAGAAATAGAATGCTTGTGTATCATTAATAGAGCAATATGAATGAAAAAATAATTACCCTCAGAGAGGTGATTGAATGAATGGAATATCAGGGTTCATCACTATAGGGTGGCTACAGAAAGATCAACATGACAAAAGGAAATTCTCCACTTAATTCTCCTGGTTTTTTTTTGTTGTTTGTTTGTTTTGCAAGACAGTGGGGTTAAGTGCCTTGCCCAAGGTCACACAGCTAGGCAATTATTAAGTGTCTGAGGCTGGATTTGAACTCAGGGTCTCCTGACTCCAGGGTTGGTGGTCTATCCACTTCACCACCTAGCTGCACCATTGATTCTTCACTTTTGCCACTTCAATCATTTGAAAATATTCTTCAGGGGTGTCTAGCCACACCTAGCTGTGTGGCCTTGGGCAAGCCACTTAACCCCATTTGCCTTGCAAAAAAAAAAGAAAATATTCTTTAATTTTCCAATCTATTTCTGTATGATGGGGAAAAAAGACCTTTTGATTGGCGGCTGAGCCAAAAAGAACATATATACAGAAAGCATTAATTAGTCAAATTTACTCTCAAGGTGGTGATTAAGACATGTCTCCAGTCTCTAAGTGAGAAGAAAGAGGTGGCATCAATGGTCCACTCTCCCCACATGGGCCGACTTGTGCAACAATAATTGTTTTTTATCTTATTATGTCTTTTCTCTCCTGCTCTTAGATTGTTTGTTCTTTGTTTTTGAAGAGGACCAGTGATATCACAGTGTGATATCTTGACTTGCTTGTAAATTGGATAAAATTGAAATAGAGTTGTGAAACGTCACCAACCCTTCTCTCTTTCAGAATCATCAAAGTCTAATGGCAAAAGTCAGTTTGACTGGCAAAGGTCTGGGATGCAGTGGAAGACCTTGACTTCTTCAATGTCTGACCAAGCTCTAGGTGCTCCACAGTGCCATTGGAACAGATTTTTCTCATCTTCCTATTCTGCTGGGGGAGTCTTCACATGCTAGCAGACATCCCTCTAATTCAATGAAGCATATGAAGCTTGTCAGCTACTCTGAACCTAGTTTTAGCCTGTCCCTTGAGATGATTGTACCAGGCTTTGTCTGCTATGCATACTTAATCTTCTTGGAGTCAAAGATGAGAGTTGGCTAAAAAGTGGACATCAAAGGAATCCTTAATTTAGCAATTCCTTATACTAGAGGTGCTTCTCCTTCCTGTATTCACTATATATCTCTTTTTAGGAAATAGAGTAGTAAAGATATATAAGAGATTAGATTAAGATCTTGTGGGCTTTAAAGATCTGAAGAACTGCCAGTCAGAAGTCTGGGAAATAGAATCTATGCCAAAATGCTATATAAATATTATTTCATTCAATCCTTACATCACCTGGGAGGTAAGTGCTATGATTATCACCATTTTACAGCTGAGAAAACTGAGGCAAATGCATGTTAAATTACTTTCCTGAGGTCTCTAGATGAGTCTGAAGCTGGCTTTGAACTCACATATTCCTGACTCCAGGCCTAGTGTTCCATCCATTGCACCATCCAGCTATCTATTTGCCCCAGGAAGCAAGGAAACAAAGAGAAGAATGTATTAGTTGTCCCCGGGGGGATAGTTTTGTGCTTTGTTTCTTGCTATGTATTTTCATTAAATATCTCCTTGTAAAAATTAATTGATATTTATTAGTTAAATGATATTGGACTGCTAATCACTGAGTGATTAGCAGTGATATGGTAGAGATACTAATTGTAATTGATTATTGATATTAGGGAGAACATATCAGGAGGCTTGATCCATTAGCATTAGAAAGATTCCAGTGACCTTCAGAAAGATACCCTTTGATTCCTTAAGAGAAATGTAGCCAACTGAATTTTTATCAGGATCTCAGGTATTAAACATGGGCATACCTCAAGTCCTTCTTCTCTTCTTCCTCTATACGGTTTCCATTTGTGATCTCATCAGTTTCCATAGATTAAATGATCACTTCTGTACTGATGAATCCCAGCTCTAATCTCTATCCTGATCTTCAGTCTCACATTTCTAACTGTTTATTAGACATCTTGAACTGGATATCTCATAAATATCTCAAACTCAACATGACCAAATTGAACTTACATTCCTCTCCAAAACCCTCCTCTTTTCCTAACTTTATGAGGCAATGTACTACTTTCTTTTTTAATATAGGGTTTTTTCCTGGCTAAACCAGACTAATATCAATGTTGGCAATTCCATTTCTCAAGTAATTCTTAAATTAGAATTGTTCTAGCTATACCAAGTGTTTCATAAGGGCTAAATCCAAATCCACTTTTTCAACTGCTGTCAAATGCCAAAGATGAATGTTCCCAGTTGAGGTTTGTTGGTGGCTTGGTGACAATCCGTTGACAGTATGGTGTTTGGCTTGATAAATGGCACACACTCCAAAAATGATGATTTTGTTTCACTCGATAATCCCAAAGTCAATAAACTAAAAGGAGAGTTTTGGAAAGATTTGTTAGATTTCCTTTCAAGATAAAAAAATCCATTTTTGTTTAATCAATGAATTTCTGAAAATTTCTGTGATTGAGGTGGTTTCTGGGTTTCCACAGAACATATGGTAGCAGTATGTTTCTAAAAAGTTTTCCAGATGACACAACAAAAACTAATTTCTTTTGGGCATTTATAAGCAGCAATTCTTATCAATGATAAATGTGCATGCATCTAGTAATCATTATAATACCTATTACAACTGTGAAATAATTGGACAAGGTCTCCATGAAAGAAAAATTTCATGTAAACTAAATTGTAAACTACCTTAGATGATCAAAAAAAAAAGGAAAGAAAAGAAATTCCTTCTAAGCTAAAAATACTATCTAAATTCAAAACAGTAACATTTTGTACCAAGTTTTCTACATGTATACCTAGAGTCATAATTAGAACATTTTTGTTACCTGGGCCAAAAGAGGTTGGGAAGATGCCAGATGCAACTTTTCCAGGAGAGGCAGTAGTTAAGCTTTTACCTCAAAAGGATTTGGTAAAGAGGTGCTCCATGCAATTGGCCCTTCATATGTGATTGGAATTCTGATGGTAGCAGTTGAAGTTGAAGTTCAGGGAATGGGTCCCTGGATTTGTTTTTTGTATTTTAGATCTTAGTCAAGGATGGGGAAAGAAGTGACTACAGTAAGGAAGATTATCTCCTCATCTTGATATTCTTGAATAAAATCCCTTTCAATTTATATTAATTACAGATCTGTGTATATGGCATGTTTTTTTAATCACCCTATTTTTCATCTTTATTTTTCCAAGCTCTTCAAGAATATATTCATGACAAGTGAGGATTTATATATTTATTTTTCTCTCCAATCTATCTGAAAAATTCAAATTCCTTATTGTTTATACCTACTGGATGTTTGGGATGGGTGGAAGATATCTGTGAAACTACCAAAACTGTAATAAATTAAAATTAATTAAAATAATCTAATTAAATAATTAAATAATCAAACAATTAAATTTTTAAAATTAATTAAAAATAATTAAAAATTAAAATAAATTTAAAACTTCATATTTTTCAGGATAATCCAAAGTATTAATAATCTTTTTGTTGGTGCTACTCTATAGCTGCTTCAGCTTATTACTAATATATGGTGAAAAAGGACTTTGTAAAGCACAATAAAAACCTGAGAGAGCAAACAGAAAAGACAAGGCCCTACAAGGCCCTGTATACACATATATAGACCAAATATTAATCATAACTGTCATAATATATGGAACTGAATTCTCCCCTAGAATTTTAAGATGATTGGAACTTCTTTTTTTTCCCCCAGAGTGATTAAAATGGTTTTTATTAAGATATCTTAACAAAATGGCCCACCTGAGAGAGGAAATTCCAAAATACAATCTCTTTTATGCAGTTTGAAAGGTTTTGTTCCAGCCCCTTTATGCCAATCATAGGCTGGGGTCACAAATCTAATTGATACCTGAGAGAGGAAATTCCAAAATACAATCTCTTTTATGCAGTTCGAAAGGTTTTGTTCCAGCCCCTTTATGCCAATCATAGGCTGGGGTCACAAATCTAATTGATACATTGGTTCCTATATGTTCCAACCCCTCCGTTATACTAATGAGCAAGAACAGCTAGATCTCCTTGAGCATGTGCAAAGAAGGTCAAGACTAGGTTAATTTAAACAGGTGGGGAAGTTTTTGATCAAATGGAGGCTAAATCTTTCATCTTAACTCAGTACCTGCCCATAGGTAACAATGTAAGCAGACCCTAGGTCTTTGCAATGTTAACTCACAACCCTCCCTTCACATTCTTGTGGAACCCAAACACCCACATTTTCCTCACAATTTCCCCCTATTCTTTCATAATAAGAATTTTGGATTCCACACCTTATTAGTGATTTCTTTCTTCAATCACAACCCTTGTTACTGACATAACTACTGCCTTTTTCTTCTATCAAGATTTTCACTTCCTCATTATAGAGACATAGACCCCTTCTATTTTTTCAGGTTTGTGCAGGAGCATGTGCCAACTTTTTGATGTCTTTTAGTACTTGTCTATTGACATCTGTCTTGCTAGATTCTATGACCACAAACTCCTTCAAACAACAGATTTGGATTGGAACTTTTTAATGCTTCTCTTCTATATTCACTCTAGAATCCCAACTTATGACTAAGAATCCCAGGAAATTCACTCAGCAGCCACTGTAGCCATGCAAATAACTGGGTATTTATCAAGAAAAACCCATTTTATAATGGACAGTAATTTTTAAAAGAAATTTAAACTTCAGTGATTAGAATCAGTACTCTGCATGAGTGCAATGAATGCTTTCCAGAAGTTCACTGCTAAAATGTTCTGATGTACATTAATCAAGAGAGGAGGGTAACCTTGGTTTTAAACTCATTTGAAATCCAGGTAATAAAGGAAAGTCTCACACAGGAAGGGGAGATGAGACCGTTTCTCTTTGATTTATGTTATAAGTACAGATTGGTTTACAAAATTAGCTAACAGTTTACCTTGTAAGGCACAGAGTCTTTGGCCCCTAAGAAATAAAATATAAACCAGGGAAGTTGTATTTGGGAACAAGGAGACAAGTCATAGCAAGTCCTTTGCAGGGAGCTGCATGGATTTAATTCAATTCAATTCAACCCTAATAATAGGGTACCCCAGTAAAATTTTAAGTTATTAAAGCTTTAAAGCATGCTAAAAATTTAGGGGCACCCATATTTATTGAACACTTAAAATGAGAACACTGAGAATTCAAAGAAAAAATTTTTCTTATGGACATTAAACTCTTTTGGGGTAATATAATATGTACATAAATAAACAATTTTCAAGTATATTCACAGTTACACAAAATCATTTAAAAGTGAAATAATGTTAGCAACTTGGTAGGAAGGGGATGATCAGAAAACACTTTGAGTAGTAGGTGGATGAAGTCAAGCATTGCTTTGAAGAAACTTAAACATTGTACAAGAGAACTCATATTGGATGTGGAAAATCATCTTTGCAAATGTGTGGAGGTGGAAGACAGAATATCATGTATGGGGATTCTCTATCAAACCAATTTGACTAAAATTAAATTTCAATAATTCCTTATTTATTTATTTATTTTAGGGTTTTTTTTTTTTGGCAAGGCAAATGGGGTTAAGTGGCTTGCCCAAGGCCACACAGCAAGGTAATTATTAAGTGTCTGAGGCCGGATTTGGACTCAGGTACTCCTGACTCCAGGGCTGGTGCTCTATCCACTACACCACCTAGCTGCCCCAGTAATTCCTTATTTACTGAAAACATTGGACTAGGATATCTGATCAAATTTAGGAGCTAATTTCTCATTCTCCTACTTCATAGTGATCTACATAACTAATTTTATAGATAGCTTGAAAATAATTTTCTAAAATTAGTGAATTGATAAGGCATTTTAGTATCAAAAATGATCATCTGTATTTTAAAAGCCTATTCAAGTGACTACTAACAACCCTAGATAGCTGCCTCTTGCAAATAAAAATCTCTTAACCTAGATTTTTCTGTATTATTTCTTGAAAAATGAAGTCTAGGCTCTTTTCCTTGTTGTGACTTTCAGGTAGGCCAATAATTTTGAATTATCTCTTCTAGATCTGTTTTTGAGACCATTTGTTTTCCAGTAAGATATATATCACATTTTCTTCTAATTTTTGGTTCTTTTGGTATTGTTTTATTGTTTCTTGATTTCTCACAAAGTTGTCAGCTTTTTTTAGTTCCATTCTACATTTGAAGGAGCTATTTTCTTCAGAGAGCTTTTTTTATCTCATTTTCCAGCTGTCCAATTCTGCTTTTCATCTCCTCATTTGCCTTTTGGACTGATTTTTTCCATTTGACCTAAACTGGTTTTTAACATGTTATTTTCTTCAGTATTTTTTTTTAAATCTCTTTCACCAAGCTTCTGATTTGGTTTTCATGATTTTTCAGCATCACTCTCATTTCTCCTCCAAATTTTTCCTCTACTTCTATTAATTGTTTTTTAGTCTTTTTTGAACTCTTCTATTGCCTGAGCCCATTTTCTATTTTTCTTGGAGGCTTTAGATACAGAAGTATGTATATTGATGCTCCATGGAACCAAAGTAATTTTCTATGGTCAAATTCTTCTTTTTCTGTTGTTTGCTCATTTCCTCAGCCTATGACTGATTTATCATACTTACAAGATTTTTTTTGGGGGGTGTTGGGACATCCCACAGGGTCCTTAATTCCTCCAAGATCTTATGAGAGGGTCTGATTGCTCTCTTGCCTGTGCTCTGGTATGTGGATGACCACAGGCTCTCCCCTCTGCCCTGGAACTGTGAGGAAGGTCCCTGCTTGGCTATGGTGGTATGGGGGCTCAGACTGTAACCTGAATCTGAGTGTAGGCAAATAGCTGAACACTGCCCCAGGGAGAGCAGAGAAACCTCTGCAGTCTCCCTGACTCCCTTACCATCTGTGGGTTCAGAGTTCTGGAAATGCTAGGTTGCTTCACCAATTCCCACTGCAGGTTCTTATGGCAGGGTTGCTCTGAGGCTGGTACTCTGCACTCACTCTGGTGTGGCAGAGTTCTCTCATTGTCCCTTCAAGTTGTCCCTGATGATTCCTGGGCCAAGAGGTCTGGAAACAGCCCCCTCTGCCATGGACCCAGATGCCCCCAGGGACCCAGGAGCCCCATGGGCTGTTCCTGGAAGGCTGGAGCTGGTTTGCTCTGACCCGGCTGTGCTGTGCTGGGTTGTGGCTCTTTCCAATTTCCGTCCCAGTTAAATAGACTTTTCCTGCAGAACTTCTAAATTGTCTTGGCCTGGGAAATTGTATCACTCAGTCTTTCTGTGGTTTCTGCCCCTCTAAATTTTGGCTAGAGTCATAATTTGATGGCTTTTGGAGTTTTTTGGGGAATGAGTTTTGGGGAATTCCTGCTTCCATGCTGCCATCTTGGCTCCACCCCCTTGATTTTCCTCCCATTCTTAATAGGGAATAAAACAAATTGAATTATTTTAAACTCTTCATATTCTGTGGGAAGCAATTAATTTCATATTAAAAATTTTGGTTTATATATATATATATATATATACACAAACATCAATGAATGGCTTTATCTATATTAATAGTAATAATCTTATATGCACTTTAAGGTTTGCAAAGTGCTTTACAATATTGTCTCACAGATGTGTACTCTTTCCCAGTACAAATCATATTTCATCCATGCTTGTGTTTTAAGAATTTAATTACAAAAGTTTGGAATGGTATGGGCAGATTACAGCAAAGCTGCTTGCACTTAAAATATTTTTAAAAGAACATATGTACATGCATATGGTGTATTTTCCATTATCAAAAAGCTGTTGATCATGTTTACATAATAAATCTTCAGAAAGATCAGTCATTTTTCTGTTTCAGAAATGCCTGGGGGTGATCACTTGGGCTTTCATTTGAGTGTTCAATTGTTGGCTGAGGGATTAAAAAAAGATTGTTTGACTCTTGTCAATTTAGATACATCTGTTTGTAGACTTTACAAGTGTGTATGGACTCAAATTTAGTCTATGTTTATACAGTCAAAATCATAAGATTGCTATATAGTTGATTGAATGTTTATACATTTCTCAATGGCCAAAACAAATCCAAAAAAGTAGACAAAATCGTCAATTAAAAATCACAGATTACATAAGTATTACTTAGTATCATGTCCCTATTAAAAGGGACATAAAACCAAATCTGAGCCCCTGGTTTTATAGATCAGATCAACAAAGTTCAATTGCAGTGACTTTTTTTTAAGGTCAGTGAAAGAGTTCCTTGAAGTCAGATCTTCTTCCAAGACCAATGCCCTTTTTGCTATAGCATTCAAAATTTACTGAAGCAATTCAATATAATTTAATGTAACCTTGAATTCTGATGTCAAATATTTGGCAGCATCTGCCTTTATTTCTGAGTCTATTTTTCCCTTGTCAAAGTCCCCTAATCCCATTCTTGCTAAGGACTGAACTTCTCTCAGAAAGAAAGGAACCTTATCCATGACTGATAAGATAGAAGAGAACTTGTGGGTCATTTGACCTTTCTTTAGGTAAGGAAACTAAGATCCTAAGAGTTAATGATTCCCTCAAGGTTATCCCTCTAGTAACTACTGGACTTGGGAGCAAAAGATTTCCCTCAACTTAATTGACTCTTGTCTTATTTTCTCTTAGCCTTTCGGTTTTCTGAAGGGGAAACTCAAATTTACATAGAACAATCATCTAATATTCCTCTTTAAAATAAGAATAAATATCTCTGCTCTCTGTAATTAGTATTTCCTATTAAAGAGTCTCAGGGTTAGGAAAATTTTAGACTTCATTAGAATTTAACTTTAGGGGCAGCTAGGTGACACAGTGGATAGAGCACTGACCCTGGAGTCAGGAGTACCTGAGTTCAAATGTGACCTCAAACACTTAATAATTACCTAGCTGTGTGGCCTTGGGCAAGACACTTAATCCCATTTGCCTTGCCAAAACAAAAAAAGAATTTAACTTTAAATATCATATTTAAGGTGAAAATGAACGCATTGAAAAATGTATTATACACAAAACAAGCATTTATTAAGGATTTATTTACTATGCATAAAGTCCTGTGCTAAAAAAAAGTGGACAGACAGATACAAGGGGAAAAAAAGCTTTTCTTTCCCTCAAGGAGTTAACCAACCCTAACAACATATAGAGGAGCTTCATTTCTGGAATTAACTGGATTAAACTACAGGTTGATATGAGACCAGAATACCTTTTTGAAGCCTTTTGGACCATAGTTGTATCTTGAGGTGGCATCCTGAATTTTAGGGGTTAATTTCTAATCATCACTACTTAATTAATAATATCTTCCCAAGCATCTTTGGCTCAACTGAACATAGTCAATTTCTTTTTGTGCTAGCACACTTGTCCCAAGGTGGGGCAAGTTTGGAACTTCAATTTGATTACTCCAAATACAATTGGTTCTGGTCAGATGGACCAAGGACTGATGCAGTTCAGTCCTTGGCAGTTTGAATTCAATATTAGAAAAAAAAGAGACACTAAGAGGTTATTCTATATTCTTAAAAAATAGACATTTATGTGTGGTGAAGAAGCAAGCTCTGAAGAATCCCAGCCCAATGTGAGAGTGCCCCAATGGTCCTCATGGCTATCTTGTACTTTGGCAGGGAGGAATGAATGGTGATAATCTGAGTCTTTAGTTCCTTAGCTAAAAAAAAGTGTCACAGAAAATCTAATAGCTTTTAAAGGAAAAAGCAAGGATTCAGGACAAAAGTTTTCATTTTCCTTAGTGTACCAGGAACCCATTTAAATTATTTTTTTCAAACTTCTATCTGGATTGTCATATGTATAATGGTGTGTCCAATGCTTAGCACATAGTAGTATTTAATAAACACTTAAATGACAGTAATTTCCACTTATTATTCCTAATTCTCTTTTCTGTTTCCATAAACAGCAAATCAACCAAAAAAACCCTAGAATCCCGCCACATTATTGTACTTCAAGTATTTGAATACAAATACCATATCTTCCCTTTGAAGGAAATTAGGTGTTTCAGTGGATAGAGTACTTGGTCTTAGAGTCAAGACGACTTTTCTTCCTGAGTTCAAATTTTACCTCAAATACTTTTTAGTTGTGTGACTATGGGCAAATCACTTAACATTGATTGTATCATTTTCCTCATCTATTAAAAAATGAGCTGGAAAAGGAAATGTGATGACTACACATTAACTAAAACAGAGATGTGATCTGATCAAAGTGTATTACAGCAGGGTCCTTAAGTTTCTTCCTAATTTTTTAAAAATAATATTTCCATATTGTTCACTTGTATAGAAATTTTAGCTAGCTAAAATAGTTGTTCAGTCTTGTTCCTTGATTCTCTATTGGTTCAAATACATTAATATAAAGAACTTTGGAAATCTTAAAACATTAATAAATTATAGATACTATTATGATTTTAATAGTTGATTTCTTTATTTATGTTCATCATCAGGATCTTGATTCTGAAGATTCTTTTTTCTTTTGTTTTTTTATTTGCAAGGCAATGGGGTTAAGTGACTTGCCCAAGTTTGCACAGCTAAGTAATTATTTAGTGTCTGAGGCTGAATTTGAAATCAGGTCCTCTTGACTCCAGGGCCAGTGCTCTAACCACTGTGCAACCTAACTGTTCCAATTCTGAAGATTCTTAGAATGGATTTTGAAGCAGTGTGGTATACTAGATATCCCAGTATTCTAGTAATTAACTTAATTTTTTTTGGATTAATACAATGCATCTGCCATAGATCATCCATACTGAAAATGATCAGATTATTTCTTTTGCACAAATATATCCTTAGATAGTACAGTTTTCCTCCTAGGTTTTAGGAGAATGATAGTCTTGTCTAGGATTTCTTTTCCATTTTCAAATGACTGAGGCTAGTGGGGTGATAGATCTTATGTGTAGGTAAATTGGGAAGGAAGTGGTGGTGTGCAAGGAAGTGGTGGTGTAGAAGGAAAACTTGCTGATAATCTCTTATAGGTTTTGCACTATGGGACCTAAAGTGCCAGAAGGTGATGAATGGGGTACTATCTCTTCTTTTAGATGGACCTGATAAAGGTTTCTTTTGGTACAGAAACTTATAGTCTTAAGGGGTTTTGTGGACCTTGAGAGTTAAACATTCACACATTCACACATAACCAGTATATGTTAAAATCAGGTTGTTCATTCAATTCAATCCTTTCCTGACTCTTCATGATCCCATTTAAGGTTTTCTTGGCAAAGATACTGAAGTAGCTTGTCATTTCTTTTTCCAGATTTCTCAGTGGTGTAAGGAACCCTTAGTTGAGGAAGCTCTTTCTATGCATGAAGGTTGGCATCTTTTGTTTTATAATTTATAGTTTTAGAGAGTTTACTTGAATACACTTTAGAGGTAAAGCTACTTGCAGAAAGTAATGTAACCAGTTAGTAGTAGAGTCAGCTTTAACTCAAAATCTTTCTAACTCTCTGGCTAATAGTAGCACAAATGAAATCTGAAAAGGTCTTAAAAGCTGGAATGATTTGACAAATCCCTAAATATGATGTTGAATATGTATAAATATAAAGTTATATATTTGATTTCACAAAGACAATTTTCTATGTATAGCATGATGAACCAGTCATAGTTAGGACAAATTTTATAGGAAGAAAAAAAAACTGGCATTTGATGAGATGCTTGCTTATAAGTGAACAGTATAATATGGCAACCAAAAAGACTAATGAAATCTTGGAATCATGTGGTATCTACCTCAACAAGTTGTATAATCTTATTGGAAACCAACTGGGTCAGAGCACATCTGGAATATTGGGAAAGATATTATCAAATAAGCCTTGAGTCAAGCAACCAGTCAGTAGATCAATAAATATTTCTTAATATTACTACTATTTCTTAAGTACTATGGCAGCTAGGTGGTACAATAGATATAGTGTCAGACTTACTTAGAGTCAGGAAGACCCAAGTTCAAATTCTGCCCCCCCAGAAAAGTACTAGCAATGTGGATCTGGACAAATC
The DNA here is from genome assembly GCF_037893015.1 of Macrotis lagotis. Lineage (NCBI taxonomy): Eukaryota > Metazoa > Chordata > Mammalia > Peramelemorphia > Peramelidae > Macrotis > Macrotis lagotis. The sequence goes on along the minus strand of NC_133664.1, from coordinate 191,640,589 downwards.
ACTTAAACCTGTTTGCCTTAGTTTCCTCACCTGTGAAATGTACTAGAGAAGAAAATTGCAAATCCCTGGAATATTTTTGCCAAGAAAACTCCAAATGGGGTCACAAAGAGTCTGACATGACTGAAATGATGAAACAACAACATCTTACATGTATGAACTATTGACTTAAGTGTGGGATGTCAACCAGAATGGTCACAGGATTGCATATTCTATCAAACAAGGATTACTTGAATGCATGGGGTAAAGGGAATATTGACTCAAATGGCCACATTAGTTTGTTATTGCCTCAATTTCAAATTTCCCTCCTGTGATTCAGGTCTCAATCTGTCCATCCATATCCATTCTTGGACATCTGTGAATCTTAACTATAGCTATTTATTAACCCAAAGGAATCCAACCAAAGATGCAAGTGATTTTTCTTACCTTTCTGGAACATATTTAGGATACACATGATCACCATCTACAGAAATTTATTCTGTGAAAAAGGGATCAGATTTCATCTGTTAGACCCCAAAGGCAGAAGTAGAAATAATGCTTGAATTTTGTAGACCAATTTAGACTCTATATTAGGAAATACAGGAAACCAAGTAGAGATATTTAGAGGTCAGTCTTAAGAATTTAGAGCTATTATGAAAATATTTAATTAGATTGCTGTTTGTGGATCAGCTTGTTTGTTTTGGCTTGCTTTAGGTTGTAGCAAAAATGTGTTAACTACTCATGCCTGCAGACTAAATTATATGCAGAGATCTCATTAGGGAAATCTCAGGGACAAAGCCCTCAACATAACAAATAGGTACAGAGAGAGAAAGGGAAGTCCTTAGTTAAATTGAGGGGTATAGTGTTTTGATACATTAAATGAAATGAGATGATATTACATAGGAAGTATATTAAGACTGGTTGTTGAGTCAGTCATGCCTTAGAGAAAATCATCAAGCTCCTTTGGAACCAGACATTCTAATAGTAAGACTACCTAATAGCAGAGTAGTGGCTGCTAAACTTCCAGAGTCACTCAGGTCAGGTGGAGGGCAGAGTGGAGAAGAGGGAGAGGAGACTCCAAACTCTACCTCCTGGACCAGAGAATGATCCTATGAATTTTAAAAATTCAGGAAATTTAAACTCCCAGAGTGTTCCAGGATTGTGCTTGAAATAACACTGGCTGGGGAGGCTAGGTGGCGCAGTAGATAGAGCACCGGCCCTGGAGTCAGGAATACCTGAGTTCAAATCCGACCTCAGACACTTAATAATTACCTAGCTGTGTGGCCTTGGGCAAGCCACTTAACCCCATTGCCTTGAAAAAAAAAGCCTAAAAAAAAAGAAATAACACTGGCTGATGGAAGCATAAGTCAAAGTACTGAGGACAAAGTAGACACACTAAAGAAAGGCAGTTTCAGGATTCAGCAAAGAACTCATTAGAAAGCTATTCCATAGCTAAAGCAGGATTTCATGAGGATCCTGTGGAGAAAAGAAATTCCAGCAACCAGTGATTTGTACTGTCCAAACCAGAAATTCTTTTTTTTTAAGATTTTTTTTTTTGCAAGGCAATGGGGTTAAGTGGCTTGTCCAAGGCCACACAGCTAGGTAATTATTAAGTATCTGAGGCTGGATTTGAACCTAGGTACTCCTGACTCCAGGGCTGGGACTTTATCCACTGTGCCACCTAGCTGCCCCCAAGTCAGGAATTCTTAATCTATGTGGTGTGTGTGTGTGTGTGTGTGTGTGTGTGTGTGTGTGTGAGAGAGAGAGAGAGAGAGAGAGAGAGAGAGAGAGAGAGAGAATAGATAATAGATATTTAGATAAATAGATAAAACAAAAAACAACATTGTATGCATATCAAAAAGATATACTCAAAAAATCATGGAAGGAAAGATGTTTCAAAAAAGAGGAGAATAGAGACTATAACTGTGTGAGTGTGAGAGAGATAATAGAAAATGAATATTTACATAGATAAAACAACAAAAACAACAACATTGTATGCATAGCAAGAAGATATACTCATATAAAATAAATCTAGAAATTTCATAGAAGGAAAGAATTTCCAAAAAAGGAGAATAGTATACAAATACATGTGTGTGTGTGTGTGTGTGTGTGTGTGTGTGTGTGTGTGTGTGTGAGAGAGAGAGAGAGAGAGAGAGAGAGAGAGAGAGAGAGAGAGAGAGAGAAAGAGACAGAGAGAGAGAGAGAGACAGAGAGATGCTTTTGGCAGTCTAGTAAAACCTATGAGCTCTCTCTCAGAAAAAAGGTTTTATTACTAATACTTATAATAGAATAACATCCTAAATTTCAATTTAGAGCATGAAAGATGTATTGTTTTCCTGTCCCAGTTCATAGACCCCTTGAAATGTATTCATATACCCCAACCTAATCTGAGAAACCCTGCTCTAAACTGTACCAACTTTCCCTGAGGATTCTGCATGTCCTTATGAAAGAATGTACTCCAAATTTTGGGGGAGAGTTTGTGGTTTTATCAACTTTTCTTATATCAGCTTTGTAAATGCTCCTTCCTAAAAGCTAATTAATTTTGGTGGCTGATTAATAATAACTGATAATCAATGGAGGAGTACTCTCACCCATGCTTGTGAACAATAGTATTAAAAAGATACCCCCATAACCCCTAGAATCTTGAGAGCAGAACTAGACAGCTGTTCTTTGGGGATCCATCTTGACAGGGATAATGGGAGTAGACAAAGTGATACCATAGCTTATGTTATTCTTGAAAGAATGGAAGAATACAAGTAGATCCAAGGAGAAAGAGAAAGGCTTTGGAGGAGAAAAGGAGATTCTATCCCATATTAGGGCGTGAGAAGATGAAATAATGTGACACAGACAAATAAAGGGGGCAAACAAGCACTAGAAATTTGAAGCCATGTAATAAATTTTTTTCTTTGGAGGAGGAAACTGGACCATCTTAGAAGTAGATAATTTCTTATTCTTTAAGGAAGGATGCTTCACAGAGTATATAAAAAGATTAAACTAGAGCATTTAAATCAATGAGACAAATTTGACTTCAAATGTATTACTGATGACTTTAGGAATGTGTATCCTATTCAAAAGGAAGGAAGAAAAGAAATAAACATTAAGTACCTACTCTTTGCCAAGCACTGTGTTAATCTCTAATGTACAATTGTTATCTCATCTGATAATAGATAATAAATAGCTATTTAAATAGATAAAAGGGATATCATAGCAACATTGTATGCATATCAAAAAGTTATCTCATATAAAAAAGTCTAGAAACTTCATGGAGAGAAAGAATTTTTAAAAAGGAGGAGAACCAGAGTTAGCAAACTACAGTTAGGGCAATAAACTTTATGTCTACTCCTAGTAAAATTCTAGGACTCATTTTTTTAAAAAAATATGATTTTGAGAATTTTTTTAAAAAAGCTTCATCAATAACAAGTCATGCCAGAAGAAACTAACTTCCTTTTCTGACGGAGTAACTATACTAGCAGAGCCTGGGAATGTTATTGATATTTAGATTTGAACTTTTCTCCCAGGTGAAACTGCTAGCTACTATTCTGATCCTATTCAACCAGGAAGATTAGAGATAAGGAAATCCATGTTTATTATAGAAATCACACACTTCCAATATGTGGTCTGTGATTTTTAGAATGAACAATCTATTCTCACCTTCTCTGCTTCTTTCTGTTAGGTAACTTGTTGTTGGATATAGATTATTTTGCCATTAGCCAATCAGAATCACCTTTTGAGATGCCCCCATCTCAAAGCCTGCCTGCTGATCCCTCTCTATATTTCAAGGAGATCTAATCATGTGACTTTGGCACAATGGAGTTGACTTCTAACACGAATGAACAAAATATACTTGATTGTACATAGAATTTAACTCTTGGCATGGGATTGAAAATGATAATACATGATAGCAAAAAGAGGCAACATGATGTAGGGGATGGAGACTAGGCAGTTGGAATTCAAGATATTCCTTTGACACAATGGATTTGTCTTAGGAAAGTCATTTAATCTCAGGCAGTTCTTTAAGACTATGAATTATAGAGCAGTTGCCAGTCAGAACTGATGCATATGAGACAGGACCAGAAAAATACAATCCATCAATCAATAAACACTTATTAAGTTATTACTAGATGTCAGATGCTGTTGTATGGGGTGCAGATATGAAGAAGAAAGTTAAAAGTGAAAGTCCCTGACCTTGAGCAGTTTATAGTCTAACTAGGAGAAACAACATATACAAATATACACAACATAACACAAAAAATAAACAAAAGGTAAAATTAAGGAGTGTGTTAGCAAGAAGAAGTATTTGGAGGTGGTATTTGAGATAAGTTTTGAGGGAAATGAAGATACCAAGAGGGAGAGGGGAGGAGGAAGAACATTCTAGACATGTTGAAGGTCCAAGTCATACCCCACTCAATGAAATTTCTCTTTATTGCCTATAATAAAAAATAAAAATTCTTCTATTTGATTGAAATTCCTTTACAACTTGATCCCAATCGACCTTTCAAATCTTATTATGTATTATTTTTCTTTATAATAGAAGAAGGGGTGCTCCTATGAAAAGATTTGCAGAGGATCTTTAAAGGATGGGGAAATTTCAATGTAAAGGAGAAAGTTTTGAAAGTTTCCAACTCATCCTAGAGAGCTCGTCCTGGAGTTAGGAAGACTCATCTTTCTGACTTCAGACACTTACTAGCTATGTGATTATGGACAAGTCAGTTGTTTGCCTCAGTTTCTTCAGCTGTAACATAAGCTGGAGAAGGAAATAGCAAACCACTCTAGTATCTTTGCAAAGAAAATCCCTGGTATGGTCACAAAGATGACTGAAAAACCAATGAATAACACAAGAAGAACCTTAGAAATGGTGGAAAGTCTGAATAACTTGATTCCTAATGAAGAGGTCATTGAGATAAACTTGCCTCTACTGATCTTAGGCAATCATAACATTTGTCTCTGGTCATTCTACATAAGATTCCCAAAGGGTTCTATGAAATGGAAATTACTGAATTGAAAATGATCACCCTGTGGCAACATAAGGGGCAGCTAGGTGGTATAGTAGATCTGGAATCAGGAAGACTCATCTTCCTGTGTTCAAATATGACCTTAAACACTTCCTAGAACAGTCATTTATTGGTCTGCTCACTTGCTTCAACAATGGATTGGTTCATCCAAATGTGAAACAATGCCAGAGGAGTAATCCCAGGTGAATTACTGGTTTCTCAAAGACTATATCCTACAAAGAGCCAATCCAATTAAACAATTCATTTCTAACACCATGCACCATAGCAAATGAAGACTTTTCAAAGAGAGAAAGAATATTGTGACTCTACAGTTTCAGAATTATGAATTGTCTTGGGAATGTGTTCTCTACATGTGTGCTTCACTACTATTGTAATTCCCCTCTTCTGGACTTTGGGTGTATGTATTTATAGAAAAATAAGCCCTGGTATCAGTGGAAATGCTTTGCAACTCTTCTAGTTATGTCATTTGAATAAATATCTTTGCTGAAAATTGAGTCTGAAGGCTGACAATTTTAAAAAAAGTCCATATGTGGGTGCTCATAAACTAGTGTTTAGGAGGAGTTAAACGAGAATGCTTAAGTATAGCAGCCAACCCTCCTAGAATCCAACTTGATAATGACAGTTATGAATTGAGAGAGTAACCTTGAGGGGGTATTGCGCATACACATAACAAGTCTAACCAAACCGGTCTTACATGACACTGCATCTCTTGTTTCTGTGCTTTTATACTAGTTTTTATACTATCCCATATGAAGATTAGTTGAAAGAACTGGGAAGGTGTTCAACTATGAAAAGAAGATTTAGGAGAAAATGCTAGCTGACTTTAATTTAATTCATGGGAAGATTTGACTTGATTTGCTTAGCTTCAGAAGGCAGAAGAAAGAGTAATGTGCAAAAGTTGCAAAGTCAAATTTTGGTTGATATAAGGAAAAACTTCTCCCAAAGTGAAATTGTCAAAGAGTAGAATGGACTGACTGGCCAGCTAGGGGTAGGGGGAGGAGGGGGAAAGAGCTTCTTTCTATGAAGACATTTAAAAGCAACAATCATTGAATTATATATAAAAATAAATAAGCATGATTAATAAGCATAAATGATCCCCTAGCTACAACAGACTATAGAATTATTGCCTATGTTGTCAACTGTAGTATGTCTATCTTGTTTAACTATTTTTCTTTCTTAATAAAGGGGGTGCTAAATGGGGAGGGGGATTTATTGGTAAGTGCCAGGAATATAAAAACAAACAAAAATATCATTCAAATTTCAAATTTCTTCCCCTAGCAAAACAAAATAAATGATCTCCAGGTTGTGATTTTTCTGAAAATAATTTTTTTTCCCTATTGAGTCTTGGAATCAAGTCCATTTGGCAATTCTTCCTATCATTTGATGCTTAGTTAAGGAACACATTTGTTGGTAATGAAACAGATGTCCTTTTCTGGGCTTCTTTGATATCTTTAATTTCTAGGGAAAGTTCCTTCCTCTGAAGGGAGATAATACAATTTCATAAATCTAAAGAAGCAAGACCACTTATTTTTCCAAGTAGGGCTTTTAATAGTTTAAAAAAGCACATTAAAATAACTCAAATCAAACAATTTCCCTCAGTGTGGTTTACACTGAAGAATGTGTTATATCTTTTCTTTATATTCAGAAAAAGTAAGGAAAAAAATGACATTTTCTAATAATTTATCTTTGCAATACCTGTGTATCTTAATGATTCTAGTGATCCAAACCTTGCAAAGTACCACTTTCTTGGATATGATGTGTGTGATCATATAAACTATATAGTTGGAAAACCATAGTCAGGAGCCAAGATGGCAGTGTGAAGCTAACATGCTCCCAGAGTTTTTCCCTACCAAAGATAAATGAAGCCTCTAGATCCCACCAAGGAAAAGAGAAGATTCATGGAAAGATAAACCAAAACTGTTTTGGCTGCATCCCATAAATTTTGGTATGATGCCTCATTATTATCATTTTTTCTTGGATGTAATTATTGATTATTTCTATTATTTGCTTCTATTTCTATTATTTGATCTACCCATTATTTAAGATAAAGTTATTTAATTTCCAATTAGCTCTTGGTTTGTCTTTCCATGACCCTTTATTACGTGCAATTATTATTGCATCATTATCTAAGAAGTGTGTTTTTATTAATTCTGCCTTTCTGCATTTGATTATAAGGTTTAGTGCCCTAATACATGACCAGTTTTGGTGTAGGTGCCACGTACTGCCTTATTAAGTTTAATCCAGAGGTAGATCATATCTAAGTGTTCTAAGATTTCATTCACCTTCTTTACTTCCTTCTGAGAGAGGGAGATTGAGGTCTCCCATTTTTAAAGTTTTGCTGTCTATGGCTCCTTGTAATTCACTCAGTTTTTCTGCTAGGAATTTGGATAGTATACCACTAGGTGCATACATGTTTAGTAATGGTATAACTTCATTACCAATGGTGCCCTTTAAGAAGATGTAGTTTCCTTCCTTATCCCTTTTAATGAGATTGAGTTTTGCTTTTACTTTATCTGAGATTCGGATCCTTATCCCAGATTTTTTTGCTTCAGCTGAGGCACAATATATTGTGCTCCAGCCTTTTACCTTTACTCTGTGTGTATCTTTCTGCTTCAAATGTGTTTCTTGTAAACAACTTATTGTAGGATTCTGGTTTTTAATTCATTCTGCTGTCTGCTTCCATTTTATCAGACAGTTCATCCCATTCATGTTTACAGTTAAGATTACTAATTCTGTATTTCCCTCTATGCTATCTTTCTTCATTTATATTTTTGTCTTTCTTTTTCTCTTATTCCTCCTCACCAAAATGTAACTCCCTTTCACCTTTTATTTTTAAAAATTTTTTCAGTTTATTTTCACTTAAACTTTTGTCTTCCCTTTTATCAGTCCCTTCTTCCCTTATTTTTCCCTTTCCCAGTCTCTGCCCCCCCCCACCTGCCTCCCTGTAGATTAAGGTGGATTTTTTAAAAAAAATTTTAATTAAAAATTTTATTTATTTTGAGTTTTACAACCCCCCCCCCCCCCCATTTTACTTCCCTTGCCCCATCCCCACAGAAAGCAATTTGTCAGTCTTTACATTGCTTCCATGTTATACATTGATCCAAATTGAGTGTGATGAGAGAGAAATCATATACTTAGGGAAGAAACACAAAGTATAAGAGAAAGGAAGATCAGACAATAAGATAGCAGTTTTTTTTCCCTAAATTAAAGGGAATAGTCCTTGAACTTTGTTCAAACTCCACAGTTCTTTATCTGGATACCAATGGTATTCTCCATTGTAGACAGCCCCAAATTGTCCCTGATTGTTGCACTGATGAAATAGGCATGTCCATCAAGGTTAATCATCACTCCCATATTGCCGTTAGTGTGTACAGTGTTTTTCTGGTTCTGCTCATGTCACTCAGTATCAGTTCATGTAAATCCCTCCAGGCTTCCCTGGTTGGTTTCTAATAGAACAATAGTCTTCCATGACATACATATACCACAGTTTGCTAAGCCATTCCACAACTGAAGGACATTTACTTGATTTCCAATTCTTTGCCACCACAAATGGGGCTGCTATGAATATTTTTTGTACAAGTGATATTTTTACCCTTTTTTTTTTATCATCTCTTCAGGGTATAGACCCACTAGTGGTATTGCTGGATCAAAGGGTATGCACATTTTTGTTGCCTTTTGGGTGTAGTTCCAAATTTCTCTCCATAAAGGTTGAATGAATTCCCAGCTCCACCAACAATGTAACAGTGTTAGGGTAGATTTTTAACCCAAGTGGCAATGTTTCTTATTTCCTCTCTGGGCTAAATTATTGAAAAGAATTTACTCAGCATTCACATTCCCTTCTTCTTTCCCTTTAAAACTATACATATTTGTGTCTCTTCCTTTGGTGTTATTTATCACTCTAGAACTATTAATCAGGTATCATCAATCACATTTTGATTATTTGCTTTCTTGATAAGTTCATATTGATATCAAGGTATCATCACAGATTGCTTGATTGCTTGATAAGCAGCATTGATTCAAATTGCATCAAATTATAATTATAATCATTTTTTACCTGACCCCCTTTTAAAGTATCTTTCAACTACACATAATCCTCCTCATGAGCCAAATCATCATCCAAAGCCATATCATTTCTTGAACTATTCGTGTTCCTCCCCCCAGGCCTATTTTCTCTTATACATTATCCCCCTCCTCCTTCCCCACCTAGGGCCAGGGTTCTTAATTCCTCATTAAGTGAAGCAAGGTCTATTTTCTTTCATACTTTACCTCCTCCCCTCCCCTCCCCCATCCAAGGTACTTAACCCCTTGTTAAGTGAAGCACTGGTTAAGTCAAACCCTGATTTAATTAATTGCAAGAATTTTGAAGATCTCACCTGAGAACTTACCAATGACAGGAGACACTGACTCAGGACCATGCTGCTTATGATGCCATCATTAGACAAGATGCTAAGCTTTTGTCAGCACAATAGAATTAAAGTGGGTCAATGGATAATGAGACACAGTTTAAAGGTAACACCCCTGCTTTTCTTCAGGGCTTTTTGTCTCAAACATAGTGATGTCATCTTGGACCTCTTCAATGGAGGGATAAGACCCAATTATACCCATATCCTTTAGGTTCATTCTCTTCAATTATATTCTATCCTTTAATTATACTAAGAGAAGTAAAGTTCTAAAGAAGTAGAAGTGTTATATTTTCCCTTTTAGGGTTCTATACAATTTGATGGTCTTGATTAGAATTGTTTTGTTTTTTCCTTCCCCTTTTCATTTGCCTTTTTTATGCAACTTTTGAGTCCTGTGTTTGGCAATTAAATTTTTTACTCAGTTCTGGTCTTTGTCTCAGGAAATTCTGGAAGTCCCTTATTTCACTGAATGTCCATCTTTTCCCCTGATAGTACATGTTGAATTTTGCAGTGTAGTACCTTCTGAGTTGTAATCCCAGATTCTTTGCTCTCTGATATATGCTATTCTAGGTCTTCAGATCCTTCAGTGTTGAGGCTGATAGTTCCTGTGTGAGTCTGATTGTGTTTCTTTTGTATTTGAATTGTTTTCTTTTTACTGCTTGCAATATTCTCTCCTTTATTTGAGAATTCTGGAATTTAGCTATTACAGCCCTTGGAGTTTTTATTCTGGGGTCTCTTTCTGGATGGGTTCTGTGGATTCTTTCAATGGTTATTTTGTTATCTTGTTCTAGTATATTTGGACAGTTGCCCCTTATAATTTTCTGCATGATGTTTTACAGGTTCTTCTTTTCATCCAGGCTTTCTAGTAGTCTGATGATTCATAGATTGTCTCTCCTGGATCTATTTTCCAGGTCATTCATTTTCTCTCAGAGGTACTTTACATTTTTCTTCAATTTTTTAGCATTTTTATCTTGTTTGATGGAATCTTGTAGTCTTGTAGATTCAATGGTTTCTATTTGAACAATTCTAATTTTTAGGGTTTTTGTTTTCTTCAATTAGCTTTTGTGTTTCCTTTTCCAGTTGATTATTTTTACTTTTAACAGAGTTGATTTCTTTGGTCAACTTTTCATAATTTTCCTGTATGACTTTTATTTCTTTTTTTCCATCTTTCTTCTTCCTCTCTTCTTTGGTTTTTAAATTCTTTTTTTAAGCTCTTCAAAATTTCATATCTCTAAATGCTTATATGAATAAAATAGAGAAAGAGGAAATCAATGAATTGGGTATGCAACTAAAAAAGCTAGAAAAAGAACAAACTAAAGATCTTCAATTAAATACCAAATTAGAAATTCTGAAAATCAAGAGAGAGAGATATTAATAAAATTGAAAGTAAGAAAACAATGGATCTCATAAATAAAACTAAGAGTTGGTTTTATGCAAAAGCCACTACAATAGACAAAACTTTGATTAATCTGATTTAAAAAAGAAGATAACCAAATTACCAATATCAAAAATGAAAAGGGTAAACTAACCATCAATGAGGAGGAAATTAAAGAGATAATTTGGAATTGCTTTGCTGAACAATAAATTGTATAAACTGAATGAAATGGATGGATATTTACAAAAATACAAACTGCCCAGATTAACAGAAGAGGAAATAAATTACTTAAATAATATCATTACAGAGAAAGAAAGAAATTGAAGAAACCATCAATAAACTCCCTAAGAAATAGTCTCCAGGTTCAGATGGATTTACAAGTGAATTCTACCAAACATCTAAGGAATAATTATCTTATTCTACATAAATTATTCAAAAAAGTGAGGAAGGAGTTCTGCCAAATTCCTTTTATGACAGTAACATTGTGCTGATACCTAAACCAGGAAGAACCAAAACAGACAAAGAAAATTATAGACCAATCTCCCCAATGAATATTGATGCAAAAATCTTAAATAAAATTTTAATAATGAGACCACAGCAAGTTATTATTAGGATAATACAGCATGATCATGTAGGATTTATATCAGGTAAGCAGGGATGGTTCAATTTTAGGAAAACACAACATAATTAAACAAATCAGTAGCAAAACCAACAGAAATCCTATGATTATCTCAATAGATGCTGAAAATAACTGATAAAATATGACATCCATTCCTAATAAAAACCATTAGAAAGTTTAGGAATAAATGGAATTTTTCCTTAAAGTAATAAATAGTATCTATCTAAAACCCATAACAAATATTATATGCAATGGGAATAAACTCAGAATAAAATCAGGGGTGAAATAAGGATGCCTACTATCACCATCACTATTCAATATAGTATTAGAAATGCTAACTGCAACAATAAGACAAGAAGAAAAAGAAATCAAGGGAATCAGAATTGGTAATGAGTAAACAAAATTTTCACTCTTTGCAGATGATATGATGGTATACTTAGAGAACTTGAGAAAATCATCTAAAAATCTCTGAAAAAATTAAAAAATTCAGCAAAGTAGTAGGATATAAAATAAACCTACATAAATCACAAGCATTTTTCATATATGAACAAACAAGAGTATAGAGAGACCCACCAACATTCTATTGCCATAGTCCAATCATAAGGTGATAATAGTGTCACCAAGATGGTGGGAGTATCAGAGGAGAAAAGGGAGTATATTTATGAATAACTGAGATGAGATGGAGAAAAAGGTCATGGGGAGTGATTAGGTTGATGAACTGAGTGGTTAGAGTCAATATGTATGTTGAAGTTTGCTACAATGAGGTCAGGAGATGGGGAAAGGAGAAAATTGAAAGCTAGTCATTGAACTTGTTGAGGAAGGCAGGAGAGTGACCTAGATAGAGTATTAGACAGCAATTAATAGGATTTTGACTGGGTGGTAGCTATAGATTGCATCACCCTCAAAAGAGAAGATACTGTGTAATGGATGGCAGTGGGGAATGAACAAGGAATATTCTCTCTTCCCTGCCTTATCCAGTGAGTTGAAGGGAATGAGTGAAAATATAGCCAGTACTGGAAAGGGTAGGTGGAATGGAAGAACCATTCCTTATCAGGTTTGGTCTCTTTGCCCTGGAGGTTCTCAACATTAAGGAAGGAGGGAGTTCAGGCTGGCTCATGTAGTAGGTGGTTGAAGTTGCCTTGTTATAATGCAAATAAAAGTCTCCCCAGCTGACCCCTAGCAGCCTGAGACTGGAGATTAGACAGATCCAGCAGGAGACAGAAGTCTCTATTACTGAGAAAGTTACCTTGGTACAGATGAAAGTCCGGCTGGGTTCCTTTCCTTAGAGGAAGATGGAAGGCCTGCTGTCAAATGGAGGTTGCTCTTCTTCTCCTGCCATAAAAATGTCTAGAATTTCTTCACTACACTATGCTTTATGAATGTTTTGAAACAGGAAGGGGCCCAAACTTAAAGATTATACATGTGTTTGTCCCTCAAGCAGCTACATCTTCCAAACAGGTTCAATGCAATCTCTTCTGCTTCTCTGCTATTCTATCTGTATGTATGTGTATGAGTATATAAACGAGTATACATGAATATATATGCATTTCATATGCATATTTTATATGCTTGTTTTTGCAAAATCATTAAATATGACACATTTCATGAAATTAGTAATCTTAAGTTGGGAGAGAATCTTGTTCCAATTATACATTTTAGAAATGCAAAAATTGGAACCTTGAGAGAGGTTAAATATAAACACAAGCTCACAATGTTAGATGAAAATCACTTTCTGACACAATACTAAAAATATTACTCAAGGCAGCTAGGTGGCACAGTGGATAGAGCACCAGCCCTGGAGTCAGGAGTACCTGAGTTCAAATCTGACCTCAGACACTTAATAATTACCTAGCTGTGTGGCCTTGGGCAAGCCACTTAACCCCATTGCCTTGAAAAATAAAAAAAATAAAACAACTAAAAAAATATTGCTCAAAATAAGCAACTAAAAATCATGGAAGGAAAGAGCCACTGACTGTTCATGTTCTCTTGACTCATAGACTCTCCCCACAATAACAGAGACAATGGGCAAAGTTTTTGTAGTTTGACTTTAATTTCTTTCTGAGAGCTTGAAAATGCCCCAGCATTTCTATATTTATTTTTAAGGTAATTTCCCTTCTGTGTTTCTGTTCTCCATTTTTTTCCCTTTGATTTGCTTTTACTTTTCTAATGTTATTGCTTGGTGAGAGCTATAAAGGTTTTTGGTATTTTTCAACAGGAGGAGTCATTATAAGTTCTAAAAACTGAAACAAGCTTCTGAGAAGATACTGGAGTGGAAAGAAACTAAGAGTCAGCTCTGCTTTAATTTCCTTGAAGAAAAGAATGGAAAAAATAAAAAATATATTATGTGGAGAAGAAATGAATTACTATAACTGCTATTGCATTTACAATGTCCTATGGTCCTGGAGTTCTTCCTCTAATAGTAGTTCATTACCTGCTTTTATCGCCCAAGTAAGGGTGAAACTCATCTTTCTTCCTGAGAGGGCTGAGGAATAATAAGTTACTGAGGCCTTTCCCTAGTTAAATAGAGAGGGTTGCCATTAGCAGTGGAGGTTGCCTGTTTTTCCAGCCTCCCACTGTTTCTCTCCGTACAGTTCACAGGAGGGAAAGCATCATATGATCCAGTATGAAGCTGAAATGGAGCTCGAATCATGACCAATATACTCTTACCTGAAATCTTATTGATAGAGGGATCACAGACAGATTAAATCTGGGATATCTCCCTGATCATGCTTTCAGAAAAAACTCAGAATTTCCTGCTTCTTCAACCCATGGAAGGAAACCCAACTTCTCTTCTAATTTTCTAAGAAAAGTTGGGAGGGTCCCCCAAATGAATGGATGGAATCTCTACTCTAGATCTTAGTTACCAAGGTTTCCCTAACATCTGCTGCTGCCCAAAGAGGAGGGGGGATTTCCTTCCCCCCCAAACCCCTGAGGTTCCAAACCCTCCTCCTCCCTTGTTCTCTTGCAGAAAACAAACAAAATTTCCTTGTCCCTATCTCCCCTAAAAGTATGTATGGGAGACATCACGATTCTACTGAGAATAGAGGGGATTTCCTCCACCACTCCTAAAGCCTTAAGGATTCCACACCCCAGTAAACCAATTAAAAAAGGGGGATTTTTCTCTTCTTTCAGAAATCTTAAACTAAAGCTTTGGGAAATACTAGCATTCTCTCAGCAACCTGCCCTAAAGCAACATTAATTCCAACTCAAGTTAAGGTCCAAGGAAGTCAGCTTGGCTGCTCTACCATTAGCACACCTGAAAAAGAAAAAAAAATGAGTATTAGAAATGGTGACTCTAAAAAAGAAATTCTAAAACACAAAAGATTCACAGGAATACAAGTTGAATTAAAGAAGGAATGATGAAAGAAATGCCCAAGCTTAAATGGATAAAACAAAGAGAAGTAAATAAACATTCTAATTTAGTAAAAAAAAATGATCACACAATGAAATGCAAGGACAGATAAAGGGTAATTTAGGGAAATTGGGAATTAATACAAGAATGGAAAGTATAAATGTAAAATAAATAATATGAATCAAAAATCAATAGATAATAAAATTTAAGAAAAAAGCCAGGAATAGAACTCAAATATGTAGGAGATTATGTGAAATATCAAGATAATAGCATTTCCTTCCCTCAAATCATAGTTATCCCAAAGCAAACAAACACTCCTCCCTCCCAAATTCTCCATAATAGAAAAGTCTCATTGAAGAACTTTAGAAGTAGGAACTCCCAAATAACTTTCCTCACTGGAGAAACTTCCTGCCAGAAGCAGTCTATGACCTAGCAAAGGGGAATAGAATTTGAATCTCAGCAGTGACAGTGCTCACAGCAGCTGCTGCATTACTGCTCCAGCATAAGGAAAGTAGCCTATGCCCTCAGACCTTGGCATAAGGGGCATCTTGGACCCTAGTGGCAGCAAACAGTGGATCCAGTGGTAGTTTGAATGGACAGAAGCACAGACCCCAGGACAGTGGACACTGTCATGAACAGAGGCAAAACTACCTTAGTATCAATGGCCTTGACCTTTGATGAGTCAGTCAATTAGTTAAGCATTTTTTAATACTTTCAGTATATAATGTGCTATGTGATTCAGTATCAAGATATGCAACATTATGGCCTCTGACTTCTAGAAACCCATATTCTAATGAGGTAAATACCTGCAAGAGATATATATAAATATCTTGGGGGGTGGGTAAAAATGGAACTGAGGAGGGATAACATTTGAAGAATAGAAAGGAGGAAGTAGGAAGATTATTCCTAGAGGTAATAGGAGGACACTGGAGTTTCTTGAGTGAGGGAAGGTATTTGGTAAAGTCTGCACTCTAGGAAAATAACTTTGGCTGTTAAGTGGAAGAGGAATTGGAGTGGGAAGAGACAAGAAGTAGAGAGGAAGGTTTGTGCAATAATCCAAATCTGAGCTACTAAGATCCTGTAGCAGGGAGGTAGCTATGTGAGTAGCTTAGACTTTTCACCAGATTGGATATGTGGGGTGAATGCAAATGAGAAATGGAGAAGGATACCAAGGTTGTGATCTTAGGTGACTGTGAGGATGGTGATGACAATACTGATAGTAATGAAGAAGTTTTGAAGAGAGGAGGTTTTGGGAAAGAAGCTAATGAGTTATGTTTGAGTTTGACACTTTGAGTTGGAGATGTAAGAATGGAGCTCAGGAGAGAGTAAGAATTTGATAAAAGACCTGAGAAGCAACTTCATAGGGGGAATAACTGAACCTATGGGAGGTAAAGAGGTCCCAAGAGAAGCTTTATTTATAGGTATTTATCAGTATTTATCAGATATTGTATATTAAGTGTTCTTAACCTTTTTATGAGTTATAAACTCCTTTGACTTTCTGGTGATATTGATGGATTCTTTTTCCTGAATAATCAGAATTAAAAAACAACATAAAATACAGAGACCTACAAAGGAAGTCAAATACATTGAAATGCATTTATTTATCTATGTATCTATCATCTATCTATCTACCTATCTATTTATCTATCTATCTATCTATCTGTCTACCTATCTATTTGTCTTTCTGTCTATTTTTTTCCTTTTTAACAAATCAAGTTCCTATATCCCAGGTTAGAAGGCCTAGTACACAACTTGGAGAGATACCAATGTTATTGGTCATAACTTGAAAGAAGATCTAGCAAAGGATATTGAGAAGGAGCAATTAGACAAACAGATGAACCAGGAGAGAAGAATGTCTTAAAAACCTAGACAGAAGAGGGTTACAAGGAAGAAGAAGAAGGTTATCAGTGGTGTCAAAGTTTGCTGAGAATTACTAAGGATGAGGACTGAGCAAAGGTAACCAGATTTAGTAATTAAAAGATCATTGATAACTTTGGAGACAGTTTCATTTGAATGATGAGTTCAGAAGCTATATGGTTTAAATGAAAGTGCTGTATAGTTGAATAGGTGGAAGGGAATAAGGAATATTCTAGATAGTCAGGGGCCAAATTTTGAAGGGTTTTAAAGTCACACAGGATTTTATACTTGATTCTGAAGATAAAAGGAAGTCATTGAAGTTTATTGAGTAGGAGAGTTACACAGTCAGATGTGCTTTTGAATCTCTGTAGGATCTTCCATATTCATTGTAGCCTTGATGTTCTTGGCATTGCTTTTGTTAATTGTGGCCTCATTATAGCAGGAGATCTGCTGTGACTGTAAAGATTTGGTATCACCTCATGCTCTGGAGTGGACCTTAATCAGGGCAGTCCCCTGGGTAGTTTAAATTCAATGAAATGAGAGGTTTGGATTAAATGACCTACAAAATCCCTTCCAACTCTAAATCTGTGAGCTTTTGCTGACTGAGAAGTTAATGGGCAATGAGAAGGCAGAGGCAATGAGTGTAGATTCCACCCCCCCCCCCCCCCCAGGAATTCGTCAGTCACATAGCCTTGGTTTTTTCACCATTAAGTTGAAGGTTCGGATTATATTACCCCTAAAGTCCCTTCTAGTTCTAAATCCTTAATCACCCAAGATTCTACAATCTTATATTTCGAATCAAATATTTAACTTTTCATTTGCCCATGAAAACAAACATTTTTATATGTTCAATAAAGGCTGTTAGTTCACCTGTTAATAACTTCTCTTAATGTCTCCCTCTGAAAAATGATGACAAAGATAGTAATATTAATAATAATAATTTTATATATGTGTGTACATCTATAGACATGTATGCATATCTAAATGTGTGTGCTTCCTGTTATAAATGGGGGATGGAAAGGACTTTGTAAAACTTACAGTGTTATAGAAATTCTTTCTTGCTCTGGCCAGTCTCTAGAACATGACTAGTTTTGAATTGTAAATAGTATTTATCCATGTTAACTCCAATAAATATGGGACAAAAATATGAAGGAGATAGTTATGATAATGATAGGCAACATTTATGAACATTTTTTAAAGAACAATAACTAGCATTTGCAGCAATTTATGATTTTTTTTTAGGTTTTTGAAAGGCAAACGGGGTTAAGTGGTTTGCCCAAGGCCACACAGCTAGGTAATTATTAAGTATCTGAGATTGGATTTGAATCCAGGTACTCCTAATTATTAAGTGTCTGAGACCGGATTTGAACCCAGGTACTCCTGACTCCAGGGCCGGTGCTTTATCCACTATGCCACCTAGCTGCCCCACAATTTATGATTTATAAAGCAATTTACAATTATTTGAGGATCATTTGATTCTTACTACAACCTTGGAATGTAATTGCTCTTATTATCCCCATTTTACAGAGGTGGAATGAGGCAGACCAAGGTTGAGTGACTTGGTAAGGATCACAAAGCTAGAATGTGTTTCTCACTTGTATTTTGAAATACAAGTATTACTATCCTGATTTTAAAGATGAGAAATTTTAGAATAAAAAAATTCATGTGGTTTGCCGAAGGTCAGAGCTGAGATTTGAATCTAGGTCTTTTGATTGAGCTTTCAAATATACCATGCTGTCTTTGGCTTTAGGCTATCCTAAATTAGGCAAAATAAAGATAATTTAGAAAAAACAGAACTGTGAAAAATATTGGGAATCTAATCAATAGTTTTTTCTATTGGTCATTATAATTATAAAGTGGGAAGTTTAATTATTTAATAGTACTCAATAAATATTTATTAATCATCAACATGAGTTAGGACTATTGATAATCACATTTTTATTATTTATAAGAGCAATATGTAAATAAAATACCAATGTGGGCAAATTAATTTTATGACATTGTAAATGAGATTTGTAATTATAGATGTTTTTAGATCTTACTCTAGTCACATTATATTGTAATTTTGACAGGGATAACTTTCAGAGAAGACTCCACAATTTGCCAGAGTCAAACAACCCCAAGGGAGCAATTACTTCTTAAGAATTTTGATTCATGCCAAGTGACATCATGAACGAAGCTTCTAATTTTTTTTATTGTCAAAGGGCCTCTTTCCTCTGTCCCCAGAGATTTTCTCGAAGCAAGGGAAGTTACATAACTGACCCAATCCAATATATTCTTTCAAGTATAGCCAATAAGCAATTCTTTGGGGGCTCTCTTCTTTCTTTTCCCATTGCTTACCTTTTGTTTATTTCCTTAGATATTAATTTTTTTTGAGAAGGTGGAAATGAGACAAGAAAGGAAGACTGAAATTAAATCCGTCTGAGTCGTCTCATCAGCAGAGACAGTGAAGGCTAAAATAAATTTGAGAAATGACATATGGGTTTCATTTATGCATGATTTTCTTGGCTCTGATTACAACAGACAATGGAGATTTGACTAGCATCTGTGTTATGCATTTCAGGATCTGAATTAGGTCAACACAATAGGAAAGGCAGTGTGGTACAGTGGAAAGAGTAGAAATACTGCTTATTTGACTTTGGACAAATAACTAAAATTTTCTTAGCTTCATTGTCCTTCAATGAGGAGGTTGGTGAGGGGGTTGGAGAAGATGTTATCTAAAGTTCTTTCCAGCTCAAAAACCTCTTTTGAGGATTTTCTTTTTTAATTAATGATAGGTTGGTATTGTAAACATGATGAAGTGGAAATGTTTCAGATTTGTGAAGAAAGGATGTGGTTCTGACTTACTATCAGTGAGTTACTTAATGTTTTTGGGACACAGTGTCCTCATCTGAAAAAAATGAACTTTCTTAGACTAGTTGACATCTAAAGTCACTTTCATATTTCAATTCTGTAGAGTTCAATTAAGACCTTTTCTGTGGGGGAAAGGGGCAGTAATTTAAATCATTTAGTCCCTCTTAATTTCTTCCTCAGTAAAATGGGAATAATCACAATATACTTCCTGACTTAAATTTTTAAAAAAGGGATTTGTAAACCTTAAATGCTAAAGGCACTTAACGATTATTATTCTGAGTCTTATGGATCAATCTATCTTATTTTATTGGGAATCTTATGTTCCTAAGTATAATTTTGCATAGTGGAAGTTTTTCAAAGCAGAAATTAATAAAAGTCCCAACCTAGTCTCCTGGGATGTGAAAAACTTTGCTTTCCCTTGTGTTTATGTTATTCTCAAGATGTTCAGTGAAAGATGGTTGACTTTCTCAACAGTGGAATCAGTTGGAACAATTTGAAGAATGTGGGAAGTTTCATTATTTAATAGAATTCAAATTCCTTGAGAGCAGGGATTGTTTTGTTTTTGTCTTTCCATCTACAGTGCCAAGTGATGGTTCAAGTAGGCATTCAATAAATGCTAGTTAAAAATGCATTTTGCTTGAATTCAGTACCATGGAAGGTGTTGAAAATGCTAAAGAACAAACTGTTGTATTCTCTCTCTCTTTCTCTCTCTCTCTCTCTCTCTCTCTCTCTCTCGGGCACTTTAACTACATTAAATCAACAGTAAGAGTTTTATTCCAGGATTGCACAACTATTTTTTGTTTCCTTAATGATTTAACTTTTCAATGCAAATTCATGGTTTGCTGAGCCTGTCAAATGACATCCAATTCCCTCTAAATCTACTTAGTTGTTGCAACTGCTTGTTGTGGGGTGAAGGGAGTGGAGGAGGGAGTTACTATTTGTCTTGCAGTTAGGTTTTAATAATCTGAGTCTCCATTTATCTCATTGTTTACTTATTACCAATATTCTCATAAATTCACAGTACTCAAATTTGTCTTTCTTGAAGACTGCCAAACAGGACCCCTGACAACTGGATTCTGGCTTTGGGTGGTGTTGGAGACGGCTATGGAGGCAGTGGTGTGGCTCTAAGCCAGGGATCCTCTGCTCCAGACCCTCAGACTGCGGGAGGGAAAGGGCAGGCACTGGAGCCACTTGTATTTCTAGGTAGAGAGTCCCAGTGGGGCTGGGGCCACTTGGAACTCTCAGAGGGGAGGAGAAAGTCTGTGGAAATGTGGAACTCTGTTTACAGGGAGAACTATCTGCAGCTGTCTCCCGATAAGATTGTGCACAATTATGTTTTTAAGTGTTGTTCTTTATTAATTATGTGGATGAATCAATTCAAATTAATTTTGATATAATTTAATTAAAAAAAGACAACTAATAGATAAACTCTGAGATGAAAATAGGAATCAGAAGTTATTTGACAAGCTGAACAATAGACTGATTAATTTACATAATGGAAGTTTTTCAAATCAGAAATTAAAGTCTTGGGATGATGAAAATTTTTGTTGTTTCTATGATAATTCTCAAAATATTCAATGGAAGATGGTTGGGTTACTCAACATTGGGATCAGTTGGAAAAACTTGAAGAATGTAGTAAGTTTTGTAGTTTAATAGAATTCAAATTCCTTGAACATAGGAATGGTCTTGTTTTTGTCTTTCTATCTTCAGTGCCTAATGTAATGACTGGTATATAGTAGGCATTTAATAATTACTTGTTGACCTGGCTTGAATTCAGTACCATGGAAGGTATTGATAATCCTAATGAGCAATCAGTTTTCTTCTTTTTTAATGGACACTTTAACTCCATTCAGCTAACAATAAGAGTTTTGTTCATGAAATTTCTCACATTGGGAATTTTCTGAATCAATGAAATCATAGGACTAGTACTACTACTACTTCTACTACTACTAATAATAATGAGGATGAGGATGGCAGTGATGATAAAAATAATAGAACTTGACCTTTACATATTACATTAGGATTTGCAGTATACTTTATATGCATATAGGTGCATGCAAAGGAATCTCATAATAACAGATAATAAGGGCCATATTTATATTGCTTTAAGTTGACAATGAACTTTCCTAATATCTTCCCTGTGGGGTTAATTGCAAGTATTATTAAACCCATTTTAAAATATTTTATTTATTATTAAACATATTTTTTTTTCTGAGATGACTTTGGTATAACATGATTTGCTTTGAACTTTATTCAAGAACATTTAATTGATTTGATTACAAGACTATCTTATCTTATAGTGGCCCCTAAAGACAGTGTTAGAGTCAGTGAAGTGCCAATATACTCATTATTATCCTTCTTGCTTAGTCTAAATTGAATAATGGTGAATGCTTGCTATAGGGAAGGTAGAAGCTGGAGGATTGGTTGAGTTTGAGATTTCTGAGTTACAATATGGCCTATTTTGCATTCACACCAAGTCCAGTATCAATCTGCTCAGGTCAGAAATGGAGTAGGTTAAACTTTTTTCTGTGGCAACCACACAAATGAGTTGTAAGTGGCTGTTGCAATTCCAATCTGGGGAGACTTTAATCTTTAAAAAAATAAAAAATAAGAAAGCAAGCAAGAAAGAAATTTCTAGATGAAGGAAAGAAGACAAAATAAAATATAAATGAAGTTTATTATGAAATTTTAAAAACTATCAGTAGCATCTGCACATAATTATCTGCCAGTGAAACTGAGAATTTAAAGGAAATAATTATCCATAAAAATGTTACATAAAAATGTCAACTCAATAACCCAAGAAATTGAGAATTTAATCAGCCCAATCTCAAGAAGCAAAAATTAAGATAGTTATAAAATTGTAATATCATTTCAAGAATTAGTTCATTATAAGCCTGGGGACTAAGGGTCCTTTGTGACTTTAAGGATTTATTTTAGAGGAAAAACTGAGTACCATTAAAGTCACACTGACCTACTAGTTAAGCAAATTTCTAACATTTAGGTAGAGGTTTGAGTATTTACTTTAGTTTATATTTATTGTTACCTCTAGTTAACCCCTAGATGCTTTGTGATTGAGGGAAATTCAAATTACTGTAGCCATTAGATAATGAAGAAGTAGATAATTTTGTGTCTGGATAGATGGGTAGCAGGTGGGTAAGCTGGCGAAAGGGCAGAACTTTTCTTAGGATTTTCTTCAGTATTTGAGTAGCTTGGTACCGTGTTTGGCATTGTGTTGAGTTATCTCTTAGATACCCTTATGATCAATGAATCTTCTATCAGAATTTACCTTCTTTGCCAGAGCTCAGTACCTTTTATCTATCATTTTGTGGGTTGAACTTAGGCTATAAATTATTTACAGGTCACCTCTTTAGATATTATTCTGACATCTCTACTTCCAGAACCATGGAATATTTTCTAGTTTTGAGATAGTTCCTTTCTATTATACAAATTTCACAGGATATGACTTTTATTAAAATTATACCAACTCAGGTCATACTTAGTTCTGATGGATTCAATCAGGAAATGTGGTGATATGAATACAACTCTGGGCCCAGAATCAGGAAGATCTGAGTTCAAGAGCTTTTTCTAGATACTTACCAACCCTGAACAAGTCACTTAGCTTCTGTTTGCCTCAATTTTCTCAATTGTGAAGTTGGGATAATAAGGACATCTACCTTCCTGAGTACTGTGAGGATCAAAGGAGAGAATATTTATAAAGTGTTTAGCAAAGTGTCTGGTACATGATTGTTGCTTGTCCTTTATTCTTGAAGAAGACCATGGCACCAGGGAAGTCATGTCATGGACATGTGTGTGAATTGAATATGAGTGAGGGGGTGCTATGATAAATCACTACCCTCACTTTCTTCTCTGAAGCCATCTGGGTCTAGTGGTCAGATATAGACCAAGATGACTGGAGGTGGTCCTGGTTGCAAGGCATTCAGAGTTAAGTGACTTGCCCAAATCTGATGTTGGAGTTGAACTTGGGTCCACCTAATTCCTGGGCTGGGGCTCTATCCATTGTATCACCTGGGTCATGTAATAGATGCTTAATAAGTACTTATTCCCTTATTCCCTTCCTGTTCCTTTCTCCTTTTTACCTAACAAAGGTAATTTGTTTTTAAGTTGGATGGGATAATAATTGGAGACCCACTTTTTTTCCTTGCTTCTTTTTTTTTTTTGCAAGGCAGTGAGATTAAGTGACTTGCCCAAAGTCACACAACTAGGTAATTATTAAGTGTCTGAGGCTGTATTTGAACTCAGATCCTCCTGATTCTAGGGCCAGTGTTCTATCCACTGTGCCACCTAGCTGCCTGGAGACCTACTTTTATAGATTTAAAAGGACCTAACTGGTGACCTGCCTCATCAAGGTCAATCTCCCTTTTCCATCTCCTCTAGAAGATTGGTTCCCCAATCATCTCAAAACCACCTCAATATCTTTCTATTTACTACCTCTTCCCCCAATCTTCAATATTTTCCCAGCTACTAGGTCCTTCCTTGGTACCAACAATTATGCCCAAGACATCTTTTAAAAAGTCTGAATTTTATCTACTTTCAAACTATCATCCTATCTTTTCTTGCACAGCCAAACTCTTAGGAAAAAATTGTTCACAAATTTTTCTCCCCAATCATTTCCTAAACTCTTTATAATGTGTTTTACAAAACTTCTGCAAAGTTGTTAATGACTTCTTTTAAAAACAAATTTTATTTTTCTAATCAGTGAATATTTACTCTTTCTATCTTGCATCTCCCCTTTCCATTGATAAAGAATGGAAAGCAAAACCCTTGTTATAAGTATATATAGCCAAGCAAAAGTAATTCCTGCATTGTTTATGTCCAAAAAAATTCATTCTACACTCTGAGTCCATTGACTCTCTTATCAGGAGTTGGATAGAAAAAATTCTTCAAGGATCATGGTTGGTTATTGCATTGATCAATGTTCCTAATTATTTGAAGATTATTCTTTATAATATTGTTATCATATAAAATTTCCTCCTTATTTCACTCATACAAGTCTTTCCAGGTTTCTCTGAAACTATTCCCTATATAATTTTCAATAGCATAATATTATTCTATTATATTCATGGACTATAACTTGTTTAGCCACTCCCTAACTCTTGGGCACCAACTTTAGCTACTAATTCTTTGCCATCACAAAAATAGCTACTATGAATATATTTGTGTGTTCTTTTAAAATTTTTTTGCTTTTTTGCAAGGTGATGGAGTGGAGTGACTTGCCCAAGGTCACACAGGTAATTATTAAGCACCTGAGGTTGGATTTGAACTCAGATCCTCTTGACTTCAGGACTGGTGCTTTAACGACTTTGTCACCTAGCTCCTATTTATGTGTTCTTAAAGGTCAAGTTAGTAGTATAATGGATACAGTGCCAGGTCTAAAGTCAGGAAGACCCGACTTCTTTCAGATCTGCCCTTGTATACTTCTTAATTGTCTGATCCTAGACAATTCACTTAACCATGCCTGTTTCAGTCTCTCACCTGTAAAATCAGCTAAAGAAGGAAATGGAACACCACTCCAGTATCCATGAAAACTCTGAATAGGGTCTGAAAGAGTCAGTCACCATTGAAAAAAAAAAAGAATAGTATCCTTAGATAGAATGTTTTTTGCTTAAGACTAATTCTTTGCTTAAACCACTTTCCCTTTTGTTCTTCCTCTCCAGTTTCTCTCATCCCTCCTATTTCCCTAAAATGTATTTCCATATCCAGGGATATGTATGTGTGTGTGTGTGTGTGTGTGGGGATGTGGATGTGTATACTTCTGTCCTTTGATCACCATAGATAAGAATAGAGTTCAAGTGTCACCAGATTTAATCACTCCTACTTTTTTATATTGGTCTCTACTTGAGTACCTTAATTATGAGATAATTTTTCCCATCCTTCTTTCTCTCCAACATTTAGTATTATCCTTTCCTATCAATTCTTCTTTTAAGACCATTCCTAGGCACTATGTTTTATGAAAAGGTTCTGGAGAGACACATTTATCATCTCCCCATTTATAATATAAATAGTTTATTTTTGGTCAGTCCCTTTTGAAGTAAAGTTCCTTTAGAAATAATGCACAAATGGTAAGAAAACAGGTCAGAAAGAGATTATAGGGGACCATTTGTGGGCACTAGGCACAACTGGTGGATTAGGAACTCTATCATCCATATGCAGTTCTGGGCTGCAGTTTGGTCACAAGGGATCAAGGGCTCTGGTCACAGTTCCAAAGCAAAGAGAAGAGCTTATGCATGCAGTTGCAGGGGACCAGGGGGTTTTCCTGGGTAGAGATCAGAGTACAGGGCAAGAAAACAGTGACCATACTTCTTCCAGGATCATACCACCTTGGAAGCATCAAAAAGCTTCAGACTCACAGAACTAGTTCTAAAAACAGTACCATGATAAAGCCTGAAATTTGACATAGTGCTTCTCTACTCCTAAGTGAACAGAGCCCAACTTTAACATAAGGTTCAAAGTCAAGAAATAGTCTGGAAGTAAGAAAACCCCCCAAAAAGAATTTAATTAAAAAAAAACTGTTATGGAGGCAAGGAACATCATGGACTCAGAAGAAGATCACAATCTTCACACTGAGTTATAAACAAAGTCTTAAAGAAAAATGCTAATAGGACTCCAAGCCAACAGGAATTCCTAAAAAGATTTACAGAGATAAGAGTCTTAGAGGAAAAGTGGGGAAAAGAAATGAGAATGATGCAAGAAGATTATGTAAAGAGAATTAACTTGGTAAATAAGATACAAAATCTCACTGAAGACAATAATTCCCTAAAAATTAGAATCCAGAAAGTAGAAACTAACTCTAAGATGATTCATTAGGCAGTAATAAAACAGTCAAGAGAATGAAAAAATAGAAGAAAGTGTTAAATATCTCACTGAGAAAGCAGCTGACCTGGAAAATAGATTTAGGAGAGATAATTTAAGAATTATTGGACTACCTAAAAGCCCTGATTGAAGGAAAAGGCTAGGTATTATACTTTAAGAAATTATTAAGGAAAAGTACACTGATATCTTAAATCAAAGGGGTAAAACAGATTGAGCAAATTCACCAATCATCTCCTGAAAGAGATCTTTAGATAAAAATACCAAAGAATATTATAGTCAAATTTCAGAGCTATTCAAGGAGAAAAAATTGCAAGCAACCAAATAGAAAAATTCAATATGATAAAACCACAATCAGGATCACACAAAATTTAGAAGCTTCCACATTAACACATTAACGTAACCAAGGGCTTGGAATATAGTATTCTGAAAGACAAAGAAGCTAGGAGTCTTTATTTTTTTTAGAAGCTAGGATTCTAACCACAACTAACCTACCCAGTAAAATTGAGTATAATCCCTTGTAGCAAAAAAATGAATATTTACTGAAATAGAGAACTTCCAAGCACTCCTGAATAGAGCTGAATAGAAAAATTGATATTCAAACACAAGACTGAAGAGAAGCACTAAAAACTAAATATGGAAGAAAATAATAAAAGACTCATTGAAATTAAACTGTTTGCATTCCTGTATGGGAAGAGGACAGATGAAAATCCTAAGACCTTTATCATTTTTAAAGCAGTTGAAAGGAGTTTACATAGAGACTTTGGGTGTCAAAAAAATCCCCCCAAAACCAAAAATAAGGGGTGAGAACAAAGGATGCATTGTGAGAAGGGAGAAGGGAGATGTACAATGGGGCAAATTAGAGGGGAATAACTTCAAAAAGCATTTAGTGGTC
This sequence comes from Macrotis lagotis, assembly GCF_037893015.1. Classification (NCBI taxonomy): domain Eukaryota; kingdom Metazoa; phylum Chordata; class Mammalia; order Peramelemorphia; family Peramelidae; genus Macrotis; species Macrotis lagotis. The sequence continues at coordinate 191,613,422 of NC_133664.1, read as the reverse complement.
TATGCAACTAAATAAAGTAATCCCAGGCATTTGAAAATAGACCTGAAAGAAATGCATTAAGATGAAGAAAACAAAATGCAATAAGAAGATGAAAAATGGAAAGAATCGATGAAGATTTTCATAAAAGATTTAATTCACCAATGGAGATGCTACATTTGAAAACTTTCATCAAGTCCTCTAAATATGCTGTTTGATGAAGCAAAAATGGCAATGAAGAATTTTTTAAAAAGAGAAAAAATTGCTGAAGCTCGTTAAAATATAATAAAGAAATTTCTCTTGGAGATGATTCAATTTAAAGGACACTGACTCATTGAATATTTAAAATATTCAAAAAATAATTTTAATTGGTATCTTCTTTATTGTATCATATATATTTACCACTTGATACCTCTTCCTACCCCTTCTCAAAGTGATGCATTCTCTCTTGGTAAAAATAAACAATGTGGATCCCCACTAGGTGGCACAGTGGATAGAGCACTGGCCCCGGAGTCAGGAGGACCTGAGTTCAAATTTGGTCTCAGATATTTAATAATTTACCTAGCTGTGTGATATTGGGCAAATCACTTAACCCCATTGCCTTGCAAAAACTAAAAAGAAATAAACAACATATTAAAAAATCTGAGGAGGCTGTGTAATTGATTCATATGATATTTGAAAGAAGTGAAGCTATCAAAACTATAGATATAATGTTGGTCCTTTTAATTGTCAAAAATGAAATATTAGAGAATATTAATAAGTATTTACTCATATGTTTACTTTCTCCTCTAATCAAATCTTTCATAAGAAAAGTTAAAAACTTATTGCAGCTATCGCTGATCAAGGTATGGAATAGAAACTGGTAGATTTCTATAAGTGGCATTCTTAGTGTGATAGATCTACCTAATCTAACTCACTGGATTTACAATTAGTTTACAGATAGTGAGACTACAATCCATTTGTGTTGGAACCAGTCCTCTAGGGATTCTTTCACCCTTGCCAAACCACAATACATACATAATCACTCTCACAATCATGGATTAGGTGCCCCCAACCAGAATATGACTGACTTAGTGGTGGGTTCTTCCTATGGGGTGGTTTCTGGTTGTATTTATGTGGCTTCCTGCTTAACTAGATGCATCAAAAAAGAACCCCTAATACAGGGCTTATGCCCTTCAACTTGAATGGAAGAAAGTCAAATAAATCATAATTTTTCCTGTCAAAAATTGAAAATTAAAAATGATCCAGTTCTGGGATCATATTACATGTTATAGGGATAGACATAAATGTAATTCATGCTCTTATCCAAAAATACATATTTCATCCTAAATCAAGTTGCTATATTCAGACTACTTTCTCTCTTTTTTGTTGACTGTTAATAATCTCTGTGTGTTTTATTTCATCACAACATTGAATCTGATCTGATAGGCTCCACAGTTTAGGCCATTTAACTATAGCTAGGTTACATGAATAGTTACAGCAGTGAGTTTTGATCCCATGCCTTCTGAGTCTTGAGCCAATGACTTTTTTTGGTACTATACTAATGAAGATCTCATATTGACAGTCATATAATTGACTCAGAAGAGGAAACTAGATGACACAGTGGCAAGAGTGCCAGGCCTGGAATCAGGAAGAATGACTGAGTTCAAATCTGTTCTCAGACACTCACTAGCCTGTGTGACTGTTTTTGACTCAGTTCCTCATTTGTAAAGATAAGCTTGAGAAGGAAATTGCACATTATTCCTGTATCTTTGCAAAAAAAAATTCATATAGGGACATAAAGAGTCATAAAGAGTTGGATACAAGTGAAAATAACTGAACCAATAAAAAATTGATCCGGAAGTGTAGATTTGACCATACTTACTATTTTTTTCACTGCAAAATGAACTTTTCTAATCATCTAAATGTCCAACAAAGTCTCTCACATGCATGTGATAAAATCATAAAAAAGTATCTAAAGAGAAAAAAACCAGAAAATTTTATTTGACAATCTTCTGATCAAATCAAGTGAGTTAAAAATAAACAAACTAAGAGACATATACTTGCCAAAAGATGTCTAGCATAGAATCCAAATTGGAGAGGTATGCTTTATAGATAGTGACATCCTCTAGATTTTCTCTTTTGTTCATTGCTGATGTGCTGATAGATAGCAACAAGCCTGGAACACTGAAGAAAATCCTAAATGACTTAAATGACTTAACTCTTTCCATCTAGGAAAAATTAAGTGGTTAAAGAATGCCTATCATACAAATCATTATATGCATTTGACTGCATAATGGTAGACAACAGTTGCATAAACATTGATCAGTGAATTGGGATCAGACATTAAAAGGAGGAATATTACCTTCATTGCCTTTAGGAATTTACGTAGTTCTTTTAATAGGTCCAATTTTCCCCTGAAATAAAGACTTTTTAACAAACATTTTCACATTGTTGTTGGACTATTATCATTTCCAAAGAATTGAGGTTGAGGATCAATGAGGTTGAGGGAAAAGTAGAACTATGAGAAGGCCATAACACATGACAATTGAGGAAGTATGTAAAAAAACAATATAAGTATAAGACCCCTTCCTCCTCCCCCCCTCAAAAAAAAGATGAGTCTATCTTATAGCAGGAGTAAGTGATATCCAATTGACAGCTCATGAGCATCACTGAGATTTTTTTGGGATTCCAAGAGAATGTACATGAAGGCAACACTAAAAGAAAACAGAATTCAGATCCAATTCAATGATCATTGTTGGTTCCAAAAGACTGATTCTGGAATATATTTCCTTCAACTCTTTAAAGAAATGGCAAATCCTGAAAGCAGAGGATTATATCTTGCTAGTAATTGTTGGGAATTTTCTGAACTGTATATATATATATATATATATATATATATATATATATATATACACACACATGTATGTATGTATGTTTGTGCTTTACATGTGCATATATATGTGTGTGTGTGTGTGTGTGTGTGTGTGTGTGTGTGTGTGCTGCACACATAGAGCAGGTAGGTGACACAATGTATAGAGAGCAATAGGGCTGAAATCAGGAAGACCTGAGTTTAATTCTGGTCTCAGACACTTATTAGATGTGTAACTCTGTTGAAGTCACTTGCCTCAATTTTCTCATTTGAGAAATGGGATTATAATAAGCATTTACCTCCCAGGCTTGTTGAGAGGATCAAATGAAATAATATATGTAAAGAGTTTAGCATAGTAAACCTTATATAATATATATATATATATATATATATATACTATTATTATTTTCATATTATACTATACATATATTTATGTGCATATACATATAAGTGGATAGGCATATTTAAAACTATGGAAGTCAGTTATCAGAGCAACTGTAATTCCTTTTTTCCACCACTGGAACCCTGACAGTGACATCTGCATGAATAAACTGAGAGATATGTGACTGTGAGTAGGAGGTGGGCTTGGAGGCTAGGGGAGCTGAGGTTCTCAGGATCTCCTAGTACCAGAAATTTCAAGTAAAAATTGGAGAAGAGGAAAGAAAGGTTTCTCCTCTGGCCCTGCCTTACTTCTATATAATTGTGTGTATTTGTAAACAAATTTTGTTAAAATACTACATTTGCCAGATTTTTAATATGAATTTTATAACCACCTGAGATTAATCTTATCATTAAGTTGTCTGTTGGCCTTTGAGAAATGATGAAATGAAGAGCAATGAGAAAGGGACTTTTGTTAATAGAAGAGTCAAAGTTAAAACTCTAGCATATAGTTAGAGAGTTTTATTCTTTAATTGAGGGTTATCAGAGGAATAATTTTATAAGCACAGAATTTCTACAAATACTGACCTAATTGTATAACTATCTCATAGACAAGAAGCAAGTAACATATGTATATGAATATGGCTATGGCTGTGTTATGTATATACAAATTTATATGCATATAGAATTATACATATATACATAACTATAACAATGAAAGAGTTAAATAAAATTGTGCATCATTGACAACAAATAGCAATCTACATTCATAGTTTGCCACTACATAGGGAAAGAAAATTTGTTCCAATATTTGTCATTGATCAATGAATTTGGTCTGAATATAGCTGTTTTTGTTTACATTGCCATAAGATATTACTAGCTCTATACATGTAGGTACCTGTGTCTATGTAAATATACACATATAAATACAAATGTTCACCTATACATTTTCACACATATATACCCTCACATTATACATATGCACAATTTACATATAAATAAACACACATATGTCTACATATATATTTGTATACTTGTGGTATGTGGTGGGAATTACTGAGAAATGATCATGGTCTAAAAATCAAAATGCATCTTAAATAAAACATTAAAAATAAAATAAAACATAATGTTAGGCCTTGGTGATTCCTAAAAAGAAACAAATAAATAGAAATTTAATTAAAATGGTTAATACATATATCAGAACTATAGTTTTATGGAAATGAGATTTTTAACTCTAACCCTAATGTCATTTACAGAGTGTTATTACCTGAAGAACTTAAAAAGTCCCCACCCTTTTCTCCCCTTCCCTGCATGTAGAATTATGCTCCTTGCTTGGATCATTTCTCAACAGGAATATTATCAATACATGGACCTGGAATTAGATACCTACCTTCTTTCCTGTTTAACATTAATATAGAAACAGTGAGGCTGGTCTAAAGACAGAGTTAAGCAAACTGGGTAAAGATTGGAAAGGGGGTAAGAAAATGTATCAATCATTTTGCTTGCTTACATAAGCAAAGTAAATACTCTCACAAAATGAAAAAAATTAAAATAGATAAGAAAATATGCTAATCCCACTGCAAGTCTTCCTTTCTTTTATTTGTATGAGTGAGGGAGATTTTTACATCATCCTTAATAAATCTTCACTGCTGCAATAAGAAATTACTTTGAGGGGATGATATTTTTGTACCTAGCAAAAATTGAAATGGAGAATTAGAAATTCTCTTACAACTCAGGACTCTTATTACATGTTGTGAGGCTGGATACAAAAGTGACCCATGCCCTTCCACACAAACACATGCTTCATCTCTCTCCACCCGCTTTCAAATATGTTGCTCTACCACAGAACAGTCTATTTTCTTGAAGGGCCTTTATATCCAGGACTTGTGGGTTTTTCTCTTCAGAGATGAAAGTCTTGTTTATGGATATCATAAAGGAAAAGACTTATTAAACTGAGTGCTTGTGGGAGAAGCAATGGAAGAGGGCCATAGCCTGAAACTAAAACAGATCTCAGAGCTTTGTGGAGACTGAACTTAAAACCATTGTCTACTGTAGTCAGGAATCTTAAGTTACTCATATTGCACAATATCTTTAATCAAAACCATATGGTCCAAAAGTTCCACTCTGTGAATAATTTGATTTTCCTACATATTAGAATCCACTTGTCCTCCAAAAAATTACAAATTGTACGTGTGACAGTTATTTTTCCTATTATTAAATGTGGCTATTTCTAGGATGAACAAGAAGAGTCTCTACTTGACAGCTATATCTTAAATGGGAAATGTATCAACAGGAACCATCCAACAGCTTGTTGCTGTGGTCTAGAGAATAGTGCTCTCTGTGTTATCATCCTGAAGCAGTTACACAGTGTCAGAGCAAGGTGTGGGTTCCCTATGTGCCATCTCTTCCATAAGCTTGTTGATTTCTGGTCCAATAGTGTAATTTCAGAAGTTATATCTTTTAAGACACTGAATTTCTTTTAAACAGTGGGATTGGAGTTGGGGAGAGATAGGGGCGAATTAGGATATACAACTAGCAAACTCATATATGGTGTGTGAATTGTTTTGGGAAATGTACAAACTAAAACATGGGGGAAGGGACGGACAATACATTTTTAGATAGTGCCTATTATATGTCAGGCTAAGTGCTTTTTATAAATATTATCTCAGTGATCCTCACAACAATCCTGGGATGTAGGTATTTTATTGACAATTGAGGAGACTGAGCACACAGAAAGGTTGAATGACCTTGCTCAGGGTTGCATAGTTAGGAATTGTTTGCCATTGAAGACTATTTTGAACTCATGCTTTCCTGACTACAGATCCAGGGCTGTATCTACTGTGTCACCAGCTGCCATTGGGATGGGTATAGGATAATTAATTAAGTGTAAGTTTTTTGAGGTTTATTTTCAAAGAACTTTCACATAATCCCCAATTATTGAAATAGGATTATTATCTAGAAGGAAGTATTATATAATCTTTTTAATCTAGAAGCAATCTTGTAACTCAATAAAATTGTTTTCTTATTTGTCATACAAAGTGGGCATTTTTGAGATAACTAATCCTACTTTTTGCAATATGCTTAAGTAGAGGTCATTGAAAAACTTCAAAACACTTTAAAAAATTGAAATCATCTGTTAATTCATACAGTAAGACCTCATAAGTTCAGGTTAAACTGGAAGGAAGGCAACCTTATTTAGTGAAAAGTCTTACAATGTGTATATTTGAGATGCCTGGGCCAATTAAATCTGGATGATGTTTTTTGTCCTTTTTAAGGCTAGCCTAACTTGGAAGCGATAGAGGATCTTAGGATATTGCTGTCACCATATCATGTCTCCAGTCTTGTATTTTTGAAGATAATTTTTAAAAATTCCAAGTATAAGATGTTACATTTATCATCATTAAATTTTGTATGAATATATATTTACCATAATGTTTTATTCTGTAAAGATCATTTTGTGTCTTTATTAAACAATGTTAATTATTCCTATTAGCTTTGTACATTATCTGTACATTTGATAAATATGACATATAAATCTTTATCTATGCCATTGATAAAAAAGGTTAAACTGCACTGGGTTAATCAAATACCTTTGGGTTGCTCCACTGGAAACTTCAAAAGACTGAGACTGATCATTCAGTCAGTTTCAAATCCAATTCAGTTAGTCTATCTCTGTCTATCTTTCCCCAAAGAGTAGCACTGTCAAATGCTTTATTAAAATGTAGGTAGATTGTTTTTCTATAGAATTCCCCAATCCTACCAATTTAGTAATCTTATTGAAAAAAAAGTAGTTTCTCTGACATGGTAGTTTTTTGATGAAGCCATGCTGAATCTTGTTATTTTCTTTTTTATTCTTTAAAAATATGTTCTATGGATATATTTCATTTTTATATCATAGTCATTTCTGGCAGGAAAAAAAAATTTCCTCCCACTTACAGTTTAGATCCTGTCTTGTACCAAGAATAAATAATGAATGAAACAAAAGTATTTTATATAGGGACAACATCTGATAATGTATATTATATTCTGATCTAATAAGGCTCCACTGATTTGTTGTACAGATGCTTCCATATATGTTATAGTAGGCTTTCATTGATTTTTATGTTACTTGAAGTTGAACTTTCTTTAAATTTTTCTTTTGGTTATATATAGTGAATACCATATATATATATATGCATATGAACATAAAATATTTGTATACATACACACAAAAACATATCTCTCTCCAAATATATATCTTGTTAATTTCAATCTGCACCAGCTCCTACACATCTCCTGATTCTCTAAATAAACTCCCTCAGCAGCCGTCATCTTGATATGCTGTTCTCCCTAATTCAATGCAAACTCCTTGAAGTCCTGGTCTGCTTTTTCATATTTGTATTTCTAGTGTTTAGCACATTTCCTGGAATATACTATATATTTAATAAATACTTTTTAATTAATCCATTCTTTTTAGTTTCAGAGCATAATTCCATCATCACAACAAAAATGTAGTAACTATAAAATCACACTAATTAAGAGAGTACATTTCCTAATTTGGTGCTTTGCTCAATATTAATGATCAGAGTGTAATTGAAGAAAGCTATTTCTATGGTTACAGCTTTCAAGAAATCTTGTAAAATTTTGAAAGACACTGTTTCAGAGGGTGAGCACTAAAGGCAATTTTACCAAATCATTTCTTAAAAAAATCAGCAACAAACAATTAGCATTTGAGTAATCTCTAAACCATGCTGTCTATTTTCTGACCACTTTCCTCATCTCCCTTCCACTAGAATTCAAACTTGAACCTGGGACTCAGGACTCTGATATGTGAGATTTTGCAACCAAGTGGTTGCAAATTGTATCTATTTTGATCTTTTTAGAAAACTCTATTTTCAGAATGATTTCCCTTTGTGTTTCCAGAATTTATTTTCTGAAAGCTTTCCCCTCTATCTTAGATTGATTGTTATGTAAAATTTTGGTCTGTGGGATCTTATTTATCTTTCCTCTGCACCCTTTGACATCTGCTTCCCCCAGATCTCTGGTGCATGTCATACTATGTCTGACTTTCTTCTCTCTTGCAAATTCTAGAATGGAGGGATTCTTTCCCCAAAGGTTACATAATTCTCTTCCAAAAAACCAGTTTCTCCTTTTGGTCAGAATCAGATCTGGAAGAACATTTATCTTTAGATTTCTTTCAACATTTTAAGGCTAAAAATTTCCTTGAGTCAAATCAGGAAATAATAAACTTCTTTGCCTTTGTACCTTTAACTGGGAGAGAGCCCCTAGGGATATTGCTGAGGGTATGTATAAGCAAAAAAAGAATGTGGACTGGTCATGGCTTTGTTGTTGTAGCTGAATTTTAAGATAAGTTCTCTAGCATGTTGGGTCTGTCTTCCTTAGAGAACCCATGAAAAAATATAGTAAATTGTCACATAGAATAAGAAAAAGTGAAGGGATTATGATTTGTATCATAGAAGTTAGTAATTTTATAATGATGAAATAGCAATCTGCCCAATTATCAGAGTACCAAGTTAATGAAAAATCCTTTTTTTCTACTGCATTGTTTTTATTTTTTATTTTTATTTTTATGTTTTTAGGTTTTTGCAAGGCAATGGGGTTAAGTGGCTTGCTTAAGGCCACACAGCTAGGTAATTATTAAGTGTCTGAGGTCAGATTTGAACTCAGGTACTCCTGATCCAGGGCTGGTACTCTGTGCACTGCGCCACCTATCCGCCCCTGCATTGTTTTTAAAATAGTATTCTGGTTGGTAAAACTTTTTCTTCACAAGTGCAGTAGTAGTGAAAAGATCAATGAATTTAGAATCAGATATGAAATTTAAATACCACATCTGCCAGTTCTCTCTGCCACTTTAGACAAATCATTTAATTTCTTTATGTTTTAGTTTTATCTTTAAAATAGTTATTAAGAATGATGATGATAATAACTAGTGTTTATAGTATGCTCTAGAGTTTGAAAAACACTTTGCAAAAATGATCTCATTTTATTCTCATTAAGAACCCTAAGGAGTTTGGTATAATTATTGTCATTCCCATTTTACAGATGAGGAAGCTGAGGTAGACAGAGGCAAATGATTTGCTCAGGGACATATAGGTAGCAAGTGACTGAGGTTAGTCTTGATCTCAATTGTCCCTGATTTTAGGACTTGCACAAGCTGCTTCTGAGCTAGAAGAATTGGACTAGATGATCTCTAAAATCACTTTCAGGAATTATGTGCCTCAGAGTCTACTTTAGTTCAATCAATATGAATTCTCAGTTAGTTGGGTGAAATTAATGAGGCAAATTCCTGATCGATATCTCAGTCAATAGTCCAAAAGAATGATAATAGTCAAGGGTCAAAAGGTTTAACATATTGTTTCTTTACTAAATGGTCATAGAGCAAAACAACCAAGTTACCCGACCCCTGACTTTCATAGTCTGTTGCTCCAACAAATCAATGACATTTTACCACCTTTAAAAGGACCTCTCCCTAACATTGTGTAATCCTTGTGGTTTTTCATGGCACAATCAGCACATTGATTGCAGTCTGTTTCTCAAATCCAGACTTCACCCTCCTTTTAGTTTCTAAGATTTTCATGGATAGTTAAATGCAGCAAGCATGTTCCTTATGGCAAGCTTTCAAAATGGAGAATTTATTGAAGTTCACTACAAAAGACTTAGACATATTAAAGAAAGGGTCTATTTCTATGGAAATGAAATAAGCCCAAAGTCATGACATAAGAAGAAAACAAATAAATCCATCTTGCTGACTAAAGATTAACTGGTGTCATAAAGTAATTGCAACTTAGTGACAATTTTCTTTGATAATATATCAACTCAAGTCCAATAAAAATGGTTGAACATTTCATGCTTCTGTTTTTTCTTTCTCTATCCTTTAATGTAATGGCATTTTTATATTGTTATGGTGTTACCTGAGTTTAAGAAATTTATGACTAAATAAACTAATTAATGTTTACTACCATTTTATCATGTGAAGGATGAAGAGTCAATAAACCTCAAAAGAAGCAATTGTTCTTTAAATGACATCTGTTTATATTAGAAAAGGAGGATTATGCGAAGTGTTTTAAACAACAAATGTTTTATTACTTTAGTTTGGGTCAAGGGTAAGTTAGTTCTGTGAGCAAATGGAAATTGAAATAGAAATACTCCATGTTTTTAAAGGACAAGGACCTAATTCTAATTGCCTGGGGCCAAAACTTTTCTCTTAATATATTGACCAAATGTTCTGTTGGTTTCAAAAAGAGAAACACAGTGTTAGGCAATAACAGGAAATAGATTTTAAATGATATAGAACACGTCCAGTTTCCTGATCTATAAAATGAGGAGAACTAGAAGATTATTATTATTTTTTTTTGCAAGGCAAATGGGTTTGAGTGGCTTGCCCAAGACCGCACAGCTAGGTTATTATTAAGTGTCTGAGATTGGATTTGAACCCAGGTACTCTTGACTCCAGGGCCGGTGCTTTATCCACTGCGCCACCTAGCTGCCCCAGATTATTTTTTATAATTTATTTATTTTTGAATTTTACAATTTTCTCCCTAATCTCACTTCCTTTCCCCCACCTCCCACAGAAGGCAGTCTATTAGTCTTTACATTGTGTCTATGCTATACATGATCTAAATTGAATGTGTTGAGAAAGAAATCATATCCTTAAGGAAAAAAAAATAAAATATAAGATAACAGTTTTTTAAAAATTAAAGGTAATAATATTTGGTCTTTGTTCAAACTCTAAAATTCTTTCTCTGGATATATATGGTATTCTCCATCATAGATACCCCCAAATTGTCTCTGATTGTTGCACTTATGAAATGAGCAAGTCCTTTAAGATTGATCATTAATCCCATGTTGCTGTTATGGTGTACAATGTTCTGGTTCTGCTCATCTCACTCAGCATCAGTTCATGCAAATCCCTCCAGGCTTCCCTGAATTCCCATCTGTTTTTTTTTTTTTTTAGCTTTTTGCAAGGCAAATGGGGTTAAGTGGCTTGCCCAAGGCTGCACAGCTAGATAATTATTAAGTGTCTGAGATCACATTTGAACCCAGGTACTCCTGACTCCAAGGCTGGTGCTTTATCTACTATGCCACCTAGCCGCCCCCCTTCCTGGTTTCTAATAGAATAATAGTGTTCCATAATGTACATATACCACAATTTATTCAGCCATTCCCCAACTGATGGACATTCAATCATTCACATTTCCAATTCTTTGCTATCACAAACAGAGCTACTATGAATACTTTTGTGCAAGTGATGTTTTTCCCCCTTTTCATCCTCTCTTCAGGGTATAGACTCAATAGTGGTATTGCTGGATCAAAGGGTATGCACATTTTTATTGCCCTTTGGGCCTAATTCCAAATTGCTCTCCAGAAAGGTTGGATGAGTTCACAGCTCCACCAACAATGTATCAGTGTCCCAACATTGATCATTGTCCTTTCTGCTCATATTGGCCAGTCTGAGAGGTATGAGGTGGTACCTCAGAGAAGTTTTAATTTGTATTTCTCTAATAAGTAATGATTTAAAGCAATTTTTCATATGATTATGGATTGCTTTGATTTCCTCATTTGTAAATTGCCTCTGTATATCCTATGACCATTTGTTAATTTAGGAATGGCTTGGTTTTCTTCTTTTTTTTTAAATAAATTTGACTCAGTTCTCTGTAAATGAATCTTTTGTCAGAAACACTATTTGTAAAAAAATGCTTCCCAATTTACTACATTTCTTTTGACCTTAGTTACAGTGGTTTTGTCTGTGCAAAACTTTTTCAATTTAATATAATCAAAATTATCTAGTTTGTTTTTAATGCTGTTCTCCATCTCTTCCTTGGACATAAACTGCCTCCCTTTCCATAGATTTGATGGGTAAACTATTCCTTGATCTCCAGAGTGACAAGATTCTTATGACATATTTAGATTACATGAAGCTTAATAAACTACATGGAATATATACTGATTTAAAAGAAGAGGAAAATAAGTTTATGTAACAGAATTTAATAGACAAAAATATAATTTCATAACCATAAATATGATTATATTAAATTTCAAATAAAATAAGAGGACAGAAAGGTTAAGAAAAAATAGACAATAATTTTCTGAATACAGAACAACCCTCATAAAGAAACAATGAAAATTAAGAAAACATTAATATTTATTCAATTTTATAGAATTATAGAAAGCATAATTTATAGTAATAATAGTTAAAATTGATGCTTTCAAGATAATGGTAGAATATGTCATGTCTAAAAGCAACTCAAGGAGGGGTGGCTAAGTGGAGCAGTGGATAGAGCACTGGCCCTGGAGTCAGGAGGACCTGAGTTCAAATCTGACCTCAGATGTTTAATAATTACATATATATGTGTGTGTGTGTGTGTGTGTGTGTGTGTGTGTATGTGTGTGTGTGTATGTGTGTGTGTGTGTGCGTGTGAGACCTTGGGCAAGTCACTTAACCCCATTGCCTTATAAAAACCAAAAAAAAAAAACCCAACTCAAGGACATTTAAGGATGAAATGAAGGAAATAATAGAAGAAAGATGGAAAAATCAGCAACGATATTTATAACAAATGCTTTTTATTTACAAGAATAATAGATCCCTCCCTAATACTTGGATTATAGCTTCACAATCCCTGATGTGTTTATAGAGGAGTTTAAAAATAAATCTGAAGAGACAAAAGTGGGAAAAGCAGCTGCAGTAGACATCTATGTACAGAAAAGATAGACAATGGAGATAGATGAAATGTATAATAGATATAATAATTGTGAAGTGGTAGAGGGATTAAGTCAGAAGGTATATATCTCAGAGGTGTGGATAAAATGCCAGAACTTATTAAAAAAAGGTGACAAAGCTTGATAACTTACTGACCTTTATTTCCTATTTACCCATTAATATATACTATTTCAATTATATATAGATGTATTGTGACATATTAATTCACAATATGATATTAATGTAATATGTAATATATATGTATATTTAATGAATGTTATATATCTATGAATAGATATATGATAATATGATATGTGTGAGAATAATCTACACATATAGTACGGTTATCCTTCATGAATTTATAAGTAGAAAATTAAAAAAATCTTTTATAAGTGATTTTTAAAAATTTTTGTAAGGCAATGTGGTTGTGACTTGTCAAGGTCATTGGCTTAGAAGTATTAAGTGAATTAATTACTGCAGCAATGACTGAAATGACATACTTATGAAATTCTTAGATGACATAATACTGAGAAGGATGATAGGGGTAGCATTCAAAAAGTTCTTGTTAGGCTAGACTATATGTAATGAGATTTTAATTAATAGGGTTAAATGTAAAATGTAAAGAAATCTGCTTCATAAATACAATCTTGTCATGATGTCAAATTGAAGTGAAATATGCTATAATGTTTGGTAGATACACTATGGTGGACATGGGCAGATTATCAGTCAGATTGTCATAGTATGGACTCACAGAAGTGGATTGCAATACTTTTTTATTGGGGGGCCATATTCACAGCAATGGGTTTGAATATTTGAATATTTGAATAAAAGGTGGCATTTACAATGAATGGTCTAGAATCTAAATTATTTTTAAAAAATTATTTTATTTATTTGTTTTTCCAACTACATGCAATGATAGTTTTTATCCATCATTTATTTTGCAAGGTTTTAAGTTTTACAATTTTTCTCCCTCCTTTCCCTCCCTCCCCTCACCACCTTCCCCTGATGAAAGTAATCTGATATATCCTCTATATTTATAATCATACTAAACATATATCGATGTTGAATATGATGTGAGAGAAGAATCAAATCCAAATGGAAGAAAACATTAGAGAGAAAAAAGTGACAATACATAAGACAACTTTTAAAAATTGAAGATAATAAGCTTTGATCTTCATTTAAACTCTACAGTTCCTTCTCTGGATATGGATGGTATTTTCCATTACAAGTCTTTTAAAAATGTTTTTGATTATTGTCCTGCTGAAAAGAACAAGTCCATCATGGTTGATCATTACCCCATGTTGTTATTATTGTGTATAATGTTCTGGTTTCTTCATTTCACTCAGTCTTAATTCATGTAAGCAATTCCAGGCTTTTCAGAAATCCTGAAGTAGAAATCCTGTAGTAAGAATCTAAATTCTTAAAAGATAAATAAATTGTAAAAAAAAGATTTTATACTAGTGTAACAAGTATTCTCTGCACTTCTTGTCTCAAAAGTAGGCTTCAGGCTACTATATTATCTCCTCAGGTCTTAAAGCACCATTGAAGTCTGAAGAGGATACCTGAGTTAATATTGTAGTTGACAAAATTTTCTATCCAGACGTGTTTTTTCACTAATAGATACCAGTGAGAAGCCCTTCAATTCCATTTAACTATTCTTTTAGGTTTCACAAAGGAGTATTTACTTCAGAGGAAGAGAACCAGGAAAGATTAGAGTAATAAAAACATGAAGAGAAGAGAGTATCAAGAAGAGTGGGATCAGCAGTCTTGAAGGCAGGCAGAGACATCATGAAAGTTGAGGATTGAGCAAAGACTTATCAAATAGAAGATTGTTAGTAACTTTGAAATCAGGATGCAGTCAGAAATGTTAAAAAGAGAATGAGAAGAAAGGAAATAGAGGCACTTGTACATGACCCACTTAAGATATTTAGTCATAGGAGGGAGAGACATGGGATGACAGCTACCAGAAATGATGGATCAAGTGTTTTTTGTTGTTGTTTTTTTTGAGATTGGAGAAATGGGGTTATATTTTTAAGTTTTAGTAAAATATTCAGTTGATAGGGAGAGGCTGATGATAAGTGAGATAGTGGTGATGATGGAAGAGACAATCCACTAAATAAGACAACATTCCCTTTACATGTTAAAATCATGATCCCAGAAGCAGATAGCCTTTGACATTAGGGGAGTTGCATTAGCAGAACTCTGTTTGGGCTTGCAGGGACTGGGTTTATTGGTTAATCCCCTGTTCTGATATAATAGTATATCATTACAGTAGCCCTTTAGTTACTATAGTAACTTCAAAATTAGATAATTCTAATGGAAAAATAATGAAAAGGAATATAAATATATATAGTTTAATAATTTGTTGAAAAAATTATATTCAAGAAATTCATATGATTTTTGAATAGAAATATTAGCAAGTGTACATGTATTTCATTTTTGCAAAAATTACTTATGTTCTAGGACATGAAGAAATCACAAATAAATTTTAAGAGTTGAAAATATTAAGCATTCCTCCATTACCCAATAAAACAGCAATGAATAGTAGAAACATAAACAAACATTATAGATTTAAATGAAAAATTTTTATAGAAATTATAAATAATAAAGAGGTAAAAATTGTATAGATAATATATTTAAAGAAAATGACAACAGTGAAACAATATAACCAAAATTCATGGGAAACAGAACAGTTTTTAGCTAGTGATTTATCACTTTAAAAACATGGTAGAATTAGAAAAAATGGAATTATTGATCTGAGTTTGTAATTTAAAATATTAGATAAAACAACAAATCTAAATCTCCCAAACAAGTAGAAAAGGCAATATTTTGAAAATCAGAAGAGAAGTAGTAACAATTAAGTGTAAAAGTTAAGTGAAGTAATAGATGAAAGGAAGAGCTACTTTTTTCCCCCCAAAAGACTAGCCAAATCAAACTTTTAGCTAATTTGATGAAAAGAGAAGAAAATAAAATTGCAAAACACAAAACTGACAGACAGAATTTTTGATGTACAGAAAGGAAACACTTGTCAGAAACTACTATATACAATTATTTTCTGACAAAACTGAGAATTTAAAGAAAATGAATGCCTAGTTGCAAAAAAGACATTTGAAATCACAAAAAAGGAAATTATAACTCCCAAAAGCCTTATACAGAAAACAAGATCAAACAAGACACATTTGAATTACTAATGGAGGAAAAACTCAGATTCCAGTGACTTTACAAGTGAATTTTATATATCCTTTTAAAAATTTATTTTATTTTATTTTCCCCCAATTATATGTAAAAATAATTTGAACACTTGTTTTTTAAAACTGAGTTCTAAATTCTCTTCTTTTCTCCTTTCTCACCCCTCCCCTTAGTGAGAAGGTAGACAATACAATGTAGGCTATATAGGTGTAGTCATGTAAAACTCATTTCCATATTAGTCATGCTGAGAAAAAAAAAGCAAAGACCAGAATAAAAAAAAACCCTCAAGAAAAATAAAGTAATAAAATATGCTTCAATCTATATTCATCCAACATCAGTTCTTTCTCTGGCAATCAACAGCATTTTTCACCAGTTGCATTGGATCACTGTGTTATTGAAAATAGCTAAGTCATTAACAGCTAATCATCTTGCAATATTGCTGATACTTTGAATGTAATATGTTTCACTTTATATCAATTCATGTAAGTCTTTCCAGGTTTTTCTGAGGGCATTCTGCTCATCATTTCTTATAACACAATAGTATTTCATCAAAAATCACATAGCAATTTTTTCAGTCATTCCCCAATTGATGGGCATTCCTTCAATTTTAATTCTTTGCCAACAGAAAAGAGCTGCTATGAGTGAATAGTTTTTTACATATTAGTCCTTTTTATTTTTTCTAAAAATCTCTTTTTGAATGCAGACCTAGTAGTGGTATTGCTAGTTTAAAGGTTTTATAGTCTTTTGGGCATAGTTCCAAATTGCTCTAAAGAATGGTTGAATCAGTCCACAACTCCACCAACAATGTATTAATGTCTCTCCCCCCCAAATATGGCATTTTATGCGGCAGAAGTGTTGATAAATCTATGGAATAGGTGACAGTTTTGAAGTTGACCCTTTCTTCTAGCCTTTTAAACAAGACTTTTCTAGATCTTATTAATTCTATTAACAAGTGTGTTGACTATTTCTACATATTTCATGTCATCTACAATTTTTAGAATTATGTTATCTATGACAAAAATGTTAAACAGCAAAGGGGCAAGGGCAGATCTCTAGGGCATTTCACTAATGATCCCTTCAAAGATGATATTAAACTCTTATTATGGTTTATTAGCAAACCTTTAAATCTTAATTGAACTTCTTTGAATCCAATTATTCCAACGATTCCTGGTCTTCTGGAATATAGTACCATTTGGCCCATATTTTTCCACCCTATCCATAAATACAGAAAATATATTGTCAGATTTTTGATGACAGCTAATTATATCCTATTTATTTTATTTCTTTGATTTACTTAGTTATCTTATAAAGAATAAAATTGGCATTTATCATGCATGTTATAGTCTTGATGAAATCATGTTGGTTTTTTAGCATTCCATGCTTTCCTTTTTAGGTGTTCAAAACTATCGCTTTGATAATATGTTGTAGAATGATTTCTGGAATAGAAGTCAAACTCACACAGTTAGCCCATTCTAATCTTTCCTCTCAAACATTTGTCTTCTAATCCTTCCTTACCTTTCATGATTCAGGATCTTTTAAATCATTAAGAGTGACTCCACAATCACATTCTTTGAGCTCTCCCCTATGTAATTAATGCAGCATGGTTATTCCAACCAATTAACAACAGTAGGTCAACAGGCATTTTTTTTAAAGATTTTATTTGAGTTTTACAATTTTTCCCCAAATCTTACTTCCCTCCCCCTACCCGCCCCCCCCCCCCAAGGAAAGCAATTTGTCAGTCTCTACTTTGCTTCTATGTTGCACATTGATCCAAATTGAGTGTGATGAGAGAGAAATCATATCCTTAAGGAAGAAACAAAAAGTATGAGATAACAAGGTCAGACAATATCTATTTTTTTTCTAAATTAAAGGGAATAGTCCTTGAACTTTGATGAAACTCCATGACTCTTTCTCTGCATACAGATGGTATTCTCCATTGCAGACAGCCCTAAATTGTCCCTGATTGTTGCACTGCTGGAATGAGCAAGTCCATCAAGGTTGATCATCACTCTCATGTTGCTGTTAGGGTGTACAGTGTTTTCCTCGTTCTACTCATCTCACTCAGCATCAGTTCATGCAAATCCTTTCAGACTTCCCTGAACTCCCATCCTTCCTGGTTTCTAATAGAACAATCGTGTTTCATGACATACATATACCACATCAACAAGCATTTTTTGAGCACTTACTCTTTAGTAAGCACTTTGCTTAGTAATTTATAAAGGTTGAGCTATGGGACATCTATAGACACAATAAAGAAGGCAAAACTTTTCACTTTGTTATAAATTAATCATATCCTAATATTTTACTCCTAAGATTAATGCTACTTTTAGAAATAATCAAATAAAAGTTTGCATGTTTATAAAACTTCATATATAAATACATTCTATGACATAGATTTGGGTCTAGCAGGAATCTTAGAGGTCAATTAAGTTTAACTCCATTATTATTATACAGATGAGGAAATTGAGGCACAGAAGGAGTTTCACCCAGGATCACACAGCTATTAAGGCAGGATATGAACTCAGGTCTTCTTGACCCTGGGTCAAGTCTTTACTGCAATACCTGGTGGATCATTTAATTGGTATAACAGTCCTTAAGGTAAGATGTCATCTTTTTTTTTTATAAATAAGACAATAATTTCAAAGAGGTTAAAAAGGGTATGGAAAATCAGATAATACTTGAACTCCATTTTACATTCAAAATGAATGCTCTTCTCATTACATTAATGTAAGCTATTAAAATGCACAAATTCTCAAATAAACCATTGCAATTTTTATTTTCTCAGTCTATTTAAAAACAGATTTGTGACTGGTTAATAATACACATACTCTTCCTACATTCAAATGTGAATGTATGTTCTAACATATTAATTCATTTCAATTAAAATAGACTATATCATACTGATTAAAAAAACTACTGTAACAGAAATTGTAATTATAAATGATACTAGTCCACTTGGATTAAACATCTTTTTCTGTACTAGTAGGGAGTATTTTTCAGTCTTGACTCCACCTTGAAAATAATGAGGTTCAGACTTTTGGATGTATGTTTGGGAATGTCACATTTTGTGAAATTGTTGTGGGAATGTGTTTCATTGTTTGCTTTAAATTCTATTCAATAGGCATTGATTAATCACCTACTATGTATCAGGCTCTGAACTAGGCTTTGCAAATAAAAAGTCCATTAAAATAGTTTCCTAAAAGAGCTAATATTTTGTTCCCTTTGCCCCTTTTCTAAA
This sequence comes from Macrotis lagotis, assembly GCF_037893015.1. Lineage (NCBI taxonomy): Eukaryota > Metazoa > Chordata > Mammalia > Peramelemorphia > Peramelidae > Macrotis > Macrotis lagotis. The sequence goes on along the minus strand of NC_133664.1, from coordinate 191,594,093 downwards.
GTTTTTATTGGTATAATTTAGTTTTTTACATCACCATACTTTTCACATCCCTTCTTTCAGATAACTCTTTAATGAATAATATTTCTAAAGATCAGCACATCTAATCAATATATAAAAAAAGTCTGAAAATTTGTGCAATGAAAAATATATGTGGACCTTCCACTTCTGCCAAAGGTTTAGTTGGGAGCAATGGTTTCTTGCAAGCTCTTCTTTTGAGCCATGTTTATTATTTATAATTTTGCAACATCACTTATGATTTGTTTGTGATTGTTATTTTCACTTGCATTGTTATAATCACTGTTCATTGTTTTCTTGGCTCTTTCATAGTTCATGTATGATGTTTTCTACTTCTCTGTGGTCATCACACCATTTCTTCCAATATATGAATATGCTTCCATTTTGCCACAATTTACTTACCAAATCAATGGGCATCTACTTTGTTTTTAATTCTTTGCTCTTATCAAAAGTGTTATTTTGTTGCAATTTACATTCTACTACTGAAAAATGACATGAACGCATATAAGTATATCAAAAATACATAAAATAAGAATGTGGGGGTAATGCTACATTCATGGATAAGCCACACCTATATATCAATGGGGGCTTTAACATAATGAAGTAGGTAGCAGAGATAATGACATATTCTGTAAATTTAGATGTCTGAATTCTTTCCTGCCTATTCAACTATAGGGAGAATAGAAGAGATTTAGAATTTGAAAAGCTGGAGAATATCAAAGCCCTAGAGAATTTTGGTAGGTATTAGACAAATAATAATGATAATAATAATAATTATTATTGCTATTATTAGGTTTTTGCAAGGCAAATGGGGTTAAGTGGCTTGCCCAAGGTCACACAGCTTGGTAATTATTAAGTGTCTGAGGCTGGATTTGAACTCAGGTACTCCTGACTCGGGTTGGTGCTCTATCCACCACACCACCTAGCTGCCCCTAGACAAATAATTATTACTTGGTTTATTACCTAAGCCCTAAGAGATAAAAATCTGGAAAATATATTGAATAATTACCATAAAGTAATGAACTAAGTTCAGAACAGGGAAGTGGAGAAGAGGAATTGAATAAACATTTCTTAAGTGCTTAAATATCCAGCATAGTCTAAAACACTTTGCAAATATTATATCATCTTGATATTGAGATAACCTTGGGAAGTAGCTACTATTATTATTATTATTATTATTATTATATCATTTTATAATTGAGGAAACTGAGGCAGTTAGAATTTAAGTGACTTGCCCAGGGTCATCATATAGATGAGGCTAAATTTGAATTCAGGTCTTTCTAACTTCAGGCCCAGGAATCTACCCACAGAAAGAAGACTTCAAAAAAAAAATAAGCCTAAGAAAACCAGCTTGAGAAAATATTGTTCTTTTCCTTTTTAAGAGACTGATAGTTGAGGCTGAAAATATCTGTTTAATTAAAAATTCAGTAGTTCAGTTTATGAGGGAACAAACTATGGAAACTTCTTCCTGGTTCTGGAGTGGGACTTTTTCTGTCTTTTCAAAAAGACTAGGGGAAAAAAAGCTTACCTACCTACATATGTATGGATTTTAAGCTAGTGGGAATAAGGCATTGAATTTAGAGTTAGGGAGATCTGAGTATAAATTCTGTCTCTGATTCTCTGTCTATGTAATCTAGAGAAGTTACTTAATTTCTCTCAGTTTCAACTTCCTTACCTCTATGGGTCAATAATAGTATTTACCTCAGAAGGTCGTTTAGAGAATCAAATTAAATAGCACATGTAAAGCAATTTGTCAACCTTATAGAGGGACATAAATTCTAATTAAGCTAAAAAAGCTTATCTACAAATCCTGAAACTGGAGTAGGCAGCGGGTATAGTCAAGTAGGGGCTATATAGTTTGAGGTACCTCTCCCTGTGATTTGGTCATATTCTCTATATGTGTGAGCTGACAAGTATTCTCTATGTATGCCCACTCTTTCTACCATTATTATATGAATTTGAAGGAGAATATGCTTCTGAGTTATGTGGGGGTGGGAGGAATAGTTCAGTGCAAAGAAGTTTTTTGCTGGTTTTTTTAGTCTTTATTACTTATTCAGTCATGCCACTAAATACTTTTGTTTTCTTTGGCTATATATTAGTATTTGCTCATGAGTTTTAATTTTAGAAATGTAAGTTTTCAGAGTACCTTAAATTTGAGGAGGTCATTCACTGGATGAACCTCCCTTCAATTTGAGAATACCCTAAAACATTACATATATGTTGAAAATATGGATTGATTTGGAAGAAATAAGGGAGAACTAGCAATAGGGAGATCAGGAAAGAGCTCATGTAGCAGGTAAGTCTTAAATGGAACTAGGTATTGGAAAAAAAGTGGAGATGAAGGAATAAAGCAACCGAAAATGGGTTCCATCTTGGGCAAAGTCTTGAAGATGGGAAATGGTAAGTCATCTGCAAATAACAGAGTAGAGCAGAGAGGAGTCACTGAAGGGAAGCAATTGAAATCCATTTGGAAATACAGGTTCAAGCTAGATTGTGAAGGTATTAAAGTGTTAAACAGAGGAATTTATATTTTATTCTTAAGGAACAAGGGGGTTTCCTAAGAAGGGGAATATAATAGTCAGTCCTATGCTTTAATAAAGTCAGAGACACCATTTAGGAACCTATTGAAAGAGGTGATAAGGGATTGAACTTAGGTAGTGAAAGGGAGAAAAGAAGATAGATGCCAGATATATGGAGATAGTGTCAACAAAGTTTAAAAACTGATTGGGTACTAGTGGTGAGGGAGAGTGAAAAAACTTTCTTCCTCCCTTATATTCAACATTAAATTTTGTGTTTTTGTTATGTTTAAAATTTTTTTAAATTTAAGGCAATGGGGTTAGGTGACTTGCCCAAGGTCACACAGCTAGGCAATTATTATGTGTCTGAGGCCCGATTTGAACTCAGGTCCTCCTGACTCCAGGGTGGGTGTACTATACACTGTGTCACCTAGCTGCTCCATTGTTTTTAAGGGAAATGTTTATAAATGGAAAATACTACCCATAATCTTATTTCCCTCAAAGAATGAGTATCTTTATAGATGATGAAAATAAGGGTTTTACTACTGACTCCTTTTTCACAATTGTCTCAGAGTTCTTTGTTCTTAAATAAATACATATAAATCAAATAAATATTTATGACTAAAATAAGTTTTGATTTATTTCTATAATGGGATATTATTATGTTATAAGAAGAAATGAAAATGGTTAATGCATAGAAGCATGGGAAGATTTGTAGAAATTTATGAAAAGTGAAGTAAGTAAAACCAGGAGCAATATAGACTCAATCATTTTATAAGGATAAAATGTAGGCCTAGAGAGGTTGAGTGACTCCCAATCACAGAATTCTAGAACTTGGAAAGGATTCTGTGAAACCATCAAATTCCATTTCTGAATTACCTGAAACATGAACCCAGGACTTAAGAAGATCCAAATTCCAATTCTGCTTCAGACACTTAGTTACTTCATAACTCTGGGCAAGTAAATTAACTCAGCCTCAGTTTTCTCATATAATAGCTGCTATATTACAGTGTTGTTATAAGGATCTGTTATAAATGACTCATAATTATAAAAACTTAGTCTGCAGTGAATAAAATAACTTTTATTAATTAATTAACTTTTTTTTTTTTTTTGCAGAAAAGGGCTGTTTGCCCAGTGGGAAAGGCCCTGAATTGTGACAAAGACTAGTCTTATATGAAGTTTGAAAGGTTTTCTCCTCCCCTCTGAGCCAAGCATTTGTCTGAATTTGTCAGGGTTACAGTCTAATTGATGAGCTTCAGTCATCACAGTGGGAGTGTATTATAATAATAGTATAGATTTCATTAAGCAAGGAGAGGTCAGGGACCCTAGGTCAACTCTTGATTAATTGGACCTAGTCTTTGACATCCCCTCCCCGCAAAGAGGCTTAATGTCAGGTGAGAGGACCTCATTCACTCCAGTGATTGGATGGGGTCCACTCTTTTTGTCTTCCCGTTTGTCTTACACTCACATAACTTCAACATAGGCATAGGCAGACCCTGGTCTTTGTCATGTGTATCTTAGACAATCTCCACTATGTGGAAACCAAATACCTCAAAATTCTCATAGGATCAAATATGGTAACATAGGTAAAGTGTATTGCATGCTCAATGTGTTAAGTAAGCAGTCACTATTATAATCATTAATTTAATTATATTTTCTTAAATTTTCTTTTAGATATTATCTCATTGATGACTATGAAAGGTGCTTGAGGAGGAAAGGTGATCTCTGTCTGGGCCTTAGTTTTCACAAGCATAAAAATTAAGTAATTTGACTGGGTGACTTTTAAGATTCCTTCCATCTTTGGGATTTTCTGATCATGTCTGTTTCTCATAACAGAAAACTGAAGCAGATAATTCTCTCTAAATAAGCCTCCCTAAATTGTTAAAATAAAATCAAATTGAGGTTTATGCAAAGGAGCTAGGATTAGAACAACAACATTCAGCGGTTTTCATAGCCACTTACAAATGGTTGGGAAAATACTAGAACTGATTAGAAAGATGAGCACCTTTATCATATTATTTAATTCAATATACAAAAAAAGACAAACCAAAAAACTCCACATTTTTTTTCTCAAGTTCTCCTGGCAATTTTTATCATTTGTATTTAAACTCAACTAAATATAATTATGCATTGAATAAGACAGAACCCATTTTTTCCTCTTTTAAATTCATGCTTATAATTTTACTATTTGTACTAAGGAGGAAAAACAGGAAATTCAAAATAGTTAGGAAGTAGCAAGTCAGCACCAAATTTTTTCATTGGTGGTGTAGACCAAAAAACAAAAACCAAACAAAACCCAACATTTTCCTTTAAACAATATCTTTTCAAGATTATTCACTTGATCTATTTGACAGTATCTATATCAGTTCATGCCCTTTGTATGTTTTAGATAACATTGTTGTGCTTCCTTTTACTTAACTTGCCAATGTTAAGGGTAGTACAGACTTGCCTCTGTTCCAACAAAAGCCATTTGTTAGGCAGCCTTTCCTACAAGTTTACAAAAAAGGGGTATTATTATTATTATTATTGAAAGGAAAAAAAAGTCCACAGTCTTCGCACTTTCTCCTATATCCTAGTTTTTATTATACCAACATGATACTTATACTCTTGCCCCAATGAAAATTTTGTCAAAACCCAAGCATAGACTGAATGATAATAGAATATATTTTTGATATCAGATACTACAAACCTCTGAACTAGAAAACAAAGAAGTTTTATGTAAAAAGCAGCAATGTTTAGCTAACACAGTCAAATTAGCACAAGGTGATTCAAAAAGAAATGTATTGAGGAGTCCTCAACAATATTTGTGACCTAGAGCTAAGGAGTTGGCCCAATCTGCTAGCATTCCCATTTAGAGTGGGAAAATTACTCTGCTTCCAACAATCAGGTATTGTTTGGGCCAAAGAGGGGTATAACAACACAAAGGTCACCTGTCCAACCCAGATATATTATAGCTTGGAACACTATGAACTGGCGCCAGAAGGGACTTGTTCTCAGAGTGCAAACATGCAAGAATTAGCTGTTTGTACCCCTTTTATGCTTTGACACTCAAAGTGATAGTAATAGTTCCCAAGGGTCAAGAAGGGTGTGGTTGAAGGGCAAAGGGAAGAACAACTGAGTGTAATATCCTTCTGTTGGCATTTGTTCTCTCTTTCCCCTCCTTTCACTGCCACTCCTCACAGCTGTTTATTCAGATCTTCTGAATCCTTTCCTCTATTTTGGTGCCTCCATTCATTGGCCCCCAGGTTTTTTTTTTGGAATATCACAGAATAAGATTACTATCTTTTCCATAAGACAGTACTTTACATATTTGATATTAATTTTCATGTTCTTTCTAGATCTTCTCTCTTTAGGCAAAATATATTAATTCCCTCAACCAATCCTCATATGTTATAGTGGTTGGACCTCTGTCATCGTGACTCCTTCAACCCCAGCTTTAAATATTTAAGTTGGTAAATGTTCCTCTTAAAATATTGCATCTCCATGGATACAGCATATGGATATGATATTTTAGGTGTGGACTGATGGCACAGATTGAAGTTGAACTATTGACTTCATCTTGATATAATAATTCTATTAAAGTATGTATATAGAGGGGCGGCTAGGTGGCAAAGTGGACAAAGCACCGGCCTTGGAGTCAGGAGTACCTGGGTTCAAATCCGGTCTCAGACACTTAATAATTACCTAGCTGTGTGGCCTTGGGCAAGCCACTTAAACCCTGTTTGCCTTGCAAAAAAAAAACCCCTTAAAAAAGTATGTATATATTGCATTAGCTTTTTTTTTTGTTTGAAATTATGCTTGAAATTGACCAATATTCCCAAGTATTTCTCATTTTTTACTGCTGTCAAGCTAACATAAAGTATTTGTGCAATTGATTTTAAAGGTTAATTGTATATTAGTGTTTGCCCATTGATATTTCCAGGGTTTGAGGTGCAAGCACGAAAAATTACTAATAACTATGGCTCTCTCCAAACCTTTATTTTCAATAATTCTTATCATATTTGCTTAATACTCAAAGCAAAAAAAAACCATATTGCATCCATAAAAAATATGTAGCTTCGAGGCAGCTAGGTGGCGTAGTGGATAAAGCACCGGCCCTGGAGTCAGGAGTACCTGGGTTCAAATCCGGTCTCAGACACTTAATAATTACCTAGCTGTGTGGCCTTGGGCAAGCCACTTAACCCCATTTGCCTTGCAAAAAAAATATGTAGCTTCTATGTAAGAGTTAAACTTTCACACAATGCAGAATCTTTGCAGCCACCAGGGCAGTTGCTGTTGTTGTTTGTCTTTCCTTCTCAAAGAGAACCAATGACATTACAAGGATGAGGTCCTGACTTTTGTGCGAGTTGGAGATTAGTAGGGTAGAGCTGTGGTCAACTCCACTCTCCTCAAAAGTCATTGAAGTTCAGTAATAAGGCAAAGGTCAAGACAACTAAAGATGGTTCAGAATTCAGTGGTTGACCTTGGCCTTTTTAAATTAAGGTCTTTGCCAGGTGTAAGTTTGTGTGAGACCATACCCATTCAATGACTAAGGTCTGGGCAAGAGACAACAAGGTAGTATAATGAATCAAACAGCAGTCCTGGAGTCAGGAGGATCTGAGTTCAAATCTAGGGCCATACATTTGACACTTAGTAGTTGTATGACCTTGGATAAATCACTTAACTCTGATTGTCCCACATCTATGGTCATCTTCAGTTGTCCTGTTTCTTATCTGGCCATTGAACCCAGAGGAGAAAGTGAAGCTGGTGACTTAGCACAGCAATCTATCACTCAATTCCTATTAACCTTTCTGATGTCTTGGTCTTCTTCCAGAATGAAGGACAAACATCATCCTCAATTTAGGCAGGGAAGAAGCTTGGCTAGGATTATTTTTTTTAAGGTTTTTTTTTGCAAGGCAAATGGGGTTAAGTGGCTTGCCCAAGGCCACACAGCTAGGTAATTATTAAGTGTCTGAGACCGGATTTGAACCCAGGTCCTCCTGACTCCAGGGCCGGTGCTTTATCTACTATGCCACCTAGCCGCCCCATTGGCTGGGATTATTATCAGTCATTTAATGAAAGCCAGAGTGATTTGTTTTTTGAGGTGGAACTAAGTAGTTTCATTTATTTTTATTTTTATCTTTTAGGTTTTTGCAAGGCAAACAGGGTTAAGTGACTTGCCCAAGGCCACACAGCTAGGTAATTATTAAGTGTCTGAAGCTGGATTTGAACTCAGGTACTCCTGACTCCAGGGCTGCGTCACCTAGCCACCCCTAAGTAGTTTCATTTTAAACACAATGGTTCTTTAAAATTCTATCTTTTCAGAGTTACATTTCAAGAAATCAAAAATTAAAATTATTCAGGACAAAAAGTAAATCATCCCAACTTAAAGGAAAAAAAAAGGAATAAGAAATAAATATATAACAACTCTTTCACAGATTTCTTTCTAAGAAAACTGCAATATATCAATCACTGTGGGAGAAAATCATATGACTGAGACTACATGATAGAGAGACAAAGAGGAGGCCTTCCCTCAAAGAGTATGGAACCTTTAGTTCAGTGCACAAAAACTTTTAACAAACTTTATTGTTTATAAAATACATTTATGTTTGTGTACTTGTGGTAGTAAATGATAAAAGAGATTACAATGTACAGTATTTATGAAATATGACAATAATTTTTTTAGTTTTCTTTACATATGGGTATCACCTGCTAATCTATTATGCTGCATTCTCCAAAAATTCTCATTTAATTATGGATAGCCAATTCTTAAAAAAACAATTCTGAATATGAAACTCATAAATGTTGAGGGATGACAATGTATTTCTACTAGATTTCATGTCTTGGTTTTAGATAGTGAGTTTTTTGGCTCTTGATTCAGTATTTGAATATATTAACTAACCCCCCCCCCCCAACCCGGGAGGCACTTCAAACTTGACAAGTGTTGATTCTTAATCCAAGGAGTTGATTCAAATGTTGAATAGCATAAGGTCACAAAAGTGGAATTCCAGAAGGGAGCTACCTTCTGCTTCACACAGTCATGGAATCTTGATTAAGAGTTGAAAGACTTCAGTGATCTAGGCAAAAGGAATCAAACTTGTACTGCCCATAAAACTCAAGTGTGAACCAGATTAAAACAGAATTTGGAAATATTTAACAAAAATATATAATTCTTATTGGTGGTTTTCCAAGTCAACATGCAGTCCAAAGTGTTTCTATTTGAGTTTGTCATCTCTGATATGGTCCATACCATTCTATAAATTCCCGACAAATATTTTTTACTCTCTTCTTGAAAACCTCAAGATCAGGGTTTATTTCTATCAGTATTATTTCTAGACACTGTTGATTACAATGTTGTGTAGCTCTTATCATTAGAAAAGGTTTTTTTTACTTTGAACTGAAAAAAATTTCTTTGCAATTTCCGACAGTTGTTCTTAGTTCTGTTTTCCAGAAGGAGCAAGCAAATCTAGTCCCTCTTCTGAACCTTCACTCATAATGTTCTTCATGCTGTTACTGTTGTCTAGTTGTTTCAGTCATGTCTAATTCGTCATGATCCCATGTGGGGTTTTCTTGGCAAAGATATTTGATCTGGTTTTCCATTTTCTTCTCCAGCTCATTTTATAGATGAGGAAACTGAAGCAAACGGGGTTAAGTGATTTGCCAAGGGAGAAACACCTAATATCTTAAGATCAAATTTAAACTCAGATCTTCTTGAGTTCAGGTTCAATGTGCTATTAACTAGACAATCTAGTTGTCCTTAAATCTTCTTTTCTTCAAGGAAACTCTTCTCTTGAAGTGATTCTCATATAGTGGTCCAACCACCAACACGATTGCCTTAGTTTGTCAGTAAATTTCCAGAAATGTGGCAGCAAGCCCAAATTTCAAACTGTATGATAAAGAAATAATCATCAAAATTATATGGTACTGGTTGAAAAATAGAATGGTGAATCAGGTGAATAGAATAGGTACAAAAGACACAGTAGTAAGTGACCATAGTGATCTAATGTTTGATAACCTCAGATCCTAGCTTTTGAGACAAGAACCCAACATTTGACAAAAATTGCTGAAAAACTGGAATACTAGGTATAAAACATTTCACATGGCATGCAAGATAAGATCAAAATGGGTACACGATTTAAATATAAAGTGTGATACCATAAGCAAGTTAGGAGAACAAAGAAGAGTTAACCCATCAGACTTATGGAGAAGGGAAGGATTTATGATCACAAACAAGAGAGAGCTTTATTAGATGAAAAATGGATAATTTTTATTGTATTAAATTAAATTTCTTTTACACAAACAAAGCCAAAGCAATCAAGATAAGAAGGAAAGTGGAAAACTGGGAAATAATTTTTTACAACAAAGGGTCACTGATAAAGACCTTACTTCTCAAATATATAGATAAGTGAGTCAATTTTATAAGAATATGTACAGATTGATATATAGGTTTTTACTTTATATTTCTTGAAGTTTTTATTTGGGGGAGGTCTATATTTTCGTTCACAAAATGACCTCTGTATAACATATCAAATTACTTTCCTTATCAATAGGGAGGCAGTTGGGGAAGGAAGAAGGGAGAGAATTTGGAACTCAAAGTTTTAAAAATGAAAGTTAAAAATTGTTTTTACATATTACTAATAGATATTTTAAAAAAGAATATAAATAATTACTAAATATTTAAAGAATATAGTTTTTCAGATAAGAAATCAAAGATATGTATGTTCACATAAAATGCTTTAAATCATAGGTAGAGAAATGCAAATTAAAATAATTCTGAGGTGTCATCTCACACCTATCAGAATGACTATTATGAGAGAAAAGGAAAATTACAAATGTTGGAGGAAATGTGGGAAAATTGATCCCTAATGATGGAATTGTAAACTGATTCAATCACTGAGAAAAGCAATTTTGTGCTATGCCCAAAGTCTTATAAAATTATGTATACCCCTAGAATTAACAATACTACTCCTAGGTTTGTATTCCAAAGAAATTTTTTAAAAAGGGGGAAAGTGTTGTTTTTACAAAAATATTTAATGGAAACACATTTTTAGTGGAAATTGAGGGGATACCCATCAATTAGAGAATGGCTGGACAAGTTGTTGTATTTGATTGCAATGAAATATCTCTGCACTATAAGAAATGTTGAGCAGGTGGATTGAAAAAATCTGGAAAGAATTACATGAAGTGATGCAAACTGAAGTGAGCAGAACCAGAAGAATATTGTACAGAGTCATAATAATACTGTACAATGATCAATGTGAATGTGAATGACTTAGGTCTTCTCAGGCCATGTCTCTCTCTTGCCCACAAATACAATATGAGATATTTTGCCAAATGTTTTGCTGAAATCTGAGCATATTGTCTTTTCTTAAAAATAAATTCAATTCACTTGTCATCATAGTCAAAGAGGCAGTGTGGTATAATATATATTAAACTAGCTTCAGACCCAGGAAGGGCTAGATTCAAGTCTCTGATATATACTGACTGAATAACCCTGAGCTAGTCATTTAATTTTACAGTGATTTAGGCAACTTTTTATGACTATATATTTGTAGGAAAAGTGCTAAATTGTACTGTCTTAGGGTTTCCTTACTGAGTTGTTCCTTAAGCTAATGAAATTACATATCCAGTTCATGTCCCTTTGATATTTCTATTTTTTTTAATCACATGTACTTGTTCCATCACTTCTAGTGGAAAGATAATTCTAGGAAACGAGAAGAAAAATATATAAGGTAAATAGTTCTAATCATTCATCTCTTATAAATATCCCATTCAATTTAAATAGCACTCATAGCTCTTGTTTGAGCTTTCTCTAACCTCCAAAATAGTTGTTTTAAAAATCCTTCCTATTGTCTTTAGAATTGTCAATTTAGTCATTCAATTTTATTAGCTTTTAGAAAGCAGGCATTTACTGAGGGAATAAAATAAGAATAAATGGCATAAAACCTTTCCAAAATATCTGTGACACATTATCTTACAAACAAAATAACAACAACTATATTTTATTCACAGTATGGAGGTGAGGTTCAGTTTAGAAAGCACATGTCACTGCCCCTAGTTTCTTGAAGTCCTTTTCTCCCATTTCTGGGGAATTACTCTTAGGTATAGTATACATTCTTTGCTGAACTATTTGTAGACCCATACATTCAGTTTGCCTCTGTCTTCTGATGTAAACATTATTGCCATTTGCTGTTGTCCTGGACATATGATGATTTGGTGCTAATGAGATAGGAAGTTCAAAATCCTCCACACTATGAACTTTACAAGATCCTCCTCTGGCCAAAGGTAGGGGAGGGGTGGTGCTGAGATCAACTGGCCAAATCCAAAGTTGTGATATTTCCTCCCTACCAGGAAGGAAACTTGATACTTTTAGATATGATTCCGAAGGTATGAGAAAAATTCCCTAATCAATTAGAATAGACTTCCTATCCAGGAGGAAGAAAACATGCATTTATTAATAACCTGCTTCATGCCAGTTACTGAATTAAATATTTTGCAAATATTATATCACTTGATCTTCACAGTGGAGGTGGTGCAATTATTATTCACTTTTTTATAGTTGAGGAAACTAAGGCAGCCAGAAGTTAAGCTTGCCCAGGCCATACAGCCAGTACAAATCCTTTTAGTGATCTTATATTTTCCCTCTTTTGAGTAATGTCTGGTTTATTGAAATTTCATTCTTGAGAACTTCTAATGCTATTACAGATTCTCTATTTTTTTTGTGTGTGTATGTGTATCTGTGTATTTGTCTCTGTATTTGTGTCACTGTTACATCTTTAATGAAGTCTATGAATCTCCTTCTCAGAAAGTTTTTAAATACATAAAATATATACAATTTCAAGAGAAACTATATTGAAATATGATTATCAAAATATATATATTAAAAAGGTCACAGACTACAGAACAAGAACCCCTGCTCTAGATTTAAGTTCACACATAGACCTTTAAGTCATTTTTCCACATAAAATTTTTTGAAGTCATTGCAAAATATGTTCTCCTAAAATCTTGAACCTGCTTTGTATTATGTTAAACTTTCCTCTCCTCTACTATAAACTATTTGAGGAAATATTCCCATCGATTTCAGTAATCATTTCCTACTTTCTGCTTAAAGTCAAATCTAGAAAACTATTTTCTCCTGTTGTAACAAGATTTTTGAAAAATAGAATTATCATTGAAGCAAATAAACAATTCACCAGCTGCTTTGGATTTGGCATAGAGATACATTAAATATTTTGAAAAAATTGAATTCTTTCCCTCCCCTCCCCCACATCACTATCATTTCTCCATTAAACTATTTTATGATTCCCAAACTCTTCATTTATTTTTGGCTTCTGTTATGTAATATGCTTTAAAAGTATGTGTCTAAAGCCAAGCCCATCACAGCATTTGCAGTGAAAGTATGTTCACTCTCCCTGATAATATTTTACATAATTTTAAAGATGTTAGTGATACCAAGAAGAAAAGAAAAAGAAATTAAGGTCATAAATAGGATAAAGAAAAGATAGGATCATTCCTATTTGTTGTCAAGAGGATGGTTTACAAAGAAAATACTAGAGAAACAGAATAGAAATAAATAGAAATGATTAATAATGTCAATAAAGTAGTTATAAACCAAATAAATATGTAAAAGTCATTAGTCTTTTATATAGTAATAATAAACATCAGGAAGAAAGTGAAATGTCATTCACAATGACAAGAGTCAAAACAAAATAGGAGGAACCAAACTATAGGATGCCCTCAAGTAATGCCTTTATGATCATAAAATACTTTTTCATAATAGACATATAATTAAGGAGGTATGATCACTGATCATGGTTGGGTCACTCTAATGTCATAAAAACACTGATGTTAAATAAATCAGTTCATTAATTTGTTGCTATGCTAATAAAATTATCAATGAATTGCTTTACAGAACTAGATAAATAATAACAATATTCACCTGAAGAAAAAAAGATGAACTTTGAAAGGAAATAATAAAAACATGCAAGTTTATATTGTATATGAAGTATACAACATAATCAGAGCCCAAGCTATATTTTAATTATTATGAAAAACATGGTTAAAAATAGAAAAGTCAGTTCAGAAATTATCTTCAGTGTTTGAAAAACCTAGGAATGTAAATGTCTTTAATACAAGACTCTCTAGCAAATAATAATTGCTGGAGAAAATTGAAAGTCATTTGTGAAAAATGAGTTTAGACTGGTTTGTGAAAAATGGGTTTGGACCAGCATTTTACACCAAAATCTGAGTCTAAGCACATAGAAGACACTAAAAAGTGTACTTGGTGATTGATATTTTGCAATTTTCTTCAAATGTATTTTCAACCTAAATATAAAAAGTAAGATCATAAAAAAGGGGGAGGGAATAGTTTACAAACAAAAAAAGTAATAACAAAAGATAGAATAGATAATTTATACTACATAAAATTAAAGAAAAAACAATTCAGCTTGGATAAGAAAGGAAACTGTCAATGTGGGACAATTGACAGAATAGAACAAATAGCATCACTCTGAGGACCATAGAAAGGAATATCATGGCTATAAGTAATCTGCATTACATTACAAACAAGGGATTATGAAGGAAAATAATATACAAGTAGAAAGGAAATGGGCTAGTTATCTCTTGATAATCAGCTTCCCTGGCATCTTTATAATATCATGAAAAAGCATGGAAATCCTTGTTCATTGTGTAAACCTCTTGTGGAAAATGTATAGGAAAGTTGGGATAAGAATCATGTTGGGGGGGCGGCTAGGTGGCGTAGTGGATAAAGCACTGGCCTTGGAGTCAGGAGTACCTGGGTTCAAATCCAGTCTCAGACACTTAATAATTACCTAGCTGTGTGGCCTTGGGCAAGACACTTAACCCCATTTGCCTTGCCAAAAAAATCTAAAAAAAAAAAAAGAATCATGTTAGGGATACAAAAATGATAGATTTTAATTTGATAATTTGGAGGGAATACCTGTGTCAGTGAGATCACAGAAGCATTTTTGTCTGTCTATCTGTCTATCTGTCTCTTTCTGGTTCTAGGTCTATAGCTGTATAGCTATTTCTGTCTCTCTTTATATTTCTATCTATATGCTTCACATATATGTTTGGGAAAAATATACTTCCTCACCCTAATGACACTACTATATAGTACTATCCCCCATCTTCACTCCCACTGCCAGTCAGGTTGTAAAGAAATTTAAATGACAAGTAGAGGATTTTAAATTGGTCCTATAGGTAATAGCAAGTCACCTACATATTTTGAGCAGTGGAGTGGGGGTAACATGTTAAAAATATCTATGACTGGAAAATATATTTGTCAGCTATGTGGAAGATGGATTAGAGGGGTGAGAGGCTTGAGTAAGGAAGAACAAATATGAGGTTATTTCAATAGTTTAGGAAAGAAAAGATATAAGGAATTTTCCATGTAATTTATTAGAAGGGGTCAGATATTATGTTAACAAAAATAATAAAATCTGTCAGTTAGTTGGAGATGTGAGAAGATAATTTAGAGCTTTTTACCCTGGGTGACTAGGAAGATGGCAAATCCTTGATGATAATAATAATGATAAGGAATTAGAGGAATGGAAGGGGGAGATAATAATTTTGAACATGTTGAATTTGATGTTTCTATGGGAAATCCATTTTAAAATATCCAATAGAGAGTTGGTGATGTAGAATTGTAGCTTAAAATAGAGATTAAGATTATATACATAGATCTACAAGTCTTCTACTATATAGATGAAGTTAAACTGATTACCAAGTTACCAAAGAAACTGAAGTTTCCAAGTTAGAGAATATAGGGAGCAAATAAGAAGTCTTCAGGGCAGCTTCATCGTGTATCAAGACCTAAATGCAAGACAGACCTCAAATACTAGCTGTGTGACACTCAGAAAATCATTTAAACTACGTCTGCCTTAGTTTACTCATTTGCATAATAATCTCATTTGCAAAATCCACAAAATATTTCCTATGGTTGTTGTTGGGAGGTTCAAATGAGATACTATTAAATAAACAGTTTTGTAAGCCTTAGAGCATTATATAAAGCCTAACTATTATCAATAAAGCATTTTTTTTCTTTTTTGGTGCCAAATGGATTTTTTAAAGAATATAATGAAAAAAAGGGAGAAGTGTGACAAGATCAAGATTCCAGCTAGTTTTTCCATGGCTCCTGTGGAACTTTAGGTAAGTCACATTTTTTTTCTTAGTAAGTGAGGCTGAGAATGTCAAAAATTAATGAAATTTCTAAATGTGATAATAACCAAGGTCAAAGGGCTCTCACAATTCTTCCCACACAATTTTAGAGTGAAAGGGGGATCATGAAAAAGGGGAGAAGGGCACAATTAATTGCTACATGTTGGTCCTTTGAATTTCTGTGTCTTCCCCAGTTTCTGGTTGAAAAAGTTTACATCTCTTTCTTTCTATGGGAACAAAGTAACAAATTTCCCTTCCCCTGATGCCTTATTGGTTATTAATGTCTTCCTAGTATTTTGGTTATTAATGCCTTCCTAGTATTTTGTTGTGCTTCTTTTTCAGCATCCCTTTATCTTTATGCCCTTGATTTTACTTCCTATTTCCCTAATGCCTAATGTTTTGTATGTTTATAGTTATTTTTTTAGTTTTTGACAAAACACTTACATAAGCTATTGGACCATTTATGTTATATCCTTCTGTTTTGATCAGATTGGAAAAGTAACTTAAAAACATTCCCTTTCAATAAAACAGAACATTTTTGACTTTCTTTTATTCATGTCAAAACATTTGGATAAACAAGGAGAAAAAATGTATTTCATTTCCAAAGTTTTCAGGAAGAGAGAACAAAAAACTAAGGGTGGGGTGTGTGTGTGAACAGAGTGTAAATAAGAGGAGTCTTCATGTGGGAACTTTCTCTTAAATTGTAGAAAGGTAGAATTCAGTAGAAACTTAGAAATCATCATGCTCATCTCTCATTTTACAAGTGAGAAAACTATTCACAGTGGTTGTACACAATAATAAGAAAGTTGGTTTTAACATAACACTTAAAGTTTACAAAGCATTTTATAAATAGCATCTCATTTTATTTTCACAACCACCCTGAGAATTAGATGTTATTGTTATTACCATTTTACAGATGAGGACAAAAGGCACAGTGGGGTTTAGAAAGGGAACAAGTTAAATGACTTTCCCAGCATCACATGTTTAGTGTATGAGGCCAGATTTAAACTAAGGACTTTCTGACTTCAAGTCCAACTGTCTATATCCCAATACTTGGCTAAGATTGTACATTTAATTAATGATAGTGAATATTTTGTTATTGAGTCTCATAGATTTCATTCTACTGTGTTTCTAGAAATGGTTCTTATATACATCCATAAACTTTCTTATTTCTTCTTTTTTTTAAAATTAATTTTATTTCTTCCAATTAAAAAAAAGAATACCTTTCTTTCTTTCTTTCCCATTCTCTCTACTACAACAACAAAAATATTTCTTGCTTCATTTCTCCTAGGAATTTCAATTGACCTCATAGCCTAAGCTATGATTTTCTTTGAGGTTTTCTTTTAACTTGTAGATATTCTTTTCTTCAGGGTGTGTATTTTGAATACTGGCACTAAAATAACTCTTTATCATAGAAATATTTTTTTTTACTCATTTTCCATATTTTTTTACTTTTCCAAATTGAGATTTTGTTTTAGGGCCAGGTTTTGCACACTTCCAGAAGCAAAGTCTGCCATATATATATTTGGTCCTGATTTGCATTCTTGAATCCTCTTGCTAGTTTCTTCAGGTACCGGGTGCGATGTTCTTCAGGAATATTGGGGTGGTTTAGGCTGTTGAGCTGAAAACTTGCAGCGTGTTCAAACTAGTCCAACTAGGGTGAATTCTGATTGCTGAGTTCCCTGTCTAAGCATTCTAAGTTCCTGGCTTGGATAAGCAAGAAGAACAAAACTACAAGCTTGTCTTTGGTCAGAGTTGTAGAAGATAGTTCTGCTCAATTTGGAATAAAACTCCCAATTTGTTTGAGTTCCCAGCTCTGATTATTCAGTTGCAGGTGTCAGACTTGGATCAAAGCTTAATCCAAGACATTGTTTCAGGATCAAAGCCACACGATTGCTATTTTCTTTCTGCTCCAAACCCCATCCATTGATATGTAGCTACAGGTCAGGCATGCTTTGATCCACTATGGATCTATGACCCAGCTCTGGCATCAGTGACGCACTGTAATGCTTTAGGCTTAGTCCCTGCTGTATTTTAAAAACAGGTGGCTCCTTTACTATTTCATTGTCACAGATGCCAGCCAGTTCAATTCCTGACCTGGAATGCTCTGCATCTGACCTTACAGGTTAGACCCATTTCCCAAATCAAGAGACCTTGGTTTCTCTCATTTCTGGGCTAGAAAATGATTCTTTTTTTTAAGGTCTTCATTGGAGTAGTTTTGGGAAAGATCTGAGATATACTTTTTCCCCCTACTTTGCTATCTTTGCTAGTCTCCTCCATTTATATTTTAAATTTAAAAAGCACAAACTTTTTGGTCAGGAGAGCCCTCATTGTTCATCAGTTCTGGCTCATATCTGAAAAATAATTCTCTCTGTAAATACTCCAGGAGCAATTATCCAACCTTTGCTTGAAAGGCACAAGCACAGATCCTGGGACAATCAGGGGGAACCCACCATTTAATTGCTGGTGGCAAAATTGCAGTCAATTGAAATTCCTAGATCTGTATCAGATAAACTGTTGTCTAGCTGTACTTCCCTCATGTGGTATTTATGAAGTTACTTTATCTAACTCATGTCAGAATTTATGCTAATTGTCATCTTATTAATTTTAGTCCAATATTTTAGTCTGTCAAAATTTTTTTTGAATCCTTACCCTGTCATGCCACATGTTAACTATTTCTCCCAGCTTTATTTCATCTTTAAATATGATGAACATGATATTTATGCCTTTAAGTTAATAATAAAAATTTCGAATGTCATAGTTCCCTGGGGCCCTTCACTGAAGATCACCTTCCAGAAGTCATTGAACCAATTTCTAATGATTACTTAAATCAGGTCACAGAGTGGCAGAACATTAAAGTTCCTTAATTTTCAGCACAAGGAAGAGGGAACTCAGAATATACAGCTATATCCTGGCAGAGCTGGAATTGAATTTATGGTTTTCTGATACATAGCCCAGTTATCTTTCTGCTGTAGTATATAGCCATGAAGAATTTGAATAAATTAAAAAGCAAATTTATATCTTTTCTAATTATCACATCTGTGATTTCTAAACATAGTTTCAAATATTTATTTATTTATCTATCTATCTGTCTGTCTGTTTATTTATTTATTTTAGGTTTTTGCAAGGCAAATGGAGTTAAGTGGCTTGCCCAAGGCCACACAGCTACATAATTATTAAGTGTCTGAGACAGGATTTGAACCCAGGTACTCCTGACTCCAAGGCTGGTGCTTTATTCACTATGCCACCTAGCCACCACCCAGATTACTTTCAACCTGTTTTCCCAGTTTTTTTTTTTTTGTCAGATAGTTCTTTATTTGTGTAAAAAGTGTCTTGTAATTGTGTTCATATAGTTCCCGGGTTTGTCTAGGCAGATAAATGGAATTTGTCTATCTCTTCCTGTTGGACTTTGTTGATAATATGTAAATGATGATTTCTGTGGATTTTTTCTATGTATTTCAATTCTAGCTAAAATTGTTAATTATTTCAACTGGGTTTTAAGTTATTTCTCTAGATTTGTGTAAGTATGCTATTTTATTCTCCTCAAGGAGTGATAGTTTTTGTTTCCTTCACTGCCTAATCTTTTCCTTGTCTTATTGCTATAACTAGCATTTCTAATAAAATATTGATTAATAGTAATGAAAATGGGCATCCTTGCTTTACCCCTGATCTTCTACATATGATTTTATTTCTGTCCAGATATAAATTCCACCTGTTCATAGCTTTTGATTTTTCTGATATATTGTTATTGTTTCCTTGGAGCAGTTTATTTAATTTTTGCATCAACATTTATTAGGGAAATTGATTTATGTTTTTACTACTTTACTTTTTAAAACTATATTTATATCATAAAACTAATTTGAGAGAACTCTTTTGTCTATTTTCCCAAGCAGTTTATATATATTAGAATCAATTGCTTTTTAAACGTTTGTTAGGATTCTCTTATGAATCCATCTGATCTTGGAAATTTTTTAAGGAAGTTAGCTCATTGATGACCTCATCAAATTCTTTTCTTTTGTTTTTTTTCAAGGCAATGGGGTTAAGTGGCTTTCCCAAGGCCACATAGCTAGGTAATTATTAAGTGTCTGAGACTGGATTTGAACTCAGGTACTCCTGACTCTAGGGCCGGTGCTCTATCCACTGTGCCACCTAGTTGCCCCTAATTCTTTTTTAAAAAAAGATAATGTTATTTAAGTATTAAGTATTCTATTTCCTCTTCTGTTAATCTGGATAATTTACATTTTTGTAAATGTTCATCCATCTCACTTAGATTGTCAGATTTTTTTAGCATTCAGGATTGACTGTGTATTAGAACTCATAGAAGTTAGTACTTTCTCTGATTCAGCTATTGCTTTGGCTTTGGCTATCCTATCAAGGATCAGAGAGAGCAGACTCTTTAGTAGTTCTGACTAGGAGTATCTCTGCCATCATGCTGTCCTAGAAGCCTTTATGGTCACAATCTTCTATAATCACTTCTCTTGACATTTCCTATTTCCAAAACCCAGAGATTTTCTGGGTAGGAGGGCAGAGGAGGGAATATATAAAGTGATAGAGGCACTTCAAATGAATTATATACCATGATCCAAACACAAATGAAACCATAGATATTGAATCTTTCAAGGAAATAGTATCGAAGTTTCTCCTAAATTATTTTAAGCAGCCTCTATTAATTTCAAATAGGGGATATAAATATGTTCATATATATACATATATATTTCTAAAGAGAAGTATTGACCTCATATGAAGATTAATGATCTACATGCCTTTAAAAGTATGTTTTGATGTGATGCTGCCTTTGTTTTGTTCAAATATCTGTCTCTGAAGGCATTCATTTATTTTACAGCACATAATTTTTACTGAACACATATGGCCAAAGTTGTAATGAGTTCTAATAGCTAGCATGTAAAGGTTTTCAAAGTGTTATTTTATCATTTCTTTAATAGCTAAGTAAATCTAGTTTTTATCATATCAGATATCTAGTTCCAAATGAATATATGTAGAAAGTAAGACTTGCTCACAGTAGATTTTCCCTAGTAAACAAGAGCAGATTGTCTTATTGTCTATTACTTAAAATTATAATGAAAGTAAAGGCAGCTGACCATGGAGAAAGTTAAAAGATTTCTCATATCAACAATTTGGATTAAGTAATAGATGAATAATTATCAAATTTGGACATAGCATAATACTTGGATCTTTAGCTTACTTAGTGGATGATATTGAGTTTGCATTGAAAAAAGATCTCAATAAATTAGAACAATGGATCAAAGCCAATATGACTAAATTTATTAGATGAAAATGTAGTTTTACACTTGGCTTAACCACCCCCCCCAACAAAAAACTAACATAAGTACATGATTGAGGAGTGATGATTAGATTTTGTTTCCTGTAGTAACTATGTGGGAGACTGGGGATATTGCAAATTCTACATGAACCAGCGGAGAATTATACCAGAGAGAAAGCTAATGGGATCTTGGACTTCATTAAAGACTAGAATAATGTCTAATGCATGGGAAAAGTTTATAGTCTAAATGATACCCGACATGATCAAACCACATTTTGAGCATTATCTTAAATTTTTAGGAAAGAGAAGCTTGTGAATGAAATGATGAGGTACCTAGAGTTTATGTTTTGCAAGTGTATGCAAACTAAATATCTAAACTAAATCCTAATCAGGTCTACTTTCTAGTAGAGTATTTTGATATGAGGCTAAACTGTGCACAATTTAATTCCTCTAAATGTTGGTAATTGGACTCTCCATAGATAATCTGAAACCTAGATATAATCTAAATATGTGGAAAAAGGGAAGAGTGATAACTGTCCTCAGGTATTTGAAGAGAAGTATTGTGGAAAAGAGAGGAAACCTTTTCTACTTGGACTCAGAAGGAAGAGCTAGGGAGCAGACAGGATACCTAACAATGAGAGCTATTCAAAAGTGGAATGGTTTGCCTCAAGAGAAATGGGAGAGAGGATTCCTTTTAGGGACAGCCTTCAGGGATCCCTTCTATTTTTGGAATTTTCTGATTCTGTGAAAATATTGCTATACAACTCTATACTCAAAGAGATGAGAAAATAATTCTGAATCAAGTCTTATCCATCATTAATATGAATTATATTCCTGTTGTTTTGAAGAGTTAATTGTTGAAAATGATTATATTTCAAGTATATGTATAGTCATATAGCACACAATACTAACTTAAATTAATAAAAAATCTAAAGTGCATTCTGAGCACTACCATTTGTACTTTTTCTTTAACCTAATTTCATATACATATATGCAAATGTATATGAACAGTTATAAGTATATATATATATATATATATATATATATATATATATATATGTATATATCTGTGTATAAACACATATCTCCTGCCTCTGATATTCAGGAGCAGTATCACTGTAGACAAATCAATTACCCTTACTGAATTTCAGATTTTATTAAAATCACCGTTGTACAGTGGAAAGAATGTTGGATTTAGAATTAGAAGCGCTGGATCCCAGTACTATCTGAATTGATCATTACCTCAGATAAGTCCTTTAACCCTCTTTGAATTTAATTTTCCTAATAAATAGATAAATAATTAGTCTCTTTAATTTTTTCAGTCCCATATCTCCAAATGTCTGCTAGTCATCTCCACCTGAATGTTCAAGAGATATCTCAAACTTTACCAAAACAGAATTCATGATCTTTTCCCCTAAGCTCACTTCACCTCCTAATGTTTCTATTTTTTCAAGGGTACTTTTCTTCTAGTTATTACAGGTCACAACCTAAGAGTCAAACTCTACTTTTCTTTGCCACTCAGGCTTATTATCTAATCAATGGTTAAGTCTTGTTGGTTCTGCCTTTTCAACATCTTTCATATCTGTCCCCCTTTCTCCATTCATATTATTTGTGACCCTTATTTGTTCAGGTCTTCATTGCAATGGCATCTTAATCGGTCTCTTTATAGCCTGTTTCTTTCCTCTCCAATCTGTCTCCTGCAAACACGTCCAATTGTTGTTCCTAAAGAACCCTGATCATGCCAAACCCCTGCTCTAGGTGATTCAGTGGCATCCCATTACCTCTAGAATGAAATACAAATTGATCATTCCCAACTTGACTTTAATGTTACTTTCCAGTCTGATTTCTTTTTTTTTTATTAAAGATTTTATTTTGAGTTTTGAGTTTTACAATTTTTCACCTAATCTTACTCCCCCCCCCCATTTGATTTCACATTACTTTATTTTGTTTTGCACTTCGGTCAAACTAGCCTATTTGATGGACAATTTATCATTTTTTTCCTTCATATTTTTGTATAAATCCCCCCCCCCCATTGCCCTACTACCATGCTTGGAATTTTCTTATTCCTTATTTCCATCTTTTTTAAATCCATAGTTTCTTTCTTGACTCAATGAAATGATTCCTTCTACATGAAGCCCATCTTAATCCCCTCAGAGTCTGCCTGAAATATTTTTGTATTCAGATTATATATTTTTTTATATTTTGGGGGAATGTTATTTTCTTCTGCTAAATACAAGTTTCTTGAGTGCATGCACTATTTCCTTTTTGTTTATTCTTATTATCTAAATGATTAATTATAGGTTAATAATATTAATAAATAATAATATCAAGTAGAAATAATGATAATAAATAATAGCAGGCTAATAATATTAATAACTAAGAAATAATGGTTACTAATAGGTTGAGATTCATAGTAATTCAGTAGAGAATGATTCAGATCTTATAGCATATTGGAAAAACTGAATGGATAAAAAATGCCCATTTTTCCAGCTTACAACAAATATTTGGAATTATTATTTATTTTTTAAAGCAATAGAATGTTTATTAAAGATATTATTTGAGTTTTACAGTTTTCCCCCAATCTTGCTTCCCTCCCCCCACCCCCACCCCACAGATAGCACTCCGTCAGTCTTTACTTTGTTTCCATGTTGTACCTCGATCCAAATTGGGTGTGATGAGAGAGAAATCATATCCTTAAAGAGAACAGAATTCTCACAGGTAACCAGATCAAACCATAAGACATCTGGGTTTTTTTTTTCCGAATTAAAGGGAATAGTTCTTGTACTTTGTTCAAACTCCACAGCTCCTTATCTGGATATAAAATATTTGGAATTATTGCATTGGAATAAGTGTTTGGAATACACAAAGAAGATTGGCAATGCTTTGGAACCTGTAATTACATAGTAGAAATAGCTTAATAAATAGCCTATTCAATAAAGTTGACAAAGATCTGTTAGCTATTTCTTATATCCAATATTGCATCTCCCACCTCCGTGCCTCTGCACAAGGGGTTAGAAACCAAGTGACTCCTCTTGGATGAAACACTTAGCTAGGTATTTCAAAACTTCCATGATCTAATTCCAATCTATACTTCTGGAGACTTCAAATTTCTTCTCTTCACAAAATTTGAATTCTAGACAAACTGGCTGACTCACTGTATACCACATCCCATCTCCATAAATTCAGAAAGATTGTCCTCCATGTTAACATCCTTTCCTTCAGCTCTCAGCTAAAGATTGAGGTATTCCCATGTTAAACTTTTCCTTCTAATTTATTGACTTTTTTGGCACAATATATATCCAACAAACAAACAAAAAATTCCCTGTAAAATTATTTCATTATTTATTATCTTTGACAATATGATACTTTCATTTATATTTGAGCAGAATGCTGACTTAATTACAAAACTGTAATCATCATGTATATTGTACTATTGTATCTCACAAAGCCTTTGCTGAATATTGGGGCTTGTTGCATTGCCTTGTATTTACTTGTCCATGTAGATATTGTGTTTACCAAGTAATAATAACAACTAGCAGTTGCAGAGTAGTTTGAGGTTTATAGAGTTCTTTACATATCTTACTTGAATGCAAAATTCTTAATGATAGAGGTTGTTTTATAACTATAACATATCATGTGATTAATAAAGATTTGCTAAATTGGATTCAAATGATGTATTTACTGATATTTGATACAAGTGCAATTATGTAGCATTTAAAAATTATCCTTATTATGAAACACTATTATAGCAATAAGCATAATTTTTCAGAGAACATGTTGTGAATTTATAGATACTTGTTACTTTTGGTATTTTCTTCAAGAAGAATGATTAAACTAAATAGGTATTCAAATAGAAACATATGATCATCATAAAGACCAATTTTGTTTTGGATTAGAAGAATTTTAAAATTATTTTTCTTATTAAAATTTTAAACATATAGTCATAATTTGTGTGGTAATCAGTTTGGACTCCATTAAGTAAGTCATATAAAATACTTTTAATTATCCTAAAAAGATTCAACGATTACTTAAAATTTAATAATTAAAATGCTTCTTAAATTCTTCAAGATGGACCTTTATGGATTATCTTGGACTGATTAAATCAAGCCTCATTACAACTAGAATTTCCTTGTTGAGATTCATAGTAATTCAGTAGAGACTGGTTCAGATCTTATAGCATATAGAAAAAACTAAATGGATAAAAAATTCCCATTTTCCAGCTTACAGCAAATAGTTGGAATTATTGCATCAGAATAAATGTTTGGAATACACAAAGAATATTGACAATGCTTTGGGACCTGGAATTACATAGTAGAAAAGGAACAGGTATGAAACCGGTATGACTGAAACTTTTAAAAGCAATTATTATTAATTTTAGTGATTTGACAAAATATTGAAATTATTGAAAAGAAAGAGAAAATGCTTCTCAATAGACCTTCAAAATGCAAGGGAAACTTTAAATATCACTGGAAATATGTAGTTTTTTGGATATTTAGATAATAGAAAGGTAAGGATTATCATTCATCAATTTCAGGATGTAATTAATATTCACTTATACATGAATTCACATTACTACAATTTCCTGTGGAGTCTTACAGGAAAATTCTTATTTGAATTGACAGTTGTTGGGGTCAAAATATTTCTCCACATAGTTACAAAACCTAAACAACTTAATATAGGGATTTATTTCCAGTTCTTTGATTTGTTTAATTTATATTTTGTTAAAAAGGAACATGAAAAATTTGTAGTTAGAGGTGAGTATAAAGCTTATTTGATTATATGATTTGGTGACTAATCATATATGATAATAAAAATGTTTTTCAAAACTTTTAGGAAAGTCAAGGAGACTAGAATGCCTGATATAAGTAAAACTAATACCTCTACCATTTGGGGGAACATATTCTTTTAAAACTTTCATTATTCAGATTGGTTGTCTACTGTAATTCAATGCCAATAATATATCATCTATATATTTCACTATGCTTGTGAAAACACAGTTACTGGGATATTGGGAGCTATTTTAGAAGGATGTTTGCATTTTATGAACAGAAATTTTTTTCCCAAAAATAAATGTTTGAATTTAAATGCTGTTTAAAGAAGTAAAGAGATATTTATAAAACAAAAGAACCTTGTCTTTTATATATTCTTTGCACCAATTGGCATGCTAAAGC
Source organism: Macrotis lagotis (assembly GCF_037893015.1). Lineage (NCBI taxonomy): Eukaryota > Metazoa > Chordata > Mammalia > Peramelemorphia > Peramelidae > Macrotis > Macrotis lagotis. The sequence continues at coordinate 191,567,952 of NC_133664.1, read as the reverse complement.
AGCATCTGGCAAATAGTTTCAAAATAAATCTTCAATTTATGTAAACAAGCATTTAATTTGGAAACCTACAAATCCAAATTCATATTTCAAAAGCATTCCTTTACTTTGTATGTAAACAAACTTAAAAACTGAATATGTATCTTAAAAAGTATGCTAAAACTCTTGAATTTGAAAAAAGTTTTAACAGTATAAGGTTTGACAAATGGTTCTACATTTGCTAGTTAATAAGAACATCTCTGTATTGAGGCTATACCTTTCTTCAGAGGTACTAATGCAAACATTATGACCAGTGAATATATGACAATTAACAACAAAAATGTCGAATTTTAAAGACAAGAAAAGTTTTGTGAGTGCATTTTTACTTTAGAAAAGTTAATGGCTTTATCTTTTTGACCACAGTTAAGGGGAGTATGTAATTAGACCATATATAAACAATGGATATTTATAAACCATTTAAATTAGACCATTTATAAACACTGGATTATTTTCAGTTTTAAAATACTATTAATTATCATTACCTTCAGGATAAAATATAAATTCCTTTTTTAAGACCCTTTAAAAACTGACCCCTTCTGACTTTTTTCACTCTTCTCATACCCTACTCCCCTCCAGGTACTCTAACATCTAGTGACTGACCTCCTTGAAGGAGATATTCCCAACTGTGCATTTTCACTAGTCATATGCCCCATGCCTGAATTTCATCCTTCTCCACCTCCTCACCTCTGTCTCCTGGCTTCTTTGTACTTTTTCGAGTTTCATTCTTTTATAATCAGTCCTTTCTGATCTATTTTAATGTTACTGCCTTCCTTCAGAGATTATCTCCAAATTAGTCTGTAACCCTCTTATTTTTATTTTTGCATGTTGTTTCCTCTGTTTCTCTAATTAGATTGTGAGAAGTGACCTTTTTTACTCCCTTTCTTTGTATCCCCAATAATTAGCACAGTGTCTGGCACATTGTAGATAATTAATAAATGTTTGCTGATTTGACTTAACCTTCAGAGAAAGCTGTAATGGTGGGCTTTTGCCACTTTTGTCAGTGATACAATGCATATAACACTGGGTCTGTACTCAGGAACATCTGAATGGAAACCTCAGAACCCTATATATTGTGTGATCCTGAGCAAATCACTTAAGATCTCCATTTGCCTCAGTTTCCTCATCTGTAAAATGAGGATAATAATAATACTGACCTCCCAGGTTTGTTGTGACGATCAAATGAGATAATAATTATGAACCCTTAATATAGTTCCTGGTATATTATAGGCACTATATTAATGCTATTATTATTTTTTCTAGTCTAAGAGAATAAGCATTGAAGTCTAGATCAAAGGAAAACACTAGCCAAAGTGGTTGGACTATCTTATTATGTGAAGGATATGTAATTCAATTGCAAATGATCTTCCTCTATAATTTCAAAGACAAGTCTTAGTGAGTAGCCTGAGGCTCAGAAAGTTTAAGTAAAAAACTTGCTATGTTCACAGAGCAAGTAAATGTCAGAGCTGGGACTTTCCTGACACTAATCCAATTACACAACATGCTCTTTTACTATCTTAACATTTACAAATTCTCCATTATGAATTTTTGAACTGAAATTTTGAGCCATTAAGTCATCAACTTTTTTCATTTCTAAATCATTTATGAGTTGATATCTCAAAAATGTTTCTCATTTTCCTAGAAAAAGCTTGTACCATAGTTTCTTGTTACTTTCTTTGTATGTTTTCAATCTGCCTAATGAAAATTTAACTGAATATACTAGTTGACCAGTGATAATGCATAACACCTTCTAATTCCTCCTCTTTTGGTCTTTTCATGAAATAATACCAATGAGCCCTAGGCAATTCTCCTCTGTCTTTTATCTATAATTATTAATATTTATTTCTACATCCCAGCTTTTCTCTCATACTTTGTGTAATGTGATGAGTATATAAGTTGCAGGAATAAAATTTTGTCAGGTCTAGTGCTGTTCCTCTCTCCTTTTGCATTGCATGTAGAAAGTTTTTTAATAAATATTGATTGGTTGATGAAAAATGATAGGAAACTATCACAGTTTTTTTGAACCATCTGCAAAATGTCAAATAAGGTATAAAGCAGGTTGTATTCATATTAAAGATGTTCACCATTGTTGTGAAGATTCAATACAATATCGACTTCAAAAAGATTATTAACAATGGCAAACCCTACTTTCAGTGCCCTTATATTGATATATTGATAATATTTAGCTCCAGAATATAGCAGAATCTCCTAAATGAGATGAATAATTACTCAAAGAGTTTGGACTAACCACACACAATGGAAAAATCAAATGAGAGGATGAAGGATGCTTATTGTCTATACCAAGAGTGGGGAACCTTTTTTTTTCTGTCAAGGACCATTAGGATACTTATTAGATCATTCACCTGTTATATTTGGCCAAACAATTAATTAATTAATTCCTAAAAGTCTCTTGTATTTATTGAATTTCGAGTCCCATTCATGGTTGCCATGGCAATGCCAGACTAAATGATTTCATGGACACCCCCCCCCCCCATCCCTGGTCTAGACTGTGATAAACAATTGTATGGATAACCTAGAGAACATGTCCATCAGTGTATATGTGTGTCTATATCTGAATGCTTATTCAGTATGCATACTGGCACATATATGTATGTGATCAAGAAATGAAAAGCAGGTTATTGTAGGAAAGCATTGAAAGACTTGTATAAAATAATGAAATATATGAAATTAAAAATACATAATTCCATGTATTACCTCTTTCTCTGGAACTTATAGCATCTTTATTCATAGGCCCTTGGTAGTTGATTTGAATACTCAACAATGCTCAGAATAGTTTAGTCATTTACTCTTTGAATAATATTGTTGCTGCTTCTTACAACATTTTTTTGGTTGTACTCATTTTACTTTTTATTTTTTTCCATTATTTCCATTTATTTATTTATTTTCATTTATTTTATTTTTTTCATCATTTATTTATTTTCATTATTTTTATGCTTTCTTACAATAACCTGTTTGTCATTTCTTACATCATAAACATATAGTACAACTTAGTGAGTCATTCTCAGTTAATGGCCATTTGCTCAATTTCCAGTTCTTTGTCATAACCATGAGAACTACTTTAAGTATTTTAGAAAATATATGTGTTTTTCCTTTTTCCTTGATCACTTTGGGAAGCAGACCTAAGAATGTTATTGTGGTGTCAAAGGGTATACACAATTTTATAATTCTTTGCACATTATTCCAGATTTATTTCCTAAATGGCTGGATCTAGCAACAGAATATTAGTGTTACAATTTTTCCATATTACTTTTAACATTTGTCACATTTTCCTTCTATCATTTTAGCCAATTTGATAGTTTGTCAGATGTATCTCAAAGTTATTTTAATTTGCATTTTTCTAATCATTAATGATTTAAGTGTATCCAAGTTCCACTTGCTGGCAGCCTTTAGGGTCCAATCAAACAGACCTACATTGCTTTTGTTGACATGATCTTGGTGTGGCTTGCATGTATTCATATATGGTTATTGAAATATGTTTGTGGCCCTTAAGGGTTTTTGTCAGGTTATATGGACCAGAAGATCTAAAAGGTTGAACACCTCTGATATAGATAATTTTTTTCACATGACTATACATAGCTTTGATTTCTTCCAAAAACTGCCTATTCTTGTCCCTTGATTATTTATCACTTGGGCAATGATTTATAGTCTTATAAATTTGACATTCTCTTTATATATTTGAGATATGATACTTTTGCCTGAGAAAATGTCTTTTAATTTCTCCTCAGTTTTCTGCTTTCCTTCTAATCTTGGCTTCATTATAAACTCTTTTAAATTTAATGTAATCAATATTATCCATTTTATATCTAACAATTTATTTATAAATTTATAAATTCTCTCATTCATAAATCTGATAGGTAATAGATTCCATAGCCTTCTAACTTACTTATATCTCCCTTTACATCTAGGTCATGTACCAATTTTGGCTTTATCTTGGTAGATGATGTAAGATACATACTGGTCTATAGCTAGTTTCTGATGGACTGCTTTCTAGTTCACCCCTAAATTTTTATCAAGTAGTGACATTTTATCTTGAAAGCTTAAATCTTTACATTTATCAAACATAGTTACTATATATATATATATATATATATAGTAACTTTCTGTGTGTGTGTACTATATACTTTGTAAATATGTGATATACTATATCTAGTAACATATATATATATGTATATATATATTATATCTATTCTCTTCCACTGATCCTCCATTCATCATAGCCAGTACCAGATAGTTCTTATAATACTGTTTAATATCTGTCACTGATAACACCTCTTTTCTCTAAAACATCTTTTCTCTTTTAAAACTAATTCTTTTAATATTTTTGACTTTTGTTTTTCCAAATGAATTTTATTGTTATTTTTTCTAGCTCAATGAAATGATTTCTTAAAATAATTTAATTGAAATGACACTGAAAGCATTATTTGGATAGAATTATAATATCTATATATTTATATACAATATAAATTTACTGGCTTTGGTTCCCAAATAACAATATTTCTCCAATTATTTAAATCTGATTTTATTTCTATAATTATCTTATTGTGCATAGTTATGTCTAGTTTTAAATTATTAAAACAAAAATAATCTAACACTTTGTGGATACCCAAAATATATGGGCATGCATGTGTTTGAATATATATCTTAGATATGAATTGAAGTATGCACTTAATATAGATATGTAAGTTCTTAAAACAAATTTTTTTAGATATAATGTACTAAAAATACTCGAGATATTGTGGTAGAGAGACACTGAAGAAAGAGTTAGAATATTCTGCCATTAAGTTAACTTTGGGAAAAATCACTAAATTACTCTGGGTCTCAGTTTTTTTTCACCTGGAAAATTCTAGGGATTTGTTAGATAGCCTTCAAATTACTATTTAGATCTAGCATTCTATGGTCTAATACTTAATTTCAATATCTGATTTTTTAAAGTAATTTTTTGCATCAAGTTGACATTGTACTAAAGGATCTCTTATTTCCTCCTGGGAACTGGAAACAACTTCCAGTAATTTCAAATTCAGAAATTTATCAAATATTTTAGAACTTAAGTCTAGACCTAAGAGTCAAACCTGTTGTTTATATCATTTCTGCTGTGAATTTGGAGGATATAGTCATTACACAGACTTAGAAGATAGGATTCTGGCAAAGGGATAAACTAGGTCATTATTTCTTTTGCTTCCTTTGAAGCTTATTGGATTATGTCTGCCAGAATGGGATGCTTTTGGAAGACAGGAGCTACCTTGTCTCAATGTGTTTAATTTGTATTTCAAATTGGAAAATATTATTATTCATTTAAAAAATTTATTTTCTGACTACTCTTGTTCTTTATTTTCTTGCTTGCAAGTATTTCTGTCTCCAGCTAATTTTTTTCTAATAGGAAATCTCTGAAAATTCAATAAAATGGAATAATTCTTAATCATCTAAAATAATACCATAAAAACAGCTGAATTAATAAAACAGCAGCAATGTAAGAGGAAAGAGGCATGGTTTAGCTCAATTTCAATGCCAACCTATAGCCTGGGATATTAATTATGAATTATTTTGGCAAACTAACTCACCCCAAAGAAGAGCACTCTGTGCTCTTGTAAATTTTATTTGTTCTGAGAAATCATTAGTTGTATTGGAAAACCTTCTGATGTCTAAAATTTTTTCTGATTTGCTAATCTATATTTCTTTCTAAACATTTTTTTCTAAATACTTTGAAGGAAGAAAAAATAAGGGCATAAATGTTTTAGATATGAATAATAGTTGAGCTATTGTTCAGTCATTTCAGTTGTGTCTGGGTCTTCATGACCCAATTTGAATCTTGGCAGAAATCCCAGAGTAGTTTGCCATTTCCTTCTCTATCTCATTTTTACAGATAAGGAACTGATGCAAATAGGGTTAAGTGACTTGCTCGGGATCACACATGTAGTAAATGTCTGGGGTCAGGTTTGAACTCAGGAAGATGAATCTTACTCTATCCACCACAAGAAAATATAGAGACCACATCTGAAAGAGTAAGCAACATCCATATTTGTAGCTCCCTCCACCTCTTTTTGGTTGTTGCTTAGTTGTTTAGTTACGTCCAACTCTTCACCATACCATTTGAGATTTTCTTGACAAAGATACTGAAGTGGTTTGTCATTTCCTTCTCCAGCTCATTTTCATAGATGAAGAAATTAAGGCAACTGGGGTTAAGTGATCCACCCAGGGTTAAGTGTAAATATCTGATGGCAGATTTGAATTCACAAAAATGAGTCTTCTTGACCTCAGACTGGGATTCTAGCCATTATGCCACTTTGCTGTTCCAAGAGTTGAGATTATTGCCTTAAACTTATAGTCATGAAAGGTTCAAAAGTAAAAAATTTAGCCTCTTTTCCTATATGATTTTTACCTAGAAATTTTTGTGAAAAGCTTACTTAATGTTTCACTATTTCTGTTGAGTAGAGCATAACAACAATGTAAATATAGAAACTAAGCAGGAAAGTAACAATTTATGGTTCACTCAACTTCTCTCCCCCCCAAGACTCTGGTTATGAAAGAAGGATTTTTTATCCTATTATAAACAATTTGGTTTAATTTCTTAGAAAGGGGAAGATACATGAAAACTAGTAAAGCAGCTTTCAAATGATGCTACTGTCTTAGGGGAGCAAGGATAGTTGAAATTGATGATAAAAATACTCTATTTTTTACTAAAATATTCAAAATCCCCTCAGATCTTATCACAGTTGCTAACACAGAGTAAAGTTCACTCATTAGAATTGCTTCTGCCCTCTTCCTATTCTGCTTGAGCTGAAGGGAAATGACCAGAAGGCAGTTTGTCAAAGAGAGAACTAGGGAAATGAGAAAAAAGAAAATCCACAAATTGGAATATTTGAAAAGGCTAGATGACTACTTACTGAAGATGTTATAGATGGAATACCTGAACAAATATACTTTGTAGGAACTAGTCACTCTGATTCCTTTCAAAGTTGAAAAGACACAAAAATATTTGAATGTCTACCATTGATGTTGTAGTAGCTATATAAGGAAGAGAGTAACCCTTGTATTCCTTATCCTTACTCCTGCACCCTCCAATAAAAATTATAGTGATAGAATTTTCTATGAAGAACAAGCAAGTATTTCTATGAAGAACAGTGAAAATACAGGACAGAGGGAGGGAGAAATCAATTCTTCTTTTTCAACTTATGCATCACCCTAACCCTGTAACCCTAAGTCTGCCATGACATATCCAAATCTATTCTACTATAATAAGGTCTACACAGAGATTGTCCAGATTCCTTGCCTGCTTCTAGCTGATTACATGTGCAAAGAATTCTCAGTGATCCCCTGGTTGCTTCCAGCTCCATGTGATTCAGTTGCTGAAAGGCCTTGGCTTTGGCATTTCATCCAGTCTTTTCTTTTGAAAATCTCTTAGAAGAAGAATTATGCTACTCAATGAGACAGACCATCTCATTTTCTTTGCACAATACTATTTGCTAGGAATCCCCCCGCTTTATATCAAGTTCAATTCTGCCTCTCTGTAATGCCCAACTACACCCTCTAGGTCTGTCTGCCAGAGCCAAACAAAACAAATTGAATCCTTCTACATGATAGTTCTTTAAATACTTGAAGACTACATAGAAAGTTTCCCCCTAAATCTTCCCTTTTCAAGGTTAAATATTCCTGTTCCCTTACACTGATTCTCAAGTGACAAGATTCCTACCATGATACCGGTCCTCTGGACAATCAACTCGACTGAGAACTGAATGGGAGTTGAAGAAATGGAGACAATGAGTATATATTGCTCTTTTTTTTAGGAATTATTTTTTTTATGAAGTCATTTAAAATTTTACATTGTGAAACTTTTTAGATAATTGAAAAGAGGCAATAAATCTAATTTGAATATAAGAAATTTGAATTATCTTGAATATAATTTGAATTTTTAGAGCACCTTATGTTCACTTCTAACACATAGGATTAGGATGGAAGCCCTCATCTTTATTTCAGATTTAGCAATGGAAAACATCAAACTGAGCATATAGTTTTCCTTAATTAATTACTACACAGTAGAATCATTCATTACTGAGCATTGCTTTTTGTTATTCAGGTTTTAAATACCACAGGTAGATTGGAATAATTTTAATGATTGAATTGCTTCATTAATTTTTCAAAAATATAAATAAGAAAAAAGATTTTAAGGATGAAATATATATATATATATATACATATATATGTATATATATATATATATATTTCCAATAAGATCTCTTGTTTTGGTATTAATGGAATGTTTGCTTTCTGAAGAAGAAGAAAGAAACAAGTTATTAGTACATGTTCCTTCTTAGACAATATTAGAATTCATGGTCAGCTCAACCTTGAAAGAAGAATGTGTTATTTTTTGCACCCATACTTCCATATTTAGCTAAATTATATTCTGTGGGAGGGGGGTTTGTCCAGATTTTATCCTTGTTGACAGAAAAATACACTTGTATGAAATATATTCTAATAGCTACATTGAATTTTCAGAGGTGTAAATCATTGGAAACAACATGAGAAGTGATTCCAAAACAATCTAAAATAAAGAACAGTAACAATTAAACAGGAAACTGCCTGGAACAAGACTTTGTAACCATTTAAGAAATATGATTTGGGACTTGTGGGTTCTGGTCCTGGAACTGCTACTTTCTTTCCCTGTTCACAAAAGTAGGCAAATTATTCAACATTTCTGTGCTTCAATTTTGTCATGTATAAAATGAGACTAGCAAAATTAGTTATATTGAAATTCTTGCTGCAGGACATTACTTTGAAATATATTTGATATTGTAGAAGAAGATGAGAGGTAGTGGGATTTAGTAGACAGAGACTGGCTTTAAAAACAGGAAGACTAGGGTTTCAGTCTTACTTCTATCACATTCTAATTGTGACAATCACTTAACCTGATGCTTTTCTAAGCAGCTGAGGTTGTAAATGCCAAAGAAAAGACAGTGATTTTTATTGAAGTTTCTTCATTTGAAAATTGAAACTTCAAATGAAGTTTCTTCATTTGAAAATTCCTCATACCAATGAAATAAAAATCCAGTTCTTATTTCTAAAACTGTTTTTATGTACCTTCAAAAAAAGTGGAATTTTTCTGCAAGATTTTCTATGTATTACTTTGTGCAATTAAGGTAATTATTTTGAAAGGACCATTTATCCCAAGATTCTACAACCCTTAGTGCTTATCTGTATGGATGAAATCTACAAATATATAGAGTTTAAATTTATTCTTTCACTTTTGGTATTAATTGTTATGATAATACTGATTAACTGCAATTCTTATGTGTAGATACAAATTTCCTAAATAATCAAGTATTTTTATCTCCAGAGATTAATTCATAAAATAATCACCAATTTTATGTTTTACTTTAAGTAAGTCATGTTCTATGAGTGAGGTGTGGTAGAGGATGTTTGTTGAACTTTGATTTTGTCAGTTTAGGATATTTTTAGTACAAAAAATTCTCTCCATCAATGTGGAGTGACATCTCATTTATAATGTATAAGCTTAGAGTTTCCCAGGCTACTGAGAGGATGTTACTTAGCCATGGTCATATGATTAGTCTATATCATAGGCAGGAATTGAACCCAAATCTTACTGATTTTAAGACCATTTTGTCCCAGGCACCATATGTTACTCTTCATTTATCATTTTAAAATGTCTAAGCAAACTCAGTCAATCTAGCAATCAATAAACATTTATTATGTGACAAGGAAAGGTGCTAGGATTAGAGGCTCTCAGTGTAAAAAGTACAAAAGGATCTGATGTCAGTTAGGACTTCTAAAAAAACCCTATATTTTTATTTCATCAAATTTTTCCCAATTACATGTAAAAATTATCTTTTGTTCACTTTTTAAAATTAGGAGTTACAAATTCTCCCCCTCCCTTAATGGTTCTCTAGTTTGTTTCCTCATGGCTTATTTTTATTCTATCAATTTCTTTTTTCTTGTCTTATACTTAAAACTAGCATTTCTAATGCAATATTTAATAATAGTGGTGATAATTAGCAACATTGATTTATTTTTTTATCTCACTAGGAAGCCCTCTACTTTATCACTTCTTTTTTCAAATAGTTTACATAGAATGAAATTAATTGTTTCTTGAATGTTTGGTAGAATTAGCTTGCAAATCAATCTGGTCTTAGGGTTTTTTTCATAGAAAGCTTATTGATGATTTGCTCAAATTCTTTTATTTTAGGTTTTTGCAAGGCAAATGGGGTTAAGTGGCTTGCCCAAGGCGAGGCCACACAGCTAGGTAATTATTAAGTGTCTGAGACAGGATTTGAACCCAGGTACTCCTGACTCCAAGGCCGGTGCTTTACCCACCACGCCACCTAGCCGCCCCAACAAATTCTTTTTTCTAAGATAGGGATATAAATATATATATATATATATATATATATATATATATATATATATATATATGTATACATATACATATATATATTCTATTTTCTTTTCTGTAAATCTGGACAATTTATATTTTTGCAAATATACATTTCACTTAATCGAACAAAATGTCTAATAATTGATTTTTCTTTTAATTAGTGGTACATTTATCATTTTCATTTTTGATCTGATAACTTGACTATCTTCTCTCTTTTAAAATTCAAATCAAGCAATGGTTTATCAATTTTACTTTTTTAATAAGCAAGCTTCAAATTTTATTTATTTGATAATTTTTACTTTCAGTTTTATTACTCTTTCATTTGATTTTCAGAATTTCCATTTCACTATTTAGTTGGGGATTTAAAAATTTTTTATTAATTTTTAAAAATTGTATGTTCAATTAGTTCATCAGCTCTTTATCCATTTTACTGCTGTATTCTTTTAGAGATATAAAATTTCTCCTAAGTACTACTTTGACTATATCTCACAGATTTTGGGATTGTTGTCATTCCTTTTAATGAATTCATTAATTGTTTCTCAGATTTGAATTTTTCACTCATTCTTCAGGATTAGAATATTTGACTTCCAGTTAAATTTTAAACTATGCTTTCATGATCCTTTTAAAATTTAATTTATTACATCATGATATAAAAAGGATACATTTAATATTTCTACTTTTCTGCATTTGGTTGTCACATTTTTATGCTTTAATCCATGGTCAATTTGTATGAGATACTTTGTACAATTTAAAAAATAAAATTTTCATTCAGATTTTCCAGAGGTCTAGCATATCTAATTTTTCCAAGATTCTATTTATCTCTCTAATTTCTTTCTTATTTATTTTATTGTTAGATACATCTAGCTTTGATAGGGGAAAATGTGTGTGTGTGTGTGTGTGTGTGTGTGTGTGTGTGTGTGTGTGTGTGTGTGTGTAACTGGTAGCCCTCAGTGGAAATATGCTTCTTCCTATTTATGTCAACCATGTATGGTGCTATTTTCTTCAGTATTTTTTGTTCCTTTTTTTACCAACCTGTTAACAGTATTTTCATAATTTTTCCTTAGTTCTCATTTTTAAAGCCTAATTTTTCCTTTACCATTTTGATTTTGATAATCATTTATAAAAATTCCAAGAATTCTTGTTTGGTATATATCCATTTCACATTTTTCTTTGAGATTTTTCTTGAAGAGATTTTGACTTAACTATCTTCTGAGTTTGTGTCTTGATCTTTAATGTCACCATAGTAGCTTTTTAAGGTCAGATTATTTTGGCTTGTTCATATTTCCAGCCTATTTCCTGACTTTGAATTTGTTATATTTGGATTCTCTTCCATGCATGGAGTGAGGAGGGACACTCCAGGTTAGCCTCTACCCCTGTGTCACAGATCTCTCATTCCAATCTCCTAAATTGTCTTGTGCTGAAAGTTTCATCCTGACCTTTGTTGATTCTGTCACTCCAGAATTCTATTTCAGGAATTATTTTAAAATAGTTTTTAGGGGAATTTTTGAAAGAACTAAGATGAGTGTTTCCTATATTCTGCCCTCCAGTTCAAGACTTGGAAGTTCTCATATAGTTTTGATTATGTGGAATCACAAATATACTTAGGTTCTCTCTTTTTTTTTTTTTTTAAGGTTTTTGCAAGGCAAATGGGGTTAAGTGATTTGCCCAAGGCCACACATCTAGGTAATTATTAAGTGTCTGAGACTGGATTTGAATCCAGGTACTCCTGACTCCAAGGCCGGTGTTTTATCCACTACACCACCTAGCCACCCCGAGATTCTCTTTATATGAAAGTAGGTCTACATGTCTACTTTTCACTTGAACATAGAATTTAGTAATTTAGTTAAGGCCTGTGTTAATGTTACACACATGAGGATCCAAGGGAGAAGGATATGATGGGTAAAGGTAGGAGCAATCATATTTCCAGTGATAACCACCGTTATATGCAAGAAAGAGATTAAGATATGTCATGTTAGAAATATATGATTATAAATGTAGGTAGTAGGGGAAAAAATTAGAACAATGTGAGATTTGCACTGGTGGCCATGAAATATAACAAAATCTAGAAACATTGGATAAATGACTCTTCTTTAGAGGACCTGTGAAAGGATATGGATAAGAAATGAATAAGATGAGATTATATAGATGGGTTGCAATTTGCATTGTTGAAGGGAATATACACATCAGAGAGATCACAGTCCCATTGAAATATTGGAGAAGTAACAGAAAAAGAAGATATATTGCCTTTAACCATTCTCCTTAAGAGAAAGTAGGGTATTCTTAGATAATTTTCAAGAAGAAAAATAGTAATACATTGATATTGTAGTTAATTTGTTCTGAGTGTTAAAATTGACGAATAGGGAATGATTTTTTTTCATGTGAAATAATATAATTAAAATAATTAATGAAAATTACTCAGAACTTTCACATTTTACTGGGCTAATATTAAATAATGAGGTTATTTTATAATATAGAACCTTAAAATTAAATAGATATGGAATATATAATAATATTATTATTACTAACTAATGAATAACTAAAATATAATAAAATTTGAGAATAGACTTCTGGCCAAGATGGCAGAGAGAAGACAGGCACAGTTCTAAAGTCTCCTGATCTCTTCCCCATCTATCACATGAAACAAACCTCTTAAAAGAAACCCGAACCAGGAAACCCAGAAAGAAAAGCCAGGAGAGGAAAATCTACCTCAGGATTTGTCTCCCAAAGCAGCCTTGGCTGAGTGCCAGCGGGTGAGTCTGAGCTCCCAGGGAAGATCAGTCAGACCAGCAGCTGAATCGGAACCAGGAGTCTGGGGGCCCGAGAGCTGGACCTGCTGGATGAGCGGTGGGGCTGGACAAAGGGGGCTTGGGTCTGCGGGGAAGCGTTGTTGCTGGTGTTGGTGCTGTCCCCCTGGAGCTTGGGGAGGGGGCTGTGGGGAGAGGTCTGGTGCAGGACAGCTGCGGACACCATCCCTAGGCTCCTCAGTTCTGAGAAACTCTGAGCCCACGCCTCCATTACATTGAGGCCTCCTCCCAAACAAATGCAAATTACTTCTGCCTCAGGCCCAGGTGTGTGAGCAAAAGAACCAGCCCAGCTGAGGAATCACCTCAGGCCAGGGTAAAGCCCACCATTGATTGAAGGCAAAAGAATTCAATAGCTCCAATTCCCTCCCTCAAGCAAAGGGAGAAGGCCTGGCAACCAAGGTCACAGACACCCCAGAGAGGGCAATCAGCTCCTCCTACTGGCCAGCCAGAGAACCTGCATTCAGTAAAGCCTTTAGAGATCCCAAGCACAGGTGAACCAGCCCCACCCAACTCAAGGTCAGCATAATGAAGAAGGGTCAGCAGAAAGGTGGATCCATAGAAAAATTCCTGGAAGGGAAAGACCCCAACCCAGAGAGACCTGGAACATCTGAGGAGAATACAATCTGGTCTCCAGCACAGAAAGACTTCCTTGAAAAAATAAGGAAGGAGTTTAAAAATCAACTGGAAAATTTGGGGGAGACAATTAATACCTTGCAACAAGAAAACAAAACCTTTAAAAGTACAATTGGACAAACACAAGAGGAGAATAAATCTCTCAGATCATCAATTGGACAATTACAAAATGAGAATAATTCAGATCCTCAAATGAGCAAATGCAAAAAGAAATTAATTCTCTCAAAACCTCAATTGGTCAAATGGAAAGCTCTTTCAAAAGTAGAATTGACCAATTGGAAAAGGTTAATGAAGAAAACTCCTCCGCCCCAAAAAATAATGGAGTCTACAGAAACTAATGACTCCACGAGACAGCACGAGTCAGTTAAACAAAATCAAAAAATAGAAAAAATAGAAGCAAATGTGAAATACCTCATCAACAAAACCACTGACCTCGAGAATAGATCGAGGAGGGGAAACCTGAAAATTATAGGACTTCCTGAAAACATTGAAGAGAAAAAAAGCCTGGACTTAATATTACAGGATCTAGTGATGGAAAACTGCCCTGATATCATGGAATCAGAGGGCAAAGTAGTTATTGAAAGAGTACATCGATCCCCACCAGAAAAAGATCCTAAAAGGAAAACACCAAGGAATGTTGTGGCCAAACTCCAGAACTATCAGATAAAAGAGAAAATCCTGCAAGCAGCCAGAAAGAAACAATTTAAATATCAAGGAGCTGCAGTAAGGATCACGCAGGACCTGGCTGCATCAACTTTAGGGGATGGAAGGGCCTGGAACGAGATATTTTGAAGAGCACGGGAGTTTGGAATGCAGCCAAGAATCTACTTTCCTGCAAAGCTGAGCCTTCTATTCCAGGGAAAAAGATGGACATTTAACAAAATGGAAGAATTCCAAAAATTTCTGATGAAAAGACCAGAGCTAAACAGAAAATCTGGATATCAAACAGGAGGTTCAAGAGACACATGAAAAGGCAAAAAAAAGGGGGGGGGGGTGGTAAAAGGAAAAAAAATGCAATCCAGCAAGTTGAAACTGGCTATATCCCAGCATGGGGGGGGGGGGGTAGAGACTCTCATAAATCCTGAGAAATGTAACTCTAACAGAGAGAATATACCTAGCCAGAAATGATGGACATCCATGACCTATCCATGAGACTGATATCTAATGGGATGTAACTGGCTTTAACTCCACTGGGGAGAAAGACTCTAATAACTCTTAGGAATTTGGACTCTATTCAACAGAATATACTGAAGTAGAAGGGACAGACACTCAGAATTTTCTATGACTTAGATAGAATGATCTAAAAAAAATACACTACCTCTCTAAAAAGGGGGACAGGAAAGAGACGGGAGGAGGGAGGGGATTGAATGGGACAAATCTCATTACACTAAGAGGTACAAAAAACCTATGGTCATAGAGGGGAAGAAGGGAGTAGAGGAGAAACACCTGAATCTTCTTCTCATCAGACTTGGCTTAAAGTCCAACCTACACATACTCAGTTAACTTATAAAACATCTAACCTTTCAAGAAGTAAAAGGGGAAAAGGGGAGGGGGGACAGAGAAAGGGAAGGGGAGTGGAGGAAATAAGGGGAAATAACAAAAGGAAGGGAAGGGAACAGGGAAAGGGGAAAGAAAGGGGAGGGTGTGATATAGGAGGGTAAACACACTGAAGGGGGTGGTATTCAAAAACAAAATACTGGGGAATATGGATAAGAGGGGGGGAAAGGGGGGAAAATACAAACAGAGGGAAGATAGTACAGAGGGCAATAAAGAATTAGTAATCATTACCTTGAATGTGAATGGGATGAACTCTCCCTTAAAATGTAAGCAAATAGCAGAGTGGATTAAAAAGCAGAATCCTACAATATGCAGATTACAAGAAACTCATTTGAAGCAGAGAGATACATATAGAGTAAAGGTAAAAGGTTGGAGCAAAATATATTTTGCTTCAGCTGAAGTACAAAAAGCAGGGGTAGCAATCCTTATCTCAGACAAAGCAGCAGCAAAAATAGATAGCATTAAAAGAGATAAGGAAGGAAATTTTATCCTCCTAAAAGGTACCATAGACAATAAAGTCTTTTCCATATTGAATATATATGCACCCAGTGGGACAGCACCCAAATTTTTAGAGGAGAAGCTGAAAGAATTACAGGAAGACATAGGCAGCAAAACTCTACTAGTAGGAGACCTCAACCTCCTGCTATCAGATCTAGATAAATCAAATCATAAAACAAACAAGAAAGAATTTAGGGAGGTAAATAGATTGTTAGAAAAATGAGATATGGTAGACTTATGGAGGAAACTGAATGGGGATAGGGAGGAATATACCTTTTTCTCTGCAGTACATGGAACTTATATAAAAATTGACCATGTACTAGGACATAAAAACCTAATGATCAACTGCAGAAAGGCAGAAATAGTGAATACATCTTTCTCAGATCACAATGCAATAAAAGTCATATGCAATACTGGGCCAAGGAGATATAGACCCAGAGCAAATTGGAAACTGAATAACCTCATCTTAAAAAATGAGTGGACCAAAAAACAAACTATAGAAAGAATTAACCATTTTAGCCTAGATAATGATAATAATGAAACAACATACCAAAACCTATGGGATTCATTCAAAGCAACTCTGAGGGGATATATTATAGCTCTAAATGCTTATATGAATAAATTGGAGAAAGAGGAAATCAATGAACTAAACATGCAACTAAAAAAATTAGAGAAAGAACAAATCAAAAATCCCCAATCAAATACCAAATTAGAAATTTTAAAAATCAAAGGAGAAATTAATAAAATTAAAAGCAAAAAACTATTGAATTAATAAATAAAACCAAAAGTTGGTATTATGAAAAAAACCAATAAAATTGATAAACCTCTGGTCAATTTGATTAAAAAAAGAAAGAAGAAAACCAAATTGCTAGAATTATAAATGAAAAAGGTGAACTCACCACCAATGAGGAGGAAATTAAAGTAATAATTTGAAATTATTTTGCCCAACTTTATGCCAATAAATTTGATAATCTAAGTGAAATGGATGAATATTTACAAAAATATAAGTTGTCCAGGTTAAGTGAAGATGAGATTAAATACCTGAACAACCCTATCTCAGAAAAAGAAATTAAACAAGCCATTAGTGAACTCCCTAAAAAAAATCTCCAGGGCCTGATGGATTCACAAGTGAATTCTACCAAACATTTAAGGAACAATTGGTTCCAATCCTATATAAACTCTATGGAAAAATAGGGAAAGATGGAACTCTGCCTAACTCTTTCTATGAAACCAATATGGTATTGCTACCTAAACCAGGAAGAGTTAAAACAGAGAAAGAAAATTATAGACCTATTTCCCTGATGAATATAGATGCCAAAATCCTAAATAAAATCTTAGCAAAACAACTACAACAAGTCATCACTAGGATAATACATTATGATCAAGTAGGATTTATTCCAGGAATGCAGGGTTGGTTCAATATTAGGAAAACTGTTAGTATACTCAATTATGTCAATAACAAACCTATCAGAAACCATATGATCATATCAATAGATGCTGAAAAAACTTTTGACAAAATACAGCATCCATTCCTAATAAAAACACTAGAGAGTGTAGGAATAAATGGACTGTTCCTTAAAATAATTAGCAGTATCTATCTGAAACCATCAACAAGCATTATACTCAATGGGGAGAGGCTAGAGGCATTCCCAATAAGATCAGGGGTGAAACAAGGGTGCCCATTATCACCACTACTATTCAATATTGTATTAGAAATGTTAGCATCAGCAATTAGAGAAGAAAAAGAAATTAAAGGAATTAGAATTGTGAAGGAAGAGACAAAACTCTCACTATTCGCAGATGACATGATCATCTACCTGGAGAATCCCAAGAAATCATCTAAAAAACTACTGGAAACAATTAGCAATTTTAGCAAAGTTGCAGGTTATAAAATAAACCCTGATAAATCCTCAACTTTCCTATATATGACTAGCAAGAAACATCAGGAAGAGCTAGAAAGAGAAATTCCATTCAAAGTAACCTCAGACAGTGTAAAATACTTGGGAGTCTATTTGTCAAGACAGACTCAGAATCTTTTTGAAAACAATTATAAAACACTTCTCACACAAATTAAATCAGATTTAAATAACTGGGCAAATATCAAATGCTCATGGATAGGTAGAGCTAATATAATAAAAATTACAATTCTACCAAAACTAGACTATCTGTTTAGTGCCCTACCAATCAAAATTCCAAAAAATTATTTTAATGAGCTAGAAAAAATTGTAAGTAAATTCATATGGAGAAATAAAAAAGTCAAGAATTGCCAGGAGCTTAATGAAAAAAAAGTGCAAAAGAAGGTGGCTTAGCCCTACCTGATCTAAAATTATATTATAAAGCATCAGTCATCAAAACTGTTTGGTATTGGCTAAGAAATAGAGTGGTGGACCAGTGCAATAGACTAGGTGTAAAAGCAGGAGATGATTATAGTAATCTGCTGTTTGATAAACCCAAAGAGTCAGGCCACCAGGATAAAAACTCCCTCTTTGATAAAAACTGCTGGGATAATTGGAAGTTAGTATGGAAGAAACTTAGATTAGACCAACATCTCACACCCTTTACCAAGATAAAATCCAAATGGTTACAGGACATAGACATAAAAAACAATACTATAAGCAAATTAGAAGATCAAGGACTAGTCTACCTGTCAGATCTATGGAAAGGGGAACAGTTTATGACTAAGGAAGAGTTGGAGAACATCCCTAAAAACTAATTAGATGATTTTGATTACATTAAATTAAAAAGTTTTTGCACAGATAAAACCAATGTAATCAAGATCACAAGAAAAGTAGTAAATTGGGAAACAATCTTTCCAACTAATGATTCTGACAAAGGTCTCATTTCTAAAATATACAGAGAACTGAGTCATATTTTTAACACAAAAAGCCATTCCCCAGTTGACAAATGGTCAAAGGATATGCAAAGGCAATTTACAGATGAGGAGATCCAAGCAATCCATAGCCATATGAAAAAATGCTCTAAATCATTAATTATTATAGAAATGAAAATTGAAGCTTTGCTGAGGTACCACCTCACACCTCTCAGATTGGCCAGTATGACCAGGAAGGATAATGATCATTGTTGGAAGGGATGTGGGAAATCTGGGACACTATTACACTGTTGGTGGAGCTGTGAACTCATCCAACCCTTCTGGAGAGCTATTTGGAACTATGCCCAAAGGGCAACAAAAATGTGCATTCCCTTTGACCCAGCAATACCACTACTGGGTCTATACCCTGAAGAGATGAGGAAAAAGGGTAA